>NC_091134.1:29361166-30037793 GCF_041381155.1 Argopecten irradians | reverse complement strand
TTAAAACCGTGTTTGATCGGAATATATTTTGACATGACGTAACCTATTGTCAGCCGTACCTGATTTGGTTTCCACACCAATTAGTCGGGCTTCTGATGCTTCAGCCAATCAGCGCCTTCGTTACATGCCAACTAAAATATAATCTACTGCATCAGTTACCAGCCTACTACATCAGCTACCAGCCAACGTGTCTATCGAGTGAATGAGTGTTAACAGGAACACTTGTTGTAACGGCGCTGTAATAGCCATATTTTAGAAATCGTCATTGGTCCTCATTGCTTGTATAAGCTCAATTTTCATCCTTAACTTACTGAAATAAACATACGGATATATTTGAGATAATCTTGTATAAGACAACAACTTGTTCAAGTTGTGCATATACATTATCAATATATCTGTAACTTTGGAATTGATTAATGATTCTAAAGAGAAAAAGACAGATGCATTAGGGCATACAGTATATATCATTTTACTGGCTACATTTCAGTTGATGAACATTTGATACACTCTTACATTAGAAAAAGATCTGGTTAACTATTGTGGTTAAGTATGAAAAAAATTAAACCTCAGAAAAAAACTTTGAACTTGCTTTTGTTAAGCTAAAGTAAACTGACCTTCTGAAGCATTCATTTTTGGTAGATGAATGATATTTGAAACAATTAAAAAGTTTTTCAAGTTATTTACACAAGAAATACGGGAGATGTGACTGTTCTATGGACAGGGATATCTCAGGTGTTCTGTGTGTGGTGTACCAGTATTTAGCTGGGCTCCTATATATAGCTACTGCCTAGCATGTTCTGAGATATTTTTGTCCAGAAAAAAGAGCCTCACTCAGTAGTCCGCACTGTTTTTGACAATTAAAAGAGACATTTGGTCAGCAGTTTGAACCTTGTTACAGGGCTTGGTGGGTACGGGACAGACAGTGACTCGGACGCTGTGGAGGGGGACAGTCAGGACGAGGAGGCCGACTCCGATGTTGAGCTGCAGGAGACCATCCGCCGGAAAAAGAGGGACTTTGAGGAGAGACGCAAGAGCCAGCCCATCTATGAGGAGGATGAAATAGGTAAACTTGTACATGAAAAATACAACATAGCTAATTTTCTCTCATATATCTTCCTGTGTCAGATAGACCTGTCTGGAGCAATTAATTTGTGCAGGATATAGATACCAGATATAGTGAATAGGATAGCCTTATTGTGACATCACAATAATTAAATAACGTTTCTTGCATTGTAACGTCAGTCGAAAAGCATCCTCAAATGACTAACCCAAGAAGAAAAAATGTTAATTTTCAGCAATTAAGAAGTTCTTATCTATAATGTGATGAGAGAGAAAAAATACTCTTTTATACGCTGACATTGAAGGAAAGGGATGTCCATCCTGCAATGGTTAATGATATACATATTAAGTTTTTGAAGGTTTGTATTTGACCAACATTTAATTGGCAACTTTAAACTAGGTTCATTTTATCAAGTATTACTTTGGATTCAGAACAAACTGGATATTTTTTTTTTTTTTTTTACAGAGGATTCCGCTTATTTGAATAGGGTATTTTCCAGAAGAAAATATTCAAATAACAGGAGTATTCAAATAGGCGATGATGTTTTGCACCTCCCTTTAATAATAACAAAATCTGTTTGGCTAACAAATTGATATATCCATATTTAATTGCATCCATGATACTCTAGGGATTACTATTACTGTTACAATCATCCCCTGGAATATATCATAGCAAAACTGAAGGTACTGTGTGTTATAACTGACAAGCAGGTAGTTTGTCCTTTGATGTACATCAAAAGAATCAAATAACGGTATATGACATGGCTTTCAAAAAATAACAATAACAAATCGAATTGCGATGGACTGTTTATACATAGCATATCATCTAAAACACTTCTTGTTACTTACATTATGCTCGCTAGCTTAGTACATCAAACCTATATCTAGTAAGTCTGTCTCCGTATGTGCGCTGGCATATGTGTTGTAATTTAACTCACCACATGCAACAGAATCCGGGAAAGTTCTGCTTGAGACATGGCTTCTGTTTCTTCTATTGCTACATGCAATCTCTGAATTTCATTCCCTAGAGATATCATAGGGTGCTACTGATTCCATTGTAAGTTCCTCGTCGTTGTTGCCGATTCAGATACATTTTTTTTCTCGCATGCTTTCGTTCAGCCATTTTGTTTACTTTTAGTGCGTAACAATGCGCATGCGCAAAATTTTGACAACACAATCTATCTCAGCTTCATTTGCATACTATTCTGTCTGGCTGACATTCGTAATAAATCAAGGATTTCCTTCAATTTTGTATTAAAGTGAACAGTCGATCTCTCATCAAAATCTGTCTGCGTACGAAGAAATTAATTTAAAGTATGGGAATTCTAAAACGTCATCCCGGCTCACTATGTCCGTGGTTACATTTCCATACAGCCTCGCTTTCGATGCTTTCAACTTTTCTTTACTTTAATGGTCAGAACTGGGAAACTAAGCAGAACTTGACCGTCGTATTAATATGTGAGAACTTTTGGAAGGCCAATGAACGCATTTAGACTGGTTTTCTTTGCCCGACTATTCACTGTAAAGACACATTTGTTCAATCTCATACACATAAAGAAATTAAATTGAGGTATTTTTTAATACATTTTTTCATCTTTTATTCCCTTTATCAGATTTTACAAAAAAATATTTATTTGGTTGGGCGAAACCTACTTTTAAGTTTTGTTTTCCTTTTGCAGAACCAGAGACACCAGCATTTCTGAAAGAAGCAATATCTGAAAAGAAAGCAAGTTACCCATTTGAGAACAAATACAATGGAATTCCTGGTTTGGATGTGAAACATGAGGAGGCTGGGGAAACAGGGGAGGGGAAGGGTGACCGATCAAAAAAGGACAAACAGAGAAAGTCCAAGAAAACAAAGGAATTTTCTAGTACAAGTTCTTCAAGTGGTAGTGATAGTGATTCAGATTCAGAAAGTTCAAGTAGTTCTGTGTCCTCAGCTAATTCAGGAACATCCAGTTCGTCTGAAAGGAAAACTTCACGGAAAAGGGATTCCACCTCCAAAAAAAATAGATTATCTGGTGTAGGCAAGGTAAGCAGAGACGATGAAGGTAGTGTGGACAAGGAAAGGAGGAGGAGGAGTAGAGACGAGGAGAGTGCAAGGAAACATAAGTCTAGTAGACAGGACTCAAGGAAAGTTTCTAGAGGGAATGAGGGTAGGGATAGACGGGAGGAGAGATCACATAGCCGGGAGGGGTACAGGGACGATAGGGAAGACAGTAGGGACAAATACAGGGACGATAGTCGTGATAGGGAATCCGACCGGAGACATAGTAGGGACCAACGACGACACAAAAGTAGGTCACGCTCATACGATAGGGACGATAGACGATACAGGAGTAGGTCAAGGTCATGGGATAGGGATAGAGAGAAACGCAGACAGAAAGAGAGAAGTTCCAGTAGGGATAAACGAGAAAGGGAACGTGGTAGGTCTCGGGAGAGGTATGATGAACATCACAGCAGCAAATCCAAGTCTAAATCAAAGAAAAGGAAGCATTCTGATGATGACAGTGATGGATATGTTAAGTACAGCAGCAAACACAAGAAATCCTCGGGAAAATACTCTAGAAGTGGATCACAAGAATCGCGTTCCAGTAGCAGGAAGGCTCGTAGGGAAAAGTATTATGATGATAAGGCTAGGAGAAGCAGCGGTAAGAAGTCCAGTCGCAAACAAAGGTCTAGATCCAGATCAAGGTGGGCTCATTTTCTCCATCTTTTTTCATTTAGCCACTTAAACTTAATATTTAGGGTTTTTTTTTGGCAAGTTTTCTGCATTTGTAAGGAAGATGTTTTCACTATAATAAAAATAGCAAAATTGAACCCTTTAAAAAGTATATATATGTTTTTCAACAAATAGTTCTTTATGGCAAATCTTCTTTTAGTTTGTTGACAATGAAACCTGCTTGTAACAAACTAATTTTAACAATTATATACAGTGTACACTGTATAAAAGCCTAGTTAAAATACCAAAATGTATTCACTCATCTTAGTGATAGCATTAAGCTCATAATATAAACATATTTTGAGTTTGTTAGGAGCAAGTTATATACATTATTTTATTAACATCATCTTTACCAGTTTGTATTGTTTACTTCCAGATCATACTAAATCGGAGAAAGCCATGACGAGAAAATCAACAGATAAGATGAGATAGTGATTATTTAAAATGTGATATCTGTGAGTTCATCTTTAATACACGCAAGATTGAAATAACAAATACACAGACAATGAAGGTTTTAAAGTCTTACACGAGAAGATTTTTTTAATCCCCTTTGTCTTCAAATTTGATGTAAATATTTTATACTGGAATAAAATTCCTTAATCACAGATTTGGTATTTTCTTTTTCTTTTCTTTTACTACAAATATATTCACCCTTGGACTATCTCATAGTAAAATTAAAGGCAGCTCAGATGGGAAAAATAAGAGACTTCCTTCGAAGATAACAGCATTCTTTTGATGAACATCAAAGAACCAAATTAGCTGTTCATCAATTGTCACACATATTTGCTATGACATAGTCCAGGAATGGATATAATGACAGTGATAGTGACTCTTGGGGTATTGAGGATGCTGGAGAGAATATTTTGCAATTATTTTGATAATATTCATAGGATGAACTGCTCATCATATTTCAATTTCGAACAGTAATAAAATATACAGGTTATCTTAAAAATACTGGTTTTTCTTTCCATTTAGTATGTGGGTATCAAAGTTCGCTGAAATTAACAGTAAAACATGACTGGGAATATAGCGAAAAGCGATTTACAGTTAGACCTTTTAATCATTTGATATAAACATTTTTAATGTGTAAATTGTAGTAGAGATTGGTCCAACAACATTCTAAACATTGGACCACCAATTGTAAACCAACGCGTATTGTACATGTAGTTTTGCAGTTATAAATTTTTGTGAAATTGAATTGCCTTCAAAATACGCAAATTTGGTATTTTACAAATTTTAATTAGTTGGTATGATAAATCAGGTTTTACTGTCCTGATATCCCACATGGACCTTGGCGCCCACCATGGATGATGGATGTCTATCAATTTGAAGGATCTTCTCCCCGCTTTCTCTATTCCTTTGAAATTTTTTGAGAAATTTCAAATTAAGTCTGCTGAGCAGTAACACACATCACTTGTCTAATTCAATATGGCCACTGTCTGCGATGCTGTGCTCGGATTTCTTCCAAAATGGATATATGCAGAATTTGTGACCAAGTTCTAAAAGTTTAACACGAGGAAGATGAGAAAATCAGAATAATGGTAGATGGTGGCTTATCTTTCCTATCACAAAATGCAATTGGCAGAATTTAGGGACCAAGAAGATTCTACACATCAATTTTAGAGAGATCCCTTTAACTCAAACATCAACTAAAAAATCCAAAACGGCTGCCTGTTGGCTACCTTTTTGTATGATTGTTCCAAAACTGACGTATACATCTAGGGGAACTTATATACTTAACACAGCCAGCTGTTCTAGTCTTTATCTATTTTGATACTTGAAGTTTGTTTACCGCTAGAAAGAAAGAAATAAAGGAACAATTCTCAAATTTCATACATAAATGTATAGTTTCCCCTAGGACCCTAGTTGTCGTCATATTTCATTTTGGCACTGATATAATAACAAGAAGATCAGTTAGTACTGAAAGATCCATTTCAGCTTGTTCCCAAAATGCAATATGCATAACTAAGGTACTAGGGGTGTTACTATGTGAAATTTGAAAAACATCCCATGTGTTCTTTCTGAGAAATGATGGTAACAAACTTCAACTATCGAAATCCAAGCTGGGGGCCTATCGGCTATCTTGTTTTCAAAGTGCATAACTGCCTTGCATCTGGTTTGTAGTCTTGAAAAGGCCCAAAGGATGTAGTTCTGAAAGACCCTGAAAAATTAAATTTCAGATACATTTTTTTGTATCTGTACGAACATCAAGCATTTGTTTTCAAATTTTGCATTTTATGAAAATGAATTATCCTTTTCGCACATTAACAACAAATGATCATTTGGATTTCTTTCATTATTTTATTTATCACAATTTCTTGTACATAATTTAAATACTTTTGAAAACAAAATCACAGCATATCCTTATTTGCATGTACATGTATAATTTGAAAAATAAAGTGGGAAACAACAATAGTTAAAGTGGGTTTTGTTAAAACATGTCCAATTACATCCGTTACATATACATTGTAGTTTATCTCTCATTTGAAACCACACCTTTGTTTTTCAAAAAACAAATTTAGGATGATAGTGCTCAGAAAACACCATCTTTGTTGCATCTAATTTAAATGTTTTGATATGTTCGATGCCCACGATTAGCCTGATTTTTGGTGGAGAAACGATAACACTAACCCAAGTCCTGTGCCAAAAGTAACTGCCACACTTTTGATGTGACGCCTGTGACTAAAGACTTGTGGAAATTGTTACATTCACCATGTCAATAGATGGTAGTACATGTGAAATATCACATTTTATTTCACATGTGAAATATCCAAATAAATAACAAGTCAGTTTACCTGTGTACAAGAGAGATATCCAAATCAACACGTTTAACTGTGTACAAGAGAGATATCCAAATCAACAAGTTTAACTGTGTACAAGAGATATCCAAATCAACAAGTTTAACTGTGTACAAGAGAGATATCCAAATCAACAAGTTTACCTGTGTACAAGAGATATCCAAATCAACACGTTTACCTGTGTACAAGAGAGATATCCAAATCAACAAGTTTAACTGTGTACAAGAGATATCCAAATCAACACGTTTACCTGTGTACAAGAAAGATATCCAAATCAACACGTTTACCTGTGTACAAGAGAGATATCCAAATCAACAAGTTTACCTGTGTACAAGAGATATCCAAATCAACACGTTTACCTGTGTACAAGAGAGATATCCAAATCAACAAGTTTAACTGTGTACAAGAGAGATATCCAAATCAACAAGTTTAACTGTGTACAAGAGAGATATCCAAATCAACAAGTTTAACTGTGTACAAGAGAGATATCCAAATCAACAAGTTTAATTGTGTACAAGAGAGATATCCAAATCAAAACGTTTACCTGTGTACAAGAGATATCCAAATCAACACGTTTACCTGTGTACAAGAGAGATATCCAAATCAACAAGTTTACCTGTGTACAAGAGAGATATCCAAATCAACAAGTTTAACTGTGTACAAGAGATATCTAAATCAACACGTTTACCTGTGTACAAGAGATATCCAAATCAACACGTTTACCTGTGTACAAGAAAGATATCTAAATCAACACGTTTACCTGTGTACAATACAACCATCACCAATAGTACCATCAATGTTACATGTAGTCCTGATATCGTAAAAATGAAAATCTGAAGGCCTTAATATTCAAAGGATAGCATGTAATTACATTGTACTTGTCTTCCTATGGCAGAAGGCCTTTCTTTAGTATAGGATATGGGTAAGTCCCCCCACCCCCGAATCAAAAATCAAATTGACATTGTAGAAAACAGCATTTAGACATGCACACAGAAAACTGTTTGTATACTGTGTGTATACTGTAAATCTTTAAACAAAAACACCATAACCAATTTTGATGTGCTACTGAATAACCAAAGATAATACACTACACTCCTATACATCATAGGGCTTCACCTGCTCTTGTGACTTGATTAGAATTCAATAAATTATACCCTGAAGTAACACAACGGAAGTTCAACAGCCTGAAATGAATAGTAGTTTCACGGGAGTCCTTGGGTAAAGTAGAGATTTTGAAACGATTGCTTGTTCCATAATTATCAATAACTTGATGGCATTCTACACTAAATCTTAATCCAATCAAAATGATTTATCATGAATTATTACATAAGACACATACGTTCCAAAATAAAATCTCTATAAAATAAAGCACTTTGAAAAAGCACTAATCCATCAACACTATGTGTTAACATGTGAAGATCAGATTTGTGGAGTACTAAAGTTCAATGTAATAAAATTCAAAACATGGTACTGTAACTCTTTACACCAATACATGTGTATGTTTTTATGTATCCAGTTAACAAACTTAACAACATAATTAGTATATGTTCTGGACTGATATCTTATACATTAGTTTTGTTCTTATATATAATCTGGTTATAAACTAAATAATCAAAATATGGCTCGCACACTAAAGAAATTTAACATCCAAAACTTGCAATGCCATTTCAATGCCATTTAAGATATAGGACATCCTCTGCAAATTTCTATAAGAATGAGGATGACGAAATATTTGATGTTGAATACAAATTTTAGTTTCTATTTTAGCACCAAACAATATCACTGATTATGAAATCTAATATCCAAATCCACGCCTTTAAAAGTTGACAAGGTTCTACAACAATTGAGATATCACATATCAAAACTTAAAACTGGGTAAGAGATCTAATTGATCCTGTACTGTTATTCCTCATTGTCAGGTTTACTCTCTGGGAGTTGGTTTTGTTTTTGCCACAGTTCTGCGTACAGACTGAGAGGGTTGGCCAGTAGGCTATAGTGTGTGCCACTCTCCGCTACAGTACCCCGGTCCAACACCAGAATCTGATCGGCATCCACTACTGATGACAGGCGGTGTGCTATCACTATTGTCGTACGGCCTTTTGTTATTCTTCGTAGCGCTTCCAGAATGTTCTGTAATTACATGGAATTACCATTAATTGTGATAAAGCTCTGAACAAAACCATAAAATTCTAATAGCATGATTGGATGCAGGTTGGGGAGTTTTCTTTTCCTCATTTTCAATTTCATTGCTATCTGACCCCAAAACTCTCTCCACAGAATATTACTTCTCATGATGGAAGGGGTTAGAGACTTGTTCTGTTTTTGCAGAAACTTATTCCTTCTGTTCTGCAATTGGATAAACTCATTCTTACTGTTCTGTAATTTGTTAAACTGTTCTTACTGTTCTGTAATTTGTTAAACTGTCACACCTTTCAAATGAACATTTTCTTCTATAAATGGTTGAATTATTCTGTTCTATAATTGATTGAATCATTCTGTTCTGTAATTAGTTGAATTAATCTGTTCTGTGATTGGTTGAATCATTATGTTCTGTGATTGGTTGAATGATTCTGTTCTGTAATTGGTTGAACTATTGTGTTCTGTGATTGCTTGAGTTCTCGTGTTTTGTGATTGGTTGAATCATTCTGTTCGGTGATTGGTTGAATTATTCTGTTTATTCTGTTCTGTAATGGGTTGAATAATTCAATTCTGTGATTGGTTGAATTCTTCTGTTTTGTGATTGTTGAGTTATTCTGTTCTGTAATTGGTTGAATTATTCATTTCTGTGATTGGTTGAATTCTTCTGTTCTGTGATTGGTTGAGTTATTCTGTTCTGTAATTAGTTGAATTATTCAGTTCTGTGATTGGTTGAATTCTTCTGTTCTGTAATTGGTTGCTCTTACCTGTTCTGTAATTGTATCCAGAGAAGAGGTAGCTTCATCATAAACAATGATTGGTGGATCCTTCATGATGGTGCGGGCTATGGCCACTCTTTGTTTTTCTCCCCCTAAGGGTGTACAAAATTAAATTTATAAAATCATGTTGAATCACTTCACCCCAGTTTGAAAATGGTATATTTCCACAAAACTAAAATTCTATGGTACGACTATCATATCTAATTCAATGCTATACAGCAGTACATAATTATGTAGTAATGGACATGTTTTCTTCTGTTAAGTTACAGACTCATTGTGAACAGAATTCATTCAGCAAACATTATTTGTTTTATACCCCTATAACAAGAGAAGAAATGTCCCTTTACCTGATAACTTTAATCCTCTCTCTCCCACTTGCGTTTCATACTGAGCTGGAAATCTATTAACAATAGAGTCATGAAGTCTTGCCATTTTTGCTGCTTCTTCCACATCCTCTTTGCTTTTAGTGAGATCTCCGTACAGAATGTTTTTGTAAACAGTGTCATGGAACAGCACACAGTCCTAGAAATCAGACAATAACAATAATACTAAGCCACCACTAATTTCACTATTTGATGATCCATATTGCATCCTATATTACCTAAAATTCATGTCATGAAATATGTATATATATAAACTTTATTATCAATTATCTTTTATTGAAATACAGCAAAACTGATTGACAAAATCAGACAAAATTCCTGTTGACCCAATATGTGTCACACATGTGCAAGTTAGCAGTATAACATTGTTTTTTCCACAATTTGCAAAAGGTTTTTGCAAAAGTTTATATATGGATTCATGTATTTTATTATTCTTAATGGTTTTATCATTTTTTCTTGTCAACAATCCCAAAATTGGAACTAAATTGAGACTGCAATATTTTGTTGTTATTGTAAACAACCATCGTCCTGTCAGCATATGTTTTGACAATTAATCCATTTTAGTGATTTATATGCATCAATTGTAATCAAATTCATCTTCATAATATTTCTAGTACATATATTTCTTTAAAATATTCGTTAAGAGATTATTCCAATGCATAACTACTTCATTCTTAACTGTATACATCCCTATCCAAGATACATGTAGCCTCTTATGCGCTATACAATGATAGCCCCTGATTTACTTACTTGAGGTACAGCTCCTTTATGTGTTATACACAGTTATAGCCCCTGATTTACTAACTTGAGGTACAGCTCCTTTATGTGTTATACACAGTTATAGCCCCTGATTTACTAACTTGAGGTACAGCTCCTTTATGTGTTATACACAGTTATAGCCCCTGATTTACTTACTTGAGGTACAGCTCCTTTATGTGTTATACACAGTTATAGCCCCTGATTTACTTACTTGAGGTACAGCTCCTTTATGTGTTATACACAGTTATAGCCCCTGATTTACTTACTTGAGGTACAGCTCCTTTATGTGTTATACACAGTTATAGCCCCTGATTTACTAACTTGAGGTACAGCTCCTTTATGTGTTATACACAGTTATAGCCCCTGATTTACTAACTTGAGGTACAGCTCCTTTATGTGTTATACACAGTTATAGCCCCTGATTTACTTACTTGAGGTACAGCTCCTTTATGTGTTATACACAGTTATAGCCCCTGATTTACTTACTTGAGGTACAGCTCCTTTATGTGTTATACACAGTTATAGCCCCTGATTTACTAACTTGAGGTACAGCTCCTTTATGTGTTATACACAGTTATAGCCCCTGATTTACTAACTTGAGGTACAGCTCCTTTATGTGTTATACACAGTTATAGCCCCTGATTTACTAACTTGAGGTACAGCTCCTTTATGTGTTATACACAGTTATAGCCCCTGATTTACTTACTTGAGGTACAGCTCCTTTATGTGTTATACACAGTTATAGCCCCTGATTTACTAACTTGAGGTACAGCTCCTTTATGTGTTATACACAGTTATAGCCCCTGATTTACTAACTTGAGGTACAGCTCCTTTATGTGTTATACACAGTTATAGCCCCTGATTTACTAACTTGAGTTACAGCTCCTTTATGTGTTATACACAGTTATAGCCCCTGATTTACTAACTTGAGGTACAGCTCCTTTATGTGTTATACACAGTTATAGCCCCTGATTTACTTACCTGAGGTACAACCCCAATAGCCTGCCGCACGCTGTCGAGGTTCAGCTCCTGTATACATTGGTTATTGATGGTGATGCTGCCTTGTTGCGGATCATAGAAGCGATACAGCAATCTTACTATGGTGGATTTACTGGAAAGCAAATGTCATAAACGCAAATGTATATAGCTTAATTATGGCATTTATAATCGTCAACATATCCTACTTCTCTTTTGAATGTATAAATATGCATGATACACCTTGAGACCATTATAAACTACAACTTATAAAAACAATGACAATATGTTGATCAAGTTTAAGTCCAAGCACGAAGAATGTTTATCTGGTCAGGAGTATCTCAGTAATGTTATATTGATACACTTAACCAAGCCAAGAGATTGTGTGCAGAAATCTGAGTAAGGAACTGTGAATGATCACAAGTAATACAATAGAGTTTACCCTGAACCACTTCCACCCACGATGGCTACTTTCTTGCCAGACGGTACATCGAATGTTAGTCCATTGAGGATAGGGCTGCCAGGTGTGTATTCAAAGTGGACGTTATCAAAGGAAATGGCTGAATGTTGTGGCGAGGCCATCAGAATGGGAGCATCAGGCAAGGACTGCAATATAAAAGGATGAATAACTCTTGTTTCTATGAATAGACTGAATATATCCAAATCAATGTACAATTAGAGTGTAATGTTTGGGTAATAATACTATAACCATTTGTATAGAGATTAAACAAACTTTCACATTTTCAGAACATTTATTCGACTATGAACACAAACAAGAGAGGCCGAACGGGCCTTAACAGTCATCTGAATAAATTCAATACAACTTATAGTAGAATAGTCTTTATGACCTCTGTGATCTTGAATGAGAGGTCAACACAAAACACTTCTTATAGCTTCACAATAATTACTACTAATGATGGAAATCAGACGTAATATGGAAATATTGCTGGATAGCATCAACTGATGGATTGTTTGAAAAATGAGAGTGAATGTATTATTACAACTCTGTGACTTCACTTTCGACAAACTTTTCTTAATCAATGTGTCATTTTTACCTATTAATGGTGAAATGACCTACAAAAGAGATTTATTCAAAATTTTGCTAAACTTTTTGACCTTTGGTTTTTAAGGTCAAACTATGATTTTTTTCTGATTAGGCTGAGCAAAAAATTCAGATACCTACCTGTACCTGGCTTTTAATTTTCAGTAAACTGAACATGGTATGCATATCGACAATAGCTTGATTTACATCTCTGTAAACTGAGCCAAGAAAGTTGAGAGGAACCGACAGCTGGAACAACAGGCCATTCACCATCACCAAGTCTCCTACAGTCATTGTACCTACACACAGAACAGACTAAGTATCAGACCATCACCAAGTCTCATACAGTCATTGTACCTACACACAGAACAGACAAAGTATCAGACCATCACCAAGTCTCCTACAGTCATTGTACCTACACACAGAACAGACTAAGTATCAGACCATCACCAAGTCTCCTACAGTCATTGTACCTACACACAGAACAGACTAAGTATCAGACCATCACCAAGTCTCCTACAGTCATTGTACCTACACACAGAACAGACTAAGTATCAGACCATCACCAAGTCTCCTACAGTCATTGTACCTACACACACAGAACAGACAAAGTATCAGACCATCACCAAGTCTCCTACAGTCATTGTACCTACACACAGAACAGACTAAGTCTCAGACCATCACCAAGTCTCCTACAGTCATTGTACCTACACACATAACAGACTAAGTATCAGACCATCACCAATCTAATACAGTCATTGTACCTACACACAGAACAGACAAAGTATCAGACCATCACCAAGTCTCCTACAGTCATTGTACCTACACACAGAACAGACTAAGTCTCAGACCATCACCAAGTCTCCTACAGTCATTGTACCTACACACAGAACAGACTAAGTCTCAGACCATCACCAATCTCATAAAGTCATTGTACCTACACACAGAACAGACTAAGTCTGAGACAATTACCAAGTCTCCTACAGTCATTGTACCTACACACAGAACAGACTAAGTATCAGGCCATCACCAAGTCTTCTACAGTCATTGTACCTACACACAGAACAGACTAAGTCTCAGACCATCTTCAAGTCTCCTACAGTCATTGTACCTACACACAGAACCGACTAAGTCTCAGACCATCACCAAGTCTCCTACAGTCATTGTACCTACACACAGAACAGACTAAGTATCAGACCATCACCTGGTCTCCTACAGTCATTGTACCTACACACAGAACAGACTAAGTATCAGACCATCACCAAGTCTCCTACAGTCATTGTACCTACACACAGAACAGACTAAGTATCAGACCATCACCAAGTCTCCTACAGTCATTGTACCTACACACAGAACAGACTAAGTCTCAGACCATTACCAAGTCTCATACAGTCATTGTACCTACACACAGAACAGACTAAGTATCAGACCATCACCAAGTCTCCTTCAGTCATTGTACCTACACACAGAACAGACTAAGTATCAGACCATCACCTGGTCTCCTACAGTCATTGTACCTACACACAGAACAGACTAAATATCAGACCATCACCAAGTCTCATACAGTCATTGTACCTACACACAGAACAGACTAAGTATCAGACCATCACCAAGTCTCCTACAGTCATTGTACCTACACACAGAACAGACTAAGTCTCAGACCATCACCAAGTCTCCTACAGTCATTGTACCTACACACAGAACAGACTAAGTATCAGACCATCACCAAGTCTCATACAGTCATTGTACCTACACACAGAACAGACTAAGTATCAGACCATTACCAAGTCTCCTACAGTCATTGTACCTACACACAGAACAGACTAAGTCTCAGACCATTACCAAGTCTCCTACAGTCATTGTACCTACACACAGAACAGACTAAGTCTCAGACCATCACCAAGTCTCCTACAGTCATTGTACCTACACACAGAAC
Source organism: Argopecten irradians (assembly GCF_041381155.1). Classification (NCBI taxonomy): domain Eukaryota; kingdom Metazoa; phylum Mollusca; class Bivalvia; order Pectinida; family Pectinidae; genus Argopecten; species Argopecten irradians. Next base: position 30,023,204 of record NC_091134.1, on the reverse strand, counting down.
AGACTAAGTATCAGACCATCACCAAGTCTCCTACAGTCATTGTACCTACACACAGAACAGGCTAAGTATCCGACCATTACCAAGTCTTCTACAGTCATTGTACCTACACACAGAACAGACTAAGTATCAGACCATCACCAAGTCTCCTACAGTCATTGTACCTACACACAGAACAGGCTAAGTATCCGACCATTACCAAGTCTTCTACAGTCATTGTACCTACACACAAAACAGAGACTAAGTCTCAGACCACTACCTGGTCTCCTACAGTCATTGTACCTACACACAGAACAGACTAAGTCTCAGACCATCACCAAGTCTCCTACAGTCATTGTACCTACACACAGAACAGACTAAGTATCAGACCATCACCAAGTCTCCTACAGTCATTGTACCTACACACAGAACAGACTAAGTCTCAGACCATCACCAAGTCTCCTACAGTCATTGTACCTACACACAGAACAGACTAAGTATCAGACCATTACCAAGTCTCCTACAGTCATTGTACCTACACACAGAACAGACTAAGTATCAGACCATCACCAAGTCTCCTACAGTCATTGTACCTACACACAGAACAGACTAAGTATCAGACCATCACCAAGTCTCCTACAGTCATTGTACCTACACACAGAACAGACTAAGTATCAGACCATCACCAAGTCTCCTACAGTCATTGTACCTACACACAGAACAGACTAAGTATCAGACCATTACCAAGTCTTCTACAGTCATTGTACCTACACACAGAACAGACTAAGTATCAGACCATCACCAAGTCTCCTACAGTCATTGTACCTACACAGAACAGACTAAGTATCAGACCATCACCAAGTCTCCTACAGTCATTGTACCTACACACAGAACAGACAAGTATCAGACACAGAACAGACAAGTTCAGACCATCACCAAGTCTCATACAGTCATTGTACTACACACAGAACAGACTAAGTATCAGACCATACCAAGTCTCATACAGTCATTGTACCTACACACAGAACAGACAAAGTATCAGACCATCACCAAGTCTCTACAGTCATTGTACTACACACAGAACAGACTAAGTATCAGACCATTACCAAGTCTCACAGTCATTGTACCTACACACAGAACAGACAAGTATCAGACCATCACCAAGTCTCCTACAGTCATTGTACCTACACACAGAACAGACTAAGTATCAGACCATCACCAAGTCTCCTACAGTCATTGTACCTACACACAGAACAGACTAAGTATCAGACCATTACCAAGTCTCCTACAGTCATTGTACCTACACACAGAACAGACTAAGTATCAGACCATCACCAAGTCTCCTACAGTCATTGTACCTACACACAGAACAGACTAAGTATCAGACCATCACCAAGTCTCCTACAGTCATTGTACCTACACACAGAACAGACTAAGTATCAGACCATCACCAAGTCTCCTACAGTCATTGTACCTACACACAGAACAGACTAAGTATCAGACCATCACCAAGTCTCATACAGTCATTGTACCTACACACAGAACAGACTAAGTTCAGACCATCACCAAGTCTCCTACAGTCATTGTACCTACACACAGAACAGACTAAGTATCAGACCATCACCAAGTCTCCTACAGTCATTGTACCTACACACAGAACAGACTAAGTATCAGACCATCACCAAGTCTCCTACAGTCATTGTACCTACACACAGAACAGACTAAGTATCAGACCATCACCAAGTCTCCTACAGTCATTGTACCTACACACAGAACAGACTAAGTCTCAGACCATCACCAAGTCTCCTACAGTCATTGTACCTACACACAGACAGACAGACTAAGTATCAGTCACAAGTCATCCACAGTCATTGTACCTACACACAGAACAGACTAAGTCAGCCATCACCAAGTCTTCTACAGTCATTGTACCTACACACAGAACAGACTAAGTTCAGACCATCACCAAGTCTCTACAGTCATTGTACCTACACACAGAACAGACTAAGTTTCAGACCATCACCAAGTCTCCTACAGTCATTGTACCTAAGTCAACAGACTCAACACACAGAACAGACTAAGTATCAGACCATCACCAAGTCTCCTACAGTCATTGTACCTACACACAGAACAGACTAAGTATCAGACCATCACCAAGTCTCCTACAGTCATTGTACCTACACACAGAACAGACTAAGTATCAGACCATCACCAAGTCTCCTACAGTCATTGTACCTACACACAGAACAGACTAAGTATCAGACCATCACCTGGTCTCCTACAGTCATTGTACCTACACACAGAACAGATCGTTTATATCTACCTTGTACATGTATACCTGACACTAAAATGTTCATGGTTTTTTTCCATAAAATAAATAAGAAAAATAGAAAATTAAGTACACAAATGTATAATATTGTTTTAAGAGATAGATTGACTTAGGATGTACTCCTCTGAAAAATTTTCTTGTATTAAACTTTTTTTCTCATATAGATTTATGGAAATAGGAAAGAAAATGGAAGAAAAAACATATGTCCGTGTGCTCGTTTTTGAGCTATTGTCACTCAAAGATACCAAAATGACAAAATAGTGTATTTTACAGGAAATTAGCCGTTTTGACCCCATACACTAGAATTTAAAGCCATAATTCCCTAATGAGGTGTTTGATATGTATGGATGTTTGTAGAATTTATTTTCAAGTAGTCTTCATTAAAAATATACCAGTTATGATTAATAAGAGTCATATTTTTTCTCAAAATAACAACATATGCTACCCCTACCCCTTAATTTTGAGCTCCAAAATGCACCATTTTCAACCATTTTTGTCAAATTTAACCCTTTATAGAAAAAGTTCTGGTATTAAACTTTTTTCAATAGTTCGCATATCAATAGGAAAAGGGTTGTTCTTTCTAAATCAGGCAGAAAAATAGGGGGTCCGTGTGCTTACTTTTTTGCCTCATTTAAATATTTGTTATTTTTTAATAATTTTGACTAAAAATTGAAGGGCTCAAATTACCATTAAATGTAGAAATAAAGTGACAAAAGTGTAATATTTCACACATTAATGATCAATATTTTAATCAACACGAACCCAGTGAAGATTTACAGCAAAAATTAACTCAATACAGCTGAAAATGCTGACGCGGTGATGATTTAAGTAAAAACAATTTAAGTAAAAAATGGGAAAACGGTGGCTCTACTCAAAGCAAAAAAGACACAATTTCAACATGACCGCCAAATGGGCCATTTCTTAAAATCGCTGTGTAAAAAAATCTACTAAAAATAGAAATGTAATTTTTTGACAAAATTTGCTACAGACCACATGCTACAGATATTGATAAATCGTATTTGAAAATACGTTTTTAATCTATGTTGAAACGAGACTTCAACGGGACTGAAACCACAGAAGAATACATCCTTAAGGTCTCATGTAGGAATACTATGCTGCTAACAGTATACATAGGTTATTCCTGAGATTACCTCCTGAAATGCTTCTCCATGAGATTACCTGCTGTAATGTCTATTTCTGAGATTACCTGCTAAAATGTCTACCCCTCCTGAGATTACCTGCTGTAATGTCTATCCCTGAGATGACCTGCTGTAATGTCTATTTCTGAGATTACCTGCTGAAATGTCTACCCCTCCTGAGATTACCTGCTGTAATGTCTATCCTTGAGATAACAAGCTGTAAAGTCCATCCCTGATTACCTGCTGTAATGTCTATCCCTCATATTACCTGCTGTAATGTCTATCCCAGAGATTACCTGCTGTAATGTCTACCCCTCATATTACCTGCTGTAATGTCTATCCCAGAGATTACCTGCTGTAATGTCTACCCCTCATATTACCTGCTGTAATGTCTATCCCTGAGATTACCTGCTGTAATGTCTATCCTTGAGATTACCCACTGCAATGTCTACCCCTGAGATTACCTGCTGTAATGTCTACCCCTCATATTACCTGCTGTAATGTCTATCCTTGAGATTACCCACTGCAATGTCTACCCCTGAGATTACCTGCTGTAATGTTTATCCCTAAGATTACCTGCTGTAATGTCTATCCCTGAGATTACCCACTGTAATGTCTATCCGTGAGATTAACCACTGTAATGTCTATCCATGAGTTTACCTGCTGTAATGTCTATCTCTGAGATTACCTGCTGTAATGTCTATCCCTGAGATTACCTGCTGTAATGTCTATCCCCGAGATTACCCACTGTAAGGTCTATCCCTGCTGTAATGTCTATCCCTGAGATTACTTGCTGTAATGTCTATCCCTGAGATTATTTTCTGTAATGTCTATCCCTGAGATTACACACTGTAATGTCTATACTGAGATTACCTGCTGTAATGTCTATCCCTAAGATTACCTGCTGTAATGTCTATCCCTGAGATTACCTGCTGTAATGTCTATCCCTGAGATTACCTGCTGTAATGTCTATCCCTGAGATTACCTGCTGTAATGTCTATCCCTGAGATTACCTGCTGTAATGTCTTGACTACACAGAATCATTATTGTAGTAAGGCCGACACTGAAAATGAAGTTCTGGCCAAAGTTGAGGGCAGCGAGACTGGTGGTGATTTTAAGGGAAGCCTTCTCATACTTGGCAAGGACTTTGTCGTATCTATCAGCTTCATAAGTTTCGTTGTTAAAGTACTGAAATAATGTCAAGATCACATATATTTAATTTCATTTTCATTTCATTTGCAAGTGGAAAAATCATTCAACAGCTATGGTTCATTTAAGATTTATCCCAATGTAAAGGCACTCAAGATTCATTCTTCACAAACATATTTCTTCTTTTATATTTTTCCTGAGTTGTAGAAATTATGAGCACTGCAAATACCAATAGGTCTAAAAATGAAATATGTTTTGCAGATAATTGATAACTGAGCATAAATACCATACAGAAAGCCATGTTTGCAGTAGGAGTTTTTAGAGGTGGGTAACTGATATTTTATTTACTATAGGCAGGTAGATTTAGAAATGCTGACCTAAAGATGATGTCAATCAATCAAATTAAAACATTCTTACCGGTACTTCATAATATAAAAACATGTCAACTATCATGCCAGTGTATTTATGGACACGTTTTACAAGATTTTTACATTTCTTCTTTTTTTGATGTTACAACTTTTGTAAAGTTAAAGTTTAATGGTTATACAATGTACCTTGACGGTTTCGTAGTTTATAAGAGAATCAATTGCCATATTGCCGGCATCCGAGTCTGCAGCATTCATCTGCTTCCGAAATTTCGTCCTATAATGAAGGTCAAATAAATGTAACCTAAACCACCTTATATTTGAGGTGATTTAATATCAAGGATTGGTATATCCTTTATTTAAAACATTTTCTTGACGATTTATTTTTGCAATTTCTTATCGCCAAGGAAATTAATCTCACACTAAAATAAGTTGGTTTGCCGTAAGCATTTCAATAATATGCTAAAATACTAATACTGTTATACTTTTTCTAATCATTCAAATTTTACTTAAGTTGCTATCTAGGCATCAATAACTAAAGCTGTCATTGCCATTTAAAGAGCTGGAGCTGCCATTTAGGTATTAACAGCTGAAGTTGTCATTTAGAAATTGACATTTGGAACTGCCATTTAGGGAATAACAGTTTGCAAAACAAACATCTAGCCCAGCCTTCCTTAGTAGTCTAGTAAAGCTGAGAGGAAACAATTCATTCACTGGTCCTTCCACTACAGTATATAATTGTTTGTACCTGGGTAGGGACTAGGGGCCCTTCAGTGACTGGCCCTTTCAATACAGTATCTTATTGTTTGTACCAGGGTAGGGACAAGGGGCCCTTCAGTGACTGGTCCTTCCACTACAGTATCTTATTGTTTGTACCAGGGTAGGGACTAGGGGCCCTTCAGTGACTGGCCCTTCCACTACAGTATCTTATTGTTTGTACCAGGGTAGGGACTAGGGGCCCTTCAGTGACTGGCCCTTCCGAGCACAGTATCTTATTGTTTGTACCAGGGTAGGGACTAGGGGCCCTTCAGTGTCTAGCCCTTCAGTGACTGGTCCTTCCACTGCAGTATCTTATCCAGCAATCTATAGATATATCTAAATGATAATTACCTCCATTGTGTAAATGATAGTGTAAATGCAGCATACACTGATATACATCCTACTGCCACTCCAGCATAGGCCATTCCACAGTTGTAGTACTACAAACAGAAATGAAAAGCTTTCTCTGTTTCTCTCTTAAGAAAGATCCAACAATATTCATGTTGTAGCCATTAAAACATTTTTAATCTACTAAGGAAACATAGTTTAAATGTTATTTATATAAAAAAAAGAAGAATTTCATTTCACAAAGAAATTGATCCAAAATAAAAGGTACATGTATCCAGTTTACATTGAATTTTAGAATAATCATAAAGTATGAATTGTTAACATCCTATTTAAATTCCTGTAAAAGGTATGTAAAATTTATAACAAGAGGCCCAGTGGGCCTATATTGCTCACCTGGTTACTTTAGTAAAATATCACCGAACTGCTGACTTACAATTGAAATCCCAACCAAATAGCGTAGACATGTTACCAGTCAAATATAAATCAAATGCTCAGTTTCTGAGACAAATTCGTTCACACAAATATAGCCAAAAAGACCAATTCTGGCACACAACACCCTCACCGTGTTTAATTTATTAACTTGCATAATTTTGAATCCCCACCACATGCATACTTAGTTTCAGAAAAGAAGCCAAATTGACTCCTTTCGGTCCTGCCTCTCAAACACAGTTCTGTTGGGTAATAATCAGGTGTGGATATGTGTGGCTACTCACCAATAAGGAGACCACTAAAAGACATTCTAAGGCTGTTGGTCCAAGGTTAAATACCAGGGCAGTCAGTGTAGTGTTAATACCCCTTAAAACAATAGAATACCCAGTATATGATCATCAGTGGTAATCTAAATCTTGAACAAAGTATGTTCACAAGAAACACATTATATGTACTTGCAATAATCCATATTGGACAAAATGACCGGCAGTGTATACAGTGAATTTGTTCAAATGTTTTAGGCAATTTACTTTGTTAAGACAGGGATTAACAGAATCTACCTTGTCCCTCTGTCAATTGCCTTGGATAAAGCCCCTGTCTGCCGCTGAAGATGGTACGCCAAATCCAGACTGTGAAGATGTAGAAAAACTTTCCTCGCCACACGTCGAATGGAATCTTGAGCAACTTTTCCAAACAAGGCATTACGCAGTTCATGAAAGGCTTGGGCAGTTGATCTAGCAATTCCATCTACAATAAATCCATTACACTCACCACATGAGGAGCTGGAATTTTATGTGATTAAAAGGACATGCAGATAATAACCTCCCCTCCACACAGTGAGGCAGGGGTGGACATAACAGGAGAGGACATACACGAGTAACAATATAAACCACTTATATTTCAATGGTAAACCACCATCTGATTGCCAGTACCTTGATTTAAATTACCTATAACCCATGACCAAGATGAGAAGCGGAATTGTCTTTGGAGAATTTCAGAAACTTTCACCAACTGGCCCACCTTCTCTTATTTGTGTTAGCCAAGCATATGAAATGATTTAACTAAATTTACAAATAATACTTCTCGCATAAAAAACCCCATCTAATTATAAATGTAGCAGATAATCATATACTTACAACCAAGAAGAATTGCAGTGGCAGATGTCATTACAGTTGCTGGTGCAGACGCCATATTTAATATATTACTGGGTTCATTAAGATAATCTATAGCATATTTAAATATAAATGGTACTTGTACATTCACAGCCTGTAAAGAAACAAACATACATACAGCCGAAAACCCACTGGAATTTTCAGCCAAATCATTGACAGTTCCATCAAATGATATGCTTCTATATGCAGACGTATACATTATATTTTCATTTTTATTTTATATCTTTTGATAATTAGAATAACAAGTTCAATGTAAATGTAACAATTAATTGGTTTTCATATTTCTAACGTGCACTTGATATCTAACATACATTGGGTGTTCTAGCATATCAAATGGTGCATGTTAGTGCACCATGATAAATATACTAGAACACCCATTGTATGTTACCAACCGATGCATGTCAAAAATATGACAACCAAAATATGCTTAAAACACTTTTGCTTAATGTTGTTTTAATTATTTTCTCTTCAAATGAAATATTTTAGGTAATGCACTAATGCAGTAACAACTCATTACCTTTAAAAACACTTTCATACTCTTTCTTCTTTGACAATGAAATATTGCTATAAAGCATTGTACATATTTATTGTACAAGTATATATTATATACTCAAAAGATATATTTTGGATCTATCGGAACCTGACCTTTGACCCTATAAGAAGAGTCATGGCAGCCACAACTCTGATGCGAATGCCAGGTTTATCTTTGGGCCACACATATCCCAGCATGGCCCGCGTGATATCCCAGGCTTTTACTTCATCCTTCACATGTTTGGTGTCATCGGATTTGACTGATGTAGATGATGATGGGTGACCATGGAAACAGTTCCTCTTGAAAAAATCATTTTTGGTAACCTTGATAGAAACAATTTAACAGTAAAATATCTTTTACAAGAATTCAATTTTAGTTAAAAGTATGTAACACTGGTCAATATTAGACATTATGTAATGAACATGGAACCATTATACTATGTTATCCAATATGCCGCTTTTAAAAATAAAAAAAAGTGGACGAAGTACAATTTACCGTTGATTAGTCCCACTTTCCTGTGATTGTGACATAATAATTTGATGTGACGGTCAGACCTCTGTGATGTTATAATCACTCGAAGGTTGAACTAATCAACAGTAAATTGTACTTTACTCACTTCGTTCTGGGAATATATCTCAAAACTCCGGCTTGTATTGTTGGTATATATATATGGAAACCATGCTCAATTATTTTATCCATACCTTTCTTGAAATTGGCCCAGATCCCGGTCTACATGAAGTTGCTTTAAATGCCGAACATTGGCATATTCTACTAAGACGGGGCTGTCCATTTGTATACTGTAATATAGAATATTGTAATCCATGAGTTACAGATGATCGAGGATTTGTGGAATTCCCTCCCCAATATAAATTACCTTTTAAAATGTTGGGATTGGTTAAATATCAACAAGCCCAAATAACCAGGTCCTCAAATAAACAATCAGCCCTTCTTTAAATTTAATAGCCCCGGGCCGACAGGCTTGCGGTAATTTCTACCCCTGCAAGTAATGAACTTTTGCGGAACAGGAATGAAAACATGCGAAATGGCTAACAAACATCAGCTGGTCTATTGTTGTATATCAAACATGTTTCTATGATAAAGTTTTACTCATACAGCTGAAACTGTGATTAATGTAAAAAGATTAATTACAGGTCAGTTCATCAGTACATCGTGAGGAAATTCAGGACCATGAGAAAAGCTAAATAACAAACTTATGCTCTTGTTTCAATCATCCCTACCCAATGTTGTCAGTTTAGCACAAACAATTTAGGTAAAATTAGAAGATTCCCAAACATTGAAATCTAATATTATTGAGCACATGAAAATGAGATCTGGCTTTTCACAGGCAAAATCAATGTAACATGTTAACAAATATGGTGCATTGGTATTGATACAGGGGTTTCGAGATCCCAAAAAAGTACAATTTACCATCGATTAGTCCCACCATCCTGTGACTATGACATCATGTCATAATCACGGGATGGTGGGACTAATCAACAGCAAATTCTACTTTAATACTCACATTGTTTTGGGATCCCAAAACCACTGTATTAAGCATATTATCCAAGGAGTTGTGACTCTCACTTATCCAAGGATTTATAAGGGAATCTCACTTATAAATCCTTGCAGTATCTGTCAGGATGTCTTGACCTGGTGATAGTCTTCTTTACCCAAGATACTCTGGGCCGACGCCTGACTTTGACAGAAAGGCCTAGATTTCTACACCAGACTGTCATAATGTCCAAGTCTGCATGGTGTTGGGGCATTTGGGCTGACAGAAACTGACTAAAGGCCTAACAAACCAGGTGATTCAAAATTCAGACTGAAAATGTTACTCTTGACGATTGTGAAATTAGCAAAACAGAGTCCAGTTGATGACGGTGTATATTACTTTGATATACAACAGACATCAACTTTCATAAATATAGACTGCTCCCTCGAACGCCTTCTCGCCATTCTAACATAAGAATGTAGGGATAACCTATGTTGCTTGATTGCACTTACTGGAAGCTTTATCCGGGCAGTTTGGTGCCTTAATAATAAACTTTTACTACATATTGGATTGACTGAGTGTATTAAACGCAAAGTTTTTGTATGAAATGGGCTAGAACAGCAAATATTTTCTAAGCGTTGACAGCCCGACCGCAGTGCACCGGCCATACCAAACAGGAAGCGTTGCAGAGGCTTGAGAACGAGGATGTCAACTTTGACTGACCCGTGGTTGACCCTATTCTTCCGCTGACATGTAAACAAATATGCGTTTTGGCATAAGGCTTTAAAATGTCTTTCTTACTGATGAAAATATTTTGTATTGATTATTGAAATATAAAGTTGTTGGTAAAAAGGATATCAATATATCTTTTTAAAAATAAATTACAAATTTATTGAAGAACTTTGTTTTGTGCTTGTAATGATGCGTAGGAAAGGTAGTAAACAGACTAATTTTGTAGTCTTGCGGGAAATTGGTCTGATGTGAAATGGAACCAGATTTAATTCAAGATTCTTTACACCAAAATAACTATGAGGATTATGACTTCGGTCCCAAATTCAAGAAACTTCGAATTACCGACAATGTCCGAGAGTTGCAGACCGTTTTGAGATCCAAGTAAGTGTTGTTTATAAACATGTGCGCGAAGAAAGAAAAAATCGCCACGTGCATTTGCAGCTGATTGTTTTGTTTGAAATTTATTAGAAATAAATAGAAAATACTATAACACCAAAACAAGGTATCCTCATGAAAACTGACATTCTTTCAATTCAATGTACGAAACAACACTTAATGGAAAATAAATCTGTCTCCAACAGCAGTGAGGTTCCTCACTCGCTGAAACCAGCAGGCCTAAGCAAAAATACAGAAATAATGACTGCTCCCCAGTCTATTGTAACCATCGTCTTGTGCTCTGTTCCCAATAGATGTTGAGATGATAACGTTAATAAAAAAAACTGGAGTGTGCATTTGTTATAACACGTTTCTTATGTGGTAAATGAATACCAATAGTAGTTTTATTCAATTTTATTTTCAACAAAACATTGTCTAACTTAGTAACATTAATTAGAATCATCTTCCACATTACAATTTGTAATGATGGAAATAGTAACTAGGCCTTAATTATCTATTTTTCAGATTAACTTCAAGAGGAGATTTCATATTTTATGCAGACAGATTGGTAAGAGTTTTCTAAGAGGCAAACGCATTTTTTATCAAACCAAATATCTAAAATGTCATGATTTTTAGGGGCGTCAGGCCCTGCATGGACTTACATTAGTGTCCATGGCTGTTATTCTAATATAACCGCTCTTTCGCAGAAAAACTAATTTACTCTTGACAATAGGCCTAGTGATCTAAATGCGAGTCAGAAAATCCTTAAAGGTACATGTTACTGTACCTTAAACTGAAAATAATGGCTTTTGATTAAATATGCTCCTCCGCTGACGGAGCATAAATGACACCGATCATTTGAACAATAACTGATGTATAATCTTGTTTATATGTGTTATTTAACACAGAAATGTATATAAAATGATTTATTTTGCTTTTGGTGCATGCATAATCACTACTTAATTCCAAATAGGGCATATATAGTGCCATAGAATTTTTCGAGAGGCAATTAATTATTTTTATTATTTTTATCTTTAATTAAAATATGAAGCTCAAACTTTTCAATTGTGGTAATGGTGACATGTAAAGTAAGTAACTTTTATAACTGAAGAAAAATATTAATTTGTCTGTACCTGTTTTTGATGGAGAAAAAATACCATACCTCAGTGATGGAGCATCTTTAAGTTAATAAACTTTTAATTTATTATATGAGATACTAAACAACTTCATATACACCAATTTTTACATATGATCATTTCAGAGGCCTTAATTTAGGAAAATAATACATTTTTCCTTCCATAAAAATACAATATATATTTAAAGATGCTCCACCGCCGACCGAGCATAAATGGCATTTATCATTAGAACAAATAATATGTGTTTAATCTTGTATATATATGTCTGATTAAAACAAAAAAATTAATTTAAAATAATTTATTTTGCCTTTGATGCATGCGCAATCAGTACTGAACATTCCATATAGGATATAGTGCCACAGATTTTTTAGGTCACCTGAGACGAAGTCTCAAGTGACCTATTCTAATCGCCTTTTGTCCGTCGTCGTCGTGCGTCGTCCGTCGTGTCGTCGTATGTCCGTAAACAATTTACATTTTCGACTTCTTCTCCAAAACTGCTGAAGCAATTTCAATGAAATTTTGCACAAACCTTCTAAGGCATAAGGCCAATCAAAATTGTGAATTATATGGTCCCCACCCCCCAGGGGGCTGTGGGAGGGGCCAAAAGGGGTAAAATTGAGTAAAATTTCAAAAATCTTCTTCTCTACTCACAGATGTGGTAGAATCAAATACTCTTCATAGATAGAAAGGTCTTAAGGTCCTTTACAAAAATTGTGAATTATATGACCCTGGGGTCTCTAGTTTCCCCCTGGGGAGGGGGTTAAGTTTACTATAGTTTATATTGGGAAAACACATTTTTGTGCATTATTTGGTCATTTGTAATAGGAAATGAGTCAAATGTTGTCAGAATTATCAGTATGAGAAGGCCATTTAATCCTATTAACAAATTTTCTATGACTGACCCCCAGGGGTCTTAGGGGCGGGGTCAAAAGGGGTCAAATAGGCTAAAACTTCAAAAATCTTCTTCTGAAATTCTGGAAATGGTAGAATCAAATACTTTTCATAAATAGAAAGGTCTTAAGGTCCTTTACAAAAATTGTGAATCATATGACCCTGGGGTCTCACGTTTCCCCCCTGGGGAGGGGGTCAAGTTTACTATAGTTTATATAGGGAAAACACATTTATGAGCATGTATTGCTCAATTTTCATTGGAAACAAGTCAAACTTGGTTAGAATTATTAGTCTGAGATAGCATTTTAATATCATATACACATTGGTCCTGGCCGACCCCCTGGGGGCAGAGGGGCGGGGCTAAAAAAGGGTCAAATAGGCTAAAACTTCAAAAATCTTCTTCTGAAATTCTGGAAATGGTAGAATCAAATACTTTTCATAAATAGAAAGGTCTTAAGGTCCTTTACAAAAATTGTGAAATATATGACCCTGGGGTCTCACGTTTCCGTCCTGGTGAGGGGGTCAAGTTTACTATAGTTTATATAGGGAAAACACATTTATGGGCATGTTTTGCTCAATTTTCATTGGAAACGAGTCAAACTTGGTAAGAATTATTAGCCTAAGATAGCATTTTAATATAATATCCACATAGGTCCTGGCCGACCCCCTGGGGGCAGAGGGGCGGGGCTAAAAAAGGGTCAAATAGGCTAAAACTTCACAAATCTTCTTCTGAAATTCTGGAAATGGTAGAATCAATTACTTTTCATAAATAGAAAGGTCTTAAGGTCCTTTACAAAAATTGTGAATTATATGACCCTGGGGTCTCACGTTTCCCCCTGGGGAGAGGGTCAAGTTTACTATAGTTTATATAGGGAAAACACATTTAACATATTTGTGAACATTATTTGCCCAATTTTCGTAGGAAAATAGTCAAATTTGATTAGAATTATTAGCCTAATATTCTAACTCAGGTGACCGTTAAGGCCCTTGGGCCTCTTGTTTTACGGGATGCAATTAATTATTTTTTGTATTTTCAACTTGAAGTAAAATTAGAAGCTCAAACTTTTCAATGGTGGTAATGGCGTAAAGTAAGTAAATTTTGTAACTGAAGAAAAATACTAAATCGTCTGCTCCTGTTTTTGATAGTGAAAAAATACCAATTGTCAGCAGTGGAGCATCATTAACAGAGGTTTTTCTTTATTTGGGAAACTATTTACATGAAATTGGGAAAACACAGCTTCATTTTATAATTAGTACAGCTAAATGCACTCCATAAAAAATCACTGATATATATAAATTAAAGATGCCATTATTAAATTATACCATGTTCAGTTATGGGTAACTTTTTCCCAAAACTGCTCTTTGCGATTAAAAATTCCCAATTTGTTATAAAAACCTTTTCCCCAAAATACCCTGAAAAATAACTGCATATAGTTTAATAATATACACTTAACCTTTACTCAGAACATCCCTTGGCATGAACGATACAGGTTCTCTAGGCCTCTTCAATCAAAATATGGTTGTTATCTTTGAAAGCTTCGGGAAGTAGAAATTTAAAGCAAAGTTCAGCAAAGTTCTCGTTTTGGGAGCCGTGGCCATGGGTCGGATCAGCCTCCTATATGTAAAATATGATAGTCCTCTCTCATACCCTATTTGGTTGTAATTTATGCAAGCTAAGCATTAAGGAGGAGTAGGAATTTAAAGCAAAAATTCAGCCAATTTATCCTTGTAGGGCCCTGCTGTTTCTCTATCCTAGGGGTCAGACCAGCTTTATTCGTATAACGTCTGATCCCGCTTCATTTATATAAAATGTGATTGTCGTCTCTCATTGATGTTTAACACAATCAGAGGAGTAGGCTTTTGAATGAAATAAACTTCTGCATGTTGGGCGGTGAAACACGATGGCAATATCATAGGTAATTCAATTCTGACCTATGGTCAGATATCATGATTAAAAATTGACTTTAATTTACTGTCATCCTGATCTAGTCAATGGATTTAAAGTATTGATTACATTATCTTGTATTATTTTAGATTCGATTAGTTGTAGAAGAATGCCTGAACCAGCTGCCGTACCGCCACTGTCAGGTCACCACACCAACAGGTAGGTATATCTTAATGCAATCTGCAGTATCTGGTTAACACTGTCAGGTCACCACACCAACAGGAGGGTAGCTTCAGGATTTTTTCACTGCGCAATGGTAATTTTTTCCCGTTGCAAACTGCGCGGCGCAGCGCGAATTTTTTTTTTGTGTCGCAATTTAATTTTAATGGCCTAGTGTTATAATAAAAATTAAAATAACAAAAAATATTAACATTTTATCTCACTGTCACATTTACTGAATTCAGATTTATTGCATTTAAAAATTATTAGAATTATTTAAATTTTTAAATTAAGATTATTTTAATGTGTTTCACAGTTCTAGATAGTTATGGGATTATGCCCCCAATTCCATCACTATTTGTGTATTTCAAATATTTAAAACAGACTGTAGTTACTGTATGGTACTGTAAATGTAACATTGAGATCTAGATTAAAAAAAAAATATTGATAAAACACTGCATAAAAATTTAAGTCTTTTCTAACACATATCTGTACAATTTTATGACATGTTTCTTATCATCCAATTATGCTTAAAATTTACAAATTACAAATTTTGGAATTTTTTTCAAATCCGGATTTCTTATACCCATCGATCTGGCTCCATTATTACAATTACCTAACACCAAAATGGCGGCCATTTCGGTTGCAAAGTTTGTGGCATCTTTCAGCGGTATATGCCTATTTTGACATTAAAAACGTGAGTAAATCATTTACAATTGCAAGCAGTGTTTGTTTTTGGGATGATGCTCACTAGCTATAATCAAAACATCTGTTGAAAAGGTGTCAGTTTGTTTCCTAAACTGCCGATGTGCTGCCTACTTCTGTTACGTTGCGTAGCTCACATGATTGAAAGTGATTTGATCAGTGATTTCTCCTCTCTCTAGCTGACCTATATCCCCAGACTGCTAAATAGAACAAGTGAGGTGTTGGTTAGGGAGTAGTCACACCTCTTTTGTTTACTTATCAATGCAATTTAACAGTACAATATGGCAGGGCACCCCTGCGGATCACAAGTAATCAACACTGTCACGGTCGTAAAAATGGACCCAACCACATGGCATAGCGGCATGACAGACATCGTAAATTTATAAGAGTACTACTTGTCAGGTAGCAGGAGGGATTTATTATGAAGTTTATATTCAGTATACCTACTTAGAGAAAATCGGGGTCTGATTTATTGATGTGCAACGGGAGGCTGAAAGTGCGCTACGGATGATATTTCCGTGCAACGGCTCAAAATTTCCACGTAACGGGACCGTTACGCGGAAAAGGGCCTGGGGAGAACACTGACACCAACAGGAGGGTAGCTTCATGTATAACTCTCATCCTCTAGTGGATATCGACTCTATCTGTAGTATCTGGATAACACTGTCAGGTCACCACACCAACAGGTGGGTAGCTTCATGTATATAACTCTCATCATCTAGTGGATGTCGACTCTATCTGTAGTATCTGGTTAACACTGTCAGGTCACCACACCAACAGGAGGGTAGCTTCATGTATAACTCTCCTCCTCTAGTGGATGTCGACTCTATCTGTAGTATCTGGTTAACTGTCAGGTCACCACACCAACAGGAGGGTAGCTTCATGTATAACTCTGGTGGATGTTGACTCTATCTGTAGTATCTGTTTAACACTGTCAGGTCACCACACCAACAGGAGGGTAGCTTCATGTATAACTCTCATCCTCTAGTGGATGTTGACTCTATCTGTAGTGTCTGGTTAACACTGTCAGGTCACCACACCAACAGGTGGGTAGCTTCATGTCTAACTCACATCCTCTAGTGGATGTTGACTCTATCTGTAGTATCTGGTTAACACTGTCAGGTCACCACACCAACAGGAGGGTAGCTTCATGTATAACTCTCATCCTCTAGTGGATGTTGACTCTATCTGTAGTGTCTGGTTAACACTGTCAGGTCACCACACCAACAGGAGGGTAGCTTCATGTCTAACTCTCATCCTCTAGTGGATGTTGACTCTATCTGTAGTATCTGGTTAACACTGTCTACACACACCAACAGTGGGTTGCTTCATGTATAACTCAATACTCTTGTGGATGTCGATCGAACTCTATCGGTAGTATCTGGTTATACAACTGTCAGGTCACCACACCAACAGGAGGGTAGCTTCATGTCTAACTCTCATCCTCTAGTGGATGTTGACTCTATCTGTAGTATCTGGTTAACACTGTCAGGTCACCACACCAACAGGAGGGTAGCTTCATGTATAACTCACATCCTCTAGTGGATGTTGACTCTATCTGTAGTATCTGGTTAACACTGTCAGGTCACCACACCAACAGGTGGGTAGCTTCATGTATAACTCACATCCTCTAGTGGATGTTGACTCTATCTGTAGTATCTGGTTAACACTGTCAGGTCACCACACCAACAGGTGGGTAGCTTCATGTATAACTCTCATCCTCTAGTGGATGTTGACTCTATCTGTAGTATCTGGTTAACACTGTCAGGTCACCACACCAACAGGAGGGTAGCTTCATGTATAACTCTAGTGGATGTTGACTCTATCTGTAGTATCTGGCTAACACTGTCAGGTCACCACACCAACAGGTGGGTAGCTTTATGTATAACTCTCATCCTCTAGTGGATATCGACTCTATCTGTAGTATCTGGTTAACACTGTCAGGTCACCACACCAACAGGAGGGTAGCTTCATGTATAACTCTCCTCCTCTAGTGGATGTCGACTCTATCTGTAGTATCTGGTTAACACTGTCAGGTCACCACACCAACAGGAGGGTAGCTTCATGTATAACTCTCCTCCTCTAGTGGATGTCGACTCTATCTGTAGTATCTGGTTAACACTGTCAGGTCACCACACCAACAGGAGGGTAGCTTCATGTATAACTCTCCTCCTCTAGTGGATGTCGACTCTATCTCTAGTATCTGGTTAACACTGTCAGGTCACCACACCAACAGGTGGGTAGCTTCATGTATAACTCTCCTCCTCTAGTGGATGTCGACTCTATCTCTAGTATCTGGTTAACTGTCAGGTCACCACACCAACAGGTGGGTAGCTTCATGTATAACTCTCATCCTCTAGTGGATGTCGACTCTATCTGTAGTATCTGGTTAACTGTCAGGTCACCACACCAACAGGAGGGTAGCTTCATGTATAACTCTCCTCCTCTAGTGGATGTCGACTCTATCTGTAGTATCTGGTTAACACTGTCAGGTCACCACACCAACAGGTGGGTAGCTTCATGTATAACTCTCCTCCTCTAGTGGATGTCGACTCTATCTGTAGTATCTGGTTAACACTGTCAGGTCACCACACCAACAGGTGGGTAGCTTCATGTATAACTCTCCTCCTCTAGCTAGTGGATGTCGACTCTATCTGTAGTATCTGGTTAACACTGTCAGGTCACCACACCAACAGGTGGGTAGCTTCATGTATAACTCTCCTCCTCTAGTGGATGTCGACTCTATCTGTAGTATCTGGTTAACACTGTCAGGTCACCACACCAGCAGGTGGGTAGCTTCATGTATAACTCACATCCTCTTGTGGATGTTGACTCTATCTGTAGTATCTGGTTAACACTGTCAGGTCACCACACCAACAGGAGGGTAGCTTCATGTATAACTCTCCTCCTCTGGTGGATGTCGACTCTATCTGTAGTATCTGCTTAACACTGTCAGGTCACCACACCAGCAGGTGGGTAGCTTCATGTCTAACTCACATCCTCTTGTGGATGTCGACTCTATCTGTAGTATCTGGTTAACTGTCAGGTCACCACACCAACAGGAGGGTAGCTTCATGTATAACTCTCCTCCTCTAGTGGATGTCGACTCTATCTGTAGTATCTGGTTAACACTGTCAGGTCACCACACCAACAGGAGGGTAGCTTCATGTATAACTCTCATCCTCTAGTGGATGTCGACTCTATCTGTAGTATCTGGTTAACTGTCAGGTCACCACACCAACAGGAGGGTAGCTTCATGTATAACTCTCCTCCTCTAGCTAGTGGATGTCGACTCTATCTGTAGTATCTGGTTAACTGTCAGGTCACCACACCAACAGGAGGGTAGCTTCATGTATAACTCTCCTCCTCTAGTGGATGTTGACTCTATCTGTAGTATCTGGTTAACACTGTCAGGTCACCACACCAACAGGAGGGTAGCTTCATGTATAACTCTCATCCTCTAGTGGATGTCGACTCTATCTGTAGTATCTGGTTAACACTGTCACTAGTGTCAGGTCACCACACCAACAGGTGGGGTAGCTTCATGTATAACTCTCATCCTCTAGTGGATGTCGACTCTATCTGTAGTATCTGGTTAACACTGTCAGGTCACCACACCAACAGGTGGGTAGCTTCATGTATAACTCTCCTCCTCTAGTGGATGTCGACTCTATCTGTAGTATCTGGTTAACACTGTCAGGTCACCACACCAACAGGTGGGTAGCTTCATGTATAACTCTAGTGGATGTTGACTCTATCTGTAGTATCTGGTTAACACTGTCAGGTCACCACACCAACAGGAGGGTAGCTTCATGTATAACTCTCATCCTCTAGTGGATGTCGACTCTATCTGTAGTATCTGGTTAACACTGTCAGGTCACCACACCAACAGGTGGGTAGCTTCATGTATAACTCTCATCCTCTAGTGGATGTCGACTCTATCTGTAGTATCTGGTTAACACTGTCAGGTCACCACACCAACAGGAGGGTAGCTTCATGTATAACTCACATCCTCTAGTGGATGTCGACTCTATCTGTAGTATCTGGTTAACACTGTCAGGTCACCACACCAACAGGTGGGTAGCTTCATGTATAACTCTCCTCCTCTAGTGGATGTCGACTCTATCTGTAGTATCTGGTTAACACTGTCAGGTCACCACACCAACAGGAGGGTAGCTTCATGTATAACTCTCCTCCTCTAGTGGATGTCGACTCTATCTGTAGTATCTGGTTAACACTGTCAGGTCACCACACCAACAGGTGGGTAGCTTCATGTATAACTCTCATCCTCTAGTGGATGTCGACTCTATCTGTAGTATCTGGTTAACACTGTCAGGTCACCACACCAACAGGAGGGTAGCTTCATGTATAACTCACATCCTCTAGTGGATGTCGACTCTATCTGTAGTATCTGGTTAACACTGTCAGGTCACCACACCAACAGGAGGGTAGCTTCATGTATAACTCACATCCTCTAGTGGATGTCGACTCTATCTGTAGTATCTGGTTAACACTGTCAGGTCACCACACCAACAGGTGGGTAGCTTCATGTATAACTCTCATCCTCTAGTGGATGTCGACTCTATCTGTAGTATCTGGTTAACACTGTCAGGTCACCACACCAACAGGTGGGTAGCTTCATGTATAACTCTCCTCCTCTAGTGGATGTCGACTCTATCTGTAGTATCTGGTTAACACTGTCAGGTCACCACACCAACAGGAGGGTAGCTTCATGTATAACTCTCATCCTCTAGTGGATGTCGACTCTATCTGTAGTGTCTGGTTAACACTGTCAGGTCACCACACCAACAGGTGGGTAGCTTCATGTATAACTCTCATCCTCTAGTGGATGTTGACTCTATCTGTAGTATCTGGTTAACACTGTCAGGTCACCACACCAACAGGTGGGTAGCTTCATGTATAACTCTAGTGGATGTTGACTCTATCTGTAGTATCTGGTTAACACTGTCAGGTCACCACACCAACAGGAGGGTAGCTTCATGTATAACTCTCATCCTCTAGTGGATGTTGACTCTATCTGTAGTATCTGGTTAACACTGTCAGGTCACCACACCAACAGGTGGGTAGCTTCATGTATAACTCTCCTCCTCTAGTGGATGTCGACTCTATCTGTAGTATCTGGTTAACACTGTCAGGTCACCACACCAACAGGTGGGTAGCTTCATGTATAACTCTCCTCCTCTAGTGGATGTCGACTCTATCTGTAGTATCTGGTTAACACTGTCAGGTCACCACACCAACAGGAGGGTAGCTTCATGTATAACTCTCCTCCTCTAGTGGATGTTGACTCTATCTGTAGTATCTGGTTAACACTGTCAGGTCACCATACCAACAGGTGGGTAGCTTCATGTATAACTCTCCTCCTCTAGTGGATGTCGACTCTATCTGTAGTATCTGGTTAACACTGTCAGGTCACCACACCAACAGGTGGGTAGCTTCATGTATAACTCTCCTCCTCTAGTGGATGTCGACTCTATCTGTAGTATCTGGTTAACTGTCAGGTCACCACACCAACAGGTGGGTAGCTTCATGTATAACTCTCCTCCTCTAGCTAGTGGATGTTGACTCTATCTGTAGTATCTGGTTAACTGTCAGGTCACCACACCAACAGGAGGGTAGCTTCATGTATAACTCTCCTCCTCTAGTGGATGTTGACTCTATCTGTAGTATCTGGTTAACACTGTCAGGTCACCACACCAACAGGAGGGTAGCTTCATGTATAACTCACATCCTCTGGTGGATGTCGACTCTATCTGTAGTATCTGCTTAACACTGTCAGGTCACCACACCAGCAGGTTGGTAGCTTCATGTCTAACTCACATCCTCTTGTGGATGTCGACTCTATCTGTAGTATCTGGTTAACTGTCAGGTCACCACACCAACAGGAGGGTAGCTTCATGTATAACTCTCCTCCTCTAGTGGATGTCGACTCTATCTGTAGTATCTGGTTAACACTGTCAGGTCACCACACCAGCAGGTGGGTAGCTTCATGTATAACTCTCATCCTCTAGTGGATATCGACTCTATCTGTAGTATCTGGTTAACACTGTCAGGTCACCACACCAACAGGAGGGTAGCTTCATGTATAACTCTCCTCCTCTAGTGGATGTCGACTCTATCTGTAGTATCTGGTTAACTGTCAGGTCACCACACCAACAGGAGGGTAGCTTCATGTATAACTCTCCTCCTCTAGTGGATGTTGACTCTATCTGTAGTATCTGGTTAACACTGTCAGGTCACCACACCAACAGGAGGGTAGCTTCATGTATAACTCTCATCCTCTAGTGGATGTCGACTCTATCTGTAGTATCTGGTTAACACTGTCAGGTCACCACACCAACAGGTGGGTAGCTTCATGTATAACTCTCATCCTCTAGTGGATGTCGACTCTATCTGTAGTATCTGGTTAACACTATCAGGTCACCACACCAACAGGAGGGTAGCTTCATGTATAACTCTCATCCTCTAGTGGATGTTGACTCTATCTGTAGTATCTGGTTAACACTGTCAGGTCACCACACCAACAGGAGGGTAGCTTCATGTATAACTCTCCTCCTCTAGTGGATGTTGACTCTATCTGTAGTATCTGGTTAACACTGTCAGGTCACCATACCAACAGGAGAGTAGCTTCATGTGTTGCGATCGAAATTGATAACCAGTAACCTTATTTGGCTTTGGAATTACAAACTTTTCCAGGTAATAAATTATCATAAGTTAATCAGGACAAGACAATCTTCATGGATGTTAAATCAGTTTAAACTATATTATTTATATCTTTGACCTGTATTGAACAAAAGACTTTGTCTGGGATTAATTTTTAGCTCACCTGGCCCGAAGGGCCGGTGAGCTTATGTCATGGCGCGGCGTCCGTCGTCGTCCGTCCGTCGTCCGTCCGTCCGTCGTCCGTCCGTCCGTCCGTCTGTCCGTCAACATTTCCTTTAAATCGCTACTAGTCATAGAGTTCTGCATGGATTGTAACCAAATTTGGCCACAAACATCCTTGGGGGAGGGGGAACAGAACTTGTATAAATTTTGGCTCTGACCCCCCCGGGGCAGGAGGGGCGGGGCCCAATAGGGGAAATAGAGGTAAATCCTATAAATCGCTACTTGTCCTAGAGTTCTGCATGGATTGTAACCAAATTTGACCACAAACATCCTTGGGGGAGGGGGAACAGAACTTGTATAAATTTTGGCTCTGGTCCCCCAGGGGCAGGAGGGGCGGGGCCCAATAGGGGTAATAGAGGTAAATCCTTTAAATCGCTACTTGTCCTAGAGTTCTGCATGGATTGTAACCAAAATTAGCCACAAACATCCTTGGGGGAAGGGGAACAGAACTTGTATAAATTTTGGCTCTGGTCCCCCGGGGGCAGGAGGGGCGGGGCCCAATAGGGGAAATAGAGGTAAATCCTTTAAATCGCTACTCGTCATAGAGTTCTGAATGGAATGTAACCAAATTTGGCCACAAACATCCTTGGGGGAAGGGGAACAGAACTTGTATAAATTTTGGCTCTGGTCCCCCGGGGGCAGGAGGGGCGGGGCCCAATAGGGGTAATAGAGGTAAATCCTTTAAATCGCTACTAGTCATAGAGTTTTGAATGGAATGTAACCAAATTTGGCCACAAACATCCTTGGGGGAGGGGGAACAGACCTTGTATAAATTTTGGCTCTGACCCCCCCAGGGGCAGGAGGGGCGGGGCCAAATAGGGGAAATAGAGGTAAATCCTTTAAATCTCTACTTGTCCTAGAGCTCTACATGAATTGTAACCAAATTTGGCCACAAACATCCTTGGGGGAAGGGGAACAGAACTTGTATAAATTTTGGCTCTGATCCCCCAGGGGCAGGAGGGGCGGGGCCCAATAGGGGAAATAGAGGTAAATCCTTTAAATCGCTACTAGTCATAGAGTTCTGAATGGAATGTAACCAAATTTGGCCACAAGCATCCTTTGGTGAAGGGGAACAGAACTTGTATAAATTTTGGCTCTGACCCCCCGGGGGCAGGAGGGGCGGGGCCCAATAGGGGAAATAGAGGTAAATCCTTTAAATCGCTACTAATCATAGAGTTCTGCATGGATTGTAACCAAATTTGGCCACAAACATCCTTGGGGGAAGGGGAACAGAACTTGTATAAATTTTGACTCTGGCCCCCCGAGGGCAGGACGGTTGGGGCCCAATAGGGGAAATAGAGGTAAATCCTATAAATCACTTCTTGTCCTAGAGTTTTGCTTGGATTGTGACCAAATTTGGCCATAAACATCCTTGGGGGAAGGGGAACAGAACTTGTATAAATTTTGGCTCTGACCCCCTGGGGGCGGGAGGGGTGGGGCCCAATAGGGGATTTAGAGGTTAATATTAAAATTCCTTCAGAAAAGAAACAATGAACCTGTATTCAGAACATTACTTGGCATTACAAACCAGGTGAGCGATACAGGCCCTCTGGGCCTCTTGTTTGTCACTGAATCTTGTCATTGTCTTTGGCTCATCTACATGTGTCCTGTATACATGTAGCAGAGCTTTATAGATGTTGGTCATCGAAACCAAGATTGACCTTCATACTCTAGAAAACTTATATTACTACAATATTGGCGATAAATATTGGCGATAAATAATTTAGTTTTATGTAGCTGGTTATTGTGTTTTTGCATATTACAGAGTCATTGCCCTTGTGGGTAGTTTTTAGCTCACATCCTCCAAAGGACCAAGGTGAGCTTATGCCATATTGTGTCGTCCGTCCGTCTGTCTTTAACAATTGACTTCTGCTCCATAACTGTTGGTCGGAATTCAACAAAATTTGACTGGTAGCATCCTTAGGGGTTACTGACTGAAAATTGTACAAATGATGGGGTTGACCCCTAAGGGGCCTGAGGGGCGGGATCAAAAGGGGTCAATTTGACTATTTCCATATAAACGACTTCTTCTCTGAAACTAAGCATGGGATAGAACTCATAATGCAATGGTAGCATCCTTATAGGGTGGGGATTCAAAATTGTACAAATGATGGGGCTGACCCCCCAGGTGGCCTGAGGGGCGGGTTCAAAATGGGTCAGTTTGGCTATTTCCACATATTTCCTCTGGGCCTCTTGTTTATTGTGACATCATAATTTTGTTAGATAAATTCTATGAAAATTGTGACATTATGCTTGCACAAACATGAAATATCGGCACACCAGGATTACTTTCAGATTCTACCATTAGTGAAATTCGGCTAAATTCTTATGGCACCTTTAGTGGCGAACCTCCATTACATTTTTCATGGGCCTTGTTCAGTTTTCACACAAAATGGGTTCTATGTACAAAAATTCTTTGTGCCGTTTGATACTATATATGTATACCATTATTATAGTAAATGATTTGGGATGTGCATGTAGATTATTTCTGCACCCTTGCATTGCATAGTTTGAAATATGATTTATAATTTATACATATAAGAATGAAACTTAAAATTGATATATAAATTGTGCTGTTTTAAGTGTGAATTATGTTTTATCCAGGACAAATATATGAGGGCCTGCGTTACGAAAAAGGAAACTGTGGTGTCAGTATCATGAGAAGTGGTAAGTAATTAGTGTAAAGTGCTATAAATAAAAAGATGTGACTTGCTATCATTAATTAAAACAAGGATGGATTCTATATGGGTTCTAATTCATTTTCACAATGAAAGAACAAGGAAAATCTATGATTTGTCAATCTTTAATATTCTAATATGAATTTGCCTGAAGTGTTGGTGAATTGGTACCATGCATTTGGGGAGAAACTCCCTTTGAGGAAGCCTTCAAGGGAAACAAAGTTTATATAAATGTTCTGGTTCCATCTGGTAGGAGAGGTGGGGCCAAATAGTGGGAAATAGATGTTATTCTTAATGATGAAGTTAACACAATCAAATACTATTATAACAGACTCAATTTCTTTACAAAGTAGTTACTTTCTCACTTTGATTATTTTTGCTTTGCAAAACAAACCGCCTGACAGACAATTATTTGTTCATGTTTAAGTCATCACATCTCCTAAAAGTGACGTCATAAATGAACATGAAGTCATTTTTAGAACGTATAGAGTAGTTTGCCTGTTATGGGATGAATTATATTTTAAACATAGTTTTTATCTGTGGTAGGTGAAGCCATGGAGCAGGGACTCCGTGATTGTTGTCGGTCCATACGTATTGGTAAAATCCTTATACAAAGTGATGAGGACACACATGAAGCCAAAGTTGTTTATGCCAAACTTCCTCCAGATATTGCTTCACGGAAAGTTCTCCTCATGTACCCCATCATGGGTGAGTTCAAAATTCTTTTCAGTACAACCATACTTATTTTCATAGCTAGTTCTATATATAAAGATTGTGAAATTTTTGTGATATTCTAGAAATTATCTTTTCTAAATCAAATAATCATAAATATCCAGCAAATTGTACAAAAAATGGGAAGTAATACTACCATGGAAGGCTACCTGAGGTAATATAAAATAGCCCTATTCACTGGTATGTTTTAAACCAGGTGTAGTTTTAATAATTGTACAGAAATATCACTTATGTTTCAGGTACTGGAAATACTGTGATAAAAGCTGTAAATATACTCAAGGACCACAAAGTGCTAGAAGAAAACATCATCCTTATGAATCTCTTTACAACACCCTCAGGTAATAACTACCGGTGAATTGTGTCACTCTCTCTTTACAACACCCTCAGGTAATAACTACCGGTGAATTGTGTCACCCTCTCTTTACAACATCCTCAGGTAATAACTACCTGTGAATTGTGTCACCCTCTCTTTACAACACCCTCAGGTAATAACTACCTGTGAATTGTGTCACCCTCTCTTTACAACACCCTCAGGTAATAACTACCGGTGAATTGTGTCACCCTCTCTTTACAACACCCTAAGGTAATAACTACAAGTGAATTGTGTCACCCTCTCTTTATAACATCCTCAGGTAATAACTACCGGTGAATTGTGTCACCCTCTCTTTACAACACCCTCAGGTAATAACTACCGGTGAATTGTGTCACCCTCTCTTTACAACACCCTCAGGTAATAACTACCGGTGAATTGTGTCACCCTCTCTTTACAACACCCTCAGGTAATAACTACCGGTGAATTGTGTCACCCTCTCTTTACAACACCCTCAGGTAATAACTACCGGTGAATTGTGTCACCCTCTCTTTACAACACCCTCAGGTAATAACTACCGGTGAATTGTGTCACCCTCTCTTTACAACACCCTCAGGTAATAACTACCGGTGAATTGTGTCACCCTCTCTTTACAACACCCCCTAATGTAATAACTACCTGTGAATTGTGTCGCCCTCTCTTTACAACACCCTCAGGTAATAACTACCAGTGAATTGTGTCACCCTCTCTTTTACAACACCCTCAGGTAATAACTACCGGTGAATTGTGTCGCCCTCTCTTTACAACACCCTCAGGTAATAACTACAAGTGAATTGTGTCACCCTCTCTTTACAACACCCTCAGGTAATAACTACAGGTGAATTGTGTCACTCTCTCTTTACAACACCCTCAGGTAATAACTACCAGTGAATTGTGTCACTCTCTCTTTACAACACCCTCAGGTAATAACTACCTGTGAATTGTGTCACTCTCTCTTTACAACACCCTCAGGTAATAACTACCAGTGAATTGTGTCACTCTCTCTTTACAACACCCTCAGGTAATAACTACCTGTGAATTGTGTCACTCTCTCTTTACAACACCCTCAGGTAATAACTACCAGTGAATTGTGTCACCCTCTCTTTACAACACCCTAATGTAATAATTACAGGTGAATTGTGTCACCCTCTCTTTACAACACCCTCAGGTAATAACTACCGTGAATTGTGTCACTCTCTCTTTACAACACCCTAAAGTAATAACTACCTGTGAATTGTGTCACCCTCTCTTTACAACACCCTAATGTAATAACTACCAGTGAATTGTGTCACCCTCTCTTTACAACACCCTCAGGTAATAACTACAGGTGAATTGTGTCACCCTCTCTTTACAACACCCTCAGGTAATAACTACCGGTGAATTGTGTCACCCTCTCTTTACAACACCCTCAGGTAATAACTACCGGTGAATTGTGTCACCCTCTCTTTACAACACCCTCAGGTAATAACTACCGGTGAATTGTGTCACCCTCTCTCTTTACAACACCCTCAGGTAATAACTACCGGTGAATTGTGTCACCCTCTCTTTACAACACCCTCAGGTAATAACTACCGGTGAATTGTGTCACCCTCTCTTTACAACACCCTCAGGTAATAACTACCAGTGAATTGTGTCACCCTCTCTTTACAACACCCTCAGGTAATAACTACCGGTGAATTGTGTCACCCTCTCTTTACAACACCCTCAGGTAATAACTACCGTGAATTGTGTCACCCTCTCTTTACAACACCCTCAGGTAATAACTACCAGTGAATTGTGTCACCCTCTCTTTACAACACCCTCAGGTAATAACTACCGGTGAATTGTGTCACCCTCTCTTTACAACACCCTCAGGTAATAACTACCAGTGAATTGTGTCACCCTCTCTTTACAACACCCTCAGGTAATAACTACCAGTGAATTGTGTCACCCTCTCTTTACAACACCCTCAGGTAATAACTACCAGTGAATTGTGTCACTCTCTCTTTACAACACCCTCAGGTAATAACTACCGTGAATTGTGTCACTCTCTCTTTACAACACCCTCAGGTAATAACTACCAGTGAATTGTGTCACTCTCTCTTTACAACACCCTCAGGTAATAACTACCAGTGAATTGTGTCACTCTCTCTTTACAACACCCTCAGGTAATAACTACCAGTGAATTGTGTCACCCTCTCTTTACAACACCCTCAGGTAATAACTACCAGTGAATTGTGTCACCCTCTCTTTACAACACCCTCAGGTAATAACTACCGGTGAATTGTGTCACCCTCTCTTTACAACACCCTCAGGTAATAACTACCGTGAATTGTGTCACCCTCTCTTTACAACACCCTCAGGTAATAACTACCGTGAATTGTGTCACCCTCTCTTTACAACACCCTCAGGTAATAACTACTGGTGAATTGTGTCACCCTCTCTTTATAACATCCTCAGGTAATAACTACAGGTGAATTGTGTCACCCTCTCTTTACAACACCCTCAGGTAATAACTACCAGTGAATTGTGTCACCCTCTCTTTACAACACCCTCAGGTAATAACTACCGGTGAATTGTGTCACCCTCTCTTTACAACACCCTCAGGTAATAACTACCGGTGAATTGTGTCACCCTCTCTTTACAACACCCTCAGGTAATAACTACCAGTGAATTGTGTCACCCTCTCTTACAACACCCTCAGGTAATAACTACCAGTGAATTGTGTCACCCTCTCTTTACAACACCCTCAGGTAATAACTACCGTGAATTGTGTCACCCTCTCTTTACAACACCCTCAGGTAATAACTACCGGTGAATTGTGTCACCCTCTCTTTACAACACCCTCAGGTAATAACTACCGGTGAATTGTGTCACCCTCTCTTTACAACACCCTCAGGTAATAACTACCGGTGAATTGTGTCACCCTCTCTTTACAACACCCTCAGGTAATAACTACCGTGAATTGTGTCACCCTCTCTTTACAACACCCTCAGGTAATAACTACCTGTGAATTGTGTCACCTCTCTTTACAACATCCTCAGGTAATAACTACAGGTGAATTGTGTCACTCTCTCTTTACAACACCCTCAGGTAATAACTACAAGTGAATTGTGTCACCCTCTCTTTACAACACCCTAATGTAATAATTACAGGTGAATTGTGTCACCCTCTCTTTACAACACCCTCAGGTAATAACTACAGTGAATTGTGTCACCCTCTCTTTACAACACCCATACTACGTAATAACTACCTGTGAGTGTCACCCTCTCAACAACACCCTCAGGTATTCTACAAGTGAATGTACATGTGTCACCCTCTCTTTACAAACCCTCAGGTAATTACTACCTGTGAATTGTGTCACCCTCTCTTTACAACACCCTCAGTAATACTACAGTAAATGTTCACCCTCTGGTAATTACTACAAGTGAATTTTGTCACACACTCTCTACAACACCCTCGGTAATTACTACAAGTGAACTTGTGTCACCCTCTTTTACAAATACCTCTAAATTAATTACTACCTGTGAATGTGTCACCCTCTCTTTACAACACCCTCAGGTAATAACTACCTGTGAATTGTGTCACCCTCTCTTTACAACACCTAAGTAATAACTACCTGTGAATGTTCACCCTCTCTTACAAACCCTCAGGTAATACTACCGTGAATTGTGTCACCCTCTCTTTACAACACCCTAATGTAATAACTACCCTTACGTGAATTGTGTCACCCTCTCTCTTTACAACACCCTCAGGTAATAACTACCTGTGAATTGTGTCACCCTCTCTTTACAACACCCTCAGGTAATAACTACCTGTGAATTGTGTCACCCTCTCTTTACAACACCCTCAGGTAATAACTACCTGTGAATTGTGTCACCCTCTCTTTACAACACCCTCTAAGTAATAACTACCTGTGAATTGTGTCACCCTCTCTTTACAACACCCTCAGGTAATAACTACCTGTGAATTGTGTCACCCTCTCTTTACAACACCCTCAGGTAATAACTACCTGTGAATTGTGTCACCCTCTCTTTACAACACCCTCAGGTAATAACTACCGTGTGAATTGTTGTCACACCTCTCTTTACAACACCCTAAGTAATAACTACCTGTGAATTGTGTCACCCTCTCTTTACAACACCCTCAGGTAATAACTACCGTGAATTGTGTCACCCTCTCTTTACAACACCCTCAGGTAATAACTACCGTGAATTGTGTCACCCTCTCTTTACAACACCCTCAGTAATAACTACCGTGAATTGTGTCACCCTCTCTTTACAACACCCTCAGGTAATAACTACCGGTGAATTGTGTCACCCTCTCTTTACAACACCCTCAGGTAATAACTACCGGTGAATTGTGTCACCTCTCTCTTTACAACACCCTCAGTAATAACTACCGTGAATTGTGTCACCCTCTCTTTACAACACCCTAATGTAATAACTACCTGTGAATTGTGTCACCCTCTCTTTACAACACCCTAATGTAATAATTACAGGTGAATTGTGTCACCCTCTCTTTACAACACCCTCAGGTAATAACTACCGGTGAATTGTGTCACCCTCTCTTTACAACACCCTCAGGTAATAACTACAGGTGAATTGTGTCACCCTCTCTTTACAACACCCTCAGGTAATAACTACCGGTGAATTGTGTCACCCTCTCTTTACAACACCCTAATGTAATAATTACAGGTGAATTGTGTCACCCTCTCTTTACAACACCCTCAGGTAATAACTACCGGTGAATTGTGTCACCCTCTCTTTACAACACCCTCAGGTAATAACTACCGGTGAATTGTGTCACCCTCTCTTTACAACACCCTAATGTAATAATTACAGGTGAATTGTGTCACCCTCTCTTTACAACATCCTCAGGTAATAACTACCTGTGAATTGTGTCACCCTCTCTTTACAATACCCTCAGGTAATTACTACCTGTGAATTGTGTCACCCTCTCTTTACAACACCCTAATGTAATAACTACCTGTGAATTGTGTCACCCTCTCTTTACAACACCCTCAGGTAATAACTACCGTGAATTGTGTCACCCTCTCTCTTTACAACACCCTCAGGTAATAACTACCAGTGAATTGTGTCACCCTCTCTTTACAACACCCTAAGGTAATAACTACCGGTGAATTGTGTCACCCTCTCTTTACAACACCCTCATGTACAACCAACTACCAGTGAATTGTGTCACCCTCTCTTTACAACACCCTAATGTAATAACTACCGGTGAATTGTGTACCTCTCTTTACAACCCCTAATGTAATAACACCCTGAATTGTGTCACCTCTCTACAACACCTACTACGTGAATTGTGTCACCCTCTCTTTACAACACCCTAGTAATAACTACCGTGAATTGTGTCACCCTCTCTTTACAACACCCTAATGTAATAACTACCGTGAATTGTGTCACCCTCTCTTTACAACACCCCTAATGTAATAACTACAGGTGAATTGTGTCACTCTCTCTTTACAACACCCTCAGGTAATAACTACCGGTGAATTGTGTCACCCTCTCTTTACAACACCCTAATGTAATAACTACCGGTGAATTGTGTCACCCTCTCTTTACAACACCCTAATGTAATAACTACCGGTGAATTGTGTCACCCTCTCTTTACAACACCCTAATGTAATAACTACCGGTGAATTGTGTCACCCTCTCTTTACAACACCCTAATGTAATAACTACCAGTGAATTGTGTCACCCTCTCTTTACAACACCCTAATGTAATAACTACCTGTGAATTGTGTCACCCTCTCTTTACAACACCCTCAGGTAATAACTACCGGTGAATTGTGTCACCCTCTCTTTACAACACCCTAATGTAATAATTACAGGTGAATTGTGTCACCCTCTCTTTACAACACCCTCAGGTAATAACTACCGGTGAATTGTGTCACCTCTCTTTACAACACCCTCAGGTAATAACTACCAGTGAATTGTGTCACCTCTCTCTTTACAACACCCTAATGTAATAACTACCTGTGAATTGTGTCACCCTCTCTTTACAACACCCTAATGTAATAACTACCTGTGAATTGTGTCACTCTCTCTTTACAACACCCTAATGTAATAACTACTGTGAATTGTGTCACTCTCTCTTTACAACACCCTCAGGTAATAACTACCAGTGAATTGTGTCACCCTCTCTTTACAACACCCTCAGGTAATAACTACCAGTGAATTGTGTCACCCTCTCTTTACAACACCCTAAGTAATAACTACCTGTGAATTGTGTCACCCTCTCTTTACAACACCCTAATGTAATAACTACCTGTGAATTGTGTCACCTCTCTTTACAACACCCTCAATGTAATAACTACCTGTGAATTGTGTCACCTCTCTTTACAACACCCTCATGTAATAACTACCTGTGAATTGTGTCACTCTCTCTTTACAACACCCTCAGGTAATAACTACCGGTGAATTGTGTCACTCTCTCTTTACAACATCCTCAGGTAATAACTACCGGTGAATTGTGTCACCTCTCTTTACAACACCCTCAAGTAACTACTACAAGTGAATTGTGTCACTCTCTCTTTACAACATCCTCAGGTAATAACTACAGGTGAATTGTGTCACTCTCTCTTTACAACACCCTAATGTAATAACTACCGGTGAATTGTGTCACCTCTCTTTACAACATCCTCAGGTAATAACTACGTGAATTGTGTCACTCTCTCTTTACAACACCTCAGGTAATAACTACCAGTGAATTGTGTCACTCTCTCTTTACAACACCCTCAAGGTAACTACTACAAGTGAATTGTGTCACTCTCTCTTTACAACACCCTCAAGTAACTACTACAAGTGAATTGTGTCACTCTCTCTTTACAACATCCTCAGGTAATAACTACCGTGAATTGTGTCACTCTCTCTTTACAACACCCTCAGGTAATAACTACCAGTGAATTGTGTCACTCTCTCTTTACAACACCCTCAGGTAATAACTACCAGTGAATTGTGTCACCCTCTCTTTACAACACCCTCAGGTAATAACTACCAGTGAATTGTGTCACCCTCTCTTTACAACACCCTCAGGTAATAACTACCAGTGAATTGTGTCACTCTCTCTTTACAACACCCTCAAGTAATAACTACAAGTGAATTGTGTCACTCTCTCTTTACAACACCCTCAGGTAATTACTACCAGTGAATTGTGTCACTCTCTCTTTACAACACCCTCAGGTAATTACTACCAGTGAATTGTGTCACTCTCTCTTTACAACACCCTCAGGTAATTACTACCAGTGAATTGTGTCACTCTCTCTTTACAACACCCTCAGGTAATAACTACCGGTGAATTGTGTCACTCTCTCTTTACAACACCCTCAAGTAACTACTACAAGTGAAAACACCCTCTGGTAATTACTACAAGTGAATTTTGTCACACACTCTCTCTTTACAACACCCTCTGTTAATTACTACAAGTGAACTGTGCCACCCTCTCTTTACAACACCATCAGGTAATTACTACCAGTGAATTGTGTCACTCTCTCTTTACAACACCCTCAAGTAACTACTACAAGTGAAAACACCCTCTGGTAATTACTACAAGTGAATTTTGTCACACTCTCTTTACAACACCCTCTGTTAATTACTACAAGTGAACTGTGCCACCCTCTCTT
Source organism: Argopecten irradians (assembly GCF_041381155.1). Taxonomy (NCBI): domain Eukaryota; kingdom Metazoa; phylum Mollusca; class Bivalvia; order Pectinida; family Pectinidae; genus Argopecten; species Argopecten irradians. The sequence goes on along the minus strand of NC_091134.1, from coordinate 29,989,282 downwards.
TACAACACCATCAGGTAATTACTACAGGTAAATTGTGTCATCCTCTAATTACTACCAAGTGAATTGTGTCACCCTCTCCACACAACACCCTCAGGTATTTTCTACAAGTGAACTGTACATGTGTCACCCTCTCTTTACAATACCCTCAGGTAATTACTACCTGTGAATTGTGTCACTCTCTCTTTACAACACCCTCAAGTAACTACTACAAGTGAAAACACCCTCTGGTAATTACTACAAGTGAATTTTGTCACCCTCTCTTTACAACACCCTCTGTTAATTACTACAAGTGAACTGTGTCACCCTCTCTTTACAACACCATCAGGTAATTACTACAGGTAAATTGTGTCATCCTCTTATTACTACCAAGTGAATTGTGTCACCCCTCTCCACACAACACCCTCAGGTATTTTCTACAAGTGAACTGTACATCTGTCACCCTCTCTTTACAATACCCTCAGGTAATTACTACCTGTGAATTGTGTCACCCTCTCTTTACAACACCCTAATGTAATAACTACAGGTGAATTGTGTCACCCTCTCTTTACAACATCCTCAGGTAATAACTACTGGTGAATTGTGTCACCCTCTCTTTACAACACCCTAATGTAATAACTACCTGTGAATTGTGTCACCCTCTCTTTACAACACCCTCAGGTAATAACTACCGGTGAATTGTGTCACCCTCTCTTTACAACACCCTCAGGTTATAACTACCGGTGAATAGTGTCGCCCTCTTATAGATACGCTTGTTGTTGTAGACAGTACTTCTCAATACTCCTGATGATAGAACTGAACAAATATCAGTTACATGATATATGGTACAGCCATCTGTCAAAAGCTTACGTTTTGTGTCTCAGAGCCTGCCAAACTTCTCCAACCTTTACTGGACAATCGGTCTGGTGAAATAGAAATGTTTACCAGACCAGACAAGATTTTACCTGACCAAAAATTATTCTTGTAGATAAAAGTTCTAATTACAAAAGATCTCTCATATTTTATTAAACAATATTAAATAATGCAATAAAGTTTCCAAACTTAATGATACGATAAAATTTCAAAGTTTAGAGTTTCACGCTATCCTTCCAGTTTGCTTAGCACATCTAAGTGACTACGTCCTTGGCAAAAGTTGCGAAAGTGTTTTTTTTCCTCTTTAGCAAATTAGAATTACATTTAGCAAATTGCGCATTAGCAGCATTTCTTAATAAAACAAGAGGCCCATGGGCCTTAACGGTCATCTGACTCATTGCACAAAACAACAAAGTCACAGTATAAAGTATTGGTTAACGATTAATATAAACAATACAAGGAACTCCTTAGTTGAATATGTAAGTTTCTGAAATAGGTAAATGTCATTCGTTGAACAAACTTGGTAGCCCTTCATCCACATATGGTTGTAACCCATTTACGGATTTTAAAGCCAAATTTCAGCAAAGCTTCCATTTTGGACATCCGCCATACTATCCCCATGGGTCTTAGCTCGGTCCTTTATAAAATATGATTGTCCTCACCTAAAGTTCCCCTTCAGAATCAATTAAAACCCCTATAGACCAATTTTCCTTGAGATTGGAGACTGAAACCTGAAAACAGGAAGTGGGCCAGCGGCCATCTTGGAAAACCAAAGACTTAATGAAAATGTTTGCATGTTGTTCGGCATTAATTTAAACCCCTATAGACCAATTTTCATTGAGATTGGAGACCAAAATCTGAAAACAGGAAGTGGGCCAGCTAACATTAAGAAAATTTGCCCTTTTGGGGCCCCACACCTCAGCCCCTAGGGGTCGGACCAGACTCATATATAAAATGCGATTGTCCTTCCCCAATGATGTTTCACACCAAATATGGATGAAATCCATCCAAGGATGAAGGACTAGTAGGATTTTTAAGCTTCAATTAAGAAAATTTCCCCTTTTTAGGCCCCGTCCCTCTGTCCCTAGGGGTCGGACCAGGCTCATTTATATAAAATATGATTGTCCTTCTTCCCCAACGATGTTTCACACCAAATATGGATGAAATCCATCCAAGGATGAAGGAGGAGTAGGATTTTAAAGCTAAAACTAAGAAAATTTGCCCTTTTGGGGCCCCACCCCTCAGCCCCAAGGGGTCGGACCAGGCTCATTTATATAAAATATGATTGTCCTTCCCCAATGATGTTTCACACCAAATATGGATGAAATCCATTCAAGGATGAAGGAGGAGTAGGATTTTAAAGCTTAAATTAAGAAAATTTCCTCTTTTGGAGCCCCGCCCCTCTGCCCCTAGGGGTCGGACCAGGCTCATTTATATAAAATATGATTGTCCTTCCCCAACGATGTTTCACACCAAATATGGATGAAATCCATCCAAGGATGAAAGAGGAGTAGGATTTTAAAGCTTAAATTAAGAAAATTTGCCCTTTTGGGGCCCCACCCCTCAGCCCCTAGGGGTCGGACCACGCTCATTTATATAAAATATAATTGTTTCCCCAATGATGTTTCACATCAAATATGGATAAACTTCATCCAAGGATGAAAGAGAAGTAGGATTTTAAAGCTAAAATGAAGAAAATTTCCCCATTTCGAGCCCCAACCCTCAGGACCTAGGGGTCGGACAAGGCTCATTTATATAAAAATATGATTGTCCATCCCCAATGATGTTTCACACCAAATATGGATGAAATCCATCCAAGGATGAAGGAGGAGTAGGATTTTAAAGCTAAAATTAAGAAAATTTGCCCTTTTGGGGCCCCACCCCTCAGCCCCAAGGGGTCGGACCAGGCTCATTTATATAAAATATGATTGTCCTTCCCCAATGATGTTTCACACCAAATATGGATGTAATCCGCTCAAGGGTTAAGGAGGAGTAGGCTTTTGTATAAATAGTCTTACGCACGACGCACGGCGCACGGCGCACGGCGCACGGCGGACGGCGCACGGCGCACGACGACGGACGAAACACGATGACAATAGGTCATCCTGACCTTCGGTTAATAAAAAAAAAACATTAAATCTTTTTAAGCAGTAAATAATGTATTTAAAGGGACAATTCAATGAGCGCAATTCTCTTACATAACCACGAAGCAAAATAAAACATAAATGTACTGTTCTATATTCCTTATGAAACATATAACAAGAAATATTGACCAATTCCACAACACTGTAAAGTATTTTGATTAATAACATTGAAATTCTAAATCGTCGATCAATACAATTAAGCAGGTACAACATGTATGCTGTACCCATACCTGAACCAAACTCATGTATGTTAATCAAATGCAATACATAACCACTGAGGAGTTAGTGAAATTATATTTAGACAAGAACATGCACCTAATGATATAAAGACACTACTGTAAGAGTGATTTGAGTAGTTCTAGACAAAAAAAAAAAAAAATCTTTACTACACTGGCAAGGGCCAGGGTTCGGCATATAAGATGTCCAACCACAATGTGTAATGGCAAACAGCAAGTGAGTTTCACCTACATTTCACTACAGTGGGATTTTCTGGCATATTACAGTAAAACCAACTTATCTAATTTATATTACAACTTGCTTGTTTCCTATCTGTATGCAAATTTTAATGTACTCTTAGACTGAATCCTCCCTTTAATGCTTCAATAATTGAAAAGCTAATATACATACAATATTGAAGTTACATTTAGCTCCCAATCATTCATAACCTCCGTCGTTTGTATTGTTACTTCACATACCTTCAACATTTAAACATATCTGGTACTGTAATTGATTAATATAACTTATCAACAGTTTTAGACTTGCTATGAAAGCAATGCAATGTGACTGGAAAAGAGGGTATACAGCGAAAGCATGTAAGGAGAAGCGAACGGGGGGAACTGGATTGAGATTAAGTCATGCAAAACTATCTATTCCCTTGAATGTAAAAGCATTTCATCGGTCTATACTAATCATCTAATCAGACCAATGACAGTTTTCCCAGATATGTCGGACGTAGTTTGACATGCACTGCCTAATCTTAGTTATTATCATTAAGACAAGATAGCAAAATTGAAGTCATATCAGTACAATTAGTCCCAGCCATTGTGATGTTTTAATTTGATGGAGCTGTAAGATATGATGTTACAATCACTGGAAAGTGATAATACATTATCATTGTCTCAGAATCCCAATATTGTAGTTATATAAGATTGAAATTTCCATACATATATTTTTAGTATGATGTAGATGTCACATGGCAAATTTGGTGGCATACATGAGAATGATTTTTTGTTATCATACTTATTTTTATGCAGTTTTGTCATGCTTAGATCAAGATAATCAAATATAAGGTATTGAATAAAAGTAATGATACCAGGTATGTGTAGTATATGTTTGTAGTTCATAGACGTTACCATAGATACATTGTACCATTTTTGTTGTTATAAACAGCTGCCAAAGCAGTGCGGAACGCCTTTCCTGAGATGAATGTCTTCACATCAGAAGTCCATCCTGTGGCACCAAATCATTTTGGCCAGAAGTATTTTGGTACAGAGTAGATGTCTTCATCGCCAAATCTTCACTCCTCATCCAGTTTGCCTCCAGATTGACTTCACCGTATTACACTTAACCGAACTCTTTCTATTCCCAGCTAAAACTCTTTACCTTGTTAGCAGAATTCTGGTAAGAGAAAGCCTCCTTTAAGCAGTTGGGCATGGTTTAGCAAATAGTTACCAGTATCTAGATCTGCACTTAACATTTTAATATCCTAATTGATTGTGTTTGGTATCAGGACATTAACCAGAATGGTGTGTACAAAAACAGACTTCTTTAAACAAGTTGGTTTATAAGCAAGTAAATCACCTGCAATGAACATCAATTTTTCATTTCGGATCATGAATCTAAACAATGTACAAATTTTTGAGGATTTCATCACAATAACAATATGTCGCATCTAAATGTTTTGATGAAAGTTGGAAGAAATTTGTGTTCAAATTATCAAATCATGTCTCTGGAATTTTCATGAACAAATTGATAATAGGTGCTAAATCTGCAAGGTAAGCTTAGGCTGTTCTGGCCGTTTTGAACAATGTGTGTGAATTTCCATATCTTTGTTACTTCCCATCGTGCCATGATTGTTTGTCGTATGTTGTCAAAGATAAATTCAAATTTTTGTCTCCATGTATTGGTGTTGAAAATGAATGCTCAAGGTTAGAAAAAAGAATTCCAGACTATTCCAGTTACCTCAGGTTATTTCAAATTTAATTACGGACAACTTTACAATATTTCTCAAAATCTAATTATGGACTAAATGGAATTGTTTTTCCACTTTGAACAAGAATTACTATGCAGATGTAATAGCTACTTACAATTGAATCAGATGTTGAAGACACTGAGTAGTTTGTCCTCTAATAAAAGGTTTTAATGTACCATTGGATATTATCAAGGATTTTAACAGTATACTTTATATACATACGGTAAAAATTGAAGTGAACATTGACTTGGATTTATTTCAGATTATCTCCAATATTTTAGATGACCTTACAGCTGCAGTTCTCTTTATAAACATTGCTGAGGATTTGTTTTCAGGTAATATTGAAAAGCGGGCAATATAAATAATAAACAAACTACATGATTTATTACCATAATTACCCACTTTTGAGGGAAAACAACAGGGGAACTTCATTAGTTGAAGGTTTATGTACATGTGGATTCCATTGAACAAATTTTATCTTATAGTCGGAATTCTTTACAAGTTAAATTATATAGTTTTCCTTAAATTTTCAGTACTTTTCATATTATGCGAATGATAATTGTTGTATAATTCGCCTTTAAGTTTTGAACAGTGAAAACTTAAGCACTAGAATGCTTCATAATGTCATGACATGTGGTTTGATTGCATTAGTTTGATTATGCTAGTCATGAAAATATAAAAAATACCTTCTGGTACTAACATATACACTGTAGGTCTGATATCTTGATCTGAGTTAATGTATGAATTTGGTAGTGTAATGACATTTTTGAATATTTTGTAATTTATTAATATGTAAGGTGGTATGATGTATAAGTACATATTAAAGATGCTCCACCGCCAACAGAGCATAAATGATGTTCATTATTTGAACAGTAATTGGTGTTTAATCGTGTATACAATGTATATATGTCTAATTAACACAAAAAATGATATAAAATATTTTATTTTGCCTTTGGTGCAAGCGCAATCAGTACTTCATTCCATATAGGTATAGTGGCACGGAATTTTTTCGGGATGCAATTAATTATTTTTCATATTTTGAACTTGAAGTAAAATTAGAAGCTCAAACTGTTGAATGGTGGTAATGGTGTAAAGTAAGTAACTTTTGTAACTGAAGAAAAATACTAAATCGTCTGCTCCTGTTTTTAATAGTGAATAATTACTATTTGTCAGCGTTAGAGCATCTTTAAATCAGGAGATTGAGATTTTTTTAAAGGTGTACAATAAAATTACTAAATTGAGTGACAATTTTATACTTGTTAAACTGGATGTGTGAATGAAAAAAGTTACAAAATTGCTATTATTAATTAAAAGAACCAAAATAAGTTTTAAATATCCTTCTTTGTCAATAAAATGGCAAGATCAACAAGCTGGGCATTTCAAAGCATATGGCAGTTGGCAGTATGCGCGCGTGGCAGATCTAGACGGTAAAGGAATTATCCCCTCAGAAAATTCCCAGTGGTCATTTCAAACATTATTTCGGATATTTGACAAATGTAGCAAATTACATTGTTTTTCTATTTGAGGGAGACAGCAGTAACAATATCATAACTTTAATCATTCGCACTTTTGATTTCACAAATATGTTATAGTAAATAGTTAAGAAAAAGGATCAGGACTTGATTTTGAAAATATGGCTATAAACTGATGTCATTCCATATCTGTCTTCTCAATCTTCAATATTTACCATGCAAGCAGAATATTAGCAGTAGTATCTACCATTCAACCAAAATATGCAGTGAAGTTATTATAACCCCTTGTGAGTATACTGGAATCTGTTGTCTACAATAGGGAAATTTCTCTTGATTAATTTTATTCATACTTCATTAATTATATATTGTTAAGATGCTCCATCGCCGATAGAGCATAAGCAATATTTGTCATTTTGTCAATGTTTAATCGTGTATTCATATGGATAATGAACAGAAAAAATATACATGGTAAAGAATTTGTGTATACTCATTCATTTGCTCCTGTTATTAATAGATAGAAATTACCATTCATCGGCAGTGTAGCATCTTTCAAAAAAACTAAAATATAATTTGAATATCTTATGCTTCAATAAGTTAAAACATAAAAACACAGTAACTGTTAGCATAAAAACAAAATGGAGGAAAATTTTGCTGCTCTTGTCATGGATAAAGGGGTAAAGGGTATTACTTAGCCATTAGCTTACATACAGATTTACAAATGCATTGAAAATGAAGGTGCGTAATTAGCAAATAAAAAGTTTTCTTTGAATAAAAATTGGATAATACAAATATGTATATAGAACATGCATACCAGTAATGTAGAGATATGAACTGGGCCAGTTACCATAATTTATACCAGAAATGTAGAGGTATGAACCAGTTACCGTAATGTATACCAGTAATGTAGAGGTATGAACCAGTTACTGTAATTTACAACAGTAATGTAGATATGTGAACCAGTTACCATAATGTATACCAATAATGTAGATGTATGAACCAGTTACCGTAATGTTTACCAGTAATGTAGATATGTGAACCAGTTACCTTAATGTGTACCAGTAATGTAGAGGTATGAACCAGACCAGTTACCATAATGTATACCAGTAATGTAGAGGTATGAACCAGTTACTGTAATGTATACCAGCAATGTAGATATGTGAACCAGTTACTGTAATGTATACCAGCAATGTAGATATGTGAACCAGTTACCACAATGTATACTAATAATGTAGATATATGAACCAGTTACCGTAATGTTTACCAGTAATGTAGATATGTGAACCAGTTACCTTAATGTATACCAGTAATGTAGATATGTGAACCAGTTACTATAATGTGTACCAGTAATGTAGAGGTATGAACCACTTACGGTAATGTTTACCAGTAATGTAGAGGTATGAACCAGTTACCGTAATGTTTACCAGTATACTGATATTGCTGTTTGTGTGGTAAAATTGAAGGTTTCTGCAGGAGACCTGCTGGGAACAAATTTTAGCACAGAATTTAATTTCTTGTATACGTACAAATTTATTCATTATTTATGTCTTTTTGTCAAAATTGAAATCAATTTACAAGACTTAGTAACAATTTCATAGGAAAAGCTTAGATGTTAGAAATGTTTTATTTTCTAAATATGTGTAAACAAACTGAAGAAAACGTGGTTATTGTACGAAAGATTGATCATGTTAAGATATTCAAGTATTTTTCACTTTTATCATCAATTTTGAATTATTCATTTGCTTATATACTAATATATGATATTCAGCAATGTGTTTACAAGATGTTGTAAGTATAGTTTGTTACATATGATTGTATCAGTCTGAGACACAAAGACTGCTAAAGCTTGGTGTATTAATAATTGTTGGTTGTTTTTATTCTGTAAGAACAGCATTATGTAAAACAGGCACCATGTAATTTGAACTATTTGTGCTTATTTTTGTGGTTAGATTTTACCAAGAATATTTCTTCTCTCAAAATAATTTTGAAACTCCAAATTGGGGAAAAATGTATAAGAATGGTGTACTGTAGAGAATGTTTGATCTGGTGATCTGGACAATTAAATAGCTGTATTCCATTTTACTACATCATCACAAGTCAAGAAATACATGTACCTGATTACGTATAAGATACCCGTGAACTGTCATGAGGGTATAAGTGACTCGTGAACTGTCATGAGGGTATAAGTGTTCCTAAAGATATTTTTGTTTGATATTTGACAATCAAACCAAGCCTCCTTCAAGGCCAATCAAAATAACTCAACAAAGTTCTTATATTAATGTTTTACGTATGATCTCCATGGTTAGTTGTAACTATGTACGATCTCCATGGTTAGTTGTAACTATGTACGATCTCCATGGTTAGTTGTAACTATGTACGATCTCCATGGTTAGTTGTAACTATGTACGATCTCCATGGTTAGTTGTAACTATGTATGATCTCCATGGTTATTTGTAACAGTTTAACTTGCTCTCTTTAATGCTGCCATTTGTAACATTCATCATGTTTAGGATGTGTTTTGAGTGACTTAAGGAAAACCTATCTGGAACGGGGATCACAGAGTTAATCAGGCATGCTTTTCTGTATTAAATTATACATTTGTTTAGACTGCTGCCGTGATATCATTGAGGATTTGTATTTAGTTTAGCATCTCTTGGATTTGTCATCCCAAAGTTTTTTTTTCTATTCAAGAATTATTCTGAACCTTATAAAGGAGAATTGTTTAAATAGCTTTAGTTTTTAGTCTAGAGCAGAGGCATTAATTATTACTCTTGTTATAAGGGTAGAGAGTTTGTAGATTTGACTTGAATCTCAAGCTTTGTATATAAGATGATATTGCATTTTAATTTCTTAGATCCTAGCGTTAAACATATGGGATAAAATGCTGATGTTTCTGTGAATACTATTATGTTAGCATCATTACATTGTAAATGTAATTATTGTGTTGCCTGTTGACCATGATGACAATAAAATATTGTCAAAATTACACATTTTCTTATTTTGTTATAACCTGTTGGAATTTCAAATCCTTGTTTATCAATGAGAGAACAGCATCATTTGTCTGTTTTAACAAGCACTTACAAGTTACGAAGTGTATTTTGGCCCGTAAGTGACATTTAAAAATTCTGAGTACTGTATAGTTACATTTTGCGGGTGTAAAATTTCGCGATTTATTATTTTAGCATTAATCGCAGGGGTTTAATTTTGCAAATTATAATAGTAGCCTTTGAAATCGTTTAGTTTACAAGCTATATATAATATGTACAAGAATTCCACAGAAGTGGATGTGTCGCCTGCACAGCATCACAAAAAATAGTTATTTACGGTTGAAAATATTGCTTATAATTAGGTGAAGTTATCAAGTCCCATAACTCTTGCATATATTGATGGATTTTGACCAGTATCCAACCCATCTAAGATCTCATTGATATAAAACAATTCATATAATTTGGTTGAAATTGGACAACAAAGATTTAAGTTATCGAGCGGAAACCATGGATTTACCGTAAAAACTAGTGTAACTTGCGCACCAGTGTACTTTGCGCAGGTACTTTTTGGGGCTGAAAATAGTGAAAATTGATGTATAAAAGTGGCAATTTCAATGCAAAACATTCCCATTAAATGCTTGACAACTTGTACAATCAAATGTTGTATTTAGAAGAAATAATATACTAAAATCGCATTGTGTTTCTTTCCTTTTATTGGCCATCGTAACCTGAAACTGTGAAATATTTTGCAGATGTCCATAACATCGGCGGTGCGTCATACTCCGCCCACGTTCTTGAGATATTACACAGGAATATATCAGAAATATTTGAAAAGATTATATATATCTAGTTCCTTAAAATTGTGACAAGTAATTAGTGTGTTTCAGATAATTTACAAACTTTAAAGAGCAATCGAATAGCAGATATGTTGGCTTGCGATAACCACATTGGAAGTGAACTCACTACGTTACCAGATCCAAGCTGATGGCTAATTATATATAAAAGTACGGTTAAAAATGTCACTAACCTTGTAGCTTGTTAGTTCTGCAGCAATAAAATTTCAAACCACTTATTGAAAATCCTAAATATATGTCAGTTTAGGCATCTTATAAATCCCACATGTGTTTTGACGTTTTGCACACGGCCCCACAACTGGGCGGTCCCTACGTAAGGAGCACTGCTAGATCTATATGCTTTAGGATTTTTCATGCGCAATTTTACTAGAAATATGAAGATTCATTAAAATATCTTCATAAAGACATAATAGTACTTTACTCAAGTGTTGATGCAATTTGAAGAATAAAATCTTTGTTTTTTAAGTAGATACAGACACATTGTTGATGATGTATATAGATCGGTTAAGCTAACTAGCCACAGCTCAGCTAGCCAGTCACTCATGATCACAGCTGGCTGACTGTTATGTTTGCTCTCCAGTCTCTCTCCCTTAAAAACTACTACATCGACCCGGCCAAAGTAACTTGTTGTGACCGTCCCATTATACTAGGAGATGTCAAGGGTATACATCTCTTGCTGTCGGTAGAAGCCATGCTCTCAGTCAGTCGCCGTTGAATTCTCGGGTCAAATGGAAATCAAGACATCGTGGTCATAGCTTAACACTTTAATTGGCCTTAGATAATAAACTGTAGTAGGTCAGGTATTGTTTTTACAATCATCAATAGCTTTTATTATATAAAAGGCTACCATAAACAGAGCGGTACCTCGACATTCATAAATCGTCAGCCCCTCAGAATGTCAGATTTTTTTCACCATTAAATTTTTAAACCGCCTCTAAGAATGTTACTTGTGCACCCCTAACTTCAGATTTTATTTTTGCACAGAAAAAATGCGCATTTTACACAAGTATTCACTGCATCTGTTTAGACGATTTTAAAGTCCCGTAACTCTTGCAAATATTGACGGATTTCGACCATTATCGAACTCATTCGAAATCTCATTGATATAAAGCAATAAACCAAATTTGGTTGAAATCGGACAATCAATACTTACCGGTAAGTTATCACACGGAAACCGTTTCCCGGACGCCGCCGACATAGTGATAACTTAGTGTCACCCTTGCATTGCAGGCGACACAAAAACCATGAGTTTGGTACATTTCTCAAGTTATTAAACTTCACGAAATTGAGTGTATCCACAAATTTAGCTAAATTTAAACCCCCACAAATATTAGAAACAATACAGTATCTAGAACATTTATTATCTCCTGCGAAACGCATTTGCCAGGGATATTGTTTTTGGCTCCGTTTGTCTGTCCGTCAGAGATCATTTTCCAGGCTATGACTCAAAAAACGTTCAACACAGCTCCATGAAACTTTCTGTATACATCAGAAAAGTACCTTAGTTGTGCATTTTGCTATTGCCGACCTTCCAAAAATTGAAGGTCTGCAAGAGCAAAAGGCACAACTAGGGCACTTGTCTGATATATCCAGAAATTTTCATGGAGCTGGGTTAAATTGTTTTGGAGTTATAGTCCAGAAACAATAGGAAATAGTAATTTGGTAATTCTGACTAAGTTTATATGTTAATGGAAAAAATTCCCAAAATGGAAGATCTGTAACAGCAAAATGCACAACAAGGGCACTTGTCTGATGTATATAGAAAGTATCAAGGAACTGCGTTGAACAGTTTTTGAGTCAAAGTCTGGAAAAGAATCTCGGACGGACAGATGGATGGAGCCCAATATAAAATCCCCCGCAAATGCATTTCGTAGGAGAGAAAAATAAACCACCTATAAAATGAAGCCACTATACAATAAAACAAACACTTATGTATATATACATGTATCATCACCAGGATGACTTTGGTAGGTCCTGATCAGTATGAATCGTGTAAACCAATTAACACAACAACATATGTAGATCACTTCCTATTTTATTGGAAATTCAGTAATATCTTACATGTTTAGAAACACACTTTAGCTTGTATTTCCAAATCAATACATAAAATATTAGACCAGCTGTCTGAATGATTACATTAACATTTACTTCGATTGTATCATACCTAAATTACAAATGTACATTTTTAAGATCAATAATAAATCATGAAATCATACGGTACATACTTGGTTAATTTGTTGAGTTCCTGACAAACGATGTACACATGTCTATGCCTCTGAAGGTGAAGACTATTTTGTACATCATGTATCAACTTTGTTGTTCAATGTATAAAAATGTATCTATTGCAAAAATAACAACACAGTGAAAATGTTATGCATGGGAATCACGAAATTAAGTACTCACAAAAATATCCATGTTTACAGTACCTTATACTCCTGTCTAGATAACATACCAGTGAGTATATCACCAACTGACCTTATACTCCTGTCTAGATAACACGCCAGTGAGTATATCACCAACTGACCTTATACTCCTGTCTAGATAACATACCAGTGAGTATATCACCAACTGACCTTATACTCCTGTCTAGATAACATACCAGTGAGTATACCACCAACTGACCTTATTCTCCTGTCTAGATAACACGCCAGTGAGTATATCACCAACTGACACCATGACCTTATACTCCTGTCTAGATAACATACCAGTGAGTATATATCACCAACTGACCTTACACTCCTGTCTAGATAACATACCAGTGACTATACCACCAACTGACCTTATACTCCTGTCTAGATAACATACCAGTGACTATACCACCAACTGACCTTATACTCCTGTCTAGATAACATACCAGTGACTATATCAACAACTGACCTTATACTCCTGTCTAGATAACATACCAGTGAGTATACCACCAACTGACCTTATACTCCTGTCTAGATAACACGCCAGTGAGTATACCACCAACTGACCTTATACTCCTGTCTAGATAACATACCAGTGAGTATATCACCAACTGACCTTACACTCCTGTCTAGATAACATACCAGTGACTATACCACCAACTGACCTTATACTCCTGTCTAGATAACATACCAGTGACTATACCACCAACTGACCTTATACTCCTGTCTAGATAACATACCAGTGACTATACCACCAACTGACCTTATACTCCTGTCTAGATAACATACCAGTGAGTATACCACCAACTGACCTTATACTCCTGTCTAGATAACACGCCAGTGAGTATACCACCAACTGACCTTATACTCCTGTCTAGATAACATACCAGTGACTATACCACCAACTGACCTTATACTCCTGTCTAGATAACATACCAGTGAGTATATCACCAACTGACCTTATACTCCTGTCTAGATAACATACCAGTGAGTATACCACCAACTGACCTTATACTCCTGTCTAGATATCACACCAGTGAGTATATCACCAACTGACCTTATACTCCTGTCTAGATAACATACCAGTGAGTATACCACCAACTGACCTTATACTCCTGTCTAGATAACATACCAGTGAGTATATCACCAACTGACCTTATACTCCTGTCTAGATAACATACCAGTGACTATACCACCAACTGACCTTATACTCCTGTCTAGATAACATACCAGTGAGTATACCACCAACTGACCTTATACTCCTGTCTAGATAACATACCAGTGACTATATATACCACCAACTGACCTTATACTCCTGTCTAGATAACATACCAGTGAGTATACCACCAACTGACCTTATACTCCTGTCTAGATAACATACCAGTGACTATACCACCAACTGACCTTATACTCCTGTCTAGATAACATACCAGTGACTATACCACCAACTGACCTTATACTCCTGTCTAGATAACATACCAGTGACTATACCACCAACTGACCTTATACTCCTGTCTAGATAACATACCAGTGAGTATACCACCAACTGACCTTATACTCCTGTCTAGATAACATACCAGTGAGTATATCACCAACTGACCTTATACTCCTGTCTAGATAACATACCAGTGAGTATACCACCAACTGACCTTATACTCCTGTCTAGATAACATACCAGTGACTATACCACCAACTGACCTTATACTGCCTTAGTACTCCAGTGAATACTAGATATACATAGATAACATCCAGTGAGTATATCACCAACTGACCTTATACTCCTGTCTAGATAACATACCAGTGAGTATACCACCAACTGACCTTATACTCCTGTCTAGATAACATACCAGTGAGTATATACCACTGCCAACTGACCTTATACTCCTGTCTAGATAACACAGTGAGTATATCACCAACTGACCTTACACTCCTGTCTAGATAACATACCAGTGAGTATATCACCAACTGACCTTATACTCCTGTCTAGATAACACGCCAGTGAGTATATCACCAACTGACCTTATACTCCTGTCTAGATAACATACCAGTGAGTATATCACCAACTGACCTTACACTCCTGTATAGATAACATACCAGTGAGTATATCAACTGACCTTATACTCCTGTCTAGATAACATACCAGTGAGTATACCACCAACTGACCTTATACTCCTGTCTAGATAACATACCAGTGAGTATATCACCAACTGACCTTATACTCCTGTCTAGATAACATACCAGTGAGTATACCACCAACTGACCTTATACTCCTGTCTAGATAACATACCAGTGAGTATACCACCAACTGACCTTATACTCCTGTCTAGATAACATACCAGTGAGTATACCACCAACTGACCTTATACTCCTGTCTAGATAACATACCAGTGAGTATATCACCAACTGACCTTATACTCCTGTCTAGATAACATACCAGTGACTATACCACCAACTGACCTTATACTCCTGTCTAGATAACATACCAGTGACTATACCACCAACTGACCTTACACTCCTGTATAGATAACACGCCAGTGAGTATATCCACCAACTGACCTTATACTCCTGTCTAGATAACATACCAGTGAGTATATCACCAACTGACCTTATACTCCTGTCTAGATAACATGCCAGTGAGTATACCACCAACTGACCTTATACTCCTGTCTAGATAACATACCAGTGAGTATACCACCAACTGACCTTATACTCCTGTCTAGATAACATACCAGTGAGTATACCACCAACTGACCTTATACTCCTGTCTAGATAACATACCAGTGAGTATATCACCAACTGACCTTATACTCCTGTCTAGATAACATACCAGTGAGTATATCACCAACTGACCTTATACTCCTGTCTAGATAACATACCAGTGAGTATATCACCAACTGACCTTATACTCCTGTCTAGATAACATACCAGTGAGTATATCACCAACTGACCTTATACTCCTGTCTAGATAACATACCAGTGAGTATATCACCAACTGACCTTATACTCCTGTCTAGATAACATACCAGTGAGTATATCACCAACCGACCTTACACTCCTGTATAGATAACATACCAGTGACTATACCACCAACTGACCTTATATTCCTGTCTAGATAACATACCAGTGAGTATACCACCAACTGACCTTATACTCCTGTCTAGATAACATACCAGTGAGTATACCACCAACTGACCTTATACTCCTGTCTAGATAACATACCAGTGAGTATACCACCAACTGACCTTATACTCCTGTCTAGATAACATACCAGTGACTATATCACCAACTGACAGATGAAGATTTTTAGTCCGAAACAACATGATATATTTAATGGTCTGAAAGTTTCAGATTATTTTCAAATACCAACAACATGACATTTTGTAAGCAAACATTGAAAAAAGCTGCACATAGACAACTCTTGTAGAGCTGGATCCTCCAGGAGAGGTAAGATTAAAATCTCAAAATCTTCTTCAGCACCTTCACATTTCATAAGCACAATGTAAAAATTTACAATGATTTCTACCCACTTAATCTTCACCAGACACAGATTTTTGTATTATATCACAAGAAAGATCGAACAGATTGAAATAATTTGTAAATGATTGCACAATTATCAGTAAGAGCATAATATATTTGTTTACAGAACAGTATTTATTATCAAATAGCTATTTTAGCCATACACAGCATCCTTTAGGAGTTTTTCTCCAATACACATGATTTGGTATATCGTTCACATCAAATAAAATGTTACCTACACTACCAAATGTGTACATATCAAACCTTCATATGAATCTAAAATCAAACAAATAAAGTGCAAAACACATCTGAGGTTTTTCTTTCTATAGCTACATGCAAAGCTAAAAGTGCAATTACCAAACGTTTAACATATTATATTTTAAAATTTTATAATTACAAGAGATTTCAGAGGGATCTTGGCGACCACCAAAAAATGATCTATGTCTCTGCTTTTCAAACTTTACAATCAAAATTCAAGATGGCGGCCAGTCGGCCATATTGAAGACCTTTGTCTCGCTGAATACAATATGCACAACTAGAGTCCAAGGGGAACCTACATAAAAAATTTGAGACAGATTCCTTCAGTAATTTTCTCAGAAATAGTGGTAAAAAACTTCAAATACTAAAATCCAAGATGGCGGTCAGTCATGGAATATTGTAGATCTATCAGTCCCAAAATGCAATATGTACAACTAGGGCCTAAGGGGAAATTACATTGAAAGAGACAGATCCCTTCTGTACTTTCTGAGAAAAAGCTGTTTTTCTTTTTAATAAATCTTATTTTTGAAAGATTGGTGTCACTAAATCAAGGCAAAATCTATTAAACAGTATAAGACAGTGACTTCCAGTATCACGTGCGCAGTTGGACCCTGCGCATAGTTGATGTACACAGACTCCACACCCGACAAGGAAAACAATAGGACGAGAGTAAGCTCGCCCTAAAAATCTTCATGTTGTCAGTGTGGAGGAAAACTGTGATTTCGATGATGATGGAAACGACCAGTGGTTACACTCTGTCGCGAGAGAGTAAGACCATAATTACTGCTTCAATGACTGTGAATGAAAATTCTGTGAAATTGCAGCTAAACAGTGGAGATGATGTGAATACTATCAACCAACGGTATGTTCGGAGAGAACAAGTTCAGCCAACAACTCTCACCCTACACATGTTTAATGAGAGTACACTCAAACCATTGGGAGAGACAGAACTCATGGTCACAAATCCAAAACCAGAAGAGGGACTTTCTGTGCAATTTGTAGTCGTCAGTAATAGATTACAGAATTTTTTTGGTTTAAGATCCATACAAGGATTGGGTCTAGTAACTGTAAACAATGAACAGTTCATTGGAAAAGTGGAATCATCAACTGTGACCTAGGGGAGGCAACTCTTACACTTGACCCTGAGGTAAAAACTAAAGTTCTACCTTTAGAAAACTACCAATTTCACTTCAGGAACAAGTCAAGTCTGAATTAGACAATTTAGTACAGACAGATTTTGGTACCTATTACCAAACCAACACCATGAGTAAGTGAAATGGCTGTGGCCCATAAGTCAAACGGAAAGCTTAGGATCTGTTTGGACCATAAAGTATTAAACATGGCGCTACAAAGAGAACACTTTAAACTACCAACACTTGATGACGTGTTACCAAAGTTGAATAATTCCTGTGTATTCAGTAAACTGGACGTTAAGAAAGCATTTTGGCACATACGTCTCGGTGAACAAAACATCATGGTGTGCTTTGCAATTTAAATTCAAGGAAACTTACCGTATTTTTCCTAATAAGGGCGCCGGGCGCGGGTAATTGACCGAGGGTGGGGGCGCCGTTATTTGAAACCATTTTTATATGGGTTTTTTTTCCTGAAACGGACTATAGTCATATATAGTATCTTGCTTTTAGTTTCGTATTTTTCTGAAACTTACTATAACCAACCTATGTTTTGAAGTCAAGTAAGTGTTGAAATTACATAACTATGAAGAAATGTATGCACCAGAAGTATTTAACATTGATTAAATGTGTCCATTTCAAGGAATTTTGGTATTTCATGCTATCCTGTTATGGGCAAATAACTGGGGCATGAGATTTAACGCCAAAAAATGTTACATCCTGAGCATAAACAAGCGCTCCCAAAGATTTTATGAGCTAAACAAACACATACTACAGGAGGTAAAGAACAATCCATACTTAGGACTCCAGAAATCTAACGGCCTGAAATGGAGCCTACACATCAACGGAGTCTGCAGGAAAGCCAACACAACACTCGGCTTTCTGAGAAGAAACCTAAGAAATGTTCTGGAACTATGCAGAAGAACAGCCTATATCACCTTACTTCGACCCATCCTATAATATGGAGTAACAATCTGGAATCCATATCAACAAGGTGACATAGATAGACTGGAACGTATACAAAATAGAGGTATACGATTCATAAAGAAAAATTACAAGAACAGAGAGCCAGGTACCATCACATATCAGAAGATAGTTGAACTTTCCCAACAGAGTTAACGGTCCTGATAATCTTTTCGCGCC
This sequence comes from Argopecten irradians, assembly GCF_041381155.1. Taxonomy (NCBI): domain Eukaryota; kingdom Metazoa; phylum Mollusca; class Bivalvia; order Pectinida; family Pectinidae; genus Argopecten; species Argopecten irradians. The sequence goes on along the minus strand of NC_091134.1, from coordinate 29,970,333 downwards.
AAAAAGGAAGTTTAGCAAGCATGGCGGCGATCGGTATGAACTTAAGGCCGGGAAGGCCTATCAAGCGAAGAATGGAAGATACACCGGTGAGTTTGTATGGGTAAGTACACATAGTGTTTCTATCTTTATGGTATTATGTTATATTGTTGTGAAGCGATAATTAGTGGTGCAGACGGAAAATTCAGCCGGTCAAAGAAATACACACCCAGTAGGCTATAAACACAGGAAAAGAATTTATCGAGCTATACCATTTTTCGTATTTATTTTTTGTTGAAATACGAAAAAATACAAGAACATCGCATCTCATGTGTAGATTCATCAATCCGCCCGCCCCTCCACACACCACCGTCCCTGTGGTGGGGGATTAACCCTCCTCTTCCCCCCCCCCCCAATTTCAACATATAAGCATCGATTGACACAGTTGTTAGGCCATTACAACATTAACCCCACCCAAACACCACATGCATGTTATCTGACATTTTTAAATAGTTTTGTTTTATATCGTCTTATCACAGAGAGCTGAACAGTGTGTCCATACCCAGAGGTAGGCCTAGCAGGACAAGTACTGGTACCTGGAAGCCAGGGTATTATCCAGTCTAAGTATTAAAAGAGTCTAAAGGGGAGTTTTTGGTTCATTACACGGGTAAGTAACCTGCAAAATATGCAATAAAATTGACCCAAATGAAGTTACAGAATGTTAGAAACATGTATCTTCATTGAAAACTTGACTGTCTTAATTAATCCAAAGAGTAGGGGGAAACAAATGCAGGATTTATAGTCCCGATAATATATCTCAGCAGTATAATAATTCATTATCCCCCTACACCTCCTAAAGGAAGGCTCGGAGCAGGGGGTCGGGGTACTAATAAATGTGTTTCCTTGAATGAGGGTGCGTAGCGACGGCGCCTTGGGGGAGGGGGTGTCCAGAGCAAGGAAAAAACATGGATATCATTTGATATTGTTAACTGGGTTGATCATTGCCTTGAAAAGTTGTCTTTTCCTTAAGCTTGCTGTGATCTTGCAAAAAAATGGCCCAGTGCCGTTGCTATTTATATACGCACCCTTTTATTCAAGGGGGCACAGGTATATATATTTTGGGCCACAAAACTAGACAGCAAAGTCACTATCAGACAGTTTATTGAGCCAGACAAATTTTCAAATATACAAGCTGCTGGTACAGTATTCAAAGTTTGTCATGGTAAAACGATATACAAAAATAGAAAAGCGCCAAGACTTTGAAAGGATATTGGGAGTTGGTTGGGACTACAGAGTAATCAATCAAAACGGAGACCATTTTTTTCATAAAAACTGAAACTGTGAAGAACTGGTTAAACAAACGGACTGACATTGAAGACTTCATTGTCTATCCTGATCACATGGATACCCACTTTCTTGACAGGGGATATGAATTGGTGTTCACATTTGTGAGGATGCCAGGAAACAGAGGAAATCTGGAAAACCTGCTGAATAGAGATATTTTGTAAGACTGTTGCAAATTGTTTTGAGGTATTTGTATCTAAAACATAAGATTTTGATTTAATGCAACCTACATGTACACATTTATTTAGATATTTTGAGGCCTTATCAATTTATCATATTGATTAATTTGTAACTTTTAAAAATGGTTATTATCTCAAGAGATCTGCTCTTCAAAATCTTGCAAAAACACTTTTGGCATGATGTCTTGAATTTAAAAAATGTGTTGAAGTTCAAACAAGTACTTGAAGATGAAATGACACTTTCTTTTGAAGCAACAGAGAAAGATTTAAATATTCTAAGAGTTGAACTGTATCGACTGAAACAAAGTGGGTTGCGTGCCAAGTCCAAAGGTGGTATACAGTTTAAGAGATTTTTGCACGGTATTTCCTTATCAAAGTACTCCTGGATGGTACCAATCCAAAGACATGAATGTGAAATAAAAATTGCTGAGCAAAGCAACTTATTCAAGCAAAAGATAGTCAAGTTAGAACAGGAAAAACAAGATGTGGAGAAAAAATTTGTTGAATTTGTGAAAAATGCAAATGAAGGGAAGAAGTATTTTGCTGAAAACCAAAGTAAGGCTAACGTACCAGCTACTAGTTCATGTAGGTCAGCATGTAAAACAACCCCTAATCAAAAACGGAAACCTTTTATGGAATGTTCAGCATCAGCACAATCAAAGCGTAGGAAACTTGAAAAGGACATGTGTAAAGATGCATTAAAATTTTTAACTGATAGGGGTGTAAAACCTGTCGCTGTCATAGTCAACAGACATGGTAAAGAGGAAATTTTCAATTTATTTGAAAAGGAGGAAGCAAATGAAGAGAATGATGAGAATGAACTGTCAAAAAGTGATATTGATGAGGTAAATACATTGCTCTACATTCTTGATTCATTCAATATATCTAGAGAAGCGTACCACGAGATGAGTACGATCTACAAAACATTACCATGACGACACACATTGCAAAAATATATATCAAATTTGAATTCCAACTTTGAAATAATGAACACCCCAGATGGTCCTGGAGTTCAGCAGTCATTAAAGAGAAAACTAAGGAGTGTGATGTCAAACATTTTGTCGGCTGACAAAAGTTTTGTACCAGATGGGAAACGTATCCTAAAAATATCTGGTGATGGTACGAATGTCGGAAAATATTTACACGTAGTTAACGTAACTTTCACTATCTTGAATGAAAATAAATGTGGGTCTTCGGATGGGAATTATCCGCTGTGTATATTAAGTACCAAAGAGAAGTACTCTGAGTTGGCAATCGCCTTGCAAGATTTACGTCAAGAAGTTTCAGAATTACAGAACAGTAAATTTCAAATTGAGGGACGTGATTTTGAAGTCAAGATATTACTTGGAGGCGACTACAAATTTTTACTTGTGTCTGTTGGTATTGGTTGTATTAGTTCAAAATATGCTTGTTTGTATTGCAAGTGCAGTAAGAATGAGCGGTGTGACCTACAAAAAGAGTGGTCTATGGTTGATATATCAAAAGGAGCTCGTTGTGAGTACAAATGTGATGCTTCGGCATCAGAGGCACGGAGAAAAAAAAAAGTGATTCTTGTTTTTCTGTTACCAATGAACCTCTATTTTTCCAGTTATATCCCCATTAGAAGTCAGTACAGGTGTTTTTGATAGGAACGAATACATGCACATCTCCAAATTGGAGAAAAACTTGAAGTCAGTTGGTCTAAATTTTGAATTGAATATCAACAGAGACACAAAAAAACTGGAATACAGAGATTTCAATGGCCCTGAAAGGCACATTTTGTTCAAAAAGTTTAGAGTAACAGAAGTCTTTGAGAAGGAGAGAGGAGAGAGAGCTCAGCTGATTCAAAACATCTGGGATGGTTTTGTGGAATTGTATGACTTAATAAATATGGATGGCTCGGATCCAGATGAGATTCGCAAAAAGTCAAGACAGTGGTGTTCATTGTACACATCATGCATACCAAGAAAGGGATGTGACACCGTACATTCACATGCTTCGATATAACGTGTGTGAACTTGTGGCCATATATGGTAATTTCTCAAAGTTCAGTCAGCAGGGGTTAGAAAAACTAAATGACAACATCACAAAACAATATTTCAGAGGAAGCAGTCACAGGGGACATTCTGCACTTAAACAAGTGTTAGAAAAGCAAAATCGCATGTCAGAGTTGAAAACATACAAAAGAATCAAAGAGAAAGTTATGACCTGTAGCAAATGTTGTAGCAAATGTGGTGGGCAAGACCATAACAAAATTAAATGTATGCAATGAAATGAACTGTTGAACAATTTTTGTGACATCCTGTGATTCTCTGGATACCAATGTACATGTATTCTCTTGATACCAATGTACATGATCTTGCAAATGGTTATCTTATCAAGAACATGTAGGTGATTGTATATACTATTTTGTAATACATATTTACAGTATTTTTAAGAAATTTGTCAATTCATATGGAATGTCATGAACATTAAGGTTTCATTTTTGAAGTGAATTTCAAATACATGTACATGTATGTTATGTCTTGGTCAGGTCAAACAATTACTATAATTTGTGTGTTACTTATATATTCATTTATATTATGAATTCCTCAATCAATGATGAAAAGTGCTTTGGTCAGCTATTAAAGTGATTATTATGAATATTCACATTATTATATCATCACCATATCTCAGAAGTTTGCATTTTATGGGTAACAGATATCATAAAAACAGAAACAAGGAGAACTCAAATTTATTCAATGTGTTTTTCATGAATGATGCTGTTCTATGCATGTTTATTTACTGTATGTGTTCAAACAGTGATCTGGCAATGTCATCTTTTTGTACAACACATTTACAAATATATGGATGTTAAAGCAATTATTTTCTCCAAATAATTGTAAATTATAATAAGCTATGCCATGGTATATATATATATTGATGTTATTTTATTTTTCTTTTCAAAAAAAATCCAGTTATTGTATTTTGTTTTATAACTGAAGATCTAATCATGATCTTCTATTGTCATTATACATATATTGTTTTATTGTATATTATTTGGAATTAATTTTTTTTTGCATTTTTTATTTTTTATTTTGTTATACAGTACTGAGAAATACTCTTTTTTGTTTTTATTTTTATTTTTATTCAATTTACTATATTTATGATATTTTACATAAAAGTTATGTTTATTGATTTTTTAAAAATTTAAATGAATCTTTATTTGTTATTTTTTTTTAATAAATTGTGTGCTCTCAAGTTTCTATGGTTTTGTTTTTCATCCTATTAACCACCAGGATAGTTAAATATGTGCCATTTTGAGGAGAGTGAGGAAAGTCGGAGTACACAGAGAATATCCCCAACCTACAATCAGTACCGGTAATATAACTGGAAACTGTACTGTACATATACATCTGAGTATAGATCTAAAGTTTTCAAAGTCGTTATTCCATCTTTGCATATTGCAGATTTGGCTCACTTGCGGGTAGGTATTGATTGTTATGTTATTATTTTGTGACATGACATCATAATCAATACCTACCCACAAGAGCAGATAACTCTGTAATATGCAAATATGGAATACCCAGAGATGGAGATGGTGGTATTGCCATCTGTTGCAACAATCACTGTAATCGTGGTAATGGAAAATTTGAATATTTCTATGAATAAAAGGGAAACAGCATTTAGAATGTGAATATTTAAGCATTAATCTTCTTTCGATTGGTATTCATATTTACTATAAATGCAAACCGAGATATGTTCAATGCTTATATTAACATTAACGTCAAAGATGTAACACCAATCTTCTGTGATTGCTGATTATGTCATCGCAATGATAATAAGTGGATGGCAGTTCATGGACTGATGAATGCCAGCTGCGCTTGGTAGGGTTGCAGTGAAAATGTAAATATTTGGGAATAACCATATTTTAACAAGTGTTGTTCATATAATTCGCCTAGTATGAACATAGAAAAAAGACTTTTTTCATGCATGAATCATAGTCATATATACATGTATACAGAACAATGATATATACAACATATGAATTGTTCTACTAGAAAATATACATGTGAAGTAGGCATGTCAGCAAGACTTTGTTTGTATTGACCATTGAAATGCCTTTTTAAATATTAATTAGATCAAATCAGCAACAGTACGTTGAATTTTGTTACATCTTGGCCTATGGGAATATAGACTCCAGGTAAAAATGTAGTACGGACGTGTGCAAGTCTGCTTAGTAAAATATCATCATATTTTTATCGTGAATCACTATTTCTTTACTTAAAAGGACACAAGCGATTTCAAGATTGACAATATTGTTTGTTTATTTACAGCTTTGTAGGTTTGTATTGTTATAAAAATGTATTTATTTGTCATATATATATACACATGGTACATGTACAATGGATTCCGGAACTATTTTCCGTCTACACCGGGTTGAAGTTATCCATAGAATTTTTGAAAAGTACGGAATTTCTATTTACTATTTAAAGCTACGAATTTGATTGGTTGACTGAAGAGATTTTCCAGTTGCTCTTCGTTGTTGTAATTTATGATTGGTCGCACACTTTATTTAAAAAACGTCACACTTAGGAGCAACCCCATGCTATTCTTAGTGACTGTAACGCAAACTCTCCTACCACTTGCAGAAATTTTCTGCAATTTTACGATCAAAGAAATAACATAATCCTTGTGTACCTTACATCAAACTATATTTTAATATCGTAGGAACATTATGAATTGTGTAATAGAATATTCACACTGGAATAAGTATGCACAGCAAAAGAACGTCATTTTTTCAAAAAATGTCTATGGGAGAAGCCGGGACATTTTGAAACAGGGGTGGTAACTCGTGTTCGCACTCAACAATCTCCTGATATGCAAAAATGAGAGAAGAACTTCAGATGGAGTCTTTAGAAGAACGTCGACACAGCCTCCGTTTAATACTGTTATTTAAAGTGGTTGAGGGGTTGGTGCCAGCATTACCACCACAAGACTTCTTAACAAAAAGAAGACCAAAACGTCAAATAAAAACAAAGACATTCAAAACAAAGACATTCAGCGACTGTGTCACAAGCAACATCATCGAGAACCAAGTGTGTAACAACAGCAGAGGCCTCCAAATACCAGATAGCACAACAAACCAATATAGACACTGCTTCTTTGTGAAGACAATAAAGTGGCATGCGCAGAGTCCCTTTGTGCCTTTAAGAGAACAAGGCCAATAACAATCAGGCACACTCTCGCTGTCGTGAAAAAACTGGTCAACGAGATCTATGACGAAACACATACAGATACAGATACAGATCCTGTTTGTTTACCATGTGTACACAAAATGGCGGACGGTTTTTCGATCGCTACTTTCATTTTGTGACAAATGGGAAATACCGACAAAAGCACACTATAAAACGTTTAGAAATGATAACATTCTGTTATTTAGGAACCTTTATCATAGATATACAGTAAGTATTCATAAAACCTGTATAAACATCACTAAAACGTTGTTGCCTGTTAGTCTTCATTCACACACATGTGTGGGACATTCAAATGACATGTTTTGTTTTGAACATGGCATTCTCGCTGTTTCTATGTGTAAACACTTGGCAAAGATGTCTTAAGTTGTCCAATGCAATAAATTTAGTTCTTATACAGAATGATCAGATATATGTTAAGCATCGAAATGAAGTGAAACAGTATTTTATTAGCATCTGCAAAGACAAATCGTCACAATCTGGCACAAAAATTGTATGAAATTAGTAGATTTTTTCCGGCAAAAAACGTGGGGGCGCCCTTATTAGAGGAGGCGCTCTTAATAGGAAAAATATGGTACATGTATGTCAAAATTGGACCCATACCAACATGTTGTTATAGGAGTCCCAGATCTTCAACCAATTACAGTTTCTACCAGATAAACAAATTAAAGATTACTAAAGCATCAGACAAATCATCACCAAACATAGTGTTTAAAACTAAATAACAGAGTGAGACCGTCATGGGTCTACATTAGACCATCATGACCTTAATTAACAGACGTGAAGATCAATGACCAAGTGACAGTGGATCTTTCAACTTGGAGATGGTGAGTATATGAGAGAGAACAATAACAGAAACACCTCAAGACTAATACGATATCCAACGATAACAGTGTTTCTCCTGAAAATGTGACACATCTTGAGACTGTATCTGATCTCTATGAACTAGGATCCTTACATTGATTTATATTACAGAGATGAGGGATTGGTGACTGTAAGGATGTTAATGTAAAAGTTGTATAGTGTAGTAGCAAGCTATGTCGATCATGTAAACCTTTGGGTCAGATAAGAGAAAACTGATAACAAGACAATGATTCCTAAAATTACATCACCATTCCTACATGCCTGGTCAAAAGGAAATCCTGAAGAGATAAGACATTACTTTATTTTATTTATTTTTTTCAATTTAAGAACAAGACTGAATACACACATAAATGCCATGGCTTCATCAATTATCTACTTATTTATTTATATATTAATTTTTATTTATCTTCTTGGTAAACACCTCAGAAGTTAGGGATTAAAGATCCAGCGTCGACCCTGGATATCAATTTTGACGAAAGACCCACCATGTCGTCAGCTGTGTAGACCCAGTAGGGACTGATCACCGACCTCCTACAGAATGGTAGTGGTCCCCCGTGATGGATCCCCATCCCACAGCTGGTGTATTCAACAAAATCAGTGGGCAAGTCTTATTAAGTTGAAAAGAAAAGATATGAGCAGAGAATGCTTTTTAGAGGCCTTACTAAATTGTCTTAAATTAGTGTCTTCATCTTGTTTTAAATGCCATCAGCTTCGTCAAATTTCTTGTCTATTTATTTATTTTCATTTATTAATTTATTAACCGGTATTTTCATTTATTAATTTATTTATTGATTTTCATTTATTAATTAATTATTTTTATTTATTTATTTATTTTTTCCGATCATACTGAATCACAAACCTAGACAATGTTTCGCTGTCCCTCCAACCACAGATTACTGAAGGTAAGGATGTCAAATAAGCATCTTAGCTGATTCCTAACTACGATTGCCCTCAAAACACCACCGACAATTGACTTGATAGGTAAATCCAACTGTCAGCTGTCAATCCAAGAATCCATCAAGGCTTTCGAAAAATACAAACATGTTATGTGCAGTACATACCCTGAAAGATAGCAGCATACATCAAATTCTACGATTATCACAAAATGTTCAGCGCCAAACCAGCAGCACTTTTGATAGAAAAACACATCAAATTAGACAGGCGTAAGAGAGACCTTTTAGCTTTGGTCAGTGAGGCAAAGAAGTCAAAGCATGCAAGTCTTGTGACATGGTATACCACACAACTCTATTCTGCCCTTTGAAAGAAAAAATATCACTTGGTCAACCATCAGATAAAAATTTCACTAAACTTGATCAACAGGGAAGACACAAGAACTACACCATTCTATTAAGATTAAAAATCCTTGGTTTATCAAGGTCATTATATCATTTTAAGATAATTGAATTCAGATTATAATATCAGAATTTACACTCATATAAAGTAGCCGATGCTAGTGGATACAGAAGGCACAACTCTATTGCTCGGTGAGTCCTGTTATACACTAGGACATTCCTGTTAATTGGTAATATTGGATAAATTACAAGACTTTGGGAAAATGGACGATCGTAAACAATGGTGGACAGATGATCAAACAAACGACGATGACCAGAAACATCAACGTCATACAATATGGAAAATCCAAATAATTGGGACTGTGGAGATCTTTCATAAAAAAACCAGAAGAGATGGGCATTTGGACTCCTAGTTCTATGTCAAAAGCTAATTTAAAAGATTGACTCCTTGAGAACACGAAACAAAGACGACGACCATAGCAGACGAACATCATACACATGACACTAACACGGAAATTGGGAGTAATCAACAACGGACCAGTAATAGAGCAATCCTATTGGTGAACAAGGAAATTACTTATCATGATGCATGTTTGGAAACTAACCCTAATAAAGAAGATTTGATGTGAACGGAAGTTCAGTCACCAGAACAATAGAGTGTGTGCGCAGTAAATAGGGCAGCCCCCATACAGTATACTGAATCTAGGGCTGTCACGGGTACTAAATTTTGTCCCCGGGTACCCGAATTTTAGTACCCGACCCGTACCCGGGTACTCGACACAGATCTACTGCTTTTGTAACAAATTGGATTACGTTGTGTTTGTTGTTTGGAAAGATTGGTTGATGGACGGAGATTCGATGAAATCATATGTGGGTTCAGTAAAGATAGCTTCAGTCGTTAAGTGTCTACTTCATTTCTATTTGACATTCATAACTGCTAATGAGCTGCCGTAAAGTGTCAGTCTAGCCAGCGTGTCTGTAGCTATACCAGTCCCAGAGGAAATGTTTTTGCACATGCGCAACAGGAAGTACTACATTCGGACGGTCTCTTGTGTTATCCGATATGACTATAGTGTGACCTATTTAAGTGCACATGTCCGTCAAGTAGATTGTTCTCGCATCAAAAAACGGTCATGAGAATTTAAATGTATTGAAAAGATAAGGTTTCATCCTTGGTGAATGAAAACAAAAACAAATGAGTTGGATTTTGTAATACTTTTAATATAAGTTCTAGACTTGTTTACGTACATCCAGACGAATTGTCCTATTTTGACGGGTACCCGGGTACACATTTTTTGACCCGGTTACATCCCCAACCCGACCCGTAACCGGGTACTCGGGTACTCGTAACAGCCCTACACAGAATACATTTAGCAAAGCAGGATAATGCAACAGCTACAAACAACCATCAACCTGCTTCTAATTCGGGGAATGCAAAGAGAGACAGTTACGCATAATGCATTAGACAATCATAACAAGCTAGACGCTGCCATGGCTAGGTTGTTGGGGACTAGACACTGCCATGGCTAGGTTGTTAGGGACTAGACGCTGCCATGGCTAGGTTGTTGGGGACTAGACGCTGCCATGGCTAGGCTGTTGGGTACTAGACACTTCGATGGCTAGGTTGTTGGGTACTAGACGCTGCCATGGCTAGGCTGTTGGGTACTAGACACTTTGATGGCTAAGTTGTTTGGGACTAGATACTGCCATGGCCAGGCTGTCGGGGACTCAGGAGGGCAACGTAAACAACAACAAATCACAGACACAGATGCGTACTCACAGCCGTCAAACAGTATACTACCAGATTCTCTCCCTCCTATGGACATAATTTCAGACAACATTACGAAACAGATTATAGAGGGAAGGGACGTTACTTTAGCGCCGTTATTAATCCCAGATTTCGAAGTGGCTAAAGATTGCGTTATACACACTGAAGGGGTTCAATTTAACGTCAAAGCCCCTACTGACCCATGTCTTAATAGAACATTAACTATTAGTGAGTTTATTACGGCGTTCAACAAATACAAACTGGTGATGTTAGAAGACAACCTAACAGAAAGGTGGAATTCGACAGATATGAAGAGACAAGTTATCTGTATGAGTCGAAGTTCTATAAATACCACAAGCACTTTTCTGCCTATTAATCAGAATTGATGTTAAGTCTAAGTGTCTGTAGGCCAGGTCATTTGCTGGAGAGTCAAAAACCACAGCTCTTACATCCCCTCAGCCCAAAAACATTTATGTTTGAATAAAATGTGATCAAAAGTAAAAGTTTCTTACGGTATATTTTGCGTTCGAGTCATTTGTTCATAAAGCTATTATATTATATATATGCATATTGTATGTCAGTTTTTTTCCATTCCTACCATAAAAGTGCATACCTTTTATTAAGGGTTGCATTATTTCTGGAGTAATTTTTGCTTTTATCTGAAGTGTATGGCTATACTTAGTGTATCAGCCTATCTCAAATGCTAAGAAAAAATTGAATATAACTATGAGTTTGTGTCTAAAGTTCCATAAGTACATAGATGAAAAGTGACCCGACATGTAGAAAACACACAAAATAAAATAATTTGTTCTGCTTTTGTGGTTTGCACAATCAGTACCTCATTCAATTAAGTATAAAAAGAAGTAGAAATTGTTCTGATCTTGTATAGATTTTTTTTTCTCTATAAGCACACAGATGAGCTTTTTGTAAACCAATTTTTTTTTGCATGCTATTTATTAACCCAAATTTTACGATCAAGATATATTCATAAAAGTTTATCTCCGCGAATTGATGTTTTCCACAATTCTTGCACAATAAAAGTCCATTATTTGCATTCAATTATAAATCTGTGACACTTCATCTTCATGAAAATGTTTTGAAGTGGAAATTGCGAAATTTAGTAGCTGCAAAAGAAAGTTGTGCCCTTCAACAGAGCATGTCTAAATTCTACCATTTCAAAATTTTTCTTTTTATTTTGCTGATCATCTAAAAAAAATTTATTTATTCATTTCTTTTTTGGTTAGTTTTTTTTTTTTTTTTTTTTTTTTTACACACATCAACCTGAGCCCAGGACTTCGTCATTTGCTTCTATCATTGGACTGCCTTCATTGGTTTACTGTAGAAATTTTATTATCGAAATTAACCCTATATATATAACTAAAGTTTGAAATTCCTGAAGCAGGGTTGATGTGTTGATGAAATAACCCCAATAGCGAAAAATAGCAATAACTTTGAAACAATAACGTAACCTGAACAGAAAAAGTTTTGACCTGAGAGCTCTTCTTGAGTAATGCATGCTTTACTTTCCTTGGCAGCTGTCGACACTCTTGTATCTGATGGCTTACATTCATTATTTCTTAAAAATGATTTCTTTGAATTGATTTCCTGAACATGACTCGGTTGATTTATACACTTTCTGTCCTTAACCACATAGTTTTGCTGAAGTTTACAGTCAAGCTTCCCATTCTTTTTTGTCTTATTTTTCAGCTTACACTTTCACCAATATCTGAAAAACAGAAAAGAACAATATAAATGCATACCTCTAATGTAATTATCTATCCAACTGTATAAAACATTCTGCAATAGGTAACTTTAAAATTTAAATAGAATTTTGTATTGGTTAAAAACTACTGTAAGTCAATGACTACCCTTTATCTGAGACCACTGTAACAAATTGTTCCTCCATTTTGTTTTCTGGTATCATAGTTATTGAAACATAGAATTTTTCAATATATTTTAAGACATTCATATGTTACAATTTTTGAACAAAATTTACCCCCTACCCAATTTTCTTACAGGGTAGTCTAGATAAAATCAGGCCAAGGCAATAAAATTTTCCAATTTAGGCCTACTTGGGATGGTTACCATAGTAACTACATGTACAATGATACAAATCTATCACACTAATTCTATCAGGTATGTACTAGATATTTAGAAATTAACAATTTAATCATAAAATATTTTTTGATGAAATTGGGTGCCAAACCAAACATAATCCTTTACTTTTAGCCATTTAAGGGAATTATTAATGGATCCGAGATGACAGACACTGCGCCATGGCAATGAAAGTTTGCAGGTTAATAATAATATCCATAAAACATTTTTAAGTTGAATTATGTCAATTTATGAACATATATGTGATTTCACTACATTAAAATGACGAAATATTCCAACTATCAAGGCTTACCAATATTAAGTGCCTACTTATACCGTTAGTTTAAATTTTACATCAACTACCAATGCAACAGTTAGATATATCAAAATTAACTAATAATTTTGAAATGCACCGAACCATCACACAGTCATAACTAGAGGCACAGATTCAGTCAGACATCTTTGTAATATCAGACAAAGCCTTCTCTGTTCATACACAGCAGCACAGCAACATCATCTACCTTCTGTAATATCAAGAAAACTAATAGCATTCATAATGTCATCATTACTCCATATAAATCATCCAGTAATCAGTAGAATTATGGTTTGAATTAAAATTGATCACATGTTATCAACTTTGATTATTTGACATAAGAACCGACAACCTGATGGCCTTATCCTGTACCCAATTACCTTATCTTTAATTCTAGGAATAAACTAACAACATTCTTAAATAAAATGACACTCACGTTTCACTCAGTTGTGATGTCCCTACAATCTGAGCACTGCCACATATAATGACCTCGCCAAAAATCTATTATCCTTAATCTCAATCTGTTTGATATAGCGTGTGTTCTCCTTTTGTTGTCCAGACACGTACAGTGGTACATTGTAGATGCTGTTATAGAAACGCTGCTTGCAGTAAGTTATTAAAGGAACGATCAGGAGCTACAGTCATCTACAAACTAACACTAGATTAAATACATAAACAGGTAACTATGACGTAGCAGTGCTGTTCCCCATGGTTCTAGAAGCAGATGGACCAGCTGTCAGCTCGTTGGCTATTTCCTCTAAGTTGAGATTTTTTTCGTGTTTGTTGAGATATATCTTGGTTGTCGCTCCCTTACAGGTTTTGGAGTGACGCTGTAAATGGTATTTGGTATAGAATCGTTTCTGACACTTAGGACAGGCGTGGTTTTTCTCCCCTGTATGCATTAGTGCATGTCGTTTGTAGTTCTGAAGTTTGTAGAAGATTTTGTTACACTCCATACACTGGTAGATCTTCTCTTTTGTGTGCTGGTACTGATGCTGCTTGCGGTCCGATTCACGTGCAAACTTCTTGACACAGTACCTACACTGAAGGTTTTTCTCGCCCGTGTGAGTCAACATATGAGTCTGAAGATGTATCTTCTGGCGGAATTGGTTACCACACTGAGTACAGGAAAACCTCTTCACATCTACAAAATGTAATTAGTCTTGACATCAGAAATGAGCCTTTATCCAATGGACTTATCTTCAATTCTAGAAAAAGCTTTCTTAAATAAAATTAAATTCACCAGGACAGAACTTTTGTCTGAGATAGGTACATTTTAGGACATAATAACATTCTCTTGGATTATGATTTAAGTATGACCTCTTAAATAATCTGAAGTGTAGAGGTTAGAACTCTTTATATTAAACAAGTAGGACAGATCGATGAATGAAAGTATAGGACACAACCTAAAAAGAACTTTCGCCATGTCTTCCTCCCATCTGTATTCTGTGGAAAAACATTACTGATGAAACATTAAATACCACTTAATTTAAGATTTTTCTCTCTCCTTTTACAGTGGAACTTCTCTAAACCGATTATGGTTTGTTCATAGGATTTTGGTCGGTTTAGAGAGGCTTAGTTTTTTCATTTTTGATAAAGATGAATTAATTCTGTACATCACATCGGTATTAGTTTTCATGAGGTAATCAGTTTTGAGAAAGATTGGTTTTGGGAAGTTACATAGTACATGAATCCACACACTTACTAGTGTGAGTGTGTAGATGTTGGCGGAGATTACTTTGGTCGGTAAATCTTTTGCCACACACTTGACAGGTATGAGGTTTGATCCCCATATGAATATTCATGTGGTCGTTCAGCTTGGCCGATGATGTGAATCCCTGTTCACACATGTTACAATTCCACTTCCTTTTCACCACATCAGCATGCACCAGTTTTTGGTGAGCCCTCAGGTTGAGACGGCCTACGAACACCTTCCCACACACGTAACAGGTCTTTACCTTCTTGGTTTCGGGACTCACTGGTACTCCTAAACAGAATACATACTCGCAGTTAGTTTACTTGTGAAAACATCATATGAATAACTAGAAACTTTTTTTTAAACATTATCCACATGATCTATTAAAACATTATCTTATTTTATTTTGTAGATCTCCATAAAGCTAAAAAAAAATCAATTTTTTGTAATGAGCTTCTTCTTAGAAAATGAAGTCTTGATCACCTAGGAATGTAATACCCTATGGCCTATACATGTAGTTAGATGTTTTTGAGGGTCAAATTTTTTGTAATTTTCTCTTGAAATGTCTATATGAATCAGCCCAGCAAAACAAGGCTATACAGTATCTCACCATTCCAACATCAATACAGAAAGCCTATCGACTTGTAGTATGGTACAGCCATATAGAAAGTAACTGTATGTCATGAATCATTGACAAGAATGTCACAATCAACAATACATGGCTAATTTTTATGTCTCCTCCATATTTCATTGGTCCAGAAGATGCAGGCAGGTTGATTCCAGTATATCCCCACCTACCTCCTGCTCTTGCAGATTGTATAAATAGATTAATACAGTAGACTTGACCACCTCAAAAGGGTGAAAATCTAAGATCCCAGTGCTATAAAATTCAAATATTTTTGCACAGCAATGTATAGAAAGTACTTTTCCATCTACCAAACCTGACAGTTGAGAAGAAGATTAGAAAATATAAGACCTCTTTTGCCCCCCCCCCCTCCCTCCATTTTGATTGATCTTAGGCCATTGAAGAATCCTGCAAAACTTTTACTGAATTTGTTCTATTTCTTATAGAGAATTCAAAAATGTAAATTGGTTAAGGACATTTGACCCGAGACAACTGTGCCCAGTTTCACCAACATTCCTTAACTTTCCTTAACTCCTTAACTACAGATTTGAAGGAAGGCTCCTTAACTTAAGATTCTTTCCTTAACTTCTGTAATATCTCCTTTGGAGAATTTTAAGTTTAAGAAATTCCTTAAAGTTAAGGAATGTTTGTGAAATTGGGCCTAGACAAAAGACGAATAAAATCGATTACTTGACACCTAATAACAATTTCTCCTCTTCAATCGGTAGAAATCATTTCTGAATAATGACTGTAGTGTGAGTGTAGTGTTTACCTAAGAAACGGGCATAATCCTTGGAGTACCAGAAGAGTAGTTCATCTCCTGGATAGATTTCCTTTGTGGTGAAGAAGAAGATCTCAGAGCCTAATTGTGTGACTACCATGTTCTGAGCTGCCTCTGTTCGTGCCATCTGTACAAATTTGAGCCAGTTACACTCTTGTTCATCCTCCAAATCATACTGGTCAACTTTGTCACTGTATATAACCTGTAACATTACAACAGTTACACAAATCAAATACCAGATACAATCAAGGGCCAATTGTTGTATATAACATATGGGCCAGGTGAGCTAAAAAGCATGTCAAGCCTCTGTAATTTCATTTGGGCAGAAAATTTAGTATTTGTATGATGGGATTTAATATTCTCTGTTCTGGATTTGCCCATTACTAGTGAATTCCTTTCTGGGTTATGGATACAGTGGCTGTGAAAGAAATGATGAAATTTATTTTGGAATGAAGTGATGAAAATTGTATACATATATATATGTATATCAGTATCATGAAAATAGGTTTACATATTTCATCACAACAATGTTGACAAGTACCTAGTTTAATCTTTACTCCATCTCTCTGAGGATTTTAAGAAATTCAATGAAAATGTATTTCTGACTACATGCTAAGCTATGTTCACCAGTCGCTACATTCACCTTCAACTGAGGAATAGTTACGTTTTCACGTGGAATAGTTCACAAACTATTCCACAGCAAAAGGTAACTATTCCACAGTAGTAGGTGATAATAGTAGACTTGAATGATGTTTACCTTGAACTCCGGAAGAGAGCCCAGTTTGGACTCGCCAGGAGCAGAAGAACTCACTTTTCCAACCAGTGGCCCAAATTTGCTGTTAGCTTTTATCTTTGAGTTTGCCCACACACCTAAAAGTATTATTTTATCAAGTTACACTTTGAGTTTGCCCACACACCTAAAAGTATTAGTTTATCAAGTTACACTTTGAGTTTGCCCACACACCTAAAAGTATTATTTTATCAAGTTACACTTTGAGTTTGCCCACACACCTAAAAGTATTAGTTTATCAAGTTACACTTTGAGTTTGCCCACACACCTAAAAGTATTATTTTATCAAGTTACACTTTGAGTTTGCCCACACACCTAAAAGTATTATTTTATCAAGTTACACTTTGAGTTTGCCCACACACCTAAAAGTATTATTTTATCAAAGTTACACTTTGAGTTTGCCCACACACCTAAAAGTATTATTTTATCAAGTTACACTTTGAGTTTGCCCACACACCTAAAAGTATTATTTTATCAAGTTACACTTTGAGTTTGCCCACACACCTAAAAGTATTATTTTATCAAGTTACACTTTGAGTTTGCCCACACACCTAAAAGTATTATTTTATCAAGTTACACTTTGAGTTTGCCCACACACCTAAAAGTATTATTTTATCAAGTTACACTTTGAGTTTGCCCACACACCTAAAAGTATTATTTTATCAAGTTACAGTATCAAACAGACAAAGATAAGGCTTAAGTCATTAACAGATCTAGACACTTGATCTATTATCAATGAAAAGTAATCTTAATTCCCTAATTGAAAAATAATTCAATCCCTAAAACACTCTGTCTTTACCATGAACATTAATAAGATCAGTTCAGTTACATGTCTAGAAAAAGTTCATTATTAACATATGATTCCTGATATAGCAATGACATGTTATGTTATGTATTTCATTTTTTCACAAGCCTTTGTAAATAGTTTTACCCATCACTTTTTGTAGAGGTGTATCTGAAGACTTGAGGTAGAGACATGTGGGGAGAGATGCCCGAGCTCTGCTGGGGATAGGAGTGTCGCCAATCGTAGTATACTCTGGGTTATGGACCAGGCAAGGAGACGTCTCAGAGGAGGCAGAATCACACTCCACACAAACTACAACAGTTTCATCAGAATCACAATCTGACACCCAACATATATAGCCTACAAAATTGTGAAAACTATCTTTGTTTGAACAATGAAATAGACTTTTATTTATGCAGTGGGCAATAAATCATCAAATGAATGCATAAACTTACCTGACATTTGTGTACATTCATTAAAAAAATCAATTTCTGTGGACTAAAATTCATTGATTTTGATCAATAACCGATCAACATGAAAATTAAACCCCGGCCATGTTAAATAATTACATGTATTTCACAGTTATGTGTTAGTAAACACTATCAAATGGTATTCATAGGAAAAACTTAAAACTTTATCTTTTTCTTTGGTCAATATTAGCAATGAATATACAGTATTTGAGTGTTT
This sequence comes from Argopecten irradians, assembly GCF_041381155.1. Lineage (NCBI taxonomy): Eukaryota > Metazoa > Mollusca > Bivalvia > Pectinida > Pectinidae > Argopecten > Argopecten irradians. The sequence continues at coordinate 29,951,927 of NC_091134.1, read as the reverse complement.
GAAACTTACAAGACACAAAGACTTCAGGTATAGCCAGGCCAGACCTTAGGACTGGTTCTACAGGGACGCTGACTGCTAAGGCAGGGGCAGTGTCTGGTGGTGTGTTAGCATCCCTCTTGCCTGCTAGCTTCAGAACCAGATCAACCACTACAAAAACATCAGGATTTGAGACAAGTTAAGACAACTTATATTAACCGTACTCCACAGGCGATTGGAATAGGTAACTTGAGACTTTGTCGATGTCAGAAGACCTAAAGATTGACAACTTATGGATTAGTTTTATGTTCTGGTTGATTGTAAGGTACTGTATAGCCGGAAATTTTAGCCAAGTGATATGGTGTATCATTATGTAGATTGCCAAAACTAACTCCGATAAAATTTTAACACTGCCTATTTAAAAGAAGCTTATTATTATGAAATATACATTTGATATCTCCTGATACTGCCATAACTCCTGAGAAGTCAAAATGGCACACTGGATCTATATAACCTGACTGTATATACTATAAACCTCTAGTGACCACTATCTATGTATACAGTATATAACAACAAGAGGCCCATGGGCCTTAGCGGTCACCTGAGTTCAGACACACAATGAAACAAAGACATGCATATAAACACTATAAATATATATTGGCCCATCAGGCCCTTGAAGTCAGTCAGTGATTTTATAAATTTTTAATCAATGAAGATTATTTGGTTCCATCAAATCTGTGAATTCAGGAGAAAGATTTTTGAAATGTTATTCATTTTGACCCCTTTTGGCCCCACCCCTCTCGCCCCTGGGGGTCGGCCAGGACCAATATGGAAATGATGTTAAATGCTATCTCAGGCTAATAATTCTAACCCCGATTGACTAATTTCCTATGAAAACTAAGCAAATAATGTTCCTAAATGTGTTTTCCTATATAAACTATAATAAATTTGACCCCCTCCCTAGGGGAAAATCTGAGATCCCAGGGCCATGAAATTCACAAATTTTTGTAAAGGGCCTTAAGACCTTCCAATCTATCAAGAGTATCTGGTTCCATCAAATCTGTGAATTCAAAAAGAAGATTTTTGAAATTACCATTTTGACCCCTTTTGGCTCCGCCCCTCTGGCCCCTGGGGGTCGGCCATGACCAATATGGATATGATGTTAAAATGCTATTTCAGGCTAATAATTCTAACCCAGTTTGACTAATTTCCTATGAAAAATAGGCAAATAATGTTCATAAATGTGTTTTTCCTATATAAACTAAAGTAAACTTGACCCCCTCCCCAGGGGGAAACATGAGACCCCAGGGTCATATTATTCACAATTTTTGTAAAGGACTTTAAGACCTTTCCATCTATGCAGAGTATTTGATTCTACCAGTTCCAGAATTTCAGAAGAAGATTTTTGAAGTTTTAGCCTATTTGACCAGTTTTGGGACCGCCCCTAAGGCCCCTGGGGATCAGTCATGGAAAATTTGGTAATAAGATTCAATGGCCATCACATAGGGATAATTCTGACTACAATTGACTAAATTCCTATTATAATGACTAAATAATGCTCAAAAATGTGTTTTCCATATATAAACTTATATATAGTAAACTTAACCCCCTCCCTAGGGGAAAACCTGAGACCCAAGGGTCATATAATTCACAATTTTCATAAAACACCTTAAGACCTGTCCATCTATGAAGAGTATTTGACTCTACCATTTCCAGTATTTAAGAAGAAGATTTTTAAAGTTTTAGCCTATTTGCCCCTTTTGGCCCCGCCCCTCTGCCCCGAGGGGGTTGACCAGGACCAATATAGATATGATATTAAAATGTTATCTCATGCTTATAATTTTAAACAAGTTTGACTCATTTCGTATTAAAATTGAGCATAAAATGCTCATAAATGTGTTTTCTTTATATAAACTATAGTAAACTTGACCCCCTCCCCATACATGCCATATTTTTCTAGGGGTGGAGAGGGAGATTGATAACCATTTAAAGGGATTTTGGTCTCAAAAGAGGGAGGTATACACGCGACATATATGAATAGATTAAATATCTGCTTTTTTATGATGGAATTCTGCATTCATATTGAATTTTACTGAAATAAAGGAATGTGTGATTTTGCAAAAGTAGTCACATCCCTATATACACCCAGTTCTGGAGCATTTTTTTTGTTCGAAATATTAGACTAGCTTTTTAATAATCTTTCATAATAACGGATAATTAACTTAGATAAAGTTCTAAATTTACAAGCACTAAATTAAAAAAAAAAACAGAATCGTTACAGTAGTATTCAAAATGTAATTTAATCTGAGAGAGAAAAAAAGTAAATTTCTTTTTTAATTTTATTTATTTAAATTCAGTTACTACTGATAATTTTTTATTATCAATATCTTTTTTTTCTAAAAATAAATTCACACAGAAATTCTAAAAATAATACTTTTTCCATTTTTAAAAACGTGGTTATTAGGAAATCCGGAAATTCTATAAAATCCGGATCATCTATTACAATTACCCAAATGGCGGCCATTACGATTGCAAAGTTTGTGACATCCATCAAATACAGATAGGCCTATTTAACATTAAAAACGTGAGTAAATCATTCACAGTTGTAAGCAGTATTTGTTTTGTTGTAATGCTCACTGGCTGTTGTCATAGAATTTATTGAAAGGCCAGCTGATTGTTTTCTAGGCGGTCGATCGGCTGCTTGACTTCAGTTTACGTAATACACAGACGTGAGTGAAAGTGACGCCACAAGCCAAGGTGGAAATAGCCCAAGGCTGCTAATTAGGGTCACTTGGTCGTTGGTCAGGGGGTCAGGGAGTGGTTACTCTCGTACTAAAATTAACCTAGCATGTACACAAATGTGGCAACGAAAATAAAACGGAGGGGTTTATAGAAATCGGGAATTTAGACTCTCCTGCCGGGAGACAATAAAAGGCTTTAAAATATGGGAGATTTTGTCTCACGCCGGGAGGTATGGCATGTATGCCTCCCCAGGGGGAAACGTGAGACCCCAGGGTCAAATAATTCACAATTTTGGTAAAGGACCTCAATACCTTTCCATCTATGAAGAGTATTTAATTCCATCACATCTGTGAGTGGAGAAGAAGATTTTTGAAATTTTAGTCAATTTTACCCCTTTTGGCCCCTCCCATAGCTCCCTGGGGGGTGGGGACCATATAATTCACAATTTTGATTGGCCTTATGCCTTAGAAGGTTTGTGCAAAATTTCATTGAAATTGCTTCAGCAGTTTTGGAGAAGAAGTCGAAAATGTAAATTGTTTATGGACATACGACGCACGACGGACGACGCACGACGGACGACGACGGACAAAAGGCAATTAGAATAGGTCACCTGAGACGAAAATGTATAAACCTCTAGTGAACACTATCTAACTATAGACTGTATAACAAAAATGTATAAACCTCTAGTGACCATTATCTATGTATAGACTGTATAACAAAAATGTATAAACCTCTAGTGACCACTATCTATGTATACACATTATAACAAACTAAATGTCATAAAAAAATAAACAACCTAGGATGATTCAATTTGTATGTCTGCCTATGAAATCAATTATGTGTTTAGAATTCAATGATTTACCTGTAGCGATTTACCTGTAATTACCTACATAAATGCATGTTGAAAAAAAAAATTTAACTTTGAAATTTTAAGGCTGAATGTTCCACAAAGATTTCCCGCTTTAGAGTATAGATCATCTTTTATGATTTAATGTAAGTAAAAGTAATTCATTCTTTTTGCAAAATTTTGTTTGATCTATCAAATAAGTTATAAAAGTAACAGGAAAAAACAGCGTAGTAAGGTTCTAGCAAAGAGTTTTCAGGTTTATTTCTTACATTATTATCTACTTCTTATAGGATTATAGGAGAACTGTTCACCATCCTAAGACTGACAAATCCAGTCTGAATCCAAAAAAAAATATCTTAAATCTTATTTAGTCTTTGAGACTTCAGCTGATATGTAAATAAAATCTTACAATGGCTGGGGCACTGTGGGTTTGATCCTGTGGTGGGCAACTGAACAAAGCCACTCTGACTGGTTATAGCACTAGAAATGGCCTCTATCTGACTAGCCAGACTAGCTGCCACTGTGGAGGGATCTTGACTGGTTATGGCACTAGAAATGGCCTCGATCTGACTGGCCAGACTAGCAGCCACTGTGGAAGGATCCTGATTGGGTAGCTCCTCAGAAATAGGTATATATGCAGCTGCTGCTGAAGCAAGGTTCGTCTGCATTTGTAAGTAATCTTGTGGATTGTAACCAACTGAAACAAAACCAAATACATTGAAACCTCCTGGGGATTGTAACCTACTGACACTGAATAGCCCTTTAATTTTCCAGGTAAAAAATATCTCAATTTTGATTTTAAAACAAGAAAATTGTATTTTAAAGAATCCAAATTTTGCACATCCATATATTTAAGTAATTTTTAAATGCTACCTCAGGTCAAAGTAGAACAAAGTGATTGTAAAGTGGAAGAAACTCTGTTCGGCACACCTACTTGATGCAGGCCAGGCTTGTGGTTTGAACATGATGCTATGTCAAAACTACATTAAATATCCTGCCACGTCATGAATTGTAGAAGTGTGTGTTATCATACTATGCAAATGCCTAACATCAAACTGCACACAAAGTTTAAGAGAACACTGCTTACCTACGGTCATCTCATTGCCAATGGCTACATCATTACACTTTTGTTGAGAGAGGCCAATATCTTCTATGTGGTGTTGAGTTAACTGTTCTTGGCCGGTCAGATCTGCTCTGTCAGGCTGGTGTCCTAGATCCGTGTTCGTACACAACATCTGGCTAGGGATGCTGGACTGTAGGTCAGAGGTCATCTGGCACTCATCACCGACGGACATCAGGGATTCCCCGGCATGTTGGCTGTGTGTCTGAAGGGAGTCTGTTGATTGGTGGTCAGTCAGATGGGAGGACTGATTGGTCAAATACTGACCACTGGCTAGGTCTTGATTGGCACACTGTTGAATAAATGCCGAATTAGACACAAGTGCTTCTAGTTGGGGACTTATGAGATCAGATCTGGCAAATTCTCCACCGCCTAAATGAACTGCTATTGCATCTTGCACAGATAAGTTTTGTAGAACTGCAGGAGTCTGTGAGGACGAGAGTGAAGAGTGGATAACACTAGACTCTCCATTATCACCGGCCTGTTCAGAGGAGTTATTCAGAGTCGGATGTAGCACCTGGGAATTAGTGGTCTCCTGTACAATGTTAGCAAGACTACTCAGTGAGGCATTTGCCAAAGATGAACGGTTTTGAATTGATACCAGTTCATTAGGATTTCCAAGTTTGAGGATGGAGGACAGGTCAAAAGAAGTCCTTGGCGGTTTCAGTGATGTATCTGTCAAGCAAGCGGTGACACACGGATGGGCTGGAGTTGTATAATCTTGTATGGATGTGGCCTGGGAGGAGCTTGTCAGCGGGGCGCCAACTTGAGGGAAGATCTGGGATAGAGTTTGTAATCCACTTTGTTGGATCAATTGAAGGACAGGAGGCAACACACCTGAAAGACAAGGCAATTACATCTTTTTTTATTATTCAGAAATATAAAATCTCAGGTTTCAGAAATCACTATATACAGGACTGTTTTCTTTATTATACACCAACATCTCAAAATATGAAATATGTTAGATTTTCAAGTTTCAAACATGCAATGAGGAAATGTATCAATATTTGAATACATGTATGTTTATATGATAACTCTGAATTTGAGGCAGAAAATTGCACTGTTTAGCTATAAGGTTGCTTTGATTTAAGCTCATAGTATTTCCGCGCGTGTCACTGCAGTATGACCTCACTTACCACATCAAATTTATTTTTGTTCATCAAAGCATTCACCCCTGAAGACACATTTAGACTCTCCTAGATCAAGGATTAAAACAGTCCATTATGAAATTTCAGGGGTGAATGAGTTAATAAAATAAAGTTACTAGCGGGAATGACAAGAAAAACACAGCCACCATCGAGGCCAAGCCTCAGATCAAGAATGTGATGGGAGATGTTACAAAAGGGGATGTGGATGTGGCGCAGTGGTAGAAGGCGCAGGTATGTTTGGCTAGGCGATTGGGTGCCATAAATCGTGAGTTCGAGGCCCAGATAGGGCACGAGTCAATAAATTGTCATGCTTTGTTAAATTGTTTCTTTGATGTTTGAAATAAAGTATGTACATTCTAAAAGCAAGTGTGCCTTTTACTAGGAATGAAGACAGTAGTTAATTTTCAACACTTTGGGGAGCGTTTTGGCATATATCAGATGTGCATTGCGGTTATCAAATAACTGAATTGCTAATTAATACATGTAATGGATAAATCAATGGTACTAACAAAACCATAGTCTGGCTATCTGGTTATCCAATCCAAGACTACAATATGTAGTTTTAAATCCATAACCAAGACTTCCTTTTCCATATAACATCATTTATCTATAATGATGCATTAGTATACTTACTCATTTTGGAATTTGCTGTATTCTTTTCAGGGAGACTAACTGACAACATTATTGGCATGGTTTGGAGTCCCATTCCCTGTGGAAGAGTCAGAGCGGCAGAAATCTGACCTTCTGAAGCTAAAATAAGAATATTACATCATTATAGCAATTTGTTCAAATTTAACATATATCAAAAAGCCATCAGAAAATTAAAACACAATCTTCAGCCACTTAAATTTTTGCTTTCAAAGGTTCTTCAGATTCTGTTTATAAGTCTCACAGAGCATCTGAGGTTCCTGATTCCGCTATAGAAATGTGGTATCTATTTTATTGCCATATACATGTAGTTACAATACCAAAACAGTGGACCTTTGATAATCCGGACACCTTCGTTCCCAGTCTAAACAAATTTTCCTGACTGGCAAATTCCGTGTTCTTAGTCAATTATATTGTCATGTATGAGTTACTCCCCTTGACTTTGTAATGGATGATAGGCTTTTTTGTAATATATGTGTAGTATAATTCGTATATTCGTTTGTTATGTTTTATAGGTGTTGTTTTCATATTATTACATTAAGAATATTACACAAACATATTTCTTTCTAAAATATGAAACCGAAAGCCATTATTAATTGTGTACTATGTATGCATATAGCTACGTATCCCACTCTTGATCTGTTGTACGGAATTTATGTTTTAAAATGCCTAAGGATCAATATCAATACTTACAGACTTTATATCAAGAAAATTTTAAAATTTTAATTTTTTCCAGCCATACTCAAATGTTCTGATTGTTATATGTATTCTTAACTTTTACCTGCGAATTTGTATCCCGCAAAAACATGCGAAATCACCCAACCATAATGGTACACTGACCCTATGTGCTGCAATTAAAAGGCGACCTTCACATGCAACTCCGGGTACTTCTACCAGATATCTACTCCATCAACACTTTGTTTGTGTACGGGGCAACTCATTTTTACGCCGTCTTGAAATTAGTGTGCAACATTTTTGATGCCACGCCTTACAGAACAACAAAGATATGCAGCTCTCGGTCTTGTCGAGGCAGGTATGCAGCATAACGTCATTGCATGACGCTTTAACGTCCATAAATCAACCATAACACGGTTGGTACAAAGACAAAGGGTAACTGGCAGTGTAAAGGACCGACCACAACCCAGTCAACCTTGCGTCACAACACAGCGTCAGGACAATTTTATACGGCAACGTCATTTACTAGATAGGTTTAGGACCACAGTTTTGACAGCACAAAATGAAGTAGGTTGTCATAGACGTCAAATCCACCCTCGGACTGTGCGGAGGCATCTGAAGGAAAGGCAGATTTTGTGTCGACACCCACTCATTGGATAAATTCTTACATGATGCCATTGGGCCATCCGAGTACAATGGGCATGAGATAAGCTGGCAAATCAATGAAATTGGCATGATGTAGTGTTTACCGACGAATCCCGATTCAATCTCTCAAATGCCGATGGAAGAGCACATGTATATCAACGTAGACATGAATGATATTCTTCGAATTGCTTTCTTGAACGTGATCGTTTGGGCGGTGGCGGCGTGATGGAATGGGGAGCCATCAACCACAACTTCCGGTCATCCCTAATCATATTGAGGAATACCCTAACCGCTCGACGCTATATTGACCAGGTATTGGCACCAGAACTCATTCCACTGCTGCAGCGCCATCAGAATGGCAACATTAATTTGACGTTTCTGCAAGACAACGCGCGCCCGCACACCGCACATGTTACGATGGACTACTTAAACACAAATCAAGTGAATGTTATGCCATTCCCCACTCGTTCACCTGATTTGAACCCAATTGAGCATGTGTAGGACAAACTGGGTCGAAGACTTCAAAAACGTCAACGTCAATCACTTGCCGTTCAGGAATTGGCCACATGTTTGCAAGAGGAGTGGAACAATCTCCCGTTGAGGTTTATTCGATGTCTGTGTACCTCAGGCTCTATGCGGTCTCGAATTCAAGCATGCATGTTAGCAAATGGGGGTCATACCAGATACTAACTGAAACGCTTCAAACTGTGTCCACCTCGTTTTCAACGCGGATTAATTGATCAATATTGAATTGACCACTAACTTTTCTTAGTGTAATGAATTGGTAATGATGTGAAATAATTATTAAATAGTTACTGTGGGCAAATATGTATACTGGTGTTTTTAGTATATCTTTATTTTTTCCTAGAGTTGCGTTTTTAAAGTCCGTCAGTATACATTCTTGGCATAAGAAAACTATGATAATAAAAAGTTGTGAGCATTTTATGAACTAATATAATTGTTATTTTGTATACATATTGTGTGTTTTTATTGACCATTTCCATACGTGTGTAACAACCACGTGCACATTCACGTCTAACTTTGTGCACAATGTCACACCTGTATATGGCATGTGCCGTAGCCTTTATATCATATACCATATTAGACGATGAAATCGAATAGATTCACATACATTTAAAATACTTATTACTTTCGTGAGTATAGGAGATTTCAGAAAAGATGGCGTGACGTCACAGAAAGTTTACATCCGGGTCCTCAAAGGTAGAAACACAGTATGGCGACTAATAAAAACAAGAGGCCTATAGGCCTAAGCGGTCACATGAGTTTGGAATTAGAATGAAACAAAGACATATAAACACTATATATTGGCCCATCAGGCCCTTGAAATCATTTTATAAAGTGATTTTATAACTGACTTTTCAATCTATGAAGAGTATCTGGTTCCATCAAATCTGTGAATTCAGAAGAGTTTTTTTTTCTAATTAAAGTCATTTTGACCCTTTTTGGCCCCACCCATCTACCCCTGGGGGTTGGCCAGGACTATTATGGATATATTTATAATGCTAAAATGCTATCGCAGCGTAATAATTCTAACTAAGTTTGATTCATTTCCTATCAAAATTAAGCAAATATTAATAAAATGTCAGTATGATATTTTGGGAACTTGGAATTTAATTTCTAATTTGATGCTGATATCTGCAATATAGTGTCAATGTTAATACGTAATGGCAACTGCGTTTATTCTCGTGACGGTGGAAAATTAAATGGAATGTAAACATAGTGAAACATATGAATACCATATGTTTATATCTATATATTATTCTGACATGTTTTTATTTACACTTTTTGAAATTGAAATAAAGCAACAATTCTCGGATTACCATACTATTATTACAATAAAATGTAAACAAACATCGCAAGCGGCTGTGTTCCCACCATGTTAATGTGTACAGATATACGGAGTTGTACCTTTGAGCCCCCGGATGTACCTTTGTGTGACGTCATCGCCATCTTTTCTGAAATATCACTTATTGTATCCAAAACTCAGAGCGATATATTCTGCATGTGAAACTAGTAAGGTATCGACAGCATACCTACCCAAGCTCAAAGTGCATGTTTAAAAGCGTGTGGCTAACAATATAGTGCTTATCTCAATTAAAATACTTAAGTTTGATCTCCTATAGAAAACCAATGAATCATTACATGACTGCATGTACCAGTGAGAAAGGTGTTCAAGTAAACACCCGTGGCTATGACCTGGCAGCCATCCTTATGACAACACACACAGTGTCAAGTTGTAGTGTGTATTTTACACAAAACTGTAGCTGGCCTTGGATTTTCTCGCAGAAAATGGTCCGGATTATTGTGGGAATTGATTAATGAAAATTATGTTTCATTCCCAAAGTAGAATTCCGGATTCAGAATCCGAATTTTCGGACTAGTGAGTACAAATAATATTAAGGAAATCCGTTCCCTGACATTTCCATCCGGATTGTGAGTTTTCCGGACTATCGGCATCCGGATTATCACGGGTCCAATTTACATACTAGCCATATACATATAGCTGTATTGTGGATTATTTGAATCTGTATTAAATTACATTGCATACCCGACATATCTTATGAATTATAAGAATATATGTTACTTTATATTACATACCCGATATATCTTGTGGATTAATATTGGAGTATTGTATTACATTACATACCAACCATATCTTGTGGATTATTGGAATATGTATTACATTATATATATATACATTACATACCCAACAATATCTGGTGGATTATTGGATTACATACCTGCCATATTTTGTGGATTACTGGAATCTGAATTTGTTGAAGTCATACTGATGTTGAAAGCTTTGTCTGTGACATCACTTGTGGAAACTATAATGATAAATAGTGAGTATAAAACAGTTTTCCTTGATCATAAGATTTTTTCAGAAAATTATTTTTTAGTTAGAGATACTTAACCATGCTAATTTAGGTTCAATACCACGAGGTCGCTTGAAACATCCTAATATAAAATAGTTTCGATGAGAATAGGAATTAGCTAAGCTTTGACTAATGCTTTCATCAGGTTGGGCACAATCCTTCTTATGGGTAACAGTTACTCTCTTGAGTAATTGCTATGCTGTTTGAGGCGTACCAGTTAGTTTCATAAGCAATTCACGCCATCTTGCAGGATAGTCATGTAGCAAGAATGCTTGAATCAGATGCCTGTTAAAGTACTATTTAAATGAATTACAGAAACAGACTTCAATCTGCCGGGATTCAGACGCTATCTTCCACATAAATCATGGTCACACAGCGCTTGAATCTGGTCAGATTTCAGTACAGAACAAGCATTTGTGGTAACAGTATTCTGATTTTCTAGAAATTAATCAGGCATTTTCAATGAAATCTGGTTCCATTTAAAGATGGAACAAATATATCTGTAGTTGTATACCATGCTTGAGACATTACTTTTATATTTCTTATTTAGTACACCATTGTATAATATCAGACGATGCGTAGATGCTAATTGACGGACCACAGAACATACTAAGAGCGGAATTAAAACAGAACATAGAAAAACACAGAAACATATAAAATATAGTGTTCGCCTTTTTCTGAGCTTAGCAGTCCCTGCATAATTTTTTTTTTATTTTGTTGATAACAAAAGTGTGATTTTTAAAAACTGTACGTCTGTACTAGACCTGGCTACCTTGCACTAACACAAGCTCACAAATTATAAAATAGCTTCCAACAGAACAATTAAAATTGGACGACACTATTGCCATTTTGGAGGTTGTGAAACGTAATTTGTCAAACAAGCTATAAACTGCACGGAATGCTCTAATATTTTCCTCACTTCCTTTCAAATACATGCATAAACCTTGAGACTCGACATTTATGAAAAAAAAACTTTGTAACAACTAAAAATCTAACTTTTGACGGTGTTAAGAACTGTTTGAAATCCATTATAATAATGCATATTTGTAAACAAAAACCCTTCCATACATGTTCAGTGTTATTGTGGTTATACGTATTTACCGAGTTTTGTTCACTTTTTCGCCTGTGCAAGCTACATGCTAGTTTGACTTTTGGACACATTTGCCTTACACACAAGCAATGTGGGACGGAACACGTGGCTGGAAATAAAAACCTAATACAACAGAAACTATGCCAATCTCGAACAAATCCTTTGCCATATCAAAGGATGACATTTTTCCGATAACAAATAACGTAAATACCTTGCAATCAACACATGCATGTCTGTCGTCGGCACGCTTTTTACTTTCACTTTCTTCTTGCCATCTTGTCATTTATGTCATTAAAAATACTTAAAGGCACATTACCTTTCCGGAGCAAAATATAAAGGTTTCTTAAAAAACATTAATAACATCAGAAAATGCATACCGATGACCTAAAATAAGGTTACGACACCAAACATATGCAACATTTCCTGCGTAATATATGAAAACAGTGGAGAGTCAATTCGCTGTTTTGTCGTCTGGCGCAATGATAATCAACTACCGCGTGGTATTTAGGACGACGGCAGGAAACATAATACGACCCGCGTTATGAAAATAAACATTTTATTTATTTTAATCAAATCGTTCAGAAGGTGATGATAAATGTAGTATTAACGGTAAGATGATAATTTTTAAGACTCTACAAAATTATCGATCTTGTTTTACATTCCCATTTTAAAAATTAAAAGCCGTTACAGGAAGGTAGTGGGCCTTTAACCACAGTGGAGTCTTCGAATGGAAATATCCAATGAAACGACTAATCACAGCAACATGTTTATTTGTCGTATATGTTTGTAAAGCATAGATTAAGCAAACAATCACATGCCATATTTTTCAACATTCAGCAAAAAAAAATAAGCTCATCTTCAAAATGACAGAAATGTGACAGGTGTGTTGTTGACATTTCCATGGGTGTACCACAGGTTATGATTGTGTGTTGAAAATGCATGTTGGCAGCGGTATTTTCATGTTTAACAATATATTAATCCAATAAATATATCAATACCATCATCGCTAATAAATTAGAAAGTAGGATTATTATTATTTGTTACAATTTCTTCACACAATTTACCCTAAATGGCCTCATACAAACTATTCTTATGGAAAAAACATGTTTGCCTCGTGAAGCCATTTTTGAAAGATATTCGGCTTAAGTTTAGGTCTGATATTTTAGTATATGGTGTTATCATTAAATTCTAAAAGTCAATACGCATAGATTGAAGATATGATAGGATAATTATTGATATTTTAGGCAATAACATATAGTTGTGACTTAGAATTTCAATTTCGTACATTTCTGGAATTTGATTTTAATTAAGTTTAAAATCAAATTGGAATATATATTTATTTTTTGACAACACCATCGTGTTCTTTACTTTATTTTAGACATATGGTGTGCTAATAATATGGAATTCTTAAGTTAAAAGTCTCATTTCAGTATCCTGCATATAACTGTATACAACTGACATAGTCAAGTCCAATATAAGCCCTTAAACTCACTCAGCTTTTTGGGAAGCTAATATTTGTAGTTATGTTTGTAATGGTGCAATGTAAAAAATATTACTCCCTTTTTAATAAAAATGTTTAAAATAACTTTATGCACTTTTCTTTTAATAGAATGCCTCATTTGGGCAAAGGCGTCTGCTTCTGGTTTGATAAAAAATATAATATAGTAGGGTTAGGACATTGTATTTTTCCAAAACCAAATGCAGACGCCTGTGATTTGGGTAACTATTACTCTGTTACTCACAAGCTTAAGGGTAACTGTTACCCATGATATTTACTTTGTTGTGCCCAACCTGTTCATGTCTCACCAAAATATTTCCCTTAGTCGACCAAAATTGGTAAAATCTGCTGAAAGCTGCATAGGCATCGACTGCACTCGATGCTACTGTAGGCCTACTCTCAAAACTCGTGTTGTGAAAGCGCTGTTGTGACTTCCGGCTCGAGTTTCCGCCCGAGTATAGTCCAGGTCAACTAGACTCTTGTTGAATACACTTACGCTGGACAGATCAGCAGCGTCAGGTTGACAGAGACTGCAAGTTCATTTTGTTATGGCGGGCTTATTTTCTCTTTGTCTTTCGTGCCCAGACGCTTCGGTCAGCCTCTGTGGTCCGTCCATAGGCTTCTGATTATATTTTCTGTATTTGCATGTTACAGAGTTATCTGCCCTTGTGGGTCTTAATTTTTGTATGGATAAAGAGGTAACGTCATGTAACCCAGATTGGCACACATTTTTCTTAATTTAAGGTAGCTCCATACTTTTGGAAAAAACCATGTCATTTTTTTCTAACAGGTCTTATTTTCTTGCATTTTTCATGTAGATTTCAAATCTGTAAAGATAAATGGGTGTTCTCGAAACACTTTTTGAGATATTTGAGCTTGATATATACCATCCATGCAAATTTGCTGACCGAAAATAGAAAAATTCATAAAATTATGTTTTCTGTAATATTAGGGTGAATGTAGTCTCGATCCTGTTGATTTTTTGTCCTAAATTTCTTACGATAGAACAATATACAAAACTAGTTTATTTTTACAAATGCCAACTAATTTTTGTTATTTCCCAGCACCGTTTCTATACGTAATTACCATGTTTTGCCATATTTTCGCCCGTAAAAAATCAATGAATAAGCCAAAAAGGAAATGAAAACCCATGTCAATTTCACAATATTTGTATATGATATGCCCAAGGTAATATGTTTTTCAAATATCATATAAAAACACGGGGTTCTCGATCAAAATTTCACAATTTTGTAAGCTTGAAGTTTGTAACTCGCAACCCTACCCCCATTTCATCCAGTGCTAAGATGGGTTATATTTGACTATTTTTTGAAAATCATGCCGCAAAAAAAAATTCCACATCAGTTCATACGTTTTTGTGATATTATATCTGGTTTATGTCTGTTTGTTTTTATGATTTTCTCCAAATTGTGTGTTTAAAGGAAATCCGTATGCGATTTTTTTAGAATTCCGGAATTTCGGTCCGGCCGGGTCCCGTCTTATGATTTATAGCGACGAACGGCACTTCCGGTGTTTAAAAATCCATTCCCATTTACGACAGGGACCGCAAAAACCTCAGAGATAGCATATAATTTTCACTTCACTGCTTTTATTTGATTTATTTAATGATTTTAAACATTCAATATTATATGTAGACAATTTTCACCTATTGAAAAAATATCCAAGTGTGATGTCGTGGTGTATCGGAAACCATTCTGGAATTTAGACTGGTTCCCGCCTCAGTTACCTCCCTTGCGTACGCTTCACTGAGGACCGGTAGCGGGTAGCCATCTTGAGTGGGAATTCCAACTGCAGAGTAGTGTTAGCATCGTAGCCTGGAGGCCCTACCCATAATTCCTAGCGGTGGGTTAGGGCCTGGTACACGTCCGATAATGGCGGCCCACATCACCGTAAACAACATGGCGGACGGCAGTAGACAGGTATAGGAATACGATAAAGAAAAGTGTTTTCCATGTGTTATATTGGTGACATAGGGAAACTGGCGTGCACATGTTTTCTCCATCATCTATTCTAACAGTACAATGTGTTATTTTAGCATGTCATGTGTGATAATGGTAATTTATGATGGATTTGTAACGCTCTGAAGCATGCTGTCGTTTTATACATTTGACAGTTACCAGTAGGTCAATGGCATGCTCGTAAAGTTAACTTATATGGACGACATAGTGAAACTGGTGGACATATATTTTCTTCATCACCTATTTCACCAGTGCAGTGCGTTAATTTAGCATGTCATGTCGGATACATGTGTGCAATATATACATTATTTATATCGCTCTATGTGTTTTGTTTACTTTTGACAGTTACCAGTATGGCATGTTCGGAACGTTACCAATTATGACAGAGTCAAGTTAAATAACAACCTTTATCTGTGTATATAAGCAAATCGTTTCCTATAAGTGTATAATGATACTATTAGAGGTTCTGGTGGTTCTATCCATGAGGGTACTTGGTTCAATTCCAAGGGAACCTAGCTGTTGTCATTATACACATTACAATTACATTAATGTATCACCCTTTCCCTTATATAGAATTCAGATCTATAATATGCCATGCTGGTAACCATTTCATTTTCTTATATGTACTTCTGATTATGTAGTGCTCAAGCAAAAGACAACACATTGATTTTGGGGAAATGTCATAGGTAATTTATTATCAACATCTACGGGTACATGTATGTACGTACATGTAGGAGATCAACGCATACATGGTAGCTAAGTCAAATCCACAAGTTACCTATCAAAACATATTCTGGGCTTATTTATCTTATCTATTCTGTTACATCTGATACACATGAGTGAAGAGTATTAATCATAACATTTCCATTCTTTATCTTCAAAGTAACAATACAATGATAATAAAATACTTTGTCAATTTTCCTTACAGCTTGAAGATGCCTTGAATGTTTATAACAATACTTTCAACACTGACATTAAGATGTTGAAAACTCTTCAAATAGAAACTATCCTAAATATTGAATCAAGAGACGTAATTGCGACTTTACCAACTGGTTATGGAAAATCTCTAACATACGAAATACTGCCTCTATTATGGAAACTCAAACACAATATTAACACCTTGATAATTGTAATTGTTCCTTTAAATGTAGTCATGGATCAACAAACAAGCAAACTTGGAACATCAGCCATAGGACTCACCAAAGCCTTAGCTACCTGTTGTAATAAAGAGTTTGTTGAAAATTTGAAAACTGGAAACTATCAGTATATGTTTTCTCATCCAGAAAACATCCTAAACAATGCAAACTTAAATAAATTATTGATAGAAAACAACCAAAGGAAAGTTATTGTTGTTGACGAGGTTCACTGCATGCTTGACTGGGGACACGACTTTAGACCTGATTTTAAACGTATTGTAAATTTAAGGTCTGTACTTCCTTCTGCACGTGTTTTGGCCCTGAGTGCTACATTATCAACAAAAGCTCAACAGGATGTGGCAAAGTTATTACTAATGAAGAGCTTACATATTGTGCAATGCTCTCCAGCAAGAGATAACATATCACTAATCGTATGTAAACGTCCATCAAGTAAACAAAACATCACAGTGAAAGACACATATGATTATGCTTTAAAGCCAATGTTTCAACAACTGAAGGTAATGAAGGATGAATACCCTTTGACAATTATATACTTTGGTGGAAATATCAACTGGGTTGGCCATGCGTATGAAGTAGCTACCTTTATCTTGAAAGATGATATATGTGACGAATTTGGTTCCGCTCGTGTTGTCATGTATCACTCTGCCATGGAAGGCAGCACAAATACGGTGAGTATTTACAAATATATATCAAAGTGGTAGGTTTGTTGTGATTTAGTATTATTATTACAAATATTACAGAGATAGAAAAGAACACACACATTGAATCCAAATTTTGACATTTTCATGCCATAAATCTTAATATTCTGGTACAGAGTAATTGCTTACATATATAAGTTACATAAACGAACCCTCTTTCAAATCAAAATCATTAAGTGAGAGTTTTAACACTTATTATTTTCGACAGCTGAAGGAAAAAGTACATGCCAGCCTAAAAGACTCCAAATCTGTATTGAAAATAATACTTGCTACAGTTGCCTTGGGTATGGGTGTGGACTTGAGGAATGTGCGACAAATTATAAACATTGGTCCACCAAATACTATTGAAGGTAAACAATATGTTTATATTAATGCAGAATATGTTAAAATAGTTTTTTATGGCATAACACATAACATATCCATAGTTAGGTGCCTGGTGTCACAGTGGGTGAGTTGGTAAGATGTCATATCATATCAATTATCACAAGCCCTCCACCCTTGGGTTGCAAGTTAGAATCCCATGTGGAGCAGGTACTGACCATTGGTCTGTGTATTTTCTCTGGATACCCCGGCTTTCCTCCACCATCTAAACCTGGCATGTCCTTAAATGAACTTTTCAAGCCAAACAAAAATTGAGCTACCATTATTACCAGTATTTCTTTTCATAATTATTTCAGCTTTACATGTTTTTACGAAAGCAAAAATGAAGTATGATAATGTACATACTGTATTTTTGTATTGTTTTATCATATTTTTTTTCAGCATATGTACAACAGATTGGACGAGCAGGAAGGGATGGTGAACCTTCAGCAGCTATCTTGTATTACAATGGCAGTGATTTAGCACATGTCACTAACACTATGAAAGAATACTGCAAGGGTGAAGAGTGTCGACGAAAGACAATCATACAGTACTTCATGCCTAATTCCCAAGAATCTGAGTCTGGTCTTCCCTCCATATGCTGTGACAAATGTAATGATATTGGTTCTGCATATGTCTATACTGACCCTAGCCTAAAACAACAGAAAAATGCTGTTCATTGCGCCCTAGAACAATACCGCAGTGTAGAGACCTGCACAGAAGTTCATCTGAAATTATCAGACGATGTGATTGACATATTATCTGAAAACTTTAAAAAGTTCTTGAACTGTGATACCCTTGTGAACAATTTTTCATTTAGTACAGAACAAGCAATAATAATTTCTGGCATATTGAATTCAGTGTCTAGCATGAAAATATAAAATGTAATCAATGACTGTTTGAGCCATAGAGTAACTTGATAAATAGTATCTGTTGCTATTTTCCCCAATAGTTATTCTTAAGAAAAATTGCTGTACAAATCATTAATGGACATACATGTGTGATGTTATTAACATGTTGATTGGAAAATTGTCATTAATCACCTTTTAAACAACAGGACCCTGGAGTAACAATACACAATGAGTTTTGCATAATGCTTAAGTTTTATGTTCAACCTAATTCATAACTTGCTGTTTTTTTATGACTTTCAATCCATGAAAAAAGATGTCCCATGTCAAGTTTGGTGATAGGACTTTTTGATACCTTCATACAAGACATACGCCTTCCAGGTTTTACATGAAACGGTTTCAAGTCCAGCAGGTCTTTGCAGATAAGTTGTTCATCTTCTGCAGAACTTGGAATATTGTGTCTGTTATACCTGACAATGACATCCAGGGTGGCGGACAGGTATGTGGAAATTTCCTGCATTCCTGCAAATGCTGAACTTCTAACAGACATACTTTTGTAAGACTTGTTAGCACACATTGCTCTTAGCTGATCTTTAGTATGGCGTACTTGGTACTCCATTTCCAGGTCTGCAGGGATGTTTGAGTCTATTTTGCCCTGTGTATTCACAAACAAACCATAGAGACTTTCATGGGCTACTTTCTCCGAAAGTATTGCTGTTTGATGAAATAAAAATCTGAGAATTTCCAACGCATACTTAGACCTGTTATTGTGACCTTTGAAAACCAGCATTAAGTACTTTAAACAGGGCAACAATCTGTTCCGGCTTGGTACATGAATAATATCATGGAGCTCTTTTATCAGCAATCCTAGTTCAAGAACATTTTTTGCATACAAGTTAACACTGTCAGGTTCTTCACTTGGTAGAACTTGTTGTGTAGGGGTAACTGGAACAGTCAGAGTGTACAGAGTACCATCAGAAAGTGGAACAAAGATCTGTGTGTATTGGGGTTGGTTCTGTGTACGCTGGATGTGTTCAATTGATTTTTTCCAAATGATTTCATCAACAACTTTTCCGAAAGTATGAATCATCCATGTGTAAATTTCCTTTTTGGAAGCCTTAGTGTTGACAGGTGTTGTGTTCACTGTGGGTGAGCTCTGTGTGTCTTCAAAACCAAAATAGGAGCGAACACATTCAATGATATATGCATCTATTACAGATGATGCAAGTTCCTTGCAACTGTCATAATGGTTTTTTACATCTTTGCCATCTGCGTGTCGTCTGTTGAGTCTGATTTTCTGAGAGTGAAGAGAACCAATATCGGTGGAGTTTTCACTATATAGAACTTGGTAAAATAATGTTAACAGTGCCATTTCAGTGTGGAAAAGCTCAAAGGTGACTGGGTTGAGAATAGAGCACTTTTCATCTTCTGTAAGAGATGCAGATCTTAAACGTTTAGCACCAGAAAAGCGTTCACGAGTTAGCTGATCCCCTCCAACATGTACGCTATTTGGAACTTCCACTCCTGCCTGTGTATAGATATCTTTAATAACAGACACATAGCTGTCTAGAATGTCCACTACATCTGTATACTTCTGCTCATTCTTTCGTAGGACAGGCAATGGAACAACACAATTCTTTTCCTTTAAGCCAGTGACATTTTCTTCCTTTATGTGTTTGGGTAAAACAGCTTTCAAGAATCCGAAGTGTGGAAAGACTGGCACAACGACCCTAGCTATTAAAATTGCAAAATCACTGCGCAACTGACCTAGATCTTCTTGGTCAGGAATGAATGTGCTGCAAGGAAGTGATGATAAGTCTGTCTGTGGACTTTCATTTGAAAGGTGGTCAAAGTTTGTGTTTTGCACGATGGCAGCTGATCCAAACCAATGTTCCATGTGGCTGTTTGTGGTTGATTTTCTTTCATGGCTAGCATTGGTACGAAAATTTATGTTGTCTCCAACAAGTCTGAATCTCTTTCCTTCCACCACTGCTTCAATAAGTTTTGAATTGAAATGACCACCCACAATTTCCAGTACCTTTAGGGTTCCAGTATAGCTTAGGCATGTCCCTAATCTTTGAAGCAGGTCATAAATCTGTAAAAAAGAAAACAACTATTCATTTTTCTTTGCAAAATGTAACTCATTAACATACTTTATTTAATGACAATTTTAAAGAGATCAACAGAATTTATTGAAACAAGGTTATACCATTAAGCTAGTAGGTAATGCTCTGGTTTTAATTGGAGAACTTATCATTAAATATGTATTTTGGGAGGGTAGATGCATATGGAGGTTTTGTTATATTAAGACAAGAGCTGCTTGAGAACAACACACCAGGTTTGATGACCTGCAGAGCTTATTAACTTGGAAGTACATTTATATCATCATTATTGGTCTCTAGAAATTCTCAAACTTCTGTGCCCCATCCCCCTCTCTTATTTGATGATTGTCAATATAGCTATCACCAATTATATGGTTCTGTATTTTAATATATAAATCAATGACAGGTCACAATCCATAGTCCCACCTCTCTTTGAGAGGCGCGCTAATAAAGGTTTCTTTCATTCAAGAAAAATGTTAATCAAAGTTACCTTTTGGTGCACTTTTTCTTCAGCAAGGGACAAAGATATCATTCTCTGCATGACTGATAACTTCATATTTCTGCATTGCAGCGCACAAGCATAAATGAAGGGTATACGTAGTGCAGCTTTATTCATTTCCTGTGAGTTGTTTAACTTGGTCTTTGGCACACACAGTGCTAGCAGGATGGTGATCAGTTGTGGAAAATTTTCAATAAGTTCCTTAACCAGATTTTCCCATTTAAAAGATTTCATTTCGTTGAAAGATTTGTTAGACAAAACACTTCTGGTTTTTTTTGATAGAACTTCTGCTTTTTTTTGTGTTTTGGAATATAATTGTTGAAGCTCCATGTTCTGATCTGGCATACTTCTCAAAAAACACAGCATAGCTTTTGCGGGTTCAGACCATTGTTGTGGCTCCTCATTTGGAAGGAAACTGTCCAAGTTTACAGGTCTGCAAAATATTATGGATATTTTCTTGATCATTTTAATTACCATTTAATAACTATTGAAAAATGATTAACATCATTCATGATTCATGTACATTAATTGTGAACCTCCAATCATTAATTTGTAAATCATTTAAATGATACACTTGTATGCAAAGCATAGTTGGAGTCTTGTCTATAATTGTTTCACCAATGACCCCAAAATAACATCAGTAAACTTGTCTGTATTAATTAATTTAGAGTTGGTTGCAAAACAGTGTATTCTCAAATGTATATTGAAGGCCAGCTTTGATACTGAGATCATTTAATCATAAATTTCTGATAACACAAATGGTAATATTATCCATAATTTGTGTTCTGTAGAATAATTATCACATTTATAAGAATAATTTTGTATTTTATTTTCAGCTCAAAACAGAACACTTAAATGGTATAAGGTCGAGCTGGAGTTTTTATTACGTGTCGTAAAGCTACTGTTACGTGATATTTCAGTTGTGTATGACTATCAGATTATGTTTAATATTACATGACATGACTGGATTAAAAATGTAATCTCACATGTCTTTTGGAAATGAAATAGCTGTCTGTGTACCGACATCTGTGGTCCTTTCTTCCATAAGTATGTCAATCCCATCATCAGGTTCATCCTCTGTCACGTTCAGTTCAGACCTTATCCTGTTGTACATTAGCCTACATGATGCAGCTGTAAGTTTTGTAAAGAAGACAAAAGAATTCAATAATTTTGTATTACATAGTACAAGTTTAACAGTAACTACTTTCCTGATTAAAAATTAGAAAATAAAAACTCAATTTGTTTATAAATTTGTTTCTCTGTAACTATGCCCGTGTCATTCTCAATATTCCAGGGTTACCATCACTGTTGTTACATACAGCAAACCTGAAAATGTGTGCGACAACAGATGTGATAGGTAGTTTAATGTACAGTAAAACATGCTTTAGTGGACACATTTTTATAAAGGCCACCTGCTTAATAAAATAACTTTTCTGGGGTCCCCAATGACCAATTTCAACACAATTCAACCTGTGTATAAAGACCATCTGCTAAATAAGACCACTTTTCTTATCCTTTGTTGTGATCTTTATAGACAGGTTTAACCGTGCATCAAAAGAATTGAATAATAATACACTGTATGGTATCGAAGTTGAGTACCGTTCCCTGTGATTTTCAAATGAGGTATCTGTTAGCCTGTGATGAAGTGTCACCAGTTTTTATGACATAATCCAGGGGTTGATATTTTGACATTGATAGTAACTCCTAAAATATCGAGAATGATATATGTCACTAGTATAATGTAACCTTTCGAGAACGTCATGACAAAATGGTAGTCTCCATTGGTCTATGATGATTTCATATGAGATTTTATGAAAAGGGTCTAAATAGTTTTACTTTTTGCTTGTCAATGCTCGGGAAAAAAATCAATTTTTCTTTCATAAAAACTCGTATCAAATGTATATGTTTTACCCAAGACTAGTCTAACCTGATCTTATAAATCCAGGAATTTTTGATTTCAGGTGTTCCACACAAGCTTTCCAATCCATGTCACTTTCCTTCCTTCCATAGTCCAGCAAAAGTTTTTTTTCTTCTTCTGTCCATGTTGATTTTGTGTGCTGTATGAAGAATTACAAAATTTATTTTAAAAATCCTAACTTTAGCTTAATTTGTAGTCTATAATGCTTGATGCTGAATCAATCTGTTGATTATATAACAGATCATGGAGAACTTAACTCCAAAATTAACTGTATGGAAATTCTATAGACTGACAGAAGAATAATATGAATACATATATTTTAAGGAGCAATACAAAACACCTCTGTAATGCACATTTATTGCCAAACTACATTATACTAAACATGCCTAGCCTGGGGACTATATATATATACTATACAGGCTACAGCATATCATGATATAATTGAAAAAAAATATGAATATTACACTCACTCTTTTTTCTTTTTTAAATTTGAAACACTATCTGGAAAAGAGTCTCTAAAACCTGTCTCACAAAGTATCAATAAATCAATACCCTTAACACTTTTGAATTTGGTGTATATCCAGTGGGGCTCATTATCGGCCTTGGACGCTGCTTCAGTTTCTTTGGAGTACATTTCTTTGCATTAACAGCATAGGTATGCAGATCCAGATGTTGAAAACTTGCACATCTTTCAGTAGCTTTGCAATAGCTATGGTCAAATGCCTGCAACAAAAATATAGGTTCTTTAATGTCATAATACGTTTTGGGTATGGAAGATTGTGTATAACTTGTCAAAACAGGCCACCATTTAATCCGGATCCCTCTCTATTCCAGCATAATTGTATGGTATTGATTCACTTGAATAATCCTGGCTATTCCAGCTTTATACATTTGTATGCTGATCACAGTGACATTTGATTTAGATAAATTACTCTGTATACTGTATGTGTAACTTCACTCATTATCATGGTCAGCTGACACGTGATAACATTGTATGTCAACATGTATTTCAAAATAATCCTGAATTAAATGTAATTCACAACTTTCTTATAGTAAATCTTTAGCATAAATTTGTAACAGGAGAGGAGAAAATGTAGCGGCCACACCGGGATTCGAACCCGGGACCCTCCGAACACTAGCCAAGTGCTCTACGGACTGACCATGAGCTACCTGGTCACCGATGATCAACTCAGTCCAATCCCGCTACAAATTATTAGCCTGTGCAATGTATCTCTTGACTGTTAATTTACACAAAAATGATCAAAATTACCAAGTACGCTCATGGATAGAACTAAAATAACCCCTGGTGATACATGTTTCTACATGTACGTACATACATGTACCCGTAGATGTTGATAATAAATTACCTATGACATTTTTCCAAAATCAATGTGTTGTCTTTTGCTTGAGCACTACATAATCAGAAGTACATATAAGAAAATGAAATGGTTACCAGCATGGCATATTATAGATCTGAATTCTATATAAGGGAAAGGGTGATACATTAATGTAATTGTAATGTGTATAATGACAACAGCTAGGTTCCCTTGGAATTGAACCAAGTACCCTCATGGATAGAACCACCAGAACCTCTAATAGTATCATTATACACTTATAGGAAACGATTTGCTTATATACACAGATAAAGGTTGTTATTTAACTTGACTCTGTCATAATTGGTAACGTTCCGAACATGCCATACTGGTAACTGTCAAAAGTAAACAAAACACATAGAGCGATATAAATAATGTATATATTGCACACATGTATCCGACATGACATGCTAAATTAACGCACTGCACTGGTGAAATAGGTGATGAAGAAAATATTTGTCCACCGTTTCACTATGTCGTCCATATAAGTTAACTTTACGAACATGCCATTGGCCTACTGGTAACTGTCAAATGTATAAAACGACAGCATGCTTCAGAGCGTTACAAATCCATCATAAATTACCATTATCACACATGACATGCTAAAATAACACATTGTACTGTTAGAATAGATGATGGAGAAAACATGTGCACGCCAGTTTCCCTATGTCACCAATATAACACACGGAAAACACTTTTCTTTATCGTATTCCTATACCTGTCTACTGCCGTCCGCCATGTTGTTTACGGTGATGTGGGCCGCCATTATCGGACGTGTACCAGGCCCTAACCCACCGCTAGGAATTATGGGTTAGGGCCTCCAGGCTAACAAAAAAAATAGTCTAATTGAAAAATTTGCTATATTTTTTGCGTCCCCTGGTCGTAAATGGGAATGGAATTTTCAAACACCCGGAATTGTCGTTCGTCCGCTATAAAAGAAAAGAGGGGGGGTGGGGGGGGTGTGGGGTACCCGCCGGACCGAAATTCGCCGAAATTCTAAAAAAATCGCATACGGATAATTTTCTATAAAGCACAAAAATTTGGAGAAAATCATAAAAAAAAACAGACATAAACCAGATATACTAACACAAAAACAATATGAACTGATGTGGGAATGTTTATTTTGACGCATGATTTTCAAAAAATAGTCAAATATGACCCATCAATTTAGCACTGTATGAAATGGGGGTAGGGTTGTGAGTTACAAACTTCAAGCTTATACAAAATTGTTAAGATTTTTTGATCGAGGACCCCATGTTTTTTATATGATATTGTGAAAAATATATTATATTGGGCTATCATATACAAATATTGTGAAATTGACCATGGGTTTTCATTTTCCTTTTTGCCTATTCATTGATTTTTTTTACGGGCGAACAATATGGCAAAACATGATAATAACCGTATAGTAAACGGTCCTGGAAAAATAACAAAAATTTTAGTTTAGCAATTTGTAAAAATCTAAGCAAGAGTTTTGGTATATTGGTTCGTCTATCGTTAGAGCTTTAGGACATAAAATCAACTGGTTAGTCGAGACTACGATCTCCCCTAATATTACAGAAAAACAAATTTTAATATTAAGAATTCTTCTATCTATTCTGGCCAGCAAATTTTGCATGGAGTGGTATATTTTCAAGCTCAAATATCTCAAAAATGTAGTTCTGAGAACACCCAGTTTATCTTTAACAGATTTTGAAAATCTACATGAAAATAATGTGCAAAGAACAATAAGACCTGTAAGAAAAAAATGACATGGGTTTTCCCAAAAGTATGGAGCTACCTTAAGCATCTATTTGTCAGATTGTAAAATAATTCCAATTTTTGTACCAATCTTACAAATAGAGCCTATCATCTGTCTGTTGGTCTATGTTTGGAATTCTTCCTGCACGTGTGTCCATAAATAGCATCCTTGGATACATGTCTGGAACGCACCTGATATCAACCAGGTGCGGGTACCCAGATTGGCACACCCAGGTAAAAGCAGGGAGCATAGAGAAATATCGGGATATTTGAAATATAATTTGACTTATATTGAAACTACAATACGAAAATCAACAATTAATGTCATTAAACACTTTTCTCCATATTTATTTTTAGAATGATTTACGTCAAAATTAATGTAGTCAATACGCAGGTAAAAATTCATCTTTACGGTTATCACTTGCTTTTCATAAATGATTTTTACGACAATTCATGAATATTTTGCCTTTTTAAGCTTTGTGTGTGTGGTACTGTTAAATAATCATATAAATGGCATAAGGGAAGTAACTCTTGGATTTATAAGTGCTATTCGAGCGCACCTTTGTTTCATTTCGCATGCGCACATTATCGCAGATGAAAATTTCCACACTAGGAAATCGACATTTACAGAGGATAAAACAGCTCTGAACTTAGAAACTACCAAATAACTGACAATTAAATTCATTAAATTTGTATTCTAGACATATTTTGTACCATTTCTTCACTTTTTATAAAAGACTTTTGAGCGAAAAGAGGAAAACTAGAGTCACGATGATTATTGCACGGGGCAATATTTACCGTAACACTTGATTTCAGGTATTTTCTCAAGATTATGGATGTACAAAATTGCTCCTAGCTATGGTCATGTGGAAATATCACCATTAAAATATTTCATGATGATCAGCACAACCTCCTCATATGTATGAAAATATGGCGGCCGCAAACTGAAGCTGTTAGTGCGTAGGATTGAATTTTGAAGTTTTTTTTTTTATATATATATGTTCGTGTATCTGTTACCTAAGAAGTGCTTCGCACTTCGTGCCCTTCGAAGAGCTGTGCCCTTATAAATGTTCACAATATCATACGATTTTATCAATATATGATTCAAAATCATATAATGGCAATATCGTATCATATAGTGGTGAATTCGTATCATATAATGGCAATATATCGTATCATATATTGACAGTATCCTATCATATAATGTCAATATACCATTATATAATTACAACTTGTATCATATAATGCCAATATCGCATCATATAATGATGAAATCGTATCATATAATGATGAACTCTTATCATATAATAATGAAATCGTATCATATAATGATGAACTCGTATCATATATGATATAATGATATATTCGTATCATATAAAGATAACTCATATCATATAATGACAATGTCGTATCATATAATGCTGATATCGTATCATGATGAAATCTATCATAAAATGATAAGTATATCTTTTAATGACAATATCGTATCATGTATTGATGATTTTGTATCATATATTGATGAAATCGTAGGATATTATGGACATTTATAATATAAGGCAGCTATGGCTTTCCATAAGAAAATGTTGATGTAGTCATGTGACCGCGAAAAATTTAGGGCACATTTTCCGTCATGGTGGGGACATGTGAAGTGTCTAAATTCACATGTGAAGTGTCTAAATTCAATATCCATGCAAATTTAGAGTACATGTATCTAATACAATATGGTTTCATACTAAATGGTTAAGTGCTCTGTCATACAATCATTACATATGCCGTACAAAGTCGTATGAATAAACTGACTGAATGTTGTATTCCGGAAAACGACGTATTGATTGTAACCAGAACCATATATGTATACATAGAGATTGGAAACTTCTTCATTGGGACCTCTGGTTTAATTATAGGCATTTTCCCTTGGCTAACTACTTTAACAAAAATGTATTCTTTTAAACATGATATTTTTTTTAAACATGATATTTTTGTATCAACTCTAAGTTTAAACATTATATCATGGTATAATGTGACCGGTTTTCCCAATTGATGTTATTCGATATAATTTTTGAAAGCATGAAAATCAGTAATTTTACCTGGTTTTTTCGAAAATCAAGACCGGAAGTGCGTTTTGTTTTATCAATATATTAGTTAAAATATTATTTTTTCTATCCAAAATCGTGCTCAAACCATCTGAAAATTCCTGAACTTTTTATAACTGATATATCAAAGTTATTTTTTTTTGTAATTAACTTTTCAAGAGTTTATCTAAAAACCCCTAAGCACATACAGAGGTACATCTGCCGATCGTAAAAATGACGGAGTTGCCAATCTAGATGTATATATGTTTCTGTTGTAACGTCATGTGATTGGGGGCGTAACGTCATGTACGCACACAAGGATCTCCTATACGTCCCTGACGTACGTAGGCCTAATAATTATTATCCTGCAACCAGTATTAGCATTGTCGGAATAACGGCTGTATCTTTTCACGTGCGCCGATTCCATCAACCTCCTATTGGTTGATCCATTGTTTGAAAGCCGGACATGTTTCTTGAACATATTAATAATACGAATATATTAATAAATGTAACACTGCTAAATATTTGTAATGTTGCAAGATAAAAAAAATACAAGGAGGCTCGCCACTTTCGTCTGTCTTAACACTCACCAGAATACAGCTTATATTTTAAGACACTGACCATGCAGTATTCTCTCTATATATTATAAATCATTGATGCTCACAAAATAATGACGTAACATTAAATAATCGATACCTACCCTGCAATGGAGTTAATTCTGTAATATGAAAAGACGCAATAGTTATAATTCAATTTTGCTTGTAATTCAAGCATTTCCCAAAATATTTTATCAGCCCATAATTTGGCATCAAGGGAAATGGCGTCGCCGTTTGTAACGTCCTTTCTGATTGGTTTAGATACCGGCGTAATTATTTCATAGTCAAAAGAATCTCAAAATGAATCTTCAGTTAATAATTAGTAAGGTTAGTAAGAGTGTACTCTTAGCCCGAGCTACTCTATCCCTGACACCAGACTTAGATATCATGACAGATTATGTCTGGTGTAGGGCAAGAGCGCACAGCTATATCGAAAAGTAGAACTCGCCGACACCGTTTGGTATCGGACGACCTCATCATAAACCGTGGTTTATGATGATAAACATCAAAATTTAGATTTTTGTGTTATATCTCCATAACATGACGAAAAAAATATGTTCAAATTAATCCTTAAATATAGACATCGCATTAGGGAAGTAAGTTCCAGAGTACACGTTTATATACAACTTTATAAGTGCCATGGATATTTTGGCTAAATCGCAAGTTGTTAGAAGTTCAAGATGCATTTTTAAAATGGCGGTCGTGACGGCCATCTTGGATTTCGGAAAAGCAACAACCCTTGCGCGGGGCCAATACCTATAAGATCAGGTCTATTTGAAATTCAAGATGGTGGCCATCTTGAAACACGTTTTGAACTTCTCCTCAAGTTTTATACTATCTGTGCGATCCTGACATTAAATTTCCCTTTACCTTTGTATCTTTGTCTTTTTTGTGACACAAGCTTTTCGCAGATCAAACTGGAAACAACACTTGGTCGGGACCTTGTCAGGATCATTTCGGACAAGTTTCAGCTAGTCGCACGTAGAACTTGAGAAGAAGTTCAAAATATGTTCAAAATGACGTGTTTATCAAAAAGGACTATAGACTCTTAGTACTACTCAACCCAGATTCGTTTTTGGTTGCTACGCCAAATCAAGCGTTTGGTTGAAACGAGACAAAAGTATGCGTGTAGATCGGTCGCCATTATAGCTAGCCTATATGTTTATTGCCGCCATGTACAAACCAACAACTAGAGTAATGGAAATAAGCTGCTTCTGCGTTTTCAATTCATCGTTTAATGCAACCAAACTGTGCTAGGTTATCCTTGTCAGCGCTATCTCCGCCATTGCGAACCATTCTTAGATTGGGTAGCGCAGTCGCTAGAGCACTCGGCTAGTGTTCGGAGGGTCCAGGGTTCGAATCCCGGTCTAGCCGCTACTTTTTCTCTGGCTGCAATATTGTAGCTCAAAAGACTTTCAGACAGAAAATGATGTCGTCTTTAGAGCTACAATTGGTGCCTTTTACTGCAAATGGAGCAAAGTAATGATTATGCAAACCATTATAAAATGTTTATTTGCATTTCATCTTACTTGTTCGATATCGTTTACTTACTAGGCAATAAAACTGAACCACATAGATTAACAAATTCCCACCGAGGCATTATTTTTTAACGTAATACATATGAAGATCTTTCTGAAGGGGATTTTTACGGCAAGTCCAGAAATTGTAAATATGACGCCGTGTGAGCGGTACGGTAGATATTAAGAATGGTAGTTATGTTTGTTTTGGACAAAAATGATATGCAGGAGCGTAGGAAGCGGGGGGGGGGGGGGGGGGGGGGGGGGGCAACTGCCCCCCCCCCCTCCCCCGTTCCCCAGGACGGGGGGCAAACATGTCTTTTTGCCCCCCCATTTTCGCCGACTGAAATTTTCTAAAAATGCTTATTTGAAAGAAAAAAGGGTCCTCCTGCACATTTTTCGTACTTCATTCTAGAAAATTTTCCGCTGCGCGGTTTGTTTAGTTTTACGTCCTATTAACAGCCAGGGTCATGTAAGGACGTGCCAGGTTTGTTGGTGGAGGAAAGCCGGAGTACCCGGAGAAAAACCACCGGCCAGCGGTCAGTACCTGGAAACTGCCCCACATGGGATTCGAACCGCTGCGCGGCGCATTTCGTCAAACGTTCAAACACATAATGTCAAACCTTATATAGTAAAAATTCAATACACACGAACTAGACTAAAAATGTCTATCAAGGGATTCTATGTACTATTTTAAAAAAAATGTCTCTTAAAAGATCAATTTGTTTATATGTCTTAGCGAGACAATTAATTCATTTTTTAACAATGTGCCTATGGTGTGAAGCCGGTATATTCAGATCGAGTAGGGTTGCATAATATAATGACGACACAATTATCATTTCTAAATGCAGGTAGCTTTAAGTCGAAAATTACCATGTTAAGTACGCTTTATAATATAATCATTAAAATACATAGTAAAACTCATCTCAACCATTCTAAATCGTAATTTTTTTTCCGGAGGAGACCCTCGGACCCCCCTAACACCAAATTCTCGCGCCTTTAGGCGCTTGCAAATTCATCAAAATGCATCGTAAAACTCATCTCAGCCATTCTAAATCGTATTTTTTTTCCGGGGGAGACCCTCGGACCCCCCAAACACCAAAATCTCGCGCTTTCGGGCGCTCGCAAATTCATTAAAACTCATTTAAGCTATTCTAAATCGTAATATTTTTCCTGGGGGAGGCCCCGGACCCCACAAACACAAAAATCTCGCGCTTTCGGGCACTCGCAAAATCATCAAAATACATTGTAAAACTCATCTCAGCCATTCTAAATTACAATATTTTTCCCCGGAGGTCACCCTCAGACCCCTAAAACACCAAAATTTCGCGCCTTCGGCGCTCACACGCTAATTTGCGCATTCTTTAATTTCCTTTAAGCGGGGGGGGGGGGGGGGGGGGTTACAAAATATTGAGGTCCTTTGCCCCCCCCCCCCCCCCCCCCCCTTACGTTTCATCATCCCTACGCCACTGAATATGTAAATGCATGCATACGCATAAAATAATTGGAAACCTGCAAAAAGGTATAGAAAACTGTGCCCGAGTGATTTTCGGAGGCAGCGCTCCACTACGACACATAGGGACCAATTCGTGCCCGGTCGAAAGGTATAGTAGGCCGGGTACGTATATTCGTTCCACTTTTCTCCTCCGTCTCCTGTTAGATATCTCTATTGAGTCGTAGATTGTTGTATTGCTTCTAAATTTTGGCAAAACATGCAAAAATTGTACATTTCAGTTTAGCAAACCTATCTGAAAATGATAATGTTCTCATTTGTTTTGATCACAAATGTATATTTTATCTACCATCTTCGTATCATTGATAAATGGTTGTAATTTGCGCTGGAGAGGGTTTCATATAAGTTTAATTACTTGTTACCGGTTTTTTGCATTAACAAAATATGTTTATTTAAAAGTTAACTGTAACTTTATATCACAGATAAAAAAAAAACATTAATGTGAAACTATACCCCTTCGTGGGCCTCTTCTGGTATCAAACAATGTAATTAACTCTCGCCACCTGGTGGAAAACGCGCCTATTTACCTGGGTTTAGGTCACGCGGTAAATAATTGAGTCATCGCTTCCACAGGTAAACAAAACAAAGAAAATTGCAATATATAAAAATAAAACTAACTCAGGTTTCAAAATATATTTTCTCACAAGTGGGACACGTTGAGGAATTGTGTGAAAAATAAATGATTCATATTTTGTCGTTGAATTTATAAATGCTTCCGGAGTTACCAATGAGGTCCTACAAGGAAAACTAATTGTAAAAGTCAGGTAAGTTAAATGCTGACTGAAAACTTCAATTGACTTTCTTATTTTTCTATTATTATTGTTAAGTTCCAATTAAAAGTACAAAAGAATCACTGATAATTGCCCATGGTGAAGTAAGTGACCATGCATATCTATAAGTTATAACGGATATATAATGTTTACCTGTCATCCCTAAATGGGCCCCTGTCATAATATTATACACACCTGAATCACACCTGGGGCATGCGCAGTAGATAAAAGCGTCTTTTACCTTATTCGAATAGGTGATCTAATATAGGACGCCATTTTGAATTTAGTCGAAGCGACAACACACTATCCCTTTGTGAATATCGTGTAGACGACAAGGATTCGGAGGATGTGATGTTCATGTTGAAATAGATCAAACTTTTACAACATGGGTTTGTATACACGGCTATTGTTTGTAGGTTTTACCTTGACGCTGTATGCGTCGTGGTGCGGAAGTGTGTCGCAGTCGGGCGTTTTCCACTGGCTAGTAGAGGATCGATTCGACGAAATTATGGACAGAATGTCGTCGGTTACAGCAGATAACTGTAGGTCCAAACCAAAAGACAAACTCCGCCTGCCAATGGAAACTGTTTCACAGTTACCCCGGTACAATATGTTGCTCAGTACCGTGATTTACTCGAACAGATCACAACTTTTACATCTACACAACATGGCTCTAAATCGAGCTTTTTTCTACAGTTTCATATACCAGAGGCAGAACAGGTCTGAAGATTTCATGAACCAACCTGGTTTGCAGTACCTGTATATGGCGGCTACCGCCGACGTGACGGGGAGCGAGGGGTTTATAAACGGATCAGCTCTGTATTTCGATAATCATTGTAGTTACCCCCAATGGTACCTCTATAACGGTGTGGAATTCAACAAAACACTTCCCCTGTTTGGGCCTCGCGCGTGGAGAACCGATGATTATAACGAGCCGACTAATTGGTTACGAGAACCTACTAACAACACTGTGGACATTCACGATTATGGCGCAGGAACTATGAAAAATTATACAAGTGATGCTTTCAAAGCAGCCCCCTGGTACTCTGCGTGGCTTCCGGACGATGACAAAAGCCAGGACTCCCTCAGAAAGTTTACCTATTTCGTAAATGTCAAGTTTTCCAATGCCACTGGACAGTTCACCCACAAGGAATTTGAAGGGATCGATTTTTTCGGCCCCCCTCAGCCTGGTCAGTCCGACAGGGGTGTATCCCTCCCAGTCGAATGGACGATGCCATATTTCGACTGTGGCCGTTCCAACAGGTGGATCGTAAGTGCTCACTCACCTGTTGTGGAATATATGCCTAGATACTCCAACTGGACCCATCTCCGTAGACCCAGGTAATGACCAGAAAACACGTGTAATTAGTTACAATATGCAACTTCCGGAATCCTTATAGCATAATGTACTGTTTCATCCAAACCTCTTCTATACAAAATAACTAATACTGAATCAAATTTACCCGGCGCCCAACTTGATGCTTTGTATCACATGTACACTGTACCTACTCCAGCCACCCTTTCACAAGCTCACGTTGAGAGGCCGTTGAGATTTTGGTCATAAAGAGACATTAGATTATGTAGTAATAGTAAGCCAATGTTGTGTATACCAATGTCCTTTTTTGTTATCTCCTTTACAGATTTGTCGCTGTGGTGACCCAGGATATTGAATTCGAGAGAATAGACTTCAACCCCTGTCCTAAGAGTGAGGGAAACCCGGACCCGAACTACTTCAAGGACACTGCCCGCTGTAAACCTACAACCATGGTACGCATTTACTCTCTCCGCCATATTATCATACGATTAGTAAATGTGTTATAAATCAATACCATTATGTGCAGTTCGGGTAACAAGTTAGTCTTAAGGATGCATACATTAAAATTGGAATTATTAATATTGGAGCATTTAACGAAAATTTTGTGCTGTTAGCTTGTACAATACTAAAAATATATCTCTCTCCGCTAGTTTTCCTGTCTCAAGAGTACCTTTTTAGATACAGATCTTGTCAAAAAAGTAACATCCCAACAGGCTTTTTGTTGCAGGAATAGCCTACACAAAACTTGTACTTAATTAATTAATGGCATATATATATGTTACCTGTCTTCTTACATATAAGCCTCTCTTGACTGTGACATTCGTATCTTCTATGATAAATACACTATGATAAAATTGCAACCCTACATATCACCGTGACATAATCGTCATTTTTTGACGGCGTTCACGTAAACAGAAGAAGAAGAAACAGATATTGTAATACAAATTAATATAGCTCTATTAATACGTGAATTCTGTCCATTTTTTTCATCATTTATCCATTGGTTTTATGTAATAATATTTTGTATGGTAGCTATGTAGAGGAAATAAGCTCCTCTGAATTGCCATATTCAGTCAGCGAATTATACCTTATTGGATATAAATGTTGCGTCCCTACTTGGGACCCTTTATATCATTTCGTCACTACTTGGGACCCTTTATATCATTGCGTCACTATTTGGGACCCTTTATATCATTGCGTCACTACTTGGGACCCTTTATATCATTGCGTCACTACTTGGGACCCATAATATCATTGCGTCACTACTTGGGACCCATAATATCATTGCGTCACTACTTGGGACCCTTTATATCATTTCGTCACTACTTGGGACCCTTTATATCATTGCGTCACTACTTGGGACCCATAATATCATTGCGTCACTACTTGGGACCCATAATATCATTGCGTCACTACTTGGGACCCTTTATATCATTGCGTCACTACTTGGGACCCTTTATATCATTTCGTCACTACTTGGGACCCATAATATCATTGCGTCACTACTTGGGACCCTTTATATAATTGCTTCACTACTTGGGACTCTTTATATCATTGCGTCACTACTTGGGACCCATAATATAATTGCGTCCCTACTTGGGACCCATAATATCATTGCGTCACTACTTGGGACCCTTTATATCATTGCGTCACTACTTGGGACCCTTTATATAATTGCTTCACTACTTGGGACCCTTTATATCATTGCGTCACTACTTGGGACCCTTTATATCATTACGTCACTACTTGGGACCCTTTATATCATTGCGTCACTACTTGGGACCCTTTATATCATTGCGTCACTACTTGGGACTCTTTATATCATTTTCGTCACTACTTGGGACTCTTTATATCATTGGTCCACTGGCCTAATACATTGCGTCACTACTTGGGACCCTTTATATCATTGCGTCACTACTTGGGACCCTTTATATCATTGCGTCACTACTTGGGACTCTTTATATCATTGCGTCACTATTTGGGACTCTTTATATCATTGCGTCCCTACTTGGGACCCATAATATCATTGCGTCACTACTTGGGACCCTTTATATCATTGCGACACTATTTGGGACCCTTTACATCATTGCGTCACTATTTGGGACCCTTTATATCATTGCGTCACTATTTGGGACCCTTTACATCATTGCGTCACTATTTGGGACCCTTTATATCATTGCGTCACTATTTGGGACCCTTTATATCATTGCGTCACTACTTGGGACCCTTTATATCTCAAGTATGCCAACCAACAGCACACACACCGGTCGCGTTTAATAGGGTAAACCAGTCGTCCCAAAAACGTACAAACTAGCTAAGCGTTAAGACATTCAATTTTATAGACTATATGTGCACTTAGCCAAGGGACAGAACCCAGAGGGACAAGCGCTCAACTCAGGCCAAAAATGAAGCGTTGTCCAGGTAGACCGATATGGAGAAAAGAAAAGATCACAAAATTAATCCATTAACGCCATTCTTTTAGAACATCTCGAGATACCAATTACAACTTCTATTGAAACATATCTTGATCATATACACTATGAAGTATATTATTCAAACAAACGAAGACTCCTGTTTTAATCATGTCGACCATATTGACTGAATTCCAATGTACCATTCTTCACGCTACATGTCCTCGGAGAGTTGGAGACCCTATAGCTATGCCCTTCGATTGCGTCGAATAATTTCAAACTGCGATCTTTGTCTACGCATTGTTACTATTGATCATGAACTCATACTAATACATTTTCTTGAAATATCAAAATACTCGAATGAATAACCTGAATTGTCGTGGAAGGTCAAAAATACCCAATTTTTCGTTAGCTATTGATGGTATGTACGTTTAGTATACGACTGAAGACTCGGTTCTAATACTTTTTTATATGTATTGTTCTAGCTGCAATATTGCAGCTCAAAAGACTTTAAGACAGAAAATGGTGTCGTTTTTAGAGCTACAATTGATGCCTATTACTGCTAATGGAGCAAAGTAATGATTATGCAAACCATTATACAACGTTTGTTTGCATATTATTGTACTTGTTTGATATAGCTTACCTACTAGGCAATAAAACTGAACCATATTAAATATCAAATTCTCATCAAGGCATTATTTTTTTTTTACATAATACATATGAAGATCTTTCTGAAGGGAATTTAGACGGCAAGTTCACAAATTGTGAATTTGACGTCTTGTGAGCGGTACGGTAGATATTAAGAATGGTAGTTATGTAATCATGACTATGAGTTCTAGGACATTGTGCCTCTGTTTCAAAACGCAATGGTGTTGAATACGATTGCTGCATATATATTTTACGACAAACTTTTGGCGGGTTTTTGTACCATCGAAATAAAGTGCATCCACTTTTGAAAATGTTTGAATTTAATCAAGATTTTCCTCCTTGTGGATTTAGTGCAAACACGTGGTGAGAAATAGCAAAGTTCTATTATTAATGTGCCAATCCGTACAATGTCTTGTGTAGGTATCTGTCCATATTGGTAGGCATCGTGGCCAAGCGTCCGTTGCCATAGCGTTGCATGCGGTTTATGGACATGATTGGTATCCTATTCCGCGCGGTACATTATGGCAGACGACCTCCGGCTTTATGATGAATGAGAAACTATCATATTATCGACCAACGGCAATCGTTTGGCCGTCCGCGCCAGGCAACACATTGTCCAACGAGAATAGAGCGTAAATTATAGCGGGGTAACCACAAATCTATAATTAATGAACTGAAAGACAAAGCGAAAACTAATAAATACGACGGTACTTGGTGACTTCATTACCATTGTTAACGCCAACATATAATAGTACACATAACATGTGTTAGATACAGATTTCCGGATTATCCGCATTTACAGACGCACCGACGCGCTTGTGTATCCGTGATAGATGTGGTAGGTTTATCACCATCTACGTGGACAAGGCAAGTTATCATCACTATAGCAACTGGATGTGTATGTCTGTAGTAGTTGTGTTCAAATCGCCATTAGATATAATGTATATCGATCTACGTCAATATAGTTCGCTTGGTTGTGCTAGAAGACAAAGGTTAATTATATATAACAGTTATTATGGACGATGATGTTCTGAAATAGAAAAATCGGTTCGGACAGGTAAAAATAGCTAAAAACCAATGTAATTATATGCATATTTTTTCTAATTCCTTCGAGATATAAGGTATTAAATATATTTACTGTCTGTTTTCCAACACCATTGAAATTGTTTGGTTTTTTTTTGTCCAATGCAACACAAGCAATACATCACACTATATATCAATGTTGTAATGCAAGGTATTTGGACACCCTGAGATCGTCTTTTGAATAAACATCCCAGGGACAGCTTTAATAACGCGTCATTGATAACGTATTGTCCGTTTATTGTATTTTCAAATGACAGATGTGCATATTGAAAGGTTATATAGTCAGTCCATGTCCATTATTAAAAAATGGTTTCCAAATTAATATACCTCCACAACGAAGTTAGGAGGAGTGGGGTTAATTTGAGATTTTGAGAGTCCGGCCGTAGGTAAATTGTCTGGTAATCTAAATTATTAGGTCGATTTTAAAATCTATATCTTTATTTTCTTTCATAAATATGCCGGATAGTTCGTCAAATTTTAGTATAAAGCAAATTTTAATTAATTTTACGGTAAGATAAAATGGTAACCGACTTCTTGTATGAAAATATATAACTCGTTAGCCATTTATCGGAATTCCCCGCGTTGGGCCTCCATCGTAGCGGCCTCGCTAAATAAACGTTTCAGTGACTATGATTATAAAATTCGTGACGACGCCGTACACCCGCCAAATGCAGCGTGGTCATTTAGTAGAAATTGACAGGTAGGTTAGATTAATATATTCTGTCCATGTACGACAAAATAAGCCCTTTTAACTAATATATAATCACGTTTCTATCAATGGTAAACCTAAACAATTCAGCACTAATAAATCTCATAGACAGTAGCTTGAAGTCTTCCTTGGTTAGATTCGCGAATCTAACGAAACGGAACAGGATGTTTATTTTACGGGTGTCATAGCTTATAAGCGGTACGCACATGAAATGTTACGGTTTGATATTGAATAAGTCGTCACATGTCCTTTTTGATAAGACTTTAAATTTAGATTGGAGGAGTTTGGCGGTCTGAAATGTACAGTAGGCCTACACGTTTTTGATGGCCGTTTTCGTTTGTTCAAGTCGTCTTCCAAGAATGAATCCTGACGGACCTGCTTTTTTTATACCGGCCTGTCAGGGCTTTGTCAAGGCTCGTCTGAAAACGATTTAAAATCACCAGGGCCCTCTTTAATTCATAAACGAACAACTAGGTCCAACCAGTCAAACCGTATAATCGAAAAAGGCCTATGCAATTCAGTCTATAAGAGTACTTAATGATTTGCACACATTTCAGAAACAAACCAGTTCTAATAGAAATTACATTAGTTTGTTTTACTGTGATATGCCAGAAAAGTCCACTGTAACTAGTGAAATATATGAGAAATGTTCAAACTCGCTTACTGTCAGGCGTTACACGTAGTGGTCGGATATCTTGTATGCCGAACCCTGGCCATTAAAGAAAAAAAATCATTCAAGACTTATTCGGAAACCGAATCAAGATTTTTTAATTAAGAAATATATCATTAAACTATGATGAAAAGAAATATGAAAACAAATCATTTTTATTGTTTATTTATTTTAGTTAGGCCCTATTATATATTAGTTTGTTAATTTTTATATGAATTTTCTTACTACCAATTTCATTCTCAGAATGCTTAAAGAACTTAATAATTGTGGAGTCATTTCAGTGATTTTACTATTTGATTTCATTTTAAAAAATGATAGTCCAAACTCCTGATCAATGAATCACATCGCCTAAATACCGATTTTTTAGACATTCTCCTTTCTAGGATGAATCATATATGCGTGTCTGGGCGTCACAAGTAAATGTTTCTCAGTGGTTGGCGCATGCGCGGCGGGTATAGTTTTACAATAATGTCGCTCGATTTTAGCCGAGAGAAAGATATTGACAACATTGGATTAATGTTCATTGGATTAGAATAATGGTGATATAAGTTAAAAACTCGACGTGCTTCAAGCTAAATATCATCCCCTACTATAACATCCAGGTTATGTGTCTAAGCCGTGTTGATCGGACTAATTTTTGACACAAGGTCATTATTCGATGGTTACGGTCGTACACCTGATTTGGTTCCCACACCTTTATAGGGGACCTTTGCCAGTAGCGGAAAAGTCAGTCAGAAGGTGATATCTTTTCCGCTACTACAGTAGCTACCTTATTAAGATGTATGTTCTTGTCTTAAAATTACATTTCACCAACTCCTCAGTGGTTACGTATTGCATGTGTTTAACGTGTATGGGTAGAGTGTACATGTTGTACCTGCTTCATGGTATTGATCAACTATTTGGAATTTCAGCGATATCCATCAAAATACCTAACTATGTCGTGGAATTTGTCAATATTTCTTGTTATATGTTTTATAAGAATTGTAGCACAACACATTTGTATCATATTTTGCTTCGTGGTTATGTAACAGAACCAGCCTCACTGTCCCTTTAAACAGTGCCAATAAGATGCATTTTTTATCAACTTAGTTATGTCCAAGTACACTTAAGAAGCACACACATTTGTTACACAATTCAAACAAGTATTTCCAGGGAGTCAATAGATTCACTGACTACTTGAAATTATCCCAAATAGATATGGGTATCCAATATCAAAATGACATGTACCATTTGTTATTTCAGTGTGAGCCATTGAATGGGTATGGATTCCGTAGAGGTGGCTACCAGTGTGTGTGCCGGCCAGGATATTACTTTCCCTGGTGGCATGGTGGTCCATTCCTGGGAGACGAGATTGAGATCGCGACTGAAGATGAATATATGAACAACTTTGATTGTCTTCCTGTTGAAGGTTAGGGTTATCCGAATAGTGTTACATCTTTTAATTCCCTGCAGGAGAACTTGAATAGAAGATGAAAATAAGTGATAGAGCTAATATCACAAAAATCTAGATTTACTCTTAAGTTAACTGCCAAGTTAGACATGATCAGAGGATACGGATGTTTATGTTGAAACTCCATAACATTAAAAATAGAAGCTTAATTCAGATAGTTCAATCTAGTTGCATGAAATTCTATTACACTTTTGTATCAGCTTATCAGACCGCTCTAGGACA
This sequence comes from Argopecten irradians, assembly GCF_041381155.1. Taxonomy (NCBI): domain Eukaryota; kingdom Metazoa; phylum Mollusca; class Bivalvia; order Pectinida; family Pectinidae; genus Argopecten; species Argopecten irradians. The sequence continues at coordinate 29,910,994 of NC_091134.1, read as the reverse complement.
TCAGTTTTTACTCTTTTTTTTTGTCGCCTGCACCACAAGATGAGTTTGATAATGGTCAAAATCCATCAATATTCGCAAGATTTAGTTATTTATGGTCCGATTTCATCCAAATTTTATATATTGCTTTATATCAATAAGATCTTAGATGGGTTCAATACTGGTCAAAATCCATCAATATTTGCAAGAGTATGGGACTTGATAACTTCATCTAATTATTAACAATATTTTCAACTGTAAATAACTATTTTTTGTGGTGCTGTGCAGGCGACACATCCACTTCCTTGGAATTCTTGTTAAGGTAACATAAATTTCTAAGCCAATGGAAATGCTTGTTACTCACAAGATTGAATATTGAGTTTTGATAAGAAAGATATATATAACTAATGTATTCATTATGAAAAAACTGCCTACAATTACAGAGCTTCAGGTGATACCAAATGAGATGCCGACGTTTGTTCAGAGGAGAAGGAAGAGATCAACTTTGGTGGCTAAAAAATCAACTTTGTTTAACATCATTACCTCACAGCAGAGTCCTAGAGTAAAGTTAGTTGCGAGGAGAGCTGTACCAAAAGACTCAATGAAAGAAAAGCTCAGAAATCGTAGACATATTCCGCGTTACGAAGGACAGTCCAAGAAAGTCAGAAATAAACGAGATTTATTTGATGCTGACAGGAGAGTTAAAATGGACAAGATTTTATTGAGAAAGGCCCAAACCAATTCTGGAAACTGTAAGACAAAGATGCCCTATGAACTTTTCCTTCCAGGAGATGTTGCATTTGGTGTCGAAAAACAATTTGAGGCTCAGGGACGTACAGCTCTCCGTCTGGCCCACTTCCTGTCTGACTTCTTGCAGAATGTTGATGAGTATGAGAATTTCGGCAGTATGACTGGTGACAGGCGTTTGAATGAAACGCATCTGTTTGGAGAAGTTATTGCTAATGTTATGTCTGATTTTAAAATCCTGGGCAGTGGTGTTTTCTTCGAGCGTTACAAATTTCGCATGTCGCCTCCGATAAACAATACTGATCCCAGATTTACCAACGGCATTGTGAGAGAGTTTTTTGGCCCCTATGCATGGAGGAAACAGACCAAGACGGGAGATGGTTTGGACGAGTTCTTTGCCGTAGATTCAGCTGGGTACTCTAGATACTACACAGATGAAGTGTGGTATAGAACAATTAAATCAAGATGGCAGACTAATTTCCATAGTCTCATTAAGTACACAGCAAAACCCATGGTGAGATCTGATGTTAATGGTACAAGCCTTGTCCGATTTGAGTACTATCCCATCCAATACTACGCACCAAAGTACGAACACGGAGAATGGCTGAGACCTGAGTTCAAATGTGATGACCGAGTTATGGACTGGGTAGTGACATACGTTGTCCCATTCTTTGGATTTAATGAGCTGAAGACAATGCTAGAGTTCAAGTAAGAAATTGCATGGTTCTGTAATATATGGAAAAAACAAACATCATAACTTATTGTTGCAAGATTTATTTTTGGCACATTCAAAAATAACTTTTTAAATAATAATACAAGGGGGGGGGGTGCAGGGAGAAAAGTCTGATGAATTAAATCAACTTAAGCAAATTAAAATGTTTGACTAGCTTTAATGTGTCTGTATCATATACACAATGCTTTAAATTAATTGATATGGCGGGGAAAATGCACAAATTTTAATTTTTGAATCACTTTTTATTTTGCAGAGGAGTTGTGAAAGTTGATGTCAAATTGGATTACCTGGATATTAACCAATGTCCCCAAGACTTCTATGTAGCCAACGCTTTCAAAAATACTGCAAAGTGTGACTTCAAATCCACTTATGTAAGTCCTATCATATGTAAAGCCAAAATAATTCTTCGATTTTTAGGTCATCTGAGAAAAATGTAGTTATGAGACAAACACTGTCAGCATCCAAAAAGTTTAGAATTGACTAAAATTTCAACTTTTCTCACATTAGTGCCATTTTTGGTTCTATATAGAATTGCATGCTCTCATTAGTCCTGGCTGACTTCCCTTAAAAGCCTAATGGGTGCAAGGAATCGCATATTGTTTATATGTCTTTATTTCATTCTGTATCTGAACTCATTTGACCGTCAAGGCCCACAGGTCAAATTCATGGAGTGGTGTGTTTTTCGATATTAAGGCTTATGTGTCAGTTCACACAAATGATTTTATGTTTTGTCATTCTAGCAAAGAGTTTGGTACATTACCAGTAATTTATGAATTATTTGGTATGGGATGATTTAGCATAATTAGTCTGGTACGCTGTCACCTAACATGGCAAGAAACTTATTTTGAAAACTACTTGCCAGAATTTAAGATTTCAGTCTAATTTTACCCAAAAGAGGAAAATTAACATTAAAACCGGGCAAGTTTTCACCAATTTTCACTTGCTCGGGAGCATATTTTACTGGTCTCGGGCCATCGGACCTTGGATTTTTCTTGCCCTGCCTTAACATGTGTCAAAGTTGTAGATGTAGTTTCTGCCCGATTTAAACTAATTCTAGTTTTCATCATGGACAATGATTGGTTGATGGTGGTTTCCAGAGTTAGTTGTTGGATAATGAATAAGAATTTTTTATTTACATTTGGTGTAATTCCAGATTTCTGTTTGGTTATCGTTTAGGCCTTGGTGGAATATGAATCAGATTTCTAGTTGATCCCCGTTTGGGCCTTGGTGGGATATGAATCCAGATTTCTGGTTGGTCATCGTTTGGGCCTTGGTGGGATTTGAATCTAGATTTCTGGTTGGTCGTCCTTTGGGCCTTGGTGGGATTTGAATCTAGATTTCTGGATGGTCAGCCTTTGGGCCTTGGTGGGATTTGAATCTAGATTTCTGGTTGGTCATCGTTTGGGCCTTGGTGGGATTTGAATCTAGATTTCTGGTTGGTCATCGTTTGGGCCTTGGTAGGATTTGTATCTAGATTTTTGATTGGTCATCGTTTGGGCCTTGGTGGGATTTGAATCTAGATTTCTGTTTGGTCATCGTATGGGCCTTGGTGGGATTTGAATCTAGATTTCTAGTTGGTCATCGTTTGGGCCTTGGTGGGATTTGAATCTAGATTTCTGGTTGGTCGTCCTTGGCACTGGCGGAATACTCACCTTAAATGGCTTGTGAGTATTCTCTGGTGGCAAAGATGAATGCCAGAGTGTTCATCACAGGATTTCAAAACCGTTTTATTATCCACTCTAGTAGTACAGTTGTGGTTCTCTGCTAGCATAATCTGAAGGACATCTTTAATCCTCCTTGACATACTGACAATAAGGTTATCATGGTTTGAATAGCAGATTTGTGATGATGCCTTGACATGGTGCTCTCAGATGACGAAAAGTACTGGAATTAAAGGGTTCAGAATAGGAAAAGTACTGAAAATTTTCAAAGAGTGCTTTAAAGGTGCCTGAATTTACCCTTAATCGTATTATACTAATATAATTTCTTCAAATGTGCAAGAAATTACACACACTCACTCACCAACACCTTAAAAAATGCTGGAGAAGTGTTTGAATGTCTGTGCATATCATGCTTGAATTTTGCAGTTATTTCCCTTATATGGAGAGGTTAATTGAGAGAGCTAAAATGAAGTTTTTATTTCAGTTTTAGAAGAAGAAAAAATATTAATTTTAGATATCGATGACACAATTTCTATTTTGGAAAATCTCTTTGTAGTGTATTCCCATTCCTGGCAAAAGATTCCAAACAGGATCCTACAAGTGTGAATGTCGCCAGGGATATGAGTATCCATTTAATGATCTGGCTTGGTTTTATGACGGCCAAACAATGGAGGAAGAATATTCTAAGAAATTGAAAGGAGAACCTAACAGGTAAACATATTCTGTATTTGCATTTAACAGAGTTATCTGCCCTTGTGGGTAGGTATTGATTGTGACACCATGTGTTTGCGAGCGTAGTATCATACTTTTCTAAGAAAACGACATGAATTGCGCTCACAAATTAATGACGTAACAATTGATACCTATGGGCAAGGGAGCTAACTCTGTAATATGTAAAGACGGAATTGTTAATTCAATATCTTATATATACTGCATGGGTTTTCCAGCTATTAACATCAGCTCAAGAGCAAACAATCATCCAAGTATAGTGGCTAAGCCATGCTTCTCATTAAAGGTCTGTAGGTTCCAACAGCTTAGCTTGGATACCTCCCAGTACACGATTGATAAATTGGTTAGAATGAAAGATATCACTGATTAAAAATTAATCTTCAATAGTTTGTATGTACTGAGTGGTGTAGTTTATTTGTTTACAAAGTAATGTTGTTTGTTTACAGGTACGGAACTCTCAAGTGTCGAATCGCTGGTGCTGCTTCTGTGGTTGCCAACTGGATTTTAATGTCTGGATCGTTCCTGGCTTTCCTCCTCCTCCAGCGCTGGTAGATCAAGATGGATGTTCATTGATACAACTGCAATTATTGTTGTTGCAAGTTTTTTTTTCAAGTGCCATATTGAAATTGGAATATTAAAATGCTCCATCGCCGACAGAGCATAAATGATATTCATTATTTGAACAATAATTGGTGTATTATCGTGTATATATTTGTCTAATTAACACAAAAAATAATATAAAATAATTTATTTTGCCATTAGTGCATGCACAATCAGTACTTCATTCCATATAGATTATAGTGCAACGGAATTTTTTCGGGATGCAATTAATTATTTTTCATATTTTTAACTTGAAGTAAAATTAGAAGCTCAAACTTTTCAATGTTGGTAATGGTGTAAAATAAGTAACTTTTGTAACTGAAGAAAAGTACTAAATTGTCTTCTCCTGTTTTTGATAGTGAAAAAATACCATTTGTCGGTGATGGAGCATCTTTAAACTAAATACAAAACACTAAAAATGTGTGTTAATTTAAGTGGTATTTAATCAGATGAACAAATATTTCTGATAGGTTAAGAAAGTTCAAAATTTCAATATTGCAAGAATATTTCAATATCATTTGTTCAGTTTTGATGCCCTACAGATTTTCAATGAAAAGTCATATTTTTATTTTTAATTTTTTTCAAACCTGATTTTGTAAGTAATTGGTACAATGTTAAAGTGTAACTCCAAGCAGTGAAATAAATGTTTGGGGTGTGCGTGCTTGTCAGAGAGGTATGCATTGTACAGAGAAGAGTATATTTTTATAATGATAAACAAATTCCTATGCAAATGTGATATATGTTTAGTTAAAATGTATATAATCATAATCTGATTGTAAATATTTGTATATTTTGTATATATTAGTACAATGTATATAATTTGTCCTAGAATCATAGCTCAAAGCAGAAGTCCATTCCCATCAAACATTGTAAAAGTTTCAGTCTATTGACTGCTCGCCAGAAGGTATGTAGCCATACCTTGTGATCGTACACACACGTGTACCTATTCAAAGTCAGTGCAAATGTTCTAGTATATACAATGCACAAGTCGCACAAGAAAACCTTAATTTAAAGTGATCTACATATATCACAAATGGATTAGTTTAACCTACAAAGTTATCAAGTTTATAGTCCTAAGACTACAGAAATATTGTGCATTTTTTTAGGCTTTTGATAATTTTTTAAGATAATTTTCAACAATCTGTTTTGATTTACATTGTTGATTTTTATAAATTTCTTTGTTTGATACCAAAACATATGATAAAATATTAAAAAGTTATGAAAGTTTCTTAATTAGTGGAAGATTGGATTTGAGATTTATCAAATTTATATTAATATCAATCATCCTGTATTTTGTGTAAGAATGTGTGTTTAAATGTGATAAATGTAAATGATTTTGTGAGAAATATGAAAAGTGCTAGGGGATTTTTTTTCCAAGGTTTCATCGCAAATATCAAGAAAGAATTATTTCAAATTGCTGAGGAATTCTTCTGTAAATACATGTAATATAAAGGATGTGTGTGTAATATCTCATTGACATTCCTCAGATTTATCCCTTCAAAATAATCTTATGCAATGCTTTAGTTATGGGGAATTAAGTGAGAGAAAACCAGCCCATTTCACATAGATTTATTTGCTCTTTAGTAATCAGATAAACCTATTTAAGTAATATAATGATATATTAAAAAAAAAAAGTTAAAAAGATTAGCCTTTATCTTCAGGAGTTATCTACTCGTAGTAAACGGGAAAACATTGACATGTATATCAAATGTCACAGTTTACAGGGCCTTTTCCCAATAAAATTCAGTCAATTTATGTCTCATTATATTTTCATTGTTTATCTAATTCGGTTAGTGCAATGGTTTTTTTTCACAATTTTAAAAGATATCTATTTGTTTGGATCAAACTTATTTGAAACAATTGTTCAGGTATGGAATCTGTGTGAGATCAATGTCGGGCTAGTCGTTTTCACCTTACATTGTTAACATTGTATAGCAGTATGTAATGGTCTAACTTACTCTATATACATTCTCTTGTTTTCATCATTTTTGTTTATAATATCATGCCTTTTTTCTACAACAAATATTAATATTTTTTCATTCAAGTCTTTGAATGGAGATAATTTTTATATAAATGATTTTAATAAAAATTGAAATAAAAGTGAAGAGTTTGGTTATTTTGTTGTTTCGGTGATAGTCAGGAAAGCCAGACTAAGGTGCTGCTTTCCTACTAGCAGTAACAGTTTCAACATTTGTGTTTTAAAGTTGCTCTTTGCGTCAGTCAGAACACAGAATGGTGGAGAAGTGTTAGCTGCAATATTGTAGCTCAAAAGACTTTTAGACAGATAATGATGTCGTCTTTAGAGCTACAATTGGTGCCTATTACTGCTAATGGAACAAAGTAATGGTTATGCAAATCATTATTAAAACGTTTGAATGCATTTTATCTTATTTGTTTTATATCGCTTACCTACTAGACAATAAAACTGAACCGTATAAAATATCAAATTCTCAGCTAGACATTATTTTTTTTACATATGAAGGCCTTTCTGAAGAGAATTTATACCAGAAGTCTTCAAATTATGAATTTGACGTCATGTGAGCGGTACGGTAGATATTTAGAATGGTAGACATGTTTGTTTAAGATAACAACATTATGTAAATGCTTGTATACGCATAAATTAATCGGAAACCTACAACAAAGTATAGAAAATTGTGCCCGAGTGATTTTCGGAGGCGCTGCTCCACTACGACACATAGGGACCAATTCGTACCCGGCCGGGTACATATATTCGTTCTAGAGAAGTGTCTGTGTCAACCGTGATTGAAAAAAATATTTATACTGGTTCTTGTATTTTTGGACTAAATCTGAAATTAGTATATTTTGGATCCTTCAGAACACGTACATAGATTGATTTAAATAATAACGGCATGTTAAAATAGAGGATAAATTATATGATTTATAGACGATATACATAGATAATCCTCTTAAAGCCCTGATACCCACGTTATATATCCACTATCTTATAGTAAAACAGGAGACAACAGAGTCGACACGGGTAATTTGATCCTTTTATGTACATCAAAGAAATTGTATAACAGTACACTTGCTTTGAAGTTGGGCGTCATTTTTTTACTCTTCAAAGGAAGTCTGTACAGGCCTGTAATTGGTCAGATTTTTTCTTTTGAACTGCCTTCAGTTTTACGACGAGATAGTCCAAGGATGGATATAATGTTAGTGATTGTAACCCATAGAGTATCGAGAACGCCTCGATTGCATAATCCGAGAGACGTGATCGAAGTGAGCCCCGGAGATAAATACATAAGTTGTAAAACTTTTGCTCAAAATACTTTGCGCCTGAAGGTATAAAACAAGAGAAAAAACAACAAATATTAACATAAAACGTCTTTAATTAACTTTGATGTCGCATAAAACATAACTTAGATACAAACAAAATGCTTTTAGAACACTTAGTTCCTAGATCTATACAGTTGAGTGGAGTGTCTGTGGCTATCATGAATTCCCATGTACTAATCGACTCCTGATTATAGCATCTATGTATAAATGCTGCCATCACGAGAGGTGAGAATGTATACATGTGCTATGTTACAAAGCCAGAGTATGACATTAAATACGGTTCGCTGTATTAAATTTTGCCGCTCTTCATCAAGGAAAAGCAACGTATTGTTCACACAAGATTGCCTTGCACTTCCACGAAATGTTTAAGAATCTGTATCCCTTTATCTGTGTTGTCTCCAACATGTAACCGACATTTAAGGAATGAACCACTAATTACACTAATTACTATAAACACAAGGTCGTACGTGCTTGCAAATCTGATATACTTCCATGCTGTATTTGTCACGAACCTTGGAACAACTTCAGTTGACCAAGATAAGATTTTTTAAATAGTTAAATCCTTGTCATGACTCACTCACTGTTGAGACCTATATCCGAGTGTACACCGGTTGGATAGGTGTGAACTGGGGTAAACTTTTCCTGGCCACCGTGATGTTACCCCTGTGACGATCCTCACTGAACTGGATTATTGTCAACATTGTCTCTATAGCCTCGCGCCTTTTCACCACGCGCTTTGACTGCGCATGCCTACACGCGGGAATGTGCGCTTTCAATCCTTGTGCATACAGATATATCTTGCGGCATTTCGGATATCCGGGACATGACATCATACTGGGCATCTTTGCTCTCCAACACGCTCCTACAACAGATAGACGCTGAATTAATTTTGTTAAGAAAGTGGGGAAAACTATTACTTTACTGATTTATAGAAATTCAAAAAATAAAACAACTTACTATGGCGAATATTGGTGACAAAATGTTTCATTGAGTTTTGACAAACTTCGGTGAAAATAAAGGAAAAATCAGCATTTAAGCTTAAGAAATCGTGATAACCATCGACAAACACAGGAAAACATCATCATTGACATGATCATATACAAACATAGGAAACATCAACACACATGATCTCATTAAAAAAACATAGGAAACGTCAACATAGACATGATCTCATACAAACACAGGAAACGTCAACATAGACATGATCACATACAAACACAGGAAACGTCAATATAGACATGATCTCATACAAACACGGGAAACGTCAACATAGACATGATCTCATACAAACACGGGAAACGTCAACATTGACATGATCACATACAAACACAGGAAACGTCAACATAGACATGATCTCATACAAACATAGGAAACGTCAACATAGACATTATCTCATACAAACACAGGAAACGTCAACATAGACATGATCTCATACAAACATAGGAAACGTCAACATAGACATGATCACATACAAACATAGGAAACGTCAACATTGACATGATCACATACAAACATAGGAAACGTCAACATTGACATGATCTCATACAAACATAGGAAACGTCAACATAGACATTATCTCATACAAACACAGGCAACGTCAACATAGACATGATCTCATACAAACATAGGAAACGTCAACATAGACATGATCTCATACAAACATAGGAAACGTCTACATAGACATGATCTCATACAAACATAGGAAACGTCAACACAGACATGATCTCATACAAACAAAGGAAACGTCAACATAGACATGATCACATACAAACATAGGAAACGTCAACACAGACATGATCTCATACAAACATAGGAAACGTCAACATAGACATGATCACATACAAACACAGGAAACGTCTACATAGACATGATCACATACAAACATAGGAAACGTCAACATAGACATGATCACATACAAACATAGGAAACGTCAAAATAGACATGATCACATACAAACAGAAAACGTCAACATAGACATGATCTCATACAAACACAGGAAACGTCAACATAGACATGATCACATACAAACACAGGAAACGTCAATATAGACATGATCTCATAAAACATAGGAAACGTCAACATAGACATGATCTCATATAAACAAGGAAATGTCAACATAGACATGATCTCATACAAACATAGGAAACGTCTACATAGACATGATCACATACAAACATAGGAAACGTGAACATTGACATGATCACAAACAAACACAGGAAACGTCAACATAGACACGATCCCCTTAAAACATAGGAAACGTCAACATAGACATGATCTCATACAAACATAGGAAACGTCTACATAGACATGATCACATACAAACATAGGAAACGTCAACATAGACATGATCACATACAAACACGGGAAACGTCAATATAGACATAATCTCATACAAACATAGGAAACGTCAACATAGACATGATCTCATACAAACACAGGAAACGTCAATATAGACATAATCTCATACAAACATAGGAAACGTCAACATAGACATTATCACATACAAACATAGGAAACGTCAATATAGACATGATCTCATACAAACATAAGAAACGTCTACATAGACATGATCTCATACACACACATGAAACGTCAATATAGACATGATCTCATACACACACAGGAAACTTCAACATTGACATGATCTCATACAAACATAGTAAACGTCAACATAGACATTAACACATACAAACACTGGAAACGTCAATATAGACATTATCACATACAAACATAGTAAACGTCAACACAGACATGATCTCATACAAACATAGGAAACGTCAACATAGACATGATCTCGTAGAAACATAGGAAACTTCAACATAGACATTATCACACACAAACACAGGAAACGTCAACATAGACATCATCACACACAAACATAGGAAACGTCAACATAGACATGATCACATACAAACATAGGAAACGTCAACATTGACATGATCTCATACAAACACAGGAAACGTCAACATAGACATTATCACATACAAACAGAAAACGTCAACATAGACATGATCTCATACAAACACAGGAAACGTCAACAAAGACATGATCTCATACAAACATTGTAAACGTCAACACAGACATGATCTCATACAAACATAGGAAACGTCAACATAGACATGATCACATACAAACATAAGAAACTTCATCATTGACATCATCACATACAAACATAGTAAATGTCAACATAGACATGAACACATACAAACATAGGAAACGTCAACATAGACATTATCACATACAAACATAGTAAACGTCAACATTGACATGATCTCATACAAACATAAGAAACTTCAGCATTGACATCATCACATACAAACATAGTAAATGTCAACATAGACATGAACACATACAAACCTAGGAAACGTCAACATAGACATTATCACATACAAACATAGTAAATGTCAACATAGACATTATCACATACAAACATAGGAAACGTCAACATTGACATGATCTCATACAAACATAGGAAACGTCAACATAGACATGATCACATACAAACATAGGAAACGTCAACATAGACATGATCACATACAAACACGGGAAACGTCAATATAGACATAATCTCATACAAACATAGGAAACGTCAACATAGACATTATCACACACAAACATAGGAAACGTCAACATAGACATTATCACATACAAATACAGGAAACGTCAACATAGACATTATCTCATACAAACACAGGAAACGTCAACATAGACATGATCTCATACAAACATAGGAAACGTCAACATAGACATTATCACATACAAACACAGGAAACGTCAACATAGACATTATCACACACAAACATAGGAAACGTCAACATTGACATAATCTCATACAAACATAGGAAACGTCAATATAGACATAATCTCATACAAACATAGGAAACGTCAACATAGACATTATCACACACAAACATAGGAAACGACAACATTGACATGATCACATACAAACACAGGAAACGTCAATATAGACATGATCACATACAAACATAGGAAACGTCAACATAGACATGATCTCATACAAACATAGGAAACGACAACATAGACATGATCACACACAAACATAAGAAACTTCATCATTGACATAATCACATACAAACATAGTAAACGTCAACATAGACATGATCTCATACAAACATAGGAAACGTCAATATAGACATGATCTCATACAAACATAGGAAACGTCAACATAGACAATATCACATACAAACATAGGAAACGTCAACATAGACATGATCACACACAAACATAAGAAACTTCATCATTGACATCATCACATACAAACATAGTAAACGTCAACATAGACATGATCACATGCAAACACATGGAAACGTCAATATAGACATGATCTCATATAAACATAGGAAATGTCAACATAGACATGATCTCATACAAACACAGGAAACGTCAACATAGACACGATCCCCTTAAAACATAGGAAACGTCAACATAGACATGATCTCATACAAACATAGGAAACGTCTACATAGACATGATCACATACAAACATAGGAAACGTCAACATAGACATGATCACATACAAACACGAGAAACGTCAATATAGACATAATCTCATACAAACATAGGAAACGTCAACATAGACATGATCTCATACAAACACGGGAAACGTCAATATAGACATGATCTCATACACACACAGAAAACGTCAACATTGACATGATCTCATACAAACATAGTAAAAGTCAACATAGACATTAACACATACAAACACTGGAAACGTCAACATAGACATTATCACATACAAACATAGTAAACGTCAACATAGACATGATCTCATACAAACATAGGAAACGTCAACATAGACATGATCTCATAGAAACATAGGAAACGTCAACATAGACATGATCACATACAAACAGAAAACGTCAACATAGACATGATCTCATACAAACACAGGAAACGTCAACAAAGACATGATCTCATACAAACATTGTAAACGTCAACACAGACATGATCTCATACAAACATAGGAAACGTCAACATAGACATGATCACATACAAACATAAGAAACTTCATCATTGACATCATCACATACAAACATAGTAAATGTCAACATAGACATGATCTCATACAAACACAGGAAACGTCAATATAGACATGATCACATACAAACATAGGAAACGTCTACATAGACATGATCACATACAAACATAGGAAACGACAACATTGACATGATCACATACAAACACATGAAACGTCAATATAGACATGATCTCATAAAACATAGGAAACGTCAACATAGACATGATCCCATATAAACATAGGAAATGTCAACATAGACATGATCTCATACAAACACAGGAAACGTCAACATAGACACGATCCCCTTAAAACATAGGAATCGTCAACATAGACATGATCTCATACAAACATAGGAAACGTCTACATAGACATGATCACATACAAACATAGGAAACGTCAACATAGATATGATCACATACAAACACGGGAAACGTCAATATAGACATAATCTCATACAAACATAGGAAACGTCAACATATACATGATCTCATACAAACACGGGAAACGTCAATATAGACATAATCTCATACAAACATAGGAAACGTCAACATAGACATTATCACATACAAACATAGGAAACGTCATCATTGACATGATCACATACAAACATAGGAAACGTCAATATAGACATGATCTCATACAAACATAAGAAACGTCAACATAGACATGATCTCATACACACACAGGAAACGTCAATATAGACATGATCTCATACACACACAGGAAACGTCAACATTGACATGATCTCATACAAACATAGTAAACGTCAACATAGACATTAACACATACAAACACTGGAAACGTCAACATAGACATTATCACATACAAACATAGTAAACGTCAACACAGACATGATCTCATAAAATCATAGGAAACATCAACATAGACATGATCTCATACAAACATAGGAAACATCAACATAGACATGAACACATACAAACATAGGAAACGTCAACATAGACATGATCTCATACAAACACGGGAAACGTCAACATAGACATGATCTCATACAAACACGGGAAAGTCAACATTGACATGATCACATACAAACACAGGAAACGTCAACATAGACATGATCTCATACAAACATAGGAAACGTCAACATAGACATTATCTCATACAAACACAGGAAACGTCAACATAGACATGATCTCATAAAACCATAGGAAACGTCAACATAGACATGATCACACGTCAACATAGACATGATCACATACAAACATAGGAAACGTCAACATTGACATGATCACATACAAACATAGGAAACGTCAACATTGACATGATCTCATACAAACATAGGAAACGTCAACATAGACATTATCTCATACAAACACAGGAAACGTCAACATAGACATGATCTCATAAAAACATAGGAAACGTCAACATAGACATGATCTCATACAAACATAGGAAACGTCTACATAGACATGATCTCATACAAACATAGGAAACGTCAATACAGACATGATCTCATACAAACACAGGAAACGTCAATATAGACATGATCACATACAAACATAGGAAACGTCTACATAGACATGATCTCATAAAACATAGGAAACGTCAACATAGACATGATCTCATATAAACATAGGAAATGTCAACATAGACATGATCTCATACAAACATAGGAAACGTCAACATTGACATGATCACAAACAAACACAGGAAACGTCAACATAGACACGATCCCCTTAAAAACATAGGAAACGTCAACATAGACATGATCTCATACAAACATAGGAAACGTCTACATAGACATGATCACATACAAACATAGGAAACGTCAACATAGACATGATCACATACAAACATAGGAAACGTCAACATAGACATGATCACATACAAACAGAGGAAACGTCAACATAGACATGATCTCATACAAACACAGGAAACGTCAACATAGACATGATCACATACAAACACAGGAAACGTCAACATAGACATGATCTCATACAAACATAGGAAACGTCAACATAGACATGATCTCATATAAACATAGGAAATGTCAACATAGACATGATCTCATACAAACATAGGAAACGTCTACATAGACATGATCACATACAAACATAGGAAACGTGAACATTGACATGATCACAAACAAACACAGGAAACGTCAACATAGACATGATCCCCTGAAAACATAGGAAACGTCAACATAGACATGATCTCATACAAACATAGGAAACGTCTACATAGACATGATCACATACAAACATAGGAAACGTCAACATAGACATGATCACATACAAACACAGGAAACGTCAATATAGACATAATCTCATACAAACATAGGAAACGTCAACATAGACATGATCTCATACAAACACAGGAAACGTCAATATAGACATAATCTCATACAAACATAGGAAACGTCAACATAGACATGATCACATACAAACACAGGAAACGTCAACAAAGACATGATCTAATACAAACATTGTAAACGTCAACACAGACATGATCTCATACAAACATAGGAAACGTCAACATAGACATGATCTCATACAAACATTGTAAACGTCAACACAGACATGATCTCATACAAACATAGGAAACGTCATCATTGACATGATCTCATACAAACACAGGAAACGTCAATATAGACATGATCACATACAAACATAGGAAACGTTAGCACCGACATGATTAGATATACATTTATTTTTGTTGGGTTTTTTTTTAACAAATGCCAAAAAAAAATCGGTGTATGTTAATTACTAGAAGAACGGTAGTCATAGGACGCCACTCTGAAGAACTCAATATTTGAATCAGGAGTTCAGCCCATCTGGCTTCTTGAAATTCCAGCATTTTGTTCATAAAATGACTGTCCATATCTATATATCAACACTTAAAATACTATATCAACGTAGAAATCATTGTCGGTTGTTACGAATCACAGTATTTCACAACTTGCACCAAAACCTTAACCAACGCTGACGCCAGGGTGATTTCATAAGCTCTTCTAAGAATGGAATTCATTAACACACACAAGATGAAGTGATGACATGTAAATGTAAACCATAGACATGGACAATAGAAACATTGATATGGACATGGAAACGTAGGCATATACATAAAATATGGACATATAAACGACACATGGACATATCTACGTCATTATAGTATGAATATAGGCATGCCATGTAAATGTGTGCATGTAAACGTAAATACAAATGTATCGGCATGTAAACGTAAATATCTGTATGTAAACGTAAATATCGGCATGTAAACGTAAATATCTGTATGTAAACGTAAATATCTGCATGTAAACGTAAATACAAATGTATCGGCGTGTAAATGTAAATATCTGTATGTAAACGTAATATCGGCATGTAAACATAAATAACTGCATCTAAACGTAAATATCGGCATTTAAACGCAAATAACTACATGTAAACGTAAATATCGGCATTGACGTGTAAACGTTATCATATACATGGACAGAACAGCGTAAACATAGATATGAACGCGAAAACATTACACAAAACAGGATTTGTCGAAGTACATGTATATGTAGACTGTAATAGATTTTTTGTGTAATAATGATACCGTATACTGTAGCTGGTCAAGGGGGTGATATTCTCGCTATTTCGTGGCACATTAATAGTGATAATCATTTAACCCGTGAAATTAATCCTAGATTAATCATATATTCATATCGTCTGATTGTGAAATATAGATTCGTGAAAATATCTTTTTTAGATAATAGTCGCGATTTTAGCCCGCTAAAATTATCGAAAAATAAACATGGTTTTACCGAGTATGTTGGAATCCCAGATATACTTCCATGTCGTATTGAAAGTAAGTAAATGTATATAGGCATTTAATTGAAGCACAATCTATTTTCAGTAAAAACGGGTGTTGAAAATTGGTGCCAATTATTAAAGAATGAAAAGCGATTTTCAATTCTAAGAATGAAAAATATTGGTTGAAATATATTCACTACCTTAATTATGTTTGACAAAAAATGACTTAGAAACAAAACCTTATGGAGATGAAGGGAATTCAAAAGTGATATGGAAGTGCTCTGAACACAGGTTTTTTGTGAACATCCGCAAAAAAAATAACATTTTCTTTAAAGCGAAAAAATATTGAAAATATCTTATTTATAAGTATAAGCTACTACTTTTGTTAATTGTATAAACAATGGAGTCAATAATTCGCAGAAAACATATATTATAGATAGTAAACTTTACTTACCATGTTGGTGGGGTTAAATCAACGACTAGGTCTTAATAAAGACAAGTTGGACTACATGGATACACGTTTGATATCAATATAGACTAAGGCTGCGTCGGTATAGGCTGTCGTTAAAGTTCCAAATCATTTACACGCCAATTAAACTGTGTAATTTGAAATAATTTATCTAATTGATTCTGGTGATACTGGTGATATTAAACGTTATCAAATCAGATAATAACTCACCCTTTGTGTAAGTGGGGGTAGGTCCTGACCCACACGCGGCTTTCTGATCTACTACTCCAGCTTACTTAGCGCCTAACTCCAATTCAATATACACTGCGATACACGTATATATACATAGGTATAGATTTTTTTCAATGTGTCAACATCATTCTATTGATTTTTCCTAATTTTATATAATTGAACTATAATCTATTGAATGTTACAAAGGTGTTACATTGATAAAGATCAGCCATGAATGGCGGTTTAACTTAGGTTTATGTTGGTTGGCTAGTTTTAAATGCGTCCCTACTACGCGTTAAATATGGCCGGTTACACAGTGTTGACTGGAGACCCTTACAAATCCTTTAAGTAAAATCTGATTAGGTGTACACTAGCCAGGACACTTAGAAACATTATAAGGCCAAGCTTAAACTTATATGAAATCAATATTAATCTATTTTAATTTATTATATTCATTATTGAATACTAAACTACTGCAATCCTGCTTTCTCCTTGACACCACACGGTCTGTACTTGGCTGTATACGTACTATTATGTAAAGTTTATCATATTGTCACATGAGTAATTGCCAGAGAGAGAAGTTGTAAGTAAAGAAATGTGCAGCTAAGTGTCAATGATCCCTTGATAAAGATTGGAGGTTAGACTATTAAAATTCCAAAATGTAAGCTTTATTAGCCACTAGTCTACTTAAACCCTATTTTTTTCTTGTCGAACGAACAACATATTTTGTTAAAACCCAATAACTTACACAATGTTGCGTTTGATTAGCGACACTGTCCATATAATGGTCATGTATTGTCTCCAATTAATCAATAATGTATTAAGTTATTATACACCAAGTACAATGTATATGCGATATACAAACTTTGTTATCGATAACTTTGCACTGCGGCTTTTTAAGAGTCTAACTTCGAACCGTTTCCAGTTAGTTTTACCCCGTTACGGAAATAAAATCGTGAAACTATAGGCAGAACGTTTATAAATTATAACCGCTAGTTGCTTGTGGTCCTACAATTTTGTCCAATAATAACACACTTGGACTTGTGAATATATATATATGACTTTGGTATAGATCACTTTGGTATAGATCACTTTGCTTGACAATCTTCCTTTGTCCCTGGAGTGGTCTTTGTAGACAAAGTTTTTTTGCTCAGATATGTTTTTATTCAATCATATGTTATATTACAACATGTGATATATCAATATGTGTCCAAATCCAAATTCAGCAATTGCTTATAAAATTACTACAGTATTGTACTTATAGATCCTTTGTAGACAAAGTTGACTAAATTAGGTATGCAATGATTTTCCACTATTTTCATTGGCTAATACGTGGTCACGTGACATTCAATATATAGCATATCAAATTGGTGTTTCCAGTTTTAGTTTAGAAACACCACGTCAATATTTCTTTGTAAACTTCACTGCACAAACGCTGCATGCTTCAGGGTTGGGTTCTTTTACCTATGCTTTTCTTGTAATTAATATAATTATAAGAGACTGTTTTTGAAATTTGTTAAAGGAAGGAAATATCTAATATTTGAATTTGTAGAATTGTAGAATTTCTACACGGGTGATATAACACCATATGCACCTCAACAAAGGTCCATAATGGATATGTACTGTGCAGTCGAATATTTGCCGCTATAATTGGTACAATTTAAGAATTGCTCAAAACATAGAGCACAAAAAGCATATTCTTTTCGGTAACCCATATTTTTCATTCCAGTAAATTAATCGGGATTGGCAATTTCACTGCGGAATCAAAGGATAATTATAACAACCAGCATGTTAAACAAAATAAACTATCAGGGCCTACCCATCGTTGCCTGTAAGAACGAACGTGAAAACCTAACAATTTTATCATTTGGACTTATACCCAGCCGACACATGAGTATAAATTATATGTTATCATGAGCTGTGATATAGAGGTATTGAAATGTACGTATACTGCTATTGTAACCTATCTCCGGTGCTGTCAAACCATGCTAGAACCGCTGGTCCGTTTAAAAAGCTCGTAATCCGTGAATTATCGCTACTCTTGTTATAAATCTACAGTTACATAAGGGAGCGGGGTTTATATGTGTAAGTGGTTTTATAAATAGTTTAATGTGAATTTGATAGGGTAAGCTTGATTAAACATCACTTGCTCGGGATGATCGGCAAAGCTCTGATCGATAGATCGAATGTATAAATACATTGCCACAAAACACTCTAGACCAAGATTTGAGTTATTGATAGAAGTCACACACGTACCTTTTCGTGTGTTTACGAACTTAACAAAAACAGCCGACATTTCCTTAAAGATAAAAGCAGAGCAAATAAGCTAATGATGAGGTATCAACATTATAATAGAGACGTGTGAACTATCACAAGGAGGCGCTGATGACCGCTAAGTGTCTGTTTGGACATTTTATTCTCACGGGGCCACAGTCTTTATTTATGATAAATATTTTGGGACATTTAAAGACATCGATTGATCTTCCCACACGATATGTTTACAGTTACTAATACATACTAATAAACCTCCAAACTCCCATGTACTTAAAGCAGTCTGTTTCCCACAAAAAAACGTTAGCTTGACTGTCTGCATTTTGTACTTCTCGCTATTTCACTATTTACTTCCTGAAACATTAAACTCGTTTATAAACATCATCGCGGCATTTTATTTAGCAAACACTTACATTATGTATTTGTACCTCAGAAACCGTCCGGGGTACTTCTGAGGACCAATATACAATACACATGCATTTTTTTTATTCCACTTAATAGTAGAAAGCAATGAAACCTCGTTAGAAACCTAACGCCATTGTAAGAAGCATAGGGACCTAATTGATAGGAAGGTACCGATTTTTGTTACGAGCGTAGCAGTTAGTTTCATGAGCAACTCACGCCATCTCACAGAATTGAATTTATTTTTATTCTAATTTAAGAAAAAAAAAAACAAAAAAAAAAAAAAAACAATAAAAATGTCAAGATTGAAGGTGTGGGTTAGAAAATCTTGAGGACATTTGTGCCCCCATTATGTTTCACCTTCCTACGCCATTGTGCTGAATCGCTGAGTGAGCTGGAGAGAGGGGAGTAATAGTGTGAAGTCTGAATAGTCCGATAGGGAGAATTAAAAGGGACAGAGAAGGAACGGTAAATGAGTAGAAAAATGTAGTCGTGCCAGCATACTATTTTGAAAAGATCACTGTATTTTTATTTATCATCACTGTTGTTGGATATTGTAAAATACTTGTGTGATAGTTAAATTTTTATTCTGAATACAGCTACAATACTAAAAGCGTCCATAACTGCAGGGACATAATTCCTCATATCAGTATTTATTCAGGTTTTATACGGCCTCATTGTAATTTACATCAAAAGCTGTTTTTGATCCGTTTCCCTAGATTGGAACAGGTTGGTTTGGAGGGGATTCGGCAGGGTGAGAACATTGGACCCACATTGTTTCAACCCTGACTACGCCCAAGTCTTTATAATGTAAAATGATTCATATGTAGACATAACGGGATTTATCTGCATCGTGCGCACCCAACATTGGGTTTGAAATGTTGAAGCTTCATATTAGTCTAAAACAAAATATCAAGATCTTTTTCCTGGGCCTTCAAGAGTCTAAAGGACGAGAAGCTGACCAGCTTACAGGAAATTCGTCATCACTTATAATATAGGCAGAAACAATGGTAGAAGAAGTACGCGAAGTAATAACTTGTTTTATATATTGAAACTTTCATTGGTTCAGACATTACTATAGAATTACTTATTTAACAAGAAAGTAAATTTGTCAACAATATGGCAAGCCAAGTTACCTTTTATTCTATTAATTCCGACATCGAAATTGAAATTTCCGATATCGGAATTAAAATTCCCCATATCTGAATAAAAAGTAACTTGGCTTGCCATACAACAACGCAATCAGTGGAGTTTAATAATCTAATATACTCTTACTTGGTTGAGATCCGTTTCCAGATAATGCCGACTCAAGCGAAAATCTGGCAATCGTGAGATAATGGACTTGCTACAGGAACTATAAATAGTAAATTGATTGCATGTTTTGTGATATTATATTGATCAACATCTTAATTAGATCAGTCATCATACTCCGTCCGTCGTCGTCCGGTTATCAACATCTTAATCAGATCAGTCATCATACTCCGTCCGTCGTCGTCCGGTTATCAACATCTTAATCAGATCAGTCATCATACTCCGTCCGTCGTCGCCCGGTTATCAACATCTTAATCAGATCAGTCATCATACTCCGTCCGTCGTCGCCCGGTTATCAACATCTTAATCAGATCAGTCATCATACTCCGTCCGTCGTCGCCCGGTTATCAACATCTTAATCAGATCAGTCATCATACTCCGTCCGTCGTCGTCCACCGGGCCTAAACTTTTCATTCAAACGACTTCTTCTCTCAATAACTGAAAGGTCTAGAGTACTGATATTTTGCCTGTAGCATGCTGGGATGAAGGGCTATCTAGGTTTTAAAAATAAATGATCTTGATATTCATTCAAGGTCACTGGGGTCAAAATGGCTTAAATCTTTAAACAACTTCTTGTGAATAACTAAGAGGCCTAGATACCTATATATTGAGTTTATGACATGCTGGGATAAGGGGCTACGAAGTTTGTACAAAGAAATGACCTTGACCATCATTCAAGGTTAATACACTGGTCAAAATGTCTAAAACCTTTAAACGACTTTGTGTAAATAATAATTAAGAGACTTAGACTTGATATTGAGCCTGAAACATGCTGGGATGAAGGGATATCAAGTTTTTTCAAACGAATGACATTGACCTTCATTCAAGTACACAGCTGTCAAATAGAGTAGAAACTTACAACTACTGGAAAATTGGTAGTATACAGTCCTTTGTTAGTTGAAGAAAAGGAAACATTTTCAGTCTATTAAATTCCTTTTGTATTTTGCCCTCCTGCATACTTTAAATTTGCTGTATTATGTCAATAGTCATATGACCATTTTGGTGTAGTAGTTATGGCATTACTAATTCTGGAACTAAGGGCCTAGATACCTATATTTGAGTTTATGACATGCTGGATAAGGGCTACGAGTTTGTACAAAGAAATGACCTTGACCATCATTTAAGGTTAATACACTGGTCAAAATGACTAAAACCTTTAAACGACTTTGTGTAAATAATAATTAAGAGACTTAGATTTGATATTGAGCCTGAAACATGCTGGGATGAAGGGATATCAAGTTTTTTCAAACGAATGACATTGACCTTCATTCAAGTACACAGCTGTCAAATAGAGTAGAAACTTACAACTACTGGAAAATTGGTAGTATACAGTCCTTTGTTAGTTGAAGAAAAGGAAACATTTTCAGTCTATTAAATTCCTTTTGTATTTTGCCCTCCTGCATACTTTAAATTTGCTGTATTATGTCAATAGTCATATGACCATTTTGGTGTAGTAGTGTTATTTTACTACTTTTATTTTGTATACGTTATATTTTAGTGCGCGTTCGCGTATGGTCCGTGTAGCGATAGTCGCGGGTCGCGGATACGCAATGCGACAAGATCGTTGGCGCGCGCGCGGAAAAGGCACGTGTAAGTGAGAGCGATGAGTTATGTGAATGTGACGTAATGTGTATGTCAATCATATTTGTGTCCTTATATGGTATTAGTCTATTGTCTACGTCGAGTGAATGTTGGGTAGTTTATCTGGGGTATTGGTCACTTGGGGTTTGGATGACCAAGAGGCAACATCGATCTCTAGTAGATGAACTGATTGCAGACTCATAGGAAATTAGCCCAATACATAATTGTAAGTACCTGTATGTAGTTTAAATATTATTATCATAATATAATATAATATCTATTTAATATATTTGATTATGGTAATCGTTTATTTAAAAGTAACTTATCATTTTTGGAATTTCGATAAATTTTAATATCGGGCATAATTATTCAGACGGAGAGTGATTTCGATGGTATTGGTATTGTTTTAATTAATTGTATTGTTTTATTATTTCAACAGTATAAAACGAGTGGTTTGAGCTCGTCGGACGACGGTCCGGTGAAACCCTCTTCACACTGAAGAGGTGGGTATTTTTATATATGCTATAGTTATGTAATAGTTGCCATCTATACATATAGATGTTGTTAATTGCTATTATATATGTTCTGATAACGAACTGGTTAACTATCCGTTAGAACATGTAAAGTAATATTGAACATATGAGTATAGCCGTATAATTGTATGTATATAGATAACTGTATATTAAATGGTAATATGATGTAATTCATGTTACAGGGTATTATTTTAATGAATAAATGAAGTGAACCTGACAACAGCATTGGTGTCTTCCTTGAAACCATAGCTACTACATTGGCCCATGAGCCTCTTGTCACGAAAGCTGTTGTTTTACTTGTTTATTAAATAAAAAGTTGGACAAAGTTTTTTCAAATACCAAGGTGGAAGGATTAAAGTCAAAAAGTGGACTGTTATACCTTATGATCAAAACAAAACAAATGTGTTTCTGATGGTTTTAATGTATTTGGGGACAAAATAAAAACAAACAATGTAACATGTAATTCACAATAGTACATTAACCAGGGAATTCAGAGTACATACCAGGAACATAAATTACATATACACTGCTCTGTTTACTATTAAAGGTGACCCATATAGCGATGTCCAGCGACACAACAATATTTTGTCAGTAGCCAAAAGTATAACTTGTGGCAAATATTACCTTTGTAAGTTAAGAAATATACATGTATGTACTTTCAGATATATAAAGAACAATATGATAAATTTTTGGATCTCTTTCAGGAACAGGAATGTTATTTCATTAGATCACCATGACAATATTCAATCCATTTAAGATTTTGAAATATGAAGTTTCACAAAGACACTTTGAGAAATACAGGATGTTCAATGAAAAAGCACTATTTTGTAGTTTAAATGCTTCAAACATTTCACAAGGTTAAAACATAATGCTAATTTAAATAACAAAATAAATATATGTATCAGAAACAAAAACAAGTACTAAAGTGTTTAGATCACATCCTCCTTCAGAACAGTATAAATCCACCATAAACAGCTTTCCATAGGTTATCTCCCTTTATACCAACAGTGTCATGTTTGTCATGTTTACCTCCCTTTATAAAAACCCAAACAGTTGTTTCCCTTTATTGCATCTTTAATAATAAGACAAATGTCGTCCACCACATTCCGGTTACACAGCCGTGAGAGCACTATAATACACACTGCTAGCTTGTCGTACAAGATCCTGTAAACATCTCTGTTTGTAATGATTAGATCATATTCTATGAGTGTCCTTTCACTACTTAGATGGTGCGGTCGTCATCGGGTCACAACCACGAACTGTGAAGTCAGCTGGAGGCTGGTAGTAAATTTGATTGTAAAGATAATCTCCCGAAATTTCTGTATCACTTTTTGCTATTTCTGCGGCTTCTTCTACCTCTTTTCGTACTTCTGTATCTATTTTCTGTAAATTAAGATTGTAAAAGTTTGATTAAAATCTGAGGAGATAGAGAAGAGTCCTCCACCTCCTTGCCACAAAATTTCATTTAATAATATTACTATATATTACATATAATATGTTACATACAGTTCAAATCATTCCGTCATTCTACAGTCTTTTCATAGGACATGTGCCGATAAATACTATAACTGCTCCCCTATACTTATACGAATCCTTTTTTACCTTCAGTTCATCAGCAGTAACTATGTTGGATGAGAGTAGTTTTTCCTTGAATGTGGTAATGGGGTCTTTCTTCTCGCGAATTTCTTTAACTTCCTCTCTGCTTCGGTAACTATACAGGGGATCGGAAGAAAAGTTTGACATTATAGAAAATAAAAATACATATAAGTGAACATCTTCAAAGATCATGACTTTATCTGTCAATTTGCTAGTATATTTAAAATAGATTCTTGGAAACATAATAAAATTTCATTTAAAAAATAGATAAAAGTTTGACACATATGAGAAATGAAAGCATTTTGCATGTGTAATAGGTTATGGAGAAGGTTGAGAATTTAGGTAGAGTTTTGTATTGCCTTCTATAAAACATACCTTGTACCAGGGTCACTCATACTGTGTCCACTGTATCTGTATGTAGCTACCTCCAGAAGGATGGGACCATTCTTAAGAACATATTCTTTACAGAATCTCATGGCTTCTCGAACAGCAAGTACATCCATACCATCACACTAAAGTTCAAGGTCAACAAAATGCAAGTTATGGTCTGTTCAACAAATTACAAGAATGCAGTTTTTTAAGAAATGCAGATTTGTCTCCCTTATGTTCATTTTTACATGGTAAATTACCTTAAGATGTTAGAGTTACCTCCCTTAGTGTTCAGTAATTGAATATCATATTGACGTATATCACAACCAAACTATTAAAGATGCTCCACCGCTGACAAATGGTATTTTTTCACTATTATAAACAGGAGCAGACGGTTTAGTATTTTTCTTCAATTACAAAAGTTACTTACTTTAGACCATTACCACCATTGAAAAGTTTGGGCTTCTAATTTTACTTCAAGTCAAAAATATAAAAAATAATTAATTGCATCCCGAAAAAATTACGTGCCACTGTATCCTATATGGAATGAAGTACTGATTGCGCATGCTTCAAAGGCGAAGTAAATTATTTTATATTATTTTTTCTGTTAATTATAAATATATACACACGATTTAACACAAATTATTGTTCAAATGGTGAATATCATTTATGCTCTGTCGGCGGTGGAGTATATCTTTAAATAATATTAAGGGAAAACCAAAATATGTCTTTATTCCTTGAAAATATGAAGCTTAGGCTTCTCCTTCACCTTCTGTTGTTTATTATGGTTCTGATATATTTGTACAACATCAAAATTTATTTTTGCACAGAAAAAATATGCATTTTACACAAGTTTTTACGGTACATTGCTAAATTATTCACACCTAATTTCAAAATGAACTGTTCCAGTCTTTGAACTGGAATAGTTCAAATGCGAGTTCATGGGTGAGAAAATCACAAGAATACAGAAGTATTGTACTTAGACTGCGAGTTGCTTATACCCACCCTTATGCCTGGTACATAATCACCACGGGTATAGTAGTCAATACAAGCAGAGGCGCGTTCAGCACTGGTGCCCATACCATACCCGTTGTTCTCACAAACAAACACACAAGGCAGGTCCCACAGTTTCGCAATATTGAATGTCTCAAACAGCTGGCCCTGATTGGCTGCTCCGTCACCATACAGGGTCACACATATATTCTTCTCCTTCCGGTACTTCATGGCAAAGGCGATACCAGCACCCAAGGGTACCTATGGAAGACAAATGTCAAACAATAATATAACATCACCAGTGTTATTATTTAGGTTTAACCCCCGATATTTACCCAAAGGTAATCAACAAATGTCATATTGCATAAGTCCTAACTAGTGTTGTTATCTATTATGTTGTTGAATGTTTTAGTGGAATGGATAAGCATGAAAATTGTACAAAGTTTGAAGAAAGCATTGAACTTTGTATATGACTTCTTTATGACATAAGGTTTAAGAACAATAATGGACCCCAAAAAATCACAATCTCTGATGAACATCATATTTGTTTTCAAAATGGCCACCAAAAACACCTTCATAAATTGAACATCCAAATCCATATCTTTTATACATTATGAACATCCTGGTTGTGTCAAATTCATGTTAAAGGTTTGTCAATTTGTATTCAAAGATGGCTGCCAAATTTACGACCTACAGCTACTTATAGCATATATAATTGACAAAATTGATAAACATATAAGTAATTATTAAACATTTTTGTGGTGTTTGATATACAGATAATATGACTTTTATTTGATCCAAGAAGTCTATCAGCATTAACCCATAAGACTCCTTCAACAGCAGTTTGGAAACTGTTAAACACACTTGACAGGAACTACATTACAACACATGCTCAAGCCTGCTCATCATGATATTATATCATTGATAGGTATAAATCAAAATACCAGATACAGCTGATAGACTGGTCTGATGTGTATCCTTACCTGAGCTCCGACAATTCCATTTCCTCCATAGAAGTTTTTGCCATACATATGCATAGAGCCACCTTTGCCCAAAGAGCAGCCAGATTTTTTGCCTACAATATCAAATAAGCAATCTGCATGAATTTTTGCAGGTTAAATCTAAATGCTGAATACTGCATCAAGCATTATTTTTAAACTTAAAACTTGATTGATTGGAAATTAGTAAATCAAAGTTAAATGTATATCGGTAAGTAGATAGAGCCGACACTGGTAAAATGTTAACATAAGTGGATTCTAAAACCCAATAATATATAGGATGATTGAAGTATGGAAACATGGAAACTACAGGAATGTATATGGAGACAGGGTCCTCTCTTCATAGACAGATTTTGACTACGATCTGGCTTCCTTAAAGATGCTCCACCACCGATAGAGCATAAATGATAATCATCATTTGAACATTAATTGATGTTCAGTATTGTGTATATTTTTTTTATATTATTAACTTGAAATAAAATTAGAAGCTCAAACTTTTTCATTGTGTAATGATGTAAAGTAAGTAACTTTTATAACTGAAGTGAAATACTAAATCATCTGCTTCTGTTTTTGATAGTGAAAAATACCATTTGTCAGCGATGGAGCATCTTTAAGCGTATTGATTAGTCTTTACATATACTACCCCTCCCCCTCACCCCACCCCACCCCACCCCAGATACAATGTTACATCACCACATACAGCTGACATCATATTTAGATGGTAAGTGGTGTACATCTCATTGATTTATATTTGCATTTTGTGAAAAAATGAGGTAAAGGAATATTATGTGGCTGATAAGGTGAAACATCTACCATGGAGTCATCTATCACTACGAAACCAGATCAGTTGATCCAGTCAACACCCACCACCACCATGGAGTCAACCACAATGTTTATATAACAGGGAGAATGAAATGTTTTATTTTATTGGAAATCTCATACTGCATGTATAAAGGCTTTTTTACCAAAAACTGGCATAAACATTGTTTTTCACATAATTTTCCTAATTGGTGAGACAATAACCAGAATATTGGAGATAGATGGATGCCCTGTATGTATCGGCCTACCTGTGAGCTCAGCCAGTACTCCCAGTATTGATACCCCACGCATGTAGGTCCAGCCGTGAGCTCTGTAGGCTGTTATGACTGCATCATCGGGAGTAATAGCAGCTTCCATACCGACACAGCAAGCCTCCTGGAAATACATTAAAACAGGTATTTACAGGAGAAATTTTCTTAAATATTCAGAAATACTTAGATTTAATGTAATGAATGAAATTAAGGAATATGATTAATTTTTCTTCTTATACAGATTATTGCACAGTAACAAAACTACAGATTTTCTGTTTTGTTTAATTTGAAAATTGCTAGCTAATTGACATGTTTTTGTCAAGATTATTTTTCAAAACAGCAATCAAATGATATTCCAAAGCATGTTTACTTGTCCTGAGTAGAGATGACAGAATCCTCGGACTTGCTTGGCTTTATACATATTGCCAGCTGTTGTCTCCATCCTTCTGACCGTCTGCATCTCTCGGTAAAACTTGATACATTCCTCTCTGTTTGTGGTCACTTCTGTAGATGGACCCATGTCCAGTCTGTGTAGGTCAAAATCCTGCAACATTTTACATATCTGTGATGAGAAACGCAGGGCTCTGTTATCAAATACTGTTAGGTCAAATCAATAAGGGTTTATAAGTTTATGTAAGGACATGCCAGGTTTGTTGGTGAAGGAAAGCTGGAGTATCCAGAGAAAGACCACCAATTAGCGGTCAGCACCTGGCAAGTGCCAAACTGGCGACCAAGAGGTGGAGGGCTTGTGATAAAATGTCTTGACATCTTAACCACTCAACCACCACGCCCCTTCAAAATTAATAATTAATAAACATTTTCAGTAGTTTTATATATCGGTTTGTTAAGCTCTACATTCTATTAACAGCCAGGGTCATGCATAAACATGCCAGGTTCGATGGTGGAGGAAAACTTGAGGACCAGCAGTCAGTACCTGGCAACCTGCCCCACCTGGACTGGTGGTAATACATGTAAGTTAATTGGGACATCTTAACCACTCGGCCATCACATTCTAGGTGTATCTGGTTAGAACACAGGTTCTATTTATCGGGTATATAATTCCTTACATTGCTCAGATGTTATAACATACTGGTAATCACTTTACAATACTTTTTTATATTTGTACGTCAGAGGTCAAACTGAAATGTTTGGGAGAGTAACATCATTATCATAATTGATGTGAAAGAAAATAACAGTGGCATATCAAATTATTAAACAAGTTAAATCCTTTTCATACTACCCCCGTTTGTAGTCATTAGTGTAAGATTCTAATCATCGTATGACTAGTATTGATGGAAAATACAGACAAAACTTTCGATTTCTGTTTTACATTTATTTCTACATGTATATTGAGTGGCATCAGCGAATGATTTTGATTATGATGCCACACAATATCCCCTGTGACATCACAATGTGTTATTACTTATTACAGGTGTGTATTACAATATTTATGACATTGCCATACGGATGAATGGGCCAGTAATGTGATAAAAACATTACCTTCGTTGTGAATGTTACGAAAGGCTGAATGGGCCAGTAATGTGATAAAAACGTTACCTTTGTTGTGAATGTTGCTGAAGCTGCTGTTGAGTATTTGCCATTGCACAGTGATGCCCCATACTTCCACTGAAAAAGAAAATCATCTTAAAAATGTTTTTGAAGACCTTATGTATCTGATATTTACTTTGAAATGAAAAAAAAAGATAAAATCTATATACAATGTACTACGTATTTTGTAAAATAAAATGTATTTTTTTTCTAATTCAGAACTTAACTTTTTATTTTCTATTTTCAATATAAAAAATAACCAATGTAGACTAAGATTTAAAAAGAGATATTTTTGTTTTAATATATTAAAGATGAAAAACATGTACCAGTTCTTACAGTATCAAATTTTATAATTAGATAAGTGAATGATAAATAAAAAGTTAAAACAGGTGTTAATGAAACCCTTTTTCTTCTTTTAGCTTTCCTGCATAAAACAATGCATCTATCAATTTATCTCCTTATTAAAGCTTTTGTTTACATATTTTTTGTTCTCTGAGACAGAATGATGCCTTTGAAAATAAATAAAAGATGCATACATACAATTATTACCAAAGCATATGATCACACTAATTTATACATCAGATACATGAATACTTCAGGCAAAACAAAAATTAAAATGGTGCAAATTGAAATTAAATATGTCACATCCATGTTTAAAGATGAGGTAAACAATTTTTCTTAAGTGCATATAAATGTACAAATATTTAAAAGAAAAACAAAAGCCGTATTCGCCTTAATTAGCGCCCATGGCCAAATTACAAAATTGTAACAAGGGAGGAGCTTATTAGTGAACCAAAATTTAAGTTGTGAACGAAAAAAGTCTGTTACAGTGAATATGCGTATGCATTTTACCCTTGAGACAGTTTATGTCATGATTTAGATGTAAATATGCGTATATGCAGTGAATATGCGTATGCATTTTACCCTTGAGACAGATAATGTCATGATTTAGATGTAAAAGACTCACAAGTTAGAGACATCACATATTGCAAAACATTGTTAAATCAATGGGATGAGGCTGTTTATACAACTTTAACTCCTTATCCAGAAAGGGCGAGGGGCGTTAATTATGGCAAATAGTAATACAGTAATTTTGGCCGAATACAGTATTATATTTTGGTATGGTATAAACATTTAAGGAGTGGGAAGTACATGATTTTACCAACATATATAAGAAGTTGCAGGATATTGATAATAGTATGACTTTTGATGTCCTTTGAAACTTGAATATATGTAAAAGCTTAGTAGGTAAGAATAAAGCATAAAAAGAAAGCCAGATCATAAACAAACATTAACAAATAACGACATGTTTCAGGCCAGATGTATAATTGCAATTGAAACAGGATATACATACCATATTCGCCATAATTAGAGCTCAGAGAGCTTACCGGGTAAATAATTGAACAAAGGAGGCGCTCATTAATGAACCAAAATGTAAGTTGTTGACAAAAAAAGTCAGTCATATTTAATCTTTCTGTAATCAATATCCTCTAACGGGGGAAATAAAGCTTGATGATGATGATGATGGGAAGGGGGCACTTATACAACTTCAACTCTACAGAAAAGGGGAGAGGCGCTGATAGGGGGAGGGGCGCTAATTTCATTGAATACGGTACATGTATATCAACACTGCTCCCATTTGTAAGTTGTTGAATAAAATGATTGACACAAAAGGCTATAAACTGAAAATAGATTTACAACATCGATAACAACTATATTATACATGTATGCATATATGTGTAATGGGATTCTCACAATCCTTTGGAACATGGATGTCTGATTATTTTTCATCCTTGTGTTAGTCTGTGCCAATGTTGATTTGTTTCGGTCCACATCCATATTGATTGACTGGGGAGTTTTGAGTGTCTGATCACCCTTTGTTCGCTTAATGGTATGATTGGACATCAGAGAGTAATTCATTAAAGTGACCGATCTCCCATCATATGTCACAAATCGTTTGTATCTTACCTGCAATTAATGAATACCTGCTGTGTCAATAAAGTGAAAGTTGACATTTTAGAAAAGATAAAGAACTGGAATTTAATAACCTCTTCCAATGTATAATTTTTAACTTTTTGTGCACCATTGATAATTTGTTAATTTGTGTTTTATTCACATATGCGATTACAAGGAAAATTTATTTTCATGGTTTTACCGGCACTGACACTGTGCGTAGTCAGTGTAGAGTGTTAGTAAACTTATTTACAGTAAATGATGCACAAAGAAATATTCTACAGCTATGCACATAAGGATGAACTGAAACGATTTTTCTTACCGCTTTTGTAATCGCCGACGGAGAAAAGGTCCCCAGCTTCTTAAACGGTAGCATCTTTCTTGACAGAGGTCAAAAATTCGCCAAACGGAAGTAGGATGGATAAAGAGGGGAGATAACTCCAAGACACAATAAATTACTTAGGTGTCACTCATCGAAAAATCCTAGATAGATTGGGAAAATACATTGTGTAGTACTAAATATGTATAGGAACTATTCCTTTCTTTTTGTTAAATCTAACTTCACACGATTAAAAAATTCTATTAAAGTATTAAAAAAAATTCAGATAATGTAATTTGAATTTTTGACATACTGTAGTACATATATGTACCTGACAATTTTCCATTTAAATGACAGAAATATGTACTTTGTTGTAGATGTTGCTCTAAAAGGGGCCCCCATTGCGATTTTGTCATATTTAGTTAACGATTCAGGTTAGATTGTTTTGAAAAAAAAAGAATTGGAATAATAAGGCCCATCTCAGTAAAGATATTTATAAGAAATAAAACGTTTGATATAAATCTTACGAATGCTCACATAACTCAAAATTTGCCCCTAAAGTTTATACATTGTTTGTTGAGCTTTATGCTCGATATTCCAGGGGTTTATTATTATTTTTTGTCTTTCAGATCAAGAGTCGGACTCAAATGGTTGAGTGCATTTGACTCTGGGAGGTAACTAGTCCGCTAAACCTGTCTATAAGTTATTAGTCTTTTTCATTTTTCATTTTTTTTGCCTAATATATATATAAGGCAAAAAAAAAAAAAAATATATATATATATATATATATATATATATATATAAAGCCTAATAATATAGGCAGGTTTAGCGGACTAGGAGGTAACACGCATTTTATTTGTAAATCAAATTTGGTTACAGTATTAAATATGTTTTTATATGATAAAACTTATTTTTTTGGGTCGTGATGATTGACAAGGGCTGACCTGAAGGGGTTCGGGTGTGTTATGTTTGCTACTGAAATTGGTAGGTAATTCCAGTCAGAGATGGTTCTGGGAGATGGTTGGTGTAAATTTGGTTTTGTGTGCTCCTCTAGATCTGTTGTGATGAATTCATTGCCACAGTTTTATTTATGATAATATGGAATATTACCAGTCTGTGATATCTGATAATGACATTCAAATGCAACCATTTAATGTCGCTCCTTACAGAAAGGATAGAACAACTGGGCCGGGGGGTGGGGTTATTGTTTATTATAAAAATACTGTCGTGTTGAAGAGAAGAAGGGATTTGGAAAGAGATGATGTTGAGTTACTCTGGTTAGAGGTTCTAATAAATAATCATAAATTTCTCCTTGGCTGTATATATAGACCTGATAGTAATATTGATTACTTGGGCAAACTTGACGATACATTAACTAGAGCTACTGATACTTCACTAGATGTTATACTTACAGGTGATATTAATGTTGATATGCTAAATTTACCACTAAATGATCATTTATCAAGACTCCTTATTAAACATAACCTTGCTAGCCTTATCAATGAACCTACAAGAATAACACCTGATAGTGCCACTTCCATCGATATTATCTTTACTAACAACCCCAACCTAATAACTAATACTTTTGTATCACCACATTCTGTAGTGACCATTCGTCAGTTCATGCTCAAATTTCTCTTACTGTTTTTAAACAGGTGACTTATAAAAAAACTATATTAAAATATGACGAATCTGATTTTGAAAGTATGAATAATGCTCTCCTTAATATTGACTGGTTGAACTTATCAACACTTCAAGACCCAGACACATTTAACTCATTTATTATAGACTCAATCACCGAACAAGTCAACAGTTTCATTCCGACCAAAATTATTACTGTGCGTCCAAATGATAAGCCCTGGATGAATAATACCAACAGATTAAAAATGAGACAACACAATAGAATACATAGAAAAGCTAAAATAAATAATACCCCCCACTACTGGGAACGATTTCGTTATCTTAGGAATGAAACAATTGACTTGATTCGTGTGGCTAAAAAAAAACTACATCAAAAAGCTTGAAAATTGTCTAAATGAAAACTCGGTCCCTCCAGACAAATGATAGAAGATAGCAAAATCTATTACTAACTTCACTAATAAATCCTCTTCTATTCCACCTATTGAATCTGATAATCAAACCATCAATCATCCTATTGATAAAGCAGAAATCCTGAATAATCATTTTAGTAATATTTCTACATCTTCACCAAACCTTGAATTATCTCAGTTAGCTCAGCCCTAATATACCTTACTCACTTACTAATATTCAAATCACTCAACAAGATGTATCTGACCAAATTAATAATCTTAATGTAAATAAACCCCCTGGTCCAGACGGTATAGTTCCTAAAATAGTAAAACAATTGTGTAACTCACTTACTCTCCCTCTCAGTCTTCTATTTAATAAAACTCTGGATTCAGGAATAATTCCAATTAGTTGGAAACAATCAAATGTAAATGCTATATATAAAGGGAATGGGTCATCCAATGATGTTCAAAATTATAGACCTATCTCGATAACCTCTTGTTTCAGTAAAATAATGGAAAAATAGTATTTAAATATCTCTACAACTATCTTATGGAGAACTCTATATTATCTAAGCATCAGTCTGGCTTCATACCAGGTGATTCCACTGTTAATCAACTGTTGTTTATTTATAATGAAATTGTTAGCAATATGGACCAGGGAAAGGAACTTCGATTTATTTTTTGTGATATAAGTAAAGCATTTGACAGAGTATGGCATAAAGGTATTTTACATAAACTCCAGATGTATGGAATAAATGGAAATTTACTTCTATGGTTCGACAATTACCTATCTGATAGATTACAAAGAGTGACCACAGAAGGCTACTATTCACAGTTCAAGGTTGTAAATGCTGGGGTACCCCAGGGATCAGTACTCGGGCCTCTTCTTTTTCTCTTCTACATCAATGATATCACTGGTAATCTTTCAACTAATACCAAACTTTTTGCAGATGACACCTCCTTGTACGTAATTATAGATGAAAACCCAGCACAAGCAGCTCAAGCACTAACAACTGACCTCTCTAACATTAGTGAATGGGCAAAAACATGGGACATCAAATTTAACCCTAACAAAACCAAATCAGTACTATTTTCCAGAAAACATAACAAAAACAGCCCCCCAATAAACTTCCAAAACAATCAAATCACTGACACATCTGAACACAAACACCTAGGGCTTACACTTAAGGACGATGCATCATGGAAACAACACATCCTTAACATATATGAAAAAGCATACAGTAGATTAAACATTCTTCGTTACATTAAAAATAAAGTAAATCGTCAGTCATTAATTAAAATTTACACAGCATTTATTAGGCCAATCTTAGAATACGCAGATATAATATGGGATAATTGCACTCAACAATCAAAAGACCTTTTAGAATCTGTCCAATTAGAAGCAGCCAGAATTATTACAGGACTTAGGTCTGGAACATCTCACAATAAACTTTATACAGAACTTGGATGGGAAACACTATCAGTAAGAAGACACAAACACAAACTAATAATGATGTACAAAATAATGCATGGCCTATCACCACAATACTTACAAGATATCCTAAATCCTTTCAATAACATTAACAATCAAAACAATAATGGCTATGCTATCAGACATGCAGAACTAATAATTATTTTGATAGTTTCATCCCACTAATGTGTCGCACTATAAACACTTCTGATAACAATCTCTTTAACTCTCCTTCTCTCTCAGCCTTTAAACACCAACTTAATAAAGATGTCCCAGTTGTAATTGAATCAACCCAAATTTTTAAAACAGAAGGTGATAGAAGAGCTAATATTATTCTTTGTCAACTTAGAAATTTGTGTAGTAATCTTAATTCCCGCCTATATACTGACCATTTATCTGATGATACATCTTGTGCTTGTTCTTTTGAAAATGAAACTATATCCCACTGTTTTCTCGATTGCCCTTTATATGACCAACATAGACTTTCCCTGTTTACCTCCATTAGTAGTTATGCAAATCATAACCATATTGATATCAATATTCTTCTTCAAGGCTGTCCTGACTGTGATAAAACTATAAACAGACAATTACTTCATGATGTTCACCTATATATAGGTAAATCTAGACGTTTTAATCTCTATATGATTTAAATTAGCCATGACATAAGTTTTTGAAATAAGCTTATGAAATTTAAAGATTCTCCTTAAAAAAAAAAAAAAAAAAAATTACTATATAACATTTGAATAACATTGTATATATTCTACTATAATTATCCTCTGATAAAGATATACTTGGAGTATTTTGTTGAGTATGGTTGTTTTAATACTGTTACTTTGTTTTATTCTATATACAGCATACACATATCTTATTAAAAGTATATACATGTGTATATTTTCAATTATTTTCAGGAAATTTAAACAGTATTGAGAGCAGTGACAAGTGTATATATATACACATGGACTGTTGGTCATTGTCTGTCAATATCTGAGTAACATTTGGTCTAATTAGTAATATAACATGTTCTTGTATTAAAATAATAGCTGTATTTATATTATGTGTGTTGTGTGAATGGAGTATGCAAAAGAGTTATCTCCCTTTATATGTTGTAAAATTTCATTTCAAAACTTAATTATAATATCTATAATTGATGTAAGTTTAAACTATTACTTTTGCCACCATTGGAGAGAATTTATATAGGCTTTGCCTGTTATTTAATCCATTTGACTTGTAACATCTTTGTCAATAAAATTTGTTGAAATGAAATGAATATTACCAGTCTGGCTGGGTTTTTTATTGTTTTAGCTAGGGGCTCCCATTCTAGTGATTGTATCATATTGGTGACGCAGCCAGGGTTTCTTTATCTATGGTCATTATAAACAAATCGAGTAGCCCTTCTTTGTATGTTCTCTGTGGATAGGACTTGTTCAGATAGATAGGGATCCCAGCAAGGTACTGTATACTCAAGTGATGGTCTTACTAATGATGGGTATGTTATGGCAATGCCTTTCCTGATGCAATATGACTTATTGCATCTCGGAAAACTTAGTGTTTTAATTGTTTTGTAGGTGATTGCTTGTATGGAATGGTTCCAGTTTAGATCTGATGTGAAAGTAACCCCTAGATATTTACTGGAATCTAGGTTGTCAAAGACCTTGTTCTGTAAATAGTATTGATGTTTAAGTGTGTTTTCCTTCTTGGAGATGTTTATGATAGATCTTTTTTTTTACATTGAATCTAATTTGCCATCTTTCCACCCATGACTCGAGTTGGTTTAGGTCATTTTGAAGCTTGTAACGATCATCTATGGATTGACTTGTATTTCCTTACAAGAGATGGTAATTAGTTAGTGAGGTAAAGGCCCAGCATGTTGTCAGCCCTGGATGGAAAGTGAGCATGTTGAGGTCATTGAACATAGTTAAAAATCGTGCACTTATGATTTTGGGGTAGTTACTACTACAGATTGTTCCATTTGACCAGCTGATGTCACAGAGGTTGAAATCGCCTTAGACTAGCCAAAAGATGTGGTTTGGAAACTTGTGAAAAAGATAAGAAATTTCAGAGATAGTGTCTTCTATGAAAATCCGATCAAATCTGATTCTATTCGGACGCCAATAGAAGGAGGCAACTATAATAGGTTTTTCTTTCTCAAGATGGATTCAAGCTGCCACAATATCATTTTTTTTCTGTCATTCCTAAAAAGTGCACATTCTGTATAATTCAGTATCGCATATGTCAGGTTAAAGCCAGGTTTTAGTTCCAATAAAGATGTCAGGCTTTGTTGATTCAATGAGTATGGAAATCTCATTACGTTTGGATCTTCGACTTTGGAAATTAACAATCTGTGTCCTCAATGATTGAAGTGCTTTCCTAGGTGCAGAATGATCTATATACTATCATACTATCTAACAGCGAGGTATCTTATGCACTGGGTATATCGTAGTTAGTGACATTATAAGAATCATGGGTATTTGAGGACATACGCATACTTGTGTTCATGTTCTCTATTGAATTTAATGATGAAGTAACTATTGAGTCGTATAATCTCACTGAATTGTGTTAGTTTAGGAAAAGTCCAGGTATTCTGGTCTATATGTTCGCTTTGATGGCCTTCTGGTGATGAAAGGTTCACTTTTAAAGTGAATAGTCGGGCAAAGGAAGGCTTAAGTCGGTTAAAATGGTGTTAATATATCCAGTATAATTTCTTATGAAATAGAAAAATAAAATATCCTGTCAAAATCGCTCTGCACGCGAGGAAATTAATTTATAGTAAAGGAATCCTAAAACGTCCTCCCGGCTACCTATATCCGTGTTGACATTCCCACACAGCCTCGCTTTCAGAATTTATTTTTAGAACAGTGGTAAATTTATATGGGGCTTTTCATAATTTCAATGGTCTAAACTGGACAAAGTAGGCACAATTTGATCGTCATTTTGATATGCAAGGACTTTTGGAAAACCAATGAACGCATTTATACTGGTTTTCATTGCCCGACTATGCACTTTAAGCATTCAGCATTAATCCATTGATCGCATTTATCACAAACATACTTGTCATGTGTACTAGTGACTGGACGATAGCACAGACTTCAGGGAAATTTTGTTTTCTTTAAGAAGGATATACATTGTGGGCAGTGCCAGTTCTTGGATGGGTAGTCTGAGTGATAATGTAGATTATCCGATGACATAGAAATACAATTCAAGTGTGCCCAGTTGTTGCATATTTCAACAGCCCAACTACAGAAAATGCATGGGGATTTTGCCTTTGTTTAAGTTTAGTTCTACTTGGGAGATTTCTTGATTAATAAATAAACATTCTTGGTGTTTATCCTAACATTGTATTTCTTGTATGTTAACTGTTTGAGCCAGTAAAATATAAGTATATTTCGACTGAGCGTAACGTCATATTGACATGAAATATGTTGATCTTGCGGTCTAGCTGGAACGTTGACGTGCCACGGTTGATTAAGTTGTAATTAAGGTGTGTGTGTTGACCGTAGGATCATCGTCGCTTAGCCACGTTAATCAGTCTGTGGTCTGATATCGTGAGCTAAATAATACGCGTCGAGACATTTCCCGGATTTTTTTTGGCGAGAATTTGGACCAATCAGAAAGAAGCTTTCTTACTGCTTTTGGAGAACGATAAAAACCAATATATGGCGACCCCCATTTATCATGAAGAGTGTATCTTAGATATAAAGCTTAAGCTGAATTGGTCGATATATTTAGACATAAAACGTAATTAAATTCCCTAGTATCGTAGCCCAGGGTATAAACGGAGCGTAGTGGAGTTTAGACACTAGGTTTCCGAGGGTGCAGTAGAATTGGAAGCATCACATACTGCATGTGATTGAGATAAGGTTAACTGCCATGCTAAATAGTACAAAGATATGATAATAAATGTACTGGGAGAATTGTACTTTCATTGGCATTGTCACATTTGGTTCCTTTTAATCTTTTAGGTAATTTAGCTGCTGTCGGGATGTGCACGAGTCGGATGGTACAGACGTGTGCAGTGATGAACAATATAGAGAGGGCAATGAATTGTTATATCTTCGTTCTTGTGGTCGATTTCCAGACGCATATGAAACACACACAAATGATACCTGATATTAGTAATGATTAGAATAGGTCAACTATGTAGCAGTAGGAGACCGACATGTTACCAGGTGTTAACAGTTAATCACGTGTCTAAGAGGCGGGAGTTGGGGTCACACAAGTAATTTTGACTCAAACGAACTTAGGCTAATTTATATAGGCCTACTAATACCAAATTGAATTATGAAAATAATACACAAGTAGGCTGATGCAAAAGAATAACTTTCGAGAGTGTCTTAATTACTTCCAAAATACAAAAAATTCTGAGACAGTTTAACGGACAGTTCTCTTTCTTTTTCTACGTTATATCCACTCCTAGACTACCTTGTGGTCAAACTGGACGCAGTTCAGGAGAAAAATCTGACCAATTACAGGCTTCCAGAGACTTCATTTGATGGTTACAGAGAGAGCGACACCCAACTTCAAACCAAATTTTTCAATAACAGTGTTACTTTAGATTCAAGTTTTTGAAGTACATCAAAGGACAAAATTTCCTGTGTTTTATTTTGCATTCAATTTTGGTATGATATATTTCAGAGGTGAATATAGTCAGTGATAGTAACCCCCTGGAGTATCGAGGATAGTTGAGCTATAAAATGTAATACGCTGTAACATGATTCAACTATAAAAAAAAGTTATCGATAAACATGACGGTAGTCTCTCATATGCATAAACACGGGAAAATAGCTCGGCAAACTTTTCAACAGACTTGTCAGGCTGAAAACCTCAAAATCTCGTTCTCCAACAGTTATAAAACGTCGGAATGCTTTACCAAATGAGGAAGTCAACACCAAGTCTGTCAAGGGAATCATGTTGCAGCGTTTACGTCTGTATTCCAAGGTTGGGAGACCCAAGATACTGTTTTTGTGAGGTAAATCATTGATGACTAGAATCCTTTTAGCAGCTCTTTGCTGCACTTTTTGATTGCAATAATGTTTTGTTGGGAAATGGAAACCAGATGGCGACATACCTTGAAAAATAGAAATAAGAGAACCTGAAAAGGATAAGGAAATTGTTATATACGATGAAGGGATCAATCCTTTATAAAATCAAAAAGGTTGAAAATTTTGATCGATGGTAAATTTGGGACCTTCTGTACTGTCGTTACTGGTGATGCACCCAATGCCTTTGCGTTAAGCTCCTGAATTCTGTCGAATAATAGTTTTTGCTTCTTTAAATTTTGACGGACGTCTTGAAGTCCTTTAGTATTTATGGAATAGAATTAATGAAATGACCCCTCTAATCCACCCGTCGCAGCATGTGGGTCAGCAGTAAATCGAAGAAGAAGGCGTATTTATCAGTATTTATCATATACATTGCAGTGTAATGCGAAAGCACTTATTTCGAATATTCAGTTAATTCGATCGAAATTTTTTCCCGATCCATTGATGTTCGAATTTCCCCACCTTTCTGTGTATAACATAAAACACACATGTGCCATTTTCCGATGAAGCAAACCGATTAGATATCACTTAAAGTTATCAAAAGTTCTTAACTATTCTTCAACACGAAGTCAAAGGATCCAGGAAGATGTGATTTAAATACCAATTATATCAAATGAGCGATCAATGTGGCTTACTCAAGTAAGTGTTATCATAATACCAAATAAGGTTATGATAATTATAGATTTGAATAAGTGATATTAAGTGGTTTTGTTGTCGATATGTCAAATATTGGGATAGAGACACAATTTGCATATAAAATGTCAGATGAAATCGATACTCTTACTATTCAGTAGTGCCTGGTCCGTCCAGCTTGGTATTGTCACCAGGTCATTTATTTTCTCATTTTTTTCAATATAAAGACAAACCACTATTAAATACTAGGTATAACCTAACTAATAACTTTAATCTTAAAACTGCACCAGTTTCAGGGGGAGGGGCATATGCAGCTCTCTTTATATATACAAAAGGAAAGAGTATGCTCAAATCAATGTCATATTGTTAAGGATTTTAATTTCATATCAACGAACAAAACTTTTTCTGATTTTGAACTTTCTATTTATTTTGTGGTTAGAAATATTAGTCATCCTCGCCTAACAATAGCTCAATAACACACTATATGTTATGTATCATTATATTTGACATTGTAACGCAATACATATCTATCTGCAAAATACTCAATTTATTTCCACTCATGGCCATACTTACGATATGAAGATGGATGGTTCAATAACAATTGTAAAAACAGTATGTATTTTGTTACACGTTATACTAATTACCTACTTACATGATGGTTAGAATGTATCATGAAATACTGTAGATTTATTCATGTGTATTAGTAAGAATATATCATAATATAATGTAAAGTTGTGTATGAATATAAGTAAGAATGTATCATAATATAATGTAAAGTTGTGTATGAGTATAAGTAAGAATATATAATAAAGTAATGTAGAGTTGTGCATGAGTATAAGTAAGGATATATCATAAAGTAATGTAGAGTTGTGCATGAGTATAAGTAAGGATATATCATAAAGTAATGTAGAGTTGTGCATGAGTATAAGTAAGGATATATCATAAAGTAATGTAGAGTTGTGCATGAGTATAAGTAAGGATATATCATAAAGTAATGTAGAGTTGTGCATGAGTATAAGTAAGGATATATCATAAAGTAATGTAGATTATTCATGTGTATTGGTAAGAATATATCATAATGTAATGTAGATTTGTGCGTGAGTATAAGTAAGGATATATCATAAAGTAATGTAGAGTTGTGCATGAGTATAAGTAAGAATATATCATAAAGTAATGTTAAGTTGTGCATAAGTTTAAGTAAGGATACATCATAATGTAATGTAGATTTGTGCATGAGTATAAGTAAGGATATATCATAATGTAATGTAGATTATTCATGTGTATTGGTAAGAATATTTCATAATGTAATGTAGATTTATTCATGAGTATAAGTAAGAATATATCATAAAGTAATGTAAAGTTGTGCATAAGTATAAGTAAGGATATATCATAAAGTAATGTAGAGTTGTGTATGAGTATAAGTAAGGATATA
Source organism: Argopecten irradians (assembly GCF_041381155.1). Classification (NCBI taxonomy): domain Eukaryota; kingdom Metazoa; phylum Mollusca; class Bivalvia; order Pectinida; family Pectinidae; genus Argopecten; species Argopecten irradians. Next base: position 29,868,230 of record NC_091134.1, on the reverse strand, counting down.
TCATAATGTAATGTAGATTTGTGCATGAGTATAAGTAAGGATATATCATAAAGTAATGTAGAGGTGTGCATGAGTATAAGTAAGAATGTGTCATAAAGTAACGTAGATTTATTCGTGTGCATTGGTAAGAATATATCATTAAGTAATGTAGAGTTATGCATGTGTATTGTTTTATATTTTTTACTATGAAATGAAAGCACACTGTCTAAGTGTCAGCCGTGATCCGTTTCAAATTTCCAACATGTTGTGTTGTGTATTGGATGTGAATTACTGCTGTATATGTATGATACTCAGACTGGGGCCTTACTATAGAGCACTTAATAGTCTAGGACTGGCATATCGAATCCTTGTAACTATGGAGCTGTGGATATTAGACAGGCCTATATTAACAAACATTATTGCCTTAAAAATTTTGATTCTTGCCTCTGGAATACAGAAAACAAAACATGTTCCTATAATTAGGAATATATAAAAAAAATCTGTCTTACAAACGCTGTGAAAATGATAACAATCTTGACGGATTCTACATAGTCTAGGTAAATATCTTGCACGCTTTGTAAGCGTAAAGTAGTATGGCCAATTACCGTGTATGTAACCAAATCGTCTTACGATATGGATTGATTTTGAGAATTTTTTTAAAAACAATATTTCATGTGTATAAAGAAGAATTTAAATGAAATAACTCAATACATTAGAACACGTGTCCTTTAATATCTTTATTCCATTGGTACAAATACAATACATTGTACTTTAAACAATAGCTAGCCAGCCAGATGTTACCGTTTAGTCCCGGTAGTAATGATAATAATGATAGATATACTAAATTATATAGGTACTCTCAGTTCATAAATTCATGATGAAGCTATATCTCAAATCGTTAATTCTTAGAAACCCTTTTTGAAAGAAAAGAAATAAAAAGTATAAGTTTCCTGTTGGAAATGATTAAGAAATAAACAGGTACATATATACTGTAGTCACATGACCAATAGTAACAGGAAGTATGCTGTGTGTGTATTTGTGTGTGTATATATGTCTGTGTGTTTGACATCGGTTTATTGCACTAGCTGTATAGCATCAGAGGTAGAGGTCAGTGTATATATAAGGGAAAGTACGACTAGATTAAAATCAACAACATGCCGGGCCAAAATGGTCAACTTGATCTAAAGAACAAACAAGGTAAGCAGAAAGCTAGCTAATGAAAAATTGTTGTAAACAGTTTGCAGCAGGTTTGTGATATTGTTAGGCAGCTATTAAAACGCATAAAAATATCTGAAAATGTCTAAAGTATAGAAGTAAAGGTAGTGTAGAAAAGGATAAGACTTTTTAGAATATATTTTCAAAACTCACCTAATGAACAAATACATTACTTAACGTCGATCGTTTATTCAAAAAGTTTTAATAGAAAAGCAATTATGACGAAAGACTTTCTAATTTTGTGCTGAGAGATTCAACATCAATACATCGCTGATAAGTTATGCATATATGACACAGTCAACGTGTTTCAAAGTAGTAATAAAATGTTAACAATTTTTTAAATAATACGAAAATCTAAATGTCAGCTTAAAACGTCCATTAAATGTAAACAGTGAATGTTCTACTTGGGCACTGAAGCAAGCTGACGTTACAAACATTCCATGGTAGTTAGAGTAGTATATATAGTATTCCACTGAATAAGTAGAGTAGTATATATAGTATTCCACTGATTAAGTAGAGTAGTAATATAGTATTCCACTGATTAAGTAGAGTAGTATATATAGTATTCCACTGATTAAGTAGAGTAGTATATATAGTATTCCACTGATTAAGTAGAGTAGTATATATAGTATTCCACTGATTAAGTAGAGTAGTACATATAGTATTCCACTGATTAAGTAGAGTAGTACATATAGTATTCCACTGAATAAGTAGAGTAGTATATATAGTATTCCACTGATTAAGTAGAGTAGTATATATAGTATTCCACTGATTAAGTAGAGTAGTATATATATATAGTATTCCACTGATTAAGTAGAGTAGTATATATAGTATTCCACTGATTAAGTAGAGTAGTATATATAGTATTCCACTGAATAAGTAGAGTAGTATATATAGTATTCCACTGAATAAGAAAGCGTATCGACTGTAACTAAACTCCTAAATGATTGTACTGAGCAACGACATTTACTTACAAGTCAGAGAAGTCTAGTCGGTCAGGTCAGGGATACATTCCCAGTAATTCAGATTGATGTTTTCATTGCTGCGTAAACAGAAAAGCAAACATAGTGTAGCAATCGATATTACATAAGGTTATACCATCAAACGTTAAAACATTCATAGGGCAAAATGTTTACTTTAATGAACACTTATCCAAATAAATATAGAGATATAAAATATCGAGACAGCGAAATGAGGGACGTAAACCATGAAACTCTAAGTTTGGAACATTTACCCAGCAAAATAAGCCATTATATAACGACCTTACGGTCATCTGTCTAATGGACTAGTTTGTAACAAACAGTATCATAATATATAATACATCTATTTTTGGACTCGTTAGCAGCAATAAGGGCATGGAGTGTTGCTGCTATTAGGCGACTGAAACAACTTAAAGTAGACTGAAAGAAAGACTCGTTTAATGTATATTATCCCGCAATCTTAGACATGTGGATATTAACGATAGCACATTTCATAAATATTACTGTCAAATGTATAAGAGATGTATACATATCTAGGTCTGTAATCGATCAGATCTGTCTACCACTCAACGTCAAAAACAAGACCAACACACCTATATATGTCTGTCACTATGATAATGGACATTTGACCACTGTCCACAACAGCGGTCACCAGATAAACGCTAAAGAGGAATAAACGCTAACAGAGAGTTTCCGTTTGTTATTGTATTTATACTGAAATGTCCTAAATCTTCCCACACTCACTACAAGTGGGTATCATTGAGTAGACAGGGCCATGGTAGTGTTTAGACTTAACTGGACAGACTGACAGTGCAACAACATTACTCCGTGTTATTTCAATTTTCTCAAGCGACAGTAGTTTAGAATGAATTGATTTCATGCTTTGTATTACATTATCACGCAAACAAATTGTTAGAGTACCCCCATTCTTCGTTTCATTTGATTACTCAATTGAAAACGAGTGTGCCAGCACAATTAAAAAAAGGAAGTAAAGAAACATGGAAATCCCCATAGCTGATAAAGCAAATCATGCACAAACAATAAAGAAGTAAAGAGATTTAAAAACTCAATGATAAACGTGTTACGGAAATGAACACGAAAGTTTATTTAACATGCAGTCAATTTTAAACAGTTATGAGGATGTATTTCAGGTGTAAAATTTACATGTGTCACAACTGAGGAATTACATAAAATACCACTTTTTGGTTATTGCTGTATTTATTGCTGTATATATATAGACTCCACGACTTTATTTTTCATTTCTATTGCGACTGTGATTGAGCCTTTGACTTTGAGCTATAAGATTGTATTAATATATAGTGTTTTTTCCACTGAGATACGGTATAAGTATATATTTTTAACCTCTCTCAATTACATGTAAATGATTTCCATTTTAAAGAGTTCGAGTCATTGCCTTTTATTAAGTAGGATATTTGTATTGCTGGGGTATATTTGAAAGTATATAAACATGTAAGTATCCGGTGAGAGGTATGGATGTCTACATTTATATGTATACCTGAGGTAGGTATAAATAGACTGCCATTGGAGAGCCCGAGGACACCCAGAGATCACTGTAAACGCTAACGAGTTTCCACTCCAGTAAGTTTAACTTTATTCGGGAAGACGAGGGCCGATCAAAGGAAAACAAAAGTCATTGTAAACTTTTACTTCAGTTCACACATAGCTGGACTTACATAGAACATTGATCATTGTAGACTGTTTCTAACAAACAAAATATTTCCAAGATCATCAGAACATGTCCGAGTTGTGTCCAACTGATCTTTCAGGTCACTGTTTACATTAACATCGTTCACTTTTATCACAAAAGTACAGGTGCTTATAACGTTTTATAGCGTCTATTAGATCAAAAAGACTTTTCTGGACATTTGGTGCGAAATGTATTTTTCTAGGAGGAATGTTTGGCGTTAAGACTAATGACTAAATTAAGGAACTTTGAGGCATTAGGTACCACGAACGTGCAATTTTATTCTAGAAAAGTTAAAATGGAGCCAATTAAGTACTAGTGTTCATCTTTAATTGACCTTGACGGTTCATGAGATCAGTGGAAAATCCGCGGAAATGAAGCGACTAACTCTGACCTCCGTCACCCTAAGTCAAAGTCCCAGAGATTTTCAAATGGTCAATTGATTTGTTGCGGTATTATTCTGAAAAGAGAAAACGTCAAACTTGATGCAAACAATTTAAGCATATAGATTTTCAAGAAGGTCACAATACTACAACACAAAGCTACGGGTAGTGACTGCGGTTTGTCAACAGTCTTATATATGGAGATATGTTTACAGATAGCGAATTACAACTGATGTTGTCACAATACTCATGCTTTCCTTAGCATTGCTGATATCTGCCAATATCACATGAATACTCTATATGAAATCAGTGTTAAGGTTGACTTTTCACTTTAATATTTGAGGAAAATTACTTAAGTTTGGCTTTTAAAGTCAAGACAAAAGGATCGAGATGAGTAATTATTCAATAAAATTATTTATATGATTTCGGAAATTACATGATGTGTAGTGGTTTACATCTAAAAGTGAACTTTAGTGAGTTTGATATTACATCTAGTAGAAGCACTTAGTACGACGTATAGTATATATAAGTGTGGCATAACGTGTGCTTTATACAGTTTACAGTGTTAGTGACATCAAAGAGATGTCTCCCGCACCTTCCCCTTGCCTTGCTTACCTAATGACTGCCACTATAGATCCAGAAGGATGTTTTCTTTGTTCACATCCTTGGAGGACAGAATTTCTTCCTTCTAAGGTCAACCATCTGGGCCCAGTTTCACCAAAATTCCTTAACTTTAAGGAATTCCTTAACTTTAAGAAATGCCTTAACTTTAAAGTACTCCATTGAAAAGCATTACAGATTTTAAGGAAGGCTCCTTCATGAGATTTCCCCCTTAACTTCTTTAAGTAATGCTTTCCTTTGAGGAGTTTAAAGTTAAGGAATGTCCATGAAACTGGGCCCGGGTTATTGTCACCTGACTATCTATTTATCATTAGGCCTTGAACTATGTTTGAATGTTGTCATGAACATATCATGTGAATACTGCTATTGCTTGATATATCGACAGGTGTGCATAGAGTCGTTTCCCAATTCAATCGACACAGATTTTTGTTGCATTTAATACCGGCATTATTAGTCCCTGCCGGTGAAATCGGAGGGGACTATAGTGTTTCTTCCCGTCTATCTGTCTGTCTGTCTATCTGTCCGGATGTGGTTTCCAGATGATAACTTGAGAACCAATAGATGGATTTTGATCAAACTTCACACACTGGTAGCATATGGGAAAATAGAGAGTGGGATTGAATTAGGGGCCAAAAGGTCAAACAAAAGGTCAATGTTACTAAAAATAGATTATTTAAAAAGTTTAGAACACAGCTTGGGATTTTATTGGGGGTCAAAAGCTCAACTACACAAAGGTCACTTTGAGTGCTCTACCGACTGAGCCTTCCAAACACCACCACCGTGGGTTATTTAGTTGGGCGTCAATTTTGTAACAGGAGAGAAGAAAATGTAGCGGTCAGACCGGGATTCGAAACCGGGACCCCCCGAACACTAGCGGAATGCTCTACCGACTGCGCTACCTGGTCACCGATGATCCACCCAGTCCAATCCCGCTTCATTACTAAAAATAGATTGTTTCACAAAATGATAGTTTCCGGACGATAACTGTGTACAATGATAGGATAACTAAGCAATAATAACTTGCCATATATCAGAAACTCTACTTGACGGTAGAGACGTGTGCTGTTTGCAACACTTACTGTAAGCTTGTTTACATAGAGAGTCAGGTAATAAATCGCTTGTTTTCATTGGTAATTCGGGAACACTTTAATCGTTGACCCACGGTAACGGGGAAACCGTGAAGTCCTATGTCTTCCCTGCTATTTGACTGCTACCTGAACACATCTGAAACAATTGTATACTGTTACATCACAACTTAAACTTTCCAAAAATAAGGATTTCTAAAATATTATATAGCCTGTTCGTCTGCTCAAAACAGTCTCCCTCGTTTACGTGATTGTTAGTTGATACGACCGGTGATCAAATCCCAAAAGTTTAGATTATGGAGAATTACGACCAGGTGTCTAGTAGAGTAAGCGTCCCTATTATCATTATGTCACTTACTATGTAAATCTACCAATTCAGCTATTTCAGGTATAGGTAAAAAAAAAAGAATAAGAAACTTCTAGAAATCCTGCATTAGTAAAATCATTTAAACCTCCACAGATGGTTTTCACAAGCCAAAGAGTTCTTGCTAAAACTGAGTGATTTTTAACCAGAACTATTTAACCAGAACCTAGTGTATTCAGTATTATATAATGGAGATACAAGTGATACAAATATTTCTAAACTTGATGTATTATTGTCGCAGGTGTCTATGTGTATATCTGCTACATAGATAGTGAATAAGTGTTTATACGCACCACACAGATTATTTTACCTGAGGGGTTATTTTGATAAAGTGAGTGTGTCAAAATCAACTTCCGATGCGTCGATGTTTTGCTCAGTGTAACTTGCTAGGGAATGCATACCAATTATAATATCATCCTATGATATCTATTTTTGATTATTTTACATATTCCTATCTATTGTGAGAGAATGTATCAGGCAAAAATAGCAGAAAATCATCGGTTCTCTCGGCCTAAAGGCACGTGACCTTCTACTTCCATTACAAGGACAAAGTATGACAAGCTTACAGTTAGTGTTGCATGGAACACACGTCCCCTGCTGACATTAACATTTTCTAATGTATACATCACAACATTAATATCAAGGGATGTCTCGTATAAAGTCATTTTATCGGCGTCATGAAATGAATTTCATCAAAATTCGTTGGTCCATTAATAAGTTTTCAAATTAACCCCACATTTGCCAAAAATTTAATTTTAGTGACAGCAACATTTGTAGGTGACATTTTGACTTCAAATTCAATCATAAGCTACGGTTGAATGAAGTTTAATCAAAATCCATTGATCCATTCTTAAGGTATCTGGAAACCATTATCCGGACATACTGACCGACGCACGGACGCACGGACGAACAGACAGACAGATACAAACACTGTAATTCGCTCCGGTTCCACTGGATATAAGCCTTAAGTTGTTACAGTGATAAAGGCATGGTACTTGGTCTTCAGTAGGTTTTAATACTTCTTTAAAGTTAGAAATCACACTTGATTTGAAACGATAAAGATATAACTAGTCTGAAAAGTTGAAAATGTATGGTAGGTTCTAAAAACATTTAACGTTAGAAATCATACTTAATTTGAAATAATAGAGATATAACTAGTCTGAAAAGTTAAATATGTATGGTAGGTTCTTAAAATGTTTTCAACATATGTGAATCGAATCTGTATACTAGTAATATTTTCGTTTTAAAAGAAAATTCCGAAGATTATGTACTAAAAAATATCTGTTATATGATGACTAAAATCTGAATTTCCCTGTTATTGAAACGTTCTATGCATGTTAAAATTCGTAAACTTCGGATACGTAATATAGAACTTATCCACAATGACTTGTTTGTGTGCATTAAATCAATTTTATATACACAGGCACCAATATTGTGTTCTTAATTTACAAAATAACTTCTGTATGAACACTTTACACAGTGCACTATTTTCTTTTGGTAGAGTCGCCAACATCTAGATATACTAAACGTGGGTTTATCAGCACTTGCTTGGTATTGTTCACTGATCTTTTAAAGACAACTCGGTAGAATATGCAAATAAATCAACACGCAGCTCCCGATAATACATATGTAGGTCTTGCTATATCCGGAAATCCAACTGTCACGTGAGTCACAGCGCGTGATGAACAGTGGCCAGTGTCATTTGTCATGTAGACGACCGATTTGTGCCATATATGGGCAATAGTTGACTAATACCAGGATGTCTCTGGACCAGATTTTACGAATTTTACGATTGGTCACAGGTCAGCGTACTTCTTTCCCTTTAGTGGTACACTTAGTACACAAGAAAACCAAGACAGAGATGAAAGGTCATAACCAGACAGAAGTGTATCAATTAAAATAAATCTACTCATGCTACTAGAAGCTTACAGCTAAAATAATAAACTGATAGATTGGATAGGTCAAGACAATAAACTGATATATACATTGGAGAAATCAAACAATAAACTGATATATACATTGGACAAATCAAACAATAAACTGTTACATACATTGGACAAATCAAACAATAAACTGATATATACATTGGACAAATCAAACAATAAACTGATATATACATTGGACAAATCAAACAATAAACTGATACATACATTGGACAAATCAAACAATAAACTGATATATACATTGGATAAATCAAACAATAAACTTATATATACATTGGACAAATCAAACAAAAAACTGATATATACATTGGACAAATCAAACAAAAAACTGATATATACATTGGACAAATCAAACAATAAACTGATATATATATTGGACAAATCAAACAATAAACTGATATATACATTGGACAAATCAAACAATAAACTGATATATCAAACAATAAACTGATATATACATTGGACAAATCAAACAATAAACTGTAACATACATTGGACAAATCAAACAATAAACTGATATATACATTGGACAAATTAAACAATATACTGATACATACATTGGACAAATCAAACAATAAACTGATACATACATTGGACACATCAAACAATAAACTGATATATACATTGGACACATCAAACAATAAACTGATATATACATTGGACAAATTAAACAATATACTGATACATACATTGGACAAATCAAACAATAAACTGATATATACATTGGACAAATCAAACAATAAACTGATATATACATTGGACAATTTGATATTGATCACTGTATTTTAAAATATGGAATTCATCAAATTATGTAACAGCTTATGGGACATTTCAGTAACAAATCGCAGCCAAAATGGCCAAAGTCACGATGTAATACTCTAAATGGTATAACATTGTTATATTTACTGACATGACAATAGTCTGACCATTATGCCTGTTGTCATTAAATGACAGGTACATATTCGGAAGTATATACTCTCGACACTATCGTCTTGTAAGATCTGACCGGGAATATCAGCCAATACATACAGCTAACCACATCAATCAGTAGAGATAATAACAACTGTCACCACTGTCACTGTTTGATGTTCTTCATGTGTTATCCAAGACATTCTACATTACACCACTCGCCCTCATTAGGTTTTCCTTATGTAATACTCTCATCTCTCTTATGTATTTAAGCTTATTTCGCTGGAAAAAAAAACCCTCCCAAAATAATCCATGTTACAATCTAGACCAAAACTAAGCTGTTAGTATATTGTTTCTAAGTGCCAACTTGTCATTTTCTCGACATCTATCCATAACACATTTGATTTCTAGCAATTTCTAAAATATCTGCAGAAGGCAGTCTCTTTGACAGTTTTTTTCTAACCTCTTAACCCCAGCATTCACCTCACTGATGCTCTTTTTCAAGCCAAATCCTGGTTATCACATTATTGTTTTGTGAATTTGATAATACTGGTAGTGTATGTTTTGTACCTATTGGTGGGGATGGTGTGATAGCCTGCGTGGTTCGGTGGAAGACTTAATTTAGATACAGTTGTAGGTATAATATCACAAAACTAACATATGTTTGCTTTGCATTGTATCTAATTTGTGTTATTTTACAATTGCAGGTGGAAAGTTCTATGGACAGCTGAAAAACAGGCAAAATGAGGAATTAACAGAAATAAATCAGGTTAATGATTTTATAAATCGGAATCAGGATTTTGCCTTTAAAAATATGTCAATATGAAGTTTCTTTTACACCTTTTATGATCACTGTTTATTAATCAAAACTCTTACTTATCAATATCACATGCATAATTGCATATAACATGTAGAAATTAAATACAACACTTTTATGATTATTATTGTTGAATTACGTAACTACTACTCAGTGAAATCCTTTCTAAGTAAGGAATTTACTATTCATCTACAGAAATTTTAGTACCAAGAACTGCTTGTCTTATGGCGTCCCTACGCTGTTATAGTTTTAAGACATAATTCGTTTGTATTTACAGACGTACTTAGAAGATGAATCATTACAGGAAATTGAGGATTTGCCCGAGAAACTCGTCAAGTACAAAGGTACCTGTTCCACCACCGACAGAGCATAAACAATAATTTATATTTGGATAATACTTAATGTTTAATTGTGTATATGTATGTCTAATATATCACGTATAAAATTATTTGTTTTGCTTTTGTTGTCTTCTCCGTTAGTACTCCATTTCATATAGGGCGTAGTGCCTTGGATTACTTTTGCATTTAATTATTTTTGATAACTTTATTCTAAAATGAAACAAGAATTTCAAACTTTTCAATAATGGTGGTAGAGGTGTAGAGTAAGTACCTTGTGATACTGAAGACAAATGTAAATTCGTCCGGTCCTGTTTTCAATAGATAAACATGCTCATTTGTCGACGGTGTACCTTTAACAAATGCTGTATATTTTGGTGGCCAGAATTATAAAACACAGTAGGCGAAGTCCACTGTATAAATACCGGATGTTGCGAACGCCGAAGCGAGAGATTTGTTTTGAAAACACAGTATGCATGTGATCAAGGTCAAGTTTTCGATACTTTCGCACTATAACGAAGGTTGTCGCAATATATATAATATATTTATATATACATTATCCTTTGATTTGTACTTTTTCGAAAATGACACCTATAATTACCTGAAAATAGATCGAATCAGTGCCAGTAGTACTCTCTGTGGCCGATAGTCTCGCAAATTGTTTTAATAATTAACTCGTAGATCATCTTTCACTTACAGTTTACAAATATTTCCTTCATTTGATTATGCTTTAATTTAAAGTACTTCTCATAGAAAGCATTCAAATTTTAGAAAACAAATTTAACATCGATTATAAACAGCACCTTTAGACAAGGTACTGTATGGCTTGTAGCGGGAAGACTGCATGTTGATAGCGATTTTGGTTTTATATGAATGTATGCATTGTTGGATTATTGTATGTAAGTGAATTAAGACCCTTTTTCACACAGATGGATAACTTGGATAATGAAGTTATTGACCAGAGAGTTGCGAAGATTTTGATGACATCATTAACTGCTGTATACAATAGTACTGTTCTTAAAATTGCATTTGTAAAAATTACATCTTTAGGAAGAGCAGTGAAAAAAACCAAAAGAATTTTCAAATAATTCCAAAAGAAATAAGCCTTGATGTATGTCAAAACTTAAACTACCTAATTATCTGAAGACCTGTGATAGATTAGTTTGTTTTTCTTCTCCTGAACTGCCTTCAGATTTACAATGAGATAGTAACCCCTGAAATATCGAGGATGTTTCTCCTGAAATCATGTTTCGTTCTTTTGTTTTCTAGATTACTAAACATATACAACTAATTTATTTTTGACTGGTGTTAATAGGTTCTAAAACAAGTGTCAGGATAGTAAAGCCAGAATTATTAAATTTTACATAGTCTTTCTTCACGATTTTCAAGTGGCATAGAGTTTAGATGGATGTAATAAATTTTGTTATACACTATATATGTGTTTTATTTGAGTATACATTATGCGTATCATTTTCTCAACAGATCAGTTCATGGAGTTTGACTTGGACAACTCTGGGGATATTGGTAAGAATCGAGGAAAATTGCACTATTTAGTAAAGTAACTTATAATGTCGATAAACAAATGTCTTAGTCGCAGTTGCTCACATATATGAGAAGTTGTTTATAAATGTTGGCTCATTCTGACAGAAAGGATTATTAGTACTGCATATTGTAATATATGTTTGATCATTAGACTGATAAAGAGGTTGGATAAAAATATCATGAATTACAGCATACTATTTAGGACAAATATAAAATAGAAATAAGATCAAAGGATACACAAAAACCTAACAGATATGGACAAAAACTCAGGAGGAGAAACCGTTTGTTTTGGAACTCTTCATTTCTCCAAACAAATTGTGTCGTTAGACTTAAGTATATTTTCCCGTTTTACCAGATATCATGGAATTGAAACAGATGATGGAGAAACTCGATTGTGCTAAGACACATCTGGAGCTGAAGAAGATGATTGCCGAGGTGGACACGACAGGCTCGGGAACTATCCTTTACAGGGAGTTTCTTGATATGATGTTAGGAGGAAAGTCTACAGTCCTCAAACTGTGAGTTTTTAGTTAGAATCCTGTCGATGGAAATGTTAAGATTGAGCTAGTATGAATATGATAAAGAACTTAAAATGATCATTTTTTCTTCTGAAACAGTATTCCATTAAAGATACTCCACCGCTGACAAATGATAATTTTTCACTATCAAAAATAGGATCAGACGATTTAGTATTTTTCTTCTGTTACCAAAGTTACTTACTTTACACCATTACCACCATTTAGAAGTTTGAGCTTCTAATTTTACTTCAAGTTAAAAATATGAAAAATAATTAATTGCATCCCGAAAAAATCAGTGGAACTATATTCTGTATGGAATGAAGTACTGATTGCTCATGCACCAAAGGCAAAATATATTATTTTATATTATTTTTATGTTAATTAGACATATATATACACGATTAAACACCAATTATTGTTCAAGTGATAAATATCATTTATGCTCTGTCGGCGGTGGAGCATCTTTAATATTCAGGACCAAAAATAACTAAGACGGAAAATATATTTTATCTCAATATAAACTATTGATGATTTAAAATTGGTTTTGCTGAAATGTGGACATTTTTCATTCCAACAAATTTTATTGATAAAATGGCTTAAGGATGTATTCTTCTGAGGTTTCAGTCCCGTTGAAGTCTCGTTTCGACAAAGATCAAAGAAGTTATGAGATTTTCAAATATATTTTATCAATATCTGTTGCAAGTTGCCAGATGCAAATTTTGTCAAAAAATTACATTTCTATTTTCAGTAGATTTTTTCATACAGAGATTTTAAGAAATGGCCCATTTGGCGGCCATTTTGAAATTGTGTCTTTTTCCTCTTTGAGTAGAGCCATAGTTTAACCATTTTTTACTGAAATTGTTTTTACTTAAATCATCACTGCACCAGCATTTTTAGCTGTAACGAGCTAATTTTTGCTGTTAATCTTTACTAGGTTCGTGGTTATTAAAATATTGAGCATTATTGTGTGAAGTGATACGCTTTTGTCACTTTATTTTTACATTTAATGGTAATTTGAGCACTTATATTTTTTACTCTAAAATACTGAAAAATAACACATATTCAAATGGGACAAAAAAGTAAGCACACTGACCCCCCATTTTTCTGCCTCATTTAGAAAGAACAACCCATGCCCTATTGATATGGAAAATATTAACAAAAGTTTAAAACCACAACTGTTTCTATAAAGGGTTAAATTTGGCAAAAATGGCTGAAAATGGTGTATTTTGTAGCTCAAAATTAAGCGGTAGGGGTAGCATATGTTATTCTGAGAAAAAATATGAGCCTTATTAATCAAAACTTGTATATTTTTAAAGGAGACTACAGGAAAATAAATTCTTCAAACTTCCATACATATCAAACATCTCATTAGGAAATTATAGCTTTAAACTCTTGTGTATATGGTCAGAACGGCAAATCCCAAAAAATCTAAGATTTTGTCAACTTGGTATCTTTGAGTGACAATAGCTCTAAAACAAGCACACCGACATATGTGTTTTCTTCCATTTTCTTGTATGGTATGAACTCCTATTTCCAAAAATCTATATGAGAAAAAAAGTTTAATACAAGAAAATTTTGACTTCTCAGAGGTGTACATCCTTAATAATAAATCATGGAAGCACAAGGTAAAGTTTTAAGAGTTACCTCCCCTTTTATATGCGCAATCTTACCAATACCTGGAAGAGTTCCCATTCTATCAATCTGTTACCTAGTATCCTTTGTAAGTTATATAATGTGTTATATTCTGTATCATCTACGTTAGATTAGCGTTTCCTAGCCGACATTGATACAGAATATTAATTATCACTACCTTACTATTGCCACGAGTGTGAAATCTCTATAAAATATAATTATTTCTAGTCCCAAAGCTGATATTTAGATATATTACATTCTGACAGAATCCTGATGTTTGAGGAAAAGATGAGGGAGAAAGAAAGACCATCTGGACCCCCTCCCAAGCGGGATCTGAGCAGTCTTCCGTGAACTGAATCCAATACTTAGGATATAATGAGGGTCAACAGCGTGATTGTGTTTGAATGTGTGGATGTAATGTAGATGGGAGACAAGGAATGAAAGAACGTGTGTTTTTTTTAGCGCGATTGTAATTTCGTAATATGTTATTTTTCACCATTATCTTTCAATATCATACTCCATTTCAATTAAATTGTCATATAACGCCATGTTTACATTTTTACGTTTTATCCGTATACTAAGTTAGTATGATAACTATCCGTAATGCAATAACTATTTCATCGTTTATATTAGTTATCGCACACACGATACATTTAGATGATAATGTCATTATTTCTACTGAAATTATACTTTAATTGCTATGGTACATATATAATGATGTTCGTCGAAAAACATAATAAAGTGCAATTATCTATACAGATACACTTTGTTTTTCCTACCTCAGTTAAGCATCGGATGAACCGTTGATCTTACTAAGTTTGCTGGATTTTGATAAAATAGGGAATTCCAGATTTCGCAAGACTGAACACGTTCTTAAAATGGTTTCGTTTTCGTTTTAGACGTACAAATATTAAAATCAATTGTATCTGAACTTTTTAAAAGTTCTGGCACGAAACCGTAATAAAAGGAAAGATGTGAGTGATAATAACATTGTAAAAAATTATGGTTTGAAGATATGTTGTTGTAATGTTCAGATGAGAAATAAACTTCTATAGTCATCCGACATATTGAAATAAGGTGGATATAAATCTTACATGATCTATATATAAAACATGTACCAAGTTAGATAGAAATATCACTGGGAAATAGTCGATGAAGTGTTGGATATCCACCGATTTTCTTTATGATCAATCATTAATAGATAAAAAATGGAAAGAGATACATTTATATCGCTATCATGGTGAGGCCCTTCCCCAGGCGGGTCCAACCACAAACCACGCAATACTACAACGGGCTGTACCAGCACAACCTGGACACACATCACCACAACAAAGTCATTTCAAGCCTGGAAACAAGGGCGACTGATTTACATAATCCGTGGTAAATAGGACATTCTAAACTAGCTATTGTCTTTTCTAATCAATATCATTAGATTTAAAGGACATGTTTGAACTAACAGCTTTCTAACGGATTTTTGGATTTTGTTTTCTCTGCGCAACGATGATACAAAAGACAATGCTACATACGTTTTTTTGCGTTCTATTTCTACATGGCTGTTGAATTAATATCCCGACGAGTATACAAGGCTAGGCGATGATAAAACCTCCAATAATGACAAACGCAAATTCAGAATATACTGAGGTTCCTGAACAAATACAAAGAGAATAGCACCAGATGGGCCGGCGGACTAAACGACCTCGGAAACACTATATGTTTTATTTTAGTCAAATAAGAGAAGGAAATACATGTATACTGATATACTAGAAACTTTATCACATCGATTGTGAAAAAGTTATATAACTTATACAAATCATTTTCTGTTATCCGGATGTAAGTGCGCGAGGGGTCTTAAAGTTGGAAGAAAGCGGGGTGGCCGTAAAAACCCCAACAAAACAACGTGATAGTGTAAGTGACCCCTGACCTTTTAACATGTCGAGGATCCAACCCCGGCCGGATAGGTGAAAGCTGAGTGACTGAATCATTACATCACATGGAATGAAACCATGGGCCTAACAAAGCAAAAATCATTTATATCCTAGTAGTGATATGTTCTTATTCAATTATAATATCGTCCAAACAAACGACTATTCTTTGTATATGATTTCAGTGGAGATCAATTTGACACTAAGAGATAAATGAACGCATAGACATGGATCTGCTAACATCTATACCCGCTCAGCAAAATTGAAGTGCCGGACAGAAAGTCGTATTCGAAGAAATCAATGTGATTAAGGCGAGTCAACCGAATTATCACGGGCTACAACACAGGCCAACACAAGTATTGGCCATGTGCAATCTGGCTACAACACAGGGCAACAAGTATTGGTCATGTGTAATCTTACCGAATTATCACGGGCTACAACACAGGGTAACAAGTATTGGCCATGTGTAATCTTACCGAATTATCACGGGCTACAACACAGGGCAACAAGTATTGGCCATGTGTAATCTTACCGAATTATTACGGGCTACAACACAGGGTAACAAGTATTGGCCATGTGCAAAATGGCTGCAACACAGGTTAACAAGTATTGGCCATGTGTAATATTGCTGTATTATTACGGGCTACAACACAGGGTAACAAGTATTGGCCATGTGCAATATGGCTAGAACACAGGTTAACAAGTATTGGCCATGTGTAATCTTACCAAATTATTACGGGCTACAACACAGGGTAACAAGTATTGGCCATGTGCAATATGGCTACAACACAGGCTAACAAGAATTGGCCATATGCAATATGGGTACAACACATGCTAACAGGTATTGGCCATGTGCAATATGGCTACAACACAGGCTAAAAGGTATTGGTTATGTGGAATCTGGCTTCAACACAGGGTAACAAGTATTGGCCATGTGCAATCTTACCAAATTATCACGGGCTACAACACAGGGTAACAAGTATTAGCCATGTGCAATATGGCTACAACACAGGTTAACAAGTATTGGCTTGGTGCAATCTTACCAAATTATCACGGGCTACAACACAGGGTAGCAAGTGTTGGCCATGTGCAATCTTACCAAATTATTACGGGCTACAACACAGGGTAACAAGTATTAGCCATCTGCAATATGGCTACAACACAGGTTAACAAGTATTGGCCATGTGTAATCTTACCGAATTATCACGGGCTACAACACAGGGTAACAAGTATTGCCGATGTGCAATATGGCTACAGCACAGGTTAACAAGTATGGGCTTGGTGCAATTTTACCAAATTATTACGGGCTACAACACAGGGTAGCAAGTGTTGGCCATGTACAATCTTACCAAGTATTACGGGCTACAACACAGGGTAGCAAGTGTTGGCCACGTGCAATCTTACCAAATTATCACGGGCTACAACATAGGGTAACAAGTATTGGCCAGGTGCAATCTTGCTACAACAAAGGTTAACAAGTATTTTCTATGTGCAATCTTACCGAATTATCACGGGCTACAACATAGGGTAATTGGCCATGAGCAATCTGGCTACAACACAGGCTAACAAGTATTGCCCATGTGCAATATGGCTACAGCACAGGTTAACAAGTATTTGCCATGTGCAATCTTACCAAATTATCACGGGCTACAACACAGGGTAGCAAGTGTTGGCCATGTGCAATCTTACCAAATTATTACGGGCTACAATACAGGGTAGCAAGTGTTGGCCATGTGCAATCTTACCAAATTATCACGGGCTACAACACAGGGTAGCAAGTGTTGGCCATGTGCAATCTTACCAAATTATTACGGGCTACAATACAGGGTAGCAAGTATTTGCCATGTGCAATCTTACCAAATTATCACGGGCTACAACACAGGGTAACAAGTATTGGTCATGTGCAATCTGGCTTCAACACAGGCTAACAAGTATTGCCCATGTGCAATATGGCTACAGCACAGGTTAACAAGTATTTGCCATGTGCAATCTTACCAAATTATCACGGGCTACAACACAGGGTAGCAAGTGTTGGCCATGTGCAATCTTACCAAATTATTACGGGCTACAATACAGGGTAGCAAGTGTTGGCCATGTGCAATCTTACGAAATTATCACGGGCTACAACACAGGGTAGCAAGTGTTGGCCATGTGCAATTTTACCAAATTATTACGGGCTACAATACAGGGTAGCAAGTGTTGACCATGTGCAATTTTACCAAATTATTACGGGCTACAACACAGGGCTACAGACACAGATTTATAGATCTTCTCTTTAGCTGACGTAATATATCTATAGGATCAACTGATTTTATGTTAATTATTTAGATAGCAGTGGCGTACCTGATCTGATTTGGTTTCTTAACTATTTATGTAAAACAACTTTCAGTTTTTTACATTATTTATCAATTGTAATTTAACATCTAGCATTGCCTGGCTGATTCATTCTTGTTTATTGTATTGACACCGTCAAACAAACTTTCACATACTGCATCCAGCGATCTCAAATTTACGGGACACGGCGTTACTATTCATTCTTAATGAAAATCAATCAGATATAATCTGACAATCAAATCAAATTTGACCAAAGACAGAAATTAAGAAAAATAAATAGATAAATAAAAAAATAAGAAAAAATAAAATAAGAAAATGAACAATTATAAAACAATAACAGCTAAAATGAAAATTGGACTAGAAACTGGAATAATAGAAAACAAAACCCGTCCATTTTGAATGAGTATCGGTCAAGACAAATAAGCAGGCAGGCGTCCCTATTTACATCCAGTGTTTCCTATTGTTGTTGAAGTGGTGGTTATTTACATCGATGGGTGATGAGGATGCTGTTTAAAATATATCCAATAGCCTGGTTCTTTCACATTTGCTATTTTCTATCATTCGTTCGTTCGGCTTCAATGGTCATTATATTTCTTAAAATTTTTCTTCATCTCTAAATTTTATTCATTTATGTCATATCTCAGTCAAAAACATCGATTTTCCGAATAATACTTAAAATGTTTGCCTAAACATAAAGTAGTAATTTTGTCGAGTTTCGAAATTTCTAAGATTACTGTTACTGTTCTCATAACGTACTGAACAATTTAATCACTATAAACGCAACAATGAGAGATTGATTGTAATCGTGTACACAGGAGAAATATATTCAGTTTGACACGGAAGTGTCAACTTTCTTAGAAACCGGTGAAACATCTGATTTGTATTAATGAGGATACCGTGACAAATTGTAAAAAATATAGAAAGTTTATTGCAAATCGTCATGTGAACTGAACAATGAAGGCTTACAAAGCCATGACATACACATTCTAGACAATGGAATGCTAAAGATTCATACAATGTTAATAGAAATATATTAATATGAAATACATTTCATTGCATTACTCGTTAACAATCATGTGATATGTTAACCTATTGTTAACATATCATGCTGACAGAATTTTCGACATCAAACAGACAGTAAAGCTAGGCGATGATTTGTGTACAAGATTGTAAATTGATGACATTTTGTCGTCTGTCAAACGTGTCATGTAATCAAGAGTAATCTACATTACAGCACACATAAAAAATAAATAAAACGTTAAAAGCGAATAAATAAAGCCGATCAACAGCTTCAAGTATATTAATTTATGGATTTCTAAAAAAATTCTACTACAAAATGTCAATCACACAGACACATAATATACATAATTACTTCCTACGAAATACTGCGAAAATGATTAACGAATATTTACTCGATACTGGTATAATATAAAATTGGAAAAATGTCCTCGTATTTATTTCCGTTTTAGCCAGCAATAAAAGGATAATATGACATTATCTCAATCGATATCAAAAATATAAATTATATTTGAGCAGGCTAATTAAAATACTTTCACGAAAGGGCGAAATAAAGACAGAACTGTTTTCCATTTTGTATATGATTTAGGCAAGCTGGTTATCAGACCTCCGAGACGCTTCCATATGACAATCACATGGGTCAATCTGACAGTAACCTTGGTGACACATACGTTCACACCATTCTTTATAACCTGGGACATTCCTGAAAAGTCCTCGAACCTCACATACAGGAACTTGGACAGCATACTCGGGATCTTCACACCTGCAGGTGTCAATTGGACAGAAACCTCTAATACCATTGGCTATACAATATTGGTCTATCTTCTCCGAAACTGCTTCCTCTTTGAACACGAACTGACCATGGTAACGACAGTTGAAACATAATCGCGGCTCCTCAGTTGTCGTCATTTCAGCTGTTGTAGTTTCTGCAACGAAAGGATTAAGTGTGGTTGTATCCTCGCTCATAGGGGGTGGAGTAGTTGTCATGATTACAGCCGATGTGGAGTCTTCATTGGTTGTGGTCTGTTTAGATGTAGTGGCCACGTCAGGTGTCATATCAGTTGTAGGCTGCCCAGCAGTTGTAGCATCAATGACGTCATCAGGTATCATTTGGTCGATTGTTGTGTCTTCTTCAAAGGCAGTTGTCTGTTCAGTTGTAGGTTGCCCAACTGCTGTAGCATCAGTGACGTCATCAGGTATCATTTGATTAGTTGTTGTGTCTTCTTCAAAGGCAGTTGTCTGTTCAGTTGTAGGTTGCCCAACTGCTGTAGCATCAGTGACGTCATCAGGTATCATTTGATTGGTTGTTGTGTCCTCTTCAAAGGCAGTTGTCTGTTCAGTTGTAGGTTGCCCAACTGCTGTAGCATCAGTGACGTCATCAGGCATCATTTGATTGGTTGTTGTGTCTTCTTCAAAGGCAGTTGTCTGTTCAGTTGTAGGTTGTCCAACTGCTGTAGCATCAGTGACGTCATCAGGCATCATTTGATTGGTTGTTGTGTCTTCTTCAAAGGCAGTTGTCTGTTCACTTGTAGGTTGTCCAACTGCTGTAGCATCAGTGACGTCATCAGGCATCATTTGATTGGTTGTTGTGTCTTCTTCAAAGGCAGTTGTCTGTTCACTTGTAGGTTGCCCAACTGCTGTAGCATCAGTGACGTCATCAGGTATCATTTGATTGGTTGTTGTGTCTTCTTCAAAGGCAGTTGTCTGTTCAGTTGTAGGCTGCCCAATAGTTGTAGCATCAGTGACGTCATCAGGTGTCATTTGGTCCCTTGTTGTCGTCTCTACGGATGTTATGGAGTTGCTTTCAACTAAAACGAGACGAAAAATATAACGATAAGATACATGAGCCAAATTAAAGCACGTTAAACAAATGTCTTACATAACCACTGAGGAGTTGATGAAATTATTTTTTAGATAATAACATGCATCTAATAAGGTTAACATACTGTAAGAGCGATAAATGTAGTTCTAGACAAAAAATTCTTTACTACACTGACAAGGGCCAGGGTTTCGACCACTATGTGTAATGGCGAGCAGTAAGCGAAAGCATTTCACAAACATTTCACTACAGAGGGCTTTTCTGGCATATCACAGTTAAGCCAACTAATCTAATTTCTATTAGAACTGATTTGTTTCCAAAATATGTGCAAAATTTAATGTACACTTAAACTAAAATGTCCCTTTAAACAATAAGTTTCAGCGACCTAATTAGGTTATTGTACATTATAACACCTACCTGTCGGGAGTGTGGTTTCCACAAAAGGACAAGTGAAAAAGTTCCTAGTTGGTTCCATCACATTGGAGATGTAACTAAGCACTGATTGGGCTTGATCACGTGTACAGTGAATGTTAGCGGCATTGATGAAACAGAGCTTGGTTGTCTCAAGCAAGCTGAAAAATACAAGAGGAAACTATAAGACTAGATACAATATTAGGTCGAACAATGACGTGCACAATGAACGGACGTCTATTTACATGGTACTAGGCTATATCGTTTAGTCATGCATGAATGATGAGGAAAAAAGTTTTCATTTTGATATAATAATTTAATGTATAATAACGAAACAATTAGGTTTGAAAATGAATTGATTTTAATAAATCTTATACAAACCTGCAGAGTTGTTGAGCTTGCATGAATAAATCTGGGCTAGATGCTACCATGGAGACGAGCCTGCCAATTTCCTGAGACGGTATCATGAGACATGACTGTGTTGAGAGAACGATGTCTGGTTTTGCGAAACATTTGGCGGTTTCAAGGAAGTCTGTGACACAACAAGGAAAAAATTATGAAATCTCCGATCTACATGTTTCTAAACCTCTTCACTTAGGTTGCAATTTTTACTTAGTATCGATAATTCTTTCTTAGATTGAACCTTGTATCATGCTTACAAACTATTAAACATGTTGTTTACCTTGTTTTCCTGTGTTGCATATGTAGTTGAAAGTATGACGGAGAGATGTGTATTGTAGAAGGTGTGCCCCACTACAGCCGGCTGATTCTCTCGCAAGACATGTCTCCAATGCTCCCACAGACCTGTACAACGAAATGCATCATTAGATAAATTCTACGCAGTTGTAAACAAGATTTCACGGGAGGGGTGTTATGTGAACAAAATGATAGTTTTCAGATGAAATTTTTATTGTATTAATTGTTAATTCTACAAAACTATACTTACATGCATAATTCTTGTAGTTCATTATCTGACAGCTGAGGAAACACTCCCGTTTTTGTTGCTTCCAACATCTGGGAATAGTAAGGTGACGATCCGATAGAGTTAACGATACATTGGGCGATAACTGTAGTATCGCAGCTTGGGGAATCCATCATCACATCTATGGATATCGGTTCCATGTTCAAGTCCGGTGATGGCATCATAATGGATACGGTGGTTGCTGGTTCCGTTGTGATTTGTTCCGTAGTGGTAGGTTTTATGGATGAGGTGGTAGTTGGCTCCATGGTGGTTGTTGTTTTTGGTTCCATGGTGGTTGTTGTTTGTTCTACCGTTGAGGTAGTGGATGGCTCCATGGTTATTGTTGTTTGTTCTACAGTTGATGTAGTGGATGGCTCCATGGTGGTTGTTGTTTGTTCTACGGTTGAGGTAGTGGATGGCTCCATAGTGGTTGTTTGTTCTACGGTTGATGTAGTGGATGGCTCCATGGTGGTTGTTGTTTGTTCTACGGTTGATGTAGTGGATGGCTCCATGGTGGTTGTTGTTTGTTCTACGGTTGATGTTGTGGATGGCTCATGGTGTGTTTTCTGTTGTTTGGTGTCATCTACGGCTGATGTAGTGGATGGCTCCATGGTGGTTGTTGTTTGTTCTACGGTTGATGTAGTGGATGGCTCCATGGTGGTTGTTGTTTGTTCTACGGTTGATGTAGTGGATGGCTCCATGGTGGTGGTTGTTTGTTCTACGGTTGAGGTAGTTGATGGCTCCATGGTGGTTGTTGTTTGTTCTACGGTTGATGTAGTGGATGGCTCCATGGTGGTTGTTGTTGTTTTTTGTTCTACGGTTGAGGTAGTGGATGGCTCCATGGTGGTTGTTGTTTGTTCTACGGTTGAGGTTGTGGATGGCTCCATGGTGGTTGTTGTTTGTTCTACGGTTGAGGTAGTGGATGGCTCCATGGTGGTTGTTGTTTGTTCTACGGTTGATGTAGTGGATGGCTCCATGGTGGTTGTTGTTGTTTGTTCCATGGTTGAGGTAGTGGATGGCTCCATGGTGGTTGTTTTTTGTTCTACGGTTGATCTAGTGGTTGGCTCCATGGTGGTTGTCGTTTGTTCTACAATTGAGGTAGTGGCTGGCTCCATGGTGGTTGTTGTTGTTTGTTCCATGGTTGATATAGTGGTTGGCTCCATGTTGGTGGTAGTTGTTGGTTTCATTGTATCATTGGTGACTGGCTTTATGGGTGCAGCTGTAGTTGCCTCAGAAGACGTTTCAATGGTTGTAGGAAGGGTTGGTATCATATCTGTCGTTGTTAAATCTACTGCCGTTGCAAGTGGTTCTACTTCCGCATTTGCTGTTTCGTTGGCAGTGGCCTCGGGTGATGATACAGGCTCTACTTCTGGTACACTTGGTTCTGGTGTTGAGGTCTGTGGTTCGGAAGTGTTGGTTGATTGATTGGTGATATATTCTGAAGACATTGTGGAATTGATGGTAGCACTTTCAGTGTCTTTAGTTACTAGGGACTGCTCTGTAGTTGTTACTTCAGGGTTATCTAATGTACCTGAACGTATAAAACATGTACAGTGAAATAATTAGTCACTTTATGTAATATCCTTTTGTTGTGCGATTGGATAGATTTGTTTGTAATAAAATGTCAAATCACATCGTGCCACAAAAAGACTGTGCACTATCAATGCATTGTTTAAGATATGAAAAAGTGACACATTTGTCTAACCTCTTATCGTAATAACAACTTGATTTTGCAGAGTGCATTATGTTATTATAAAAACGGAATATTTAAAGCAAATCCGACCGTTTACCTACCTGATATGATTTGTTGACAGCCAAGCATATCCTGTACTGGTCCTGTAAGCGTCATAGTGAACGCCGTCATGTAATCACTAGACCGTGTACCGCAATATGCATCAGTGATATTCGTCACGCATGCCATTGCGCCGTCCAGAAGACTGAAAATAACATTTAAAATATGATAGATCTACAGATATTATTTAAAGTTGTGACATTTTTATCGATTTAAAGTCTGAATTATGGTTTTGTGATTATATCCATATTATCTAGCTAAATGGCCTGATTCTATAAATCGATTGAGATAAAAATTAAAGTAATTCCATACAAACCTGCACACTGTTGAAGCCTGTTGACTGTTTGGAGGTATTTCAGAAATGGAGAAATCGCCAATATTCAAACATTCCGACGTTTCGTTAACAAATGATGGATCAGAGAGGCACATGTTGTTATCGAAAAACTCTGTAATATGAAACAAATACTTATTGGAACATGCATTTTAAGAATTTAATGTGTACTATTGTTTTATTAATTAGAGCGATTTCTTTCGTTAACGAGGTAAATGTTTTGCTGATTTATTGCAATTATCCGTCATATCGAAGCACTCTTGGCTTGCCTTAAAGGTTATTTTTCTTGAATATGTATGCACTTATATTCCGATGAACCAAACACACAATACCACCTACCGTCTTCGGTACTGCATACGAAGGCTATGGAGGACATTATCAACTCGAAAGGGAGTGCTTGATCTCTGGTGCAGTTAGTCAGGCTATTCCCGACACATTCGCCTAATGTAGTAGTTAAACTGGAAACAATGTAAAATAATGTTGTAAGAAATACAAAAGTATTAACGGACACCCCTTATTTATTTTCAGAAGAACAAATTTTAATCACCTCTTTAAATGATCGCTTTTTATTCAGAAACGAATCATGTCGCCCAATATGGTCAATATTGCAATTGGGTTATAATAAATGAAGTTGCAAAGTAAATTTTAATTTACAACAGCTTTTATGCAAACACTTCAAATCAGATGAATTATATGCTCTCTCTATCAAATGATTAAATTTTCAGTAAAATTGAATAGTAATGAACTTTCTACCACTAACATCATGAAAGTAGTGTTACGTCATCTCCGTGTGGTTTTCTGTAATGGGTATCCATAGTCACGACACTTGATGATCTATCACATATTTTATTCAAATCTGAATAATGAATAATCACGTTTTTGTACAATGGAATAATTAAGACATCTATTTTTTTCACAAATCTTGCTTACTTGCAAAGTGATGAGATTTCTTCTGGCGTAACATTAGGAATTTGACCTTGTGTTAATTGTTGTAGAACATCATTGTACGAAGGCCATTCCGATACCGCTGATTGGAGACAGGTTCCAAGTACTTGTATGTCACATGTTTGAGATTTGACTGTAACTGAAAAAAAAGTTACACAAATCAGAAAAAAGATCAAATAGATTGAGAAACCTTTTTCCTAGAAAGGAATATTACATTTAGAGATTTATTCAGTCTTTAAAAACATAATGTATTGGTTTTGTTTTACGTGTTTCACAAAATATTTCATATAGTATATGTAACTAACCGATCTCATAACACCTCCTTTCGTGGAGTAAACCGTGTATGATATTATAAAACATATACAGTGTTTATATAGAAAATATGTAGATATGATATTAAGTGCATTAATTACCGAGAAGCAGTTAAATCAACATTATATTAAAATAAAATAAAAAATGAAATAAACTAAAATTAATTTGATAGATAATTTCTAACTACCATTTCTGAAAACGATAAAATTTATTTTATTAAATATTAATTAGTTGTAGTCTGTAACGGGCGACCTATTAATTAAATATATTTTTGAATTGAAATGGATGGAATTTAGCGGTAAGTTTTTGATAAATTGTATTACTTACTTAAGAGTGTAGCAGAGAGAACTAGATTAAGTAAAGCCTTCATTGTCACTGTATTGTGTGCTGCCTGTCTTCAGTTTGACTGAAGCTCACAACCTAGATCGCCTTATATACATTTTAAAATGATAACAAGGCATGGCATGTGGCATAATTAGTTATTCCACAAACACCACATAGCCCACCTACGATTGTATGATGTCACAGACTGTGATGAGCGTCTTTCCAAGCATGGACCCGCCTCCTCCCTTTTTTGGTCTGACACCTTGGTTTGTTTGTGTAGGGTCACGTGACATGTGACGTAGAATAAAAATAACAATGTCCTTAATGACACTTATATGATCAATCATTGTAACAAAAAAATGTAATGTATTAGGTAACATATATTATGACAGTAGATATTTGTCTATATATATTGTGTTGAGTTAACAACGGCGAAAATGTAAATTTTACGCTAAGGTAATACATTGTATGCTAATGGCAAAGCTTAATCATAATTCTCCTTTGAATTCATTCATAAAATAATGCGTGATTGTAATATACAAACAGGCAATCATTTCCGAATACAATGGGAGCATTATTTTGTCATTGACCTAACTTTGAACGTTATCAATAAAATATTGACAAAAATATATATATAAACAATATACAAATACAAAACTCTGTAATCTTATTCTAGTAAATAAGAGCTAGAGCATAACGAGAAATTAGTCTCTTTTGATATACACTTAATCAAACATGACAGTTATTTGATGAAGGCTGACAGAAATATATATTTAGTTGCATTCATCAATTACTGTTTACTGTGCTGATCCTCCCAGGACAAATATAAATGCTACAACAACATAACCAAATTTGTCCATTGAGAAAATGTGTCACAAGATAATAAGTTCGAAAAAATATATGGTTTGAGAAATTATAAAATTAAGAGACAATATATGCTTCTTATGGAAAAGTAATTGCAGCATCAGAAATATATGTGGTCACGTGTATCTGGATGAGTGAATAAGTCGTGGTAGTGAAGTTTTGTGATACAGCCTATAAACATTCAATATAAAATTGATGTTTGGACGTAGTGACTATCACACGAAATAACATTTCTAATCAATTAAAGTTACGCAAAGATAATTTTTTCATTGGTTTAATATTTATCCGCTCGTTTGCACCAATTTCAAATCTTAATTGCGATAGCTATGTAAGATAGTTGGTTAATTTTGTAATCTTGGATACGTAACAGTAATGTGTCACGCTTTGCCATAATACTGTACGTAGGGTTTCTTACTTTGTTTAGATTTTCCCCAAAATGTATGATTAAACATTTATCCTATTAATATTTTGAAGATCGAAAATGTGGCTGAACATACAAAAGAAATTGAAACTTTCATAATTCATTTTATTCGATTAATAAACTATAAAATTCAATATTGCAATAGCCGATTGGGCTCATTTTGATAGAAGAAAAAAAATCGGGTAATTACGCTAAACTATCGCGTTATTTCGCGAAACTTTCGTGTTATTACGCGAAACGTTTTGGCGTTATTACGCGAAACGTTTGGCGTTATTACGTGAAAGTTTCGCGAAATAACGCGATAGTTTAGCGTAATTACGCGCTTTTTTTACGTAATTTCGCGTAATCATTTTTTCTTTATTTATCTTCTACCATAATGAGCCCATTCGGCTTTCGTACTAAAACATCCATTTAAAAAAAAAAGCAATACAAAATGGAATGTCTCATATTTTTGTTAACGATATTCAATATCTTTCTTTTATCACATTTCATTAATTACGATGCAATAATTGATTTTCTTTTTGTTTTCATACTTAATTTGACTTTCTGATTTGCCAATTCTTTTATCTCTATGCCACTATGAATAAAATCCCGCGAGAATGACTCAACTTTACCGAGATATCAAAAAGAGACATTGCCATTGAGTTATGATTCTGAAAAAGAATCCCTTGGAAAAAACACTGGAATCCTATATTAAAACGTATCTTATTTTATCAAATAAATTAAAAAAATGATTATGAGCATTGTTGTCACTATTTTTAAATTTCATTGGGTTTAAAAAAAATCATTTATGGATTTTTGGGAGAATCCACTACGAGTTTGCTAACAAATTGAATAAGCAAAAAATGAAGAAATAAATTCTGGGACAATTAAAACTTTTAATTAATGTTTCAAAATGCATGTTTCAATAGTATCATTAGAAAATACTACAGTTTTAATTGGATAGGATAGTTGAGTGTAATCGAATTTTATGTTTTTAATAAATTTGTCGTTTTATTAGATATAAGACACGCGACAAATATTAGCGAGGACTTAAAGGTTCGGCTCCGAACTGCTGTTTCATTTTTTATCTAGGATGCTTTTAATAAACTTGTTGACTACATATTTCACTGTATTTGCGGTTGTTGTGATGATGTCAATTATTTACTAATTTCTGGTATAGTATGTACTCCCAAATTGATTTCGAGAAACACACCTAGACAGGTACAATTTTTACCATTTTACTAATCAACAAAATAACATTTGTTTTTTTATATGTTTTTGTTAAATGATAAAGTTTAGCCCGATTTGTACTGGTATGACATTGGCATTACAGTTGTGGTAAGTATTGTTGACGTGCGGTGATTATCGGATACAACCTTTAAACACTCCTTAAAGTCAATTGCACTTCGATTCTGCATGTTCCCCATGAAATTGTTGACGTTGCCTGACATGTTCATAGACAAGTTACAATTTCAAAATGTAAAGTATTTTCCATAAGATGATATTATAGCAAAATTGCAATTCATGCTTTATTTCGCAAGTTCATTCAGTTTATTAGAATTTTATTATTATTATATATGCTATTGTACTTTAATGCAATGTATAGTAATTGAAAATAGTTTTAGTCTCAAACTGCCAAAAGTTTATAAAAAATTCTCATGTCGATATCAATTTCTACTTCCATTTTCAAACTCAAACTAAAGTGAACATGACAGATAGATATATCTTTATATCCTGAGATATAAAATTGTTTTTGAAAATCCTCATGCAGATATCATATCCTGTATACAAATTATATAACAAATGATATTCATTGTGAAAATGTTATGATGTCATTGTGTATTTGTCATATTGGTTTACTTTGAAGAACAGTGACATTGGAGCTGCACGTTTTCACTCGTGTACTTTTCAGGAATAAACGGATATTGTATTTTATCTCTTAAAATAAATTTTGCGTTTTCACGAAAAGGTTTGTTTATAGGTCGATATTCGTTGTTTTTAGCAATTGCTAGAATACATCGCTTTCTTAAAACAGGGACTAAAAATGCAATGCGTCACACATAGTTACTAAGAAAACATAAAGATATATGATACAGAAACACAGAGGTAGATTAACTACGGACAACAGCACTTGTATGTATGCATTGAAAATATTTTCCACATATTTTTATATTTTTATAGATAAAGAGAAATGTAAAGCAAAATTCATAAAATAAGATACTATATAAAAACAATTGACACGTAGGACTAAAATAATAACAAAATAAGATACATCTTTAATGCTAAACTGTTGAACAATGTAATAATTTTATTGTTCACCTGTTGAACGAACACTAGAAGACGTCACGACTATTAACGCCAATCTCAGCTGAATACAGAAAATTTATGTGGATGACCTAAATTAGACGACTTCTGCCTGCACCGTGTTGTTGTATCACCGTCACAGACAATACATGCTACATACATTACGTCAAGGTAACGTCCAAGCTAGCTCAGCCAATACACGACCAGCACAGAATAAACAATTTTATCTGTTTGGTTCAAATTTCACACACATAACAATGACCAAATAACAATGACCACGTATTTAATTATAAAAAAAAATGTTGTCAGGGATTGATTGTCATGTGATATTTTCATTGAAACTGACCTAAAAAGGAGTGTAGCGTTACGTAAAACAATAATTGGAATATATGAATAGAAAGACTTAAGGCAAAAAAAAAAACATTTTTTTTTTCAAATTAAGAAAACATCTCATGGTATGAACATTTCCTTTGAACTTAATATGATATAACTAAGAACATTTTACTATTTTACTATTAGATCAATTTAAGTACAGGGATCATTTTCAAAATACACAATATAAAGGTAAGCTTTTGAGGTAGAAAAAGCGACAAATTAAAAACAAATTTATCAAATATAAAGGAATTCGAGGTAGAAAAAATGACAAATTAAAAGCAAAAAAAAAAAAAAAAAAAATAAAATAAAAAAAAAAAAATAAAAAAAAAAAAATATAAAGGTAAGCATTCGAGGTAGAAAAATCGACAACTTGAATGCAAAAAAGATAAAATATAAAGGTATTAGCATTCGAGATAGAAAAAGTGACAAATTAAAAACAAAAATATAAATTATAAAGGTAAGCTTTCGAGGTAGAAAAAGCGACAAATTAAAAACAAAAATATAAAATATAAAGGTAAGCATTCGAAGTAGAAAAAGTGACAAATTAAAAACAAAAATATAAATCATAAAGGTAAGCTTTCGAAGTAGAAAAATTGACAAATTAAAAACAAAAAAATAAAATATAGAGGTAAGCATTCGAGGTAGAAAAAGTCACAAATTAAAAACAAAAATATAAAACATAAAAGTAAGCTTTCCAGTTAGAAAAAGTGACAAACAAAAATGTTAACGTCCCACGTGAAGGACAATCATAATAGGTGATAAATTTAAAGCTGTCCCAATGTAAATATGAAAATTCAAAAAAATAAAGTTTATAAAATCATCTATATTAATAAGAATTTTATGCGTCTCTCTAATTAAACAGATTTACCATGTTAACTCATTGCGGTTAAGGCGAGGCGTTCCGTGAGTCAGTAAGATCCTTTAAGGACAGTCAGTACCAAGAAAATATTACCGGATACAAAAACGTATAAATACCGATATCGTTAATATTAAAATCAACATTGAATTTTCGACATATGGAATTTGCAGTATATCCACACTTTGTCTATGTAAATGGTGTACTACGAGAGAGGATCACAGGGTCCAGACCACTACAACTTGTCCTATTCTGTATTTATATATTACATAGATTTATTACATTTTTCGCACTAAAATATAAGGTTTTAGGGTGAACATAAAAGCGATATACTTCACCCAGTGAAAATTATCAATTTGATATTTTCGTTCGCTTTTGACTAATCGGAATGCAGCATTGACATTGAAAATATCATTTTGATTGTTACGTCATTAGTTTATGCAGAAAAAATAATGACATATTTTTGTGTAGAAATATAACGTTACACTCACAAAAATACGACGTAATATTAGCAAGGGCAAATAACTCTGTAAAATACAACGGCGGAATAACCTTAGGCGGAACTAGTAGTGATAGACTTCTGTAAATGGAAGCGAGAAAACAAATGTAATAAATAAAATATTCCTTGTTTCTTGACGAATACCAGTTATATTTCATCGAGTGAGGTGGAAATTTTGATTTTTTTCACAAGTGCGAAACACGGCGAGATGTACATCGTCGATATATGCCTTTGCAGGTAGATATTTTATGAAAATGACAAACCACCGCTAAAATGAAATAGTTTTGAAGTTTTGAAGATTACAATAGCCTTGAACAAAAACTACAAAAACGTTCAGAGAAATAAGATAATATATTGGCATGGTACCCAGACCAGAGTTAAATACTTATAATATGTGACAATATGAAAGGCCCACTTCGTTTCCTTAACGAAAAAGAATAAAATTTTCTTAACACAATAATAACATAAGACAATCGATCACCTAGGACGAGGTTACAACACAAGACAAATGCAAAAATCCCCGTACAATCGATATTGATAATGAATAAGATTCGTTTTGCTGTTTTGCCGTCTAATGCAGTGATAGTCAACAAACATGCGGTAATGAGGATGATGGCGGGAAACATAACATTAAACTTTTGATTTATTTTGATAAAATTGTTCATTGTGATCATTAGTGTAGTATTAAAGGCTCACTACCTTTCCAGAGCAAAATTTAAAGGTTTCTAAAAATCACCAATAACAAAATAATAATAAGAAGAAACATATCTATGGCCTAAGATGAGGTTACAACATGAAGCTTGTGCAAGATATCCTGCGTAATATATAACAGTTGGGTTTCATTTCGCTGTTTTTGCCTTCTGCTTCTGGCGCAGTGATAATCAACTGCCACGCGGTATTTAGGACGACGGCGGGAAACATAAGACGACCCGCGTTATGAAAATTAACATCTTATTTATTTTAATTAAATTGTTCAGAAGGTGATGATATGTGTAGTATTAACGCTAAGTTGATAACTTTTGCGACTCTATAAAATCATCGATCTCATTTTACATTCCACTATTAAAAATTCCCGTGCGAGATGGCATCCATGACATCATGAATATTTATGAATGATTCATTAACTTTCAAGAATATAAGTTGATTGTGGTTCATGAAAAAAAGTTCATGAATATTCATCAAATGACTCATGAACTCTTCATGACGTTTTATGAATCCATGAAACATTCATGATTGTTCATGATCAATGTATCAAGAATTATCCAAGAAGTTTTATGCATGACTGACATAGAATTTTAATGAATATCAGTTATGCTTAAAACTTCATTAATGATTCTTGACATGCTATTTCATTCATTTTGATGAATTTTAATGAATATTCACTGAAGTAACATGACTTGTCACATGACCACATGAGTCACATGACTTCTATATATATTTCCCGCCAAAACAGTCACAATCCAGAAGAGCTGCTCTATCTGCTGGCGTGTGGAAGGGGGAACATTATTCATCTTAAAATGGACGTTTTGGCACATTAGTGAACGGATTATTCCATGCCTGGATTTCTTTAAGCACAGATGAACACTTTCAGGTAGCTATAGTGATTATATGCACAGATATTGGTTTGTGAAATTTTGTCAAATGTTAATGAATTAAATTGTCCATATAAACTATCATGCTTTACAACTATAGGTTTATTTTGGACAAATACTAATTTACTTGGAATGCATTATGAAATTGATTGCTGCGTATCACTGAAAACAGATTTTGTTAGCACTTATCTGTGGCAGTATGAAAACATAATGAACACAGTAAACTGTTTGTGATTTCATGTTAGACTTTTCTGATTTTATATATGGATATATATTGTTATAAGATAAGAATGTGTTTCGTCAAATATTGAATTGATTCCAATAGAATTGTCATTGGTTTGATAGAAAATTTCAATTCTGGACCCCCAGTAGAGTTCATGAAATTCAGATGCCGCTGACTCCAACTTGCATTCATTAAACTTCATGAACACGACTCATGTTCATGAATATTCATGAATTGTTCCAGTTCATGAATTTTCATGAATATTCATGAATTGTTTGTGCATACTGCTGCGAGTTGTAGTTCATGAATAACTCTTAAATTATCACGAATAAAATATTAAAATATTCATGATTTTTTTTATGAATTTTCATGAATGGGTTGTTCATGAATGTTAATGATTTCATGAATAAAAGAGATTCAGGAACATTCATAAATTTATGAATGAAAGGATTCGTGAATGTTCATGAACTATTTCCCCCTAAATTATTAATGGAGTTTTAAGTTCATGAATTGCATGAAAATATTCATGAATAATTGAAGAATATTCATGAATTTTATACATGAATTATTCATCAACGTCTCGCAATGGTTAAAATCCGTTTCGGAAAGGTAGTGGGCGTTTAAGGTTTAGCTCTTAACTTTTAGGTATGTACCTTTAATAACGGACACATGACTTGCTAATATTGAATTAACGTCTAGGACTAATAAGCAGTTTCCAATAAAAGGTCATTTTCAGAAATATTTCAGGATTCATCTTAAAAGCTTACGTCTTCTTCTTTCATTTTTAAGTTTTGCGTCGTATTCAGTGTGTTATGTAAACGTGTGTAAATTAATTATTTAAGAACGTGTGAAGCGCATAAGATAAACCGTTATTAATACAAATACATTGGGATGGTTTGTTATCATGCTCTATCAAAGTGTACAGTTTTAAATAATAGGGCTTGGGCATAATTAAATCAGAAACTTTCTTTCAAAGAGGACATTTCGATACTTAAACTTTATTTAAAGGACTGACAGAAAATAATTGAACTTAAAAACAATCTTGATTCTATTTCCATAGGAAATTTGGTCACCAATAACAAATAATGGTATGTATCATTTCGGTACACAATATATCAAACGAAATGCTGATATAAGAAAGCCATGATTTTTGAAGTTCGAATAGAGTTATCCATACCCTTGATGAGAGTTTTGCGCCTATAATCGAACTTGCGAGAAGACAATAGAAAAAACAAATGGATCAGAATTATCTCTTTCCCGGACATTTCTTTGCCTTATCTTTTTCAATGAATTATGTTTTCGTGAAGAGTCATGACAATCTTTACTAATTCGATAAGAGATATCGACGATGCTAATTGACTATGCCGAATGTCATAGCCCTTCCTGGATAGGTGTTAAAAAATGAGATAATAGAATACAAACAGAGGAATACAACGTGAATTAGCAAAGGTAATGCCAAGTTAAAAAAACTATTGTTGATAAGTGATGAGTGGGAGGTGTAAAACATAGTGGTGAATACTTTGGTATGTTACACGGAAGCTTCTGTCACTGATGGCAATGGCGGCGTAACGTCACCAACATATTACAACACACCCAGGTCACGAATCGTGAGTGTTTTGATCACTGTTTAAATTTCACCAAAAATATTTTCTACTGACAGGTAGAATTATATTTCACATATTAAATAAAATGTCCTACTCCTTATTCATTACTACATTACTACATCCTACATTACTTTTGGTAACCATTCCGGAAAATCCCATGCTATGAACGTACCATATAAATGTATAACGGCAGCTTCTTGTGAAGAAGGGGAAATAAACCGTATCTGAGCATTATGGCCATTGAATGATAAGGATGGGATTTAAATATGACTATATATAGTCATCTAAGAAATCCTTCTATATTTTATATGTGTTACCACGGTACCACACGTCAAACTCAGCCAATGCATGCCTTTATATAGTAAGGTGTTTAAAATATGATTAAATAGTGACAATATGTGAAATTATAGCAATTTACCCAAGAAAGGTAGCGAAAATGTACGTACCGAATTGGTCTCACTTAGAATTGACCATAATAGGAAAGCGATGACTTGAGACAATTGATAATTTGATAACATTTGGTTTGTGAATCAACATAACCGTTCTTGCTTCAGTTTCAACATTATTATTAATTTTTTATTTACATAAATGTATATATGTTTAATCATCCATTTTGAATGAAAACATAATATTATGCAACACAAACGAATTACGATTTTTTTATTCTATTTCCGTAAAATGAAATGTAACCATAAAATATAAATCAGAAATCCTCTTCCAATAGTAAAACTTTTCTCATAGATACAAAATGTGACACAACTCTGACGTACATATATATGAAAGCTCAACATTCAACCAATACAATGTTTGTATGATAAGGGAAGTAACTCCTTCCTATTTTAGTTATTGTATTTATAGAACAAAATGATCCGACAATAAGATAACCTCATATCAGTATCATGATAGTTCGCACAGATGCACGGATTGACACTGTATGGTAAAGTACAGTCTCGTCATTGGTAGGACGTATGTGAGAATAACTTGATAAAAGTAATACATTTATGCATATAGCTACTCTGAAAAAATGCTCATCAGCCAGTGTTGATTTTTATTATAGTTTTGCAGTGCTATTGGAAAGTGGTATGAGGATAACTGTAAAGATTATTCGTTATATTTAAAAGAAAAATATCAATATGTCGTATAGGCTGAGTACATTTGAACATTAACAAACAACATTCGGTTTTCATTTTCAATCTTAATCAAATGAGCATAAATTCCTTTTGATGTGTACTATTTTTTATTTCTATACATATACACATGATCAGTTACATGGGAAAGGTGCAGAAAGTAGTTTTATCTTATCTACATGTACTATATATAATGATGTTCCAGTTCTGAGACACTGTTATTGTCTTCTACTGAACGAAGAACAATGCAGCACCTACTACTGTTGTTGATTTGTGGGACATGTGTAACATATTCTGGTAGGACAATAGTAATGATTTTGATTGTTAATACTTTCTATGACAATTGGATAACAGATCACTGGTCTGCAAATGTTACTTGGTTAATGCTGTTCCTAATAAGTCAGACCATGTCACAAATATGTGGCAGTGACACTAGATGTCTCCTATTATTCTATTATCTAACTATAGAATGAGATAGCATGATATTTACATAAAATCTCGTTTTAGACTTAACTAAATGAAGTATTTCGAACAAATCATAATATTTAAGGGATATTCTAAATATGTACATCAGACTTGTCATTAAATGAAGTATTTGATATAAATAACGACATTAATATGTTATAGATGCTGTGGACTTGGCGTCACCTGAGGTCTTTGATGCTCAGTTTTACCTGAACAACTACCCTAATCTGCATATCCATCAAACACCAGAGGCAGCTAAAGCCCATTGGCTGTCGACCGGTCTAGCAGCGGGATTGCAAGGATGTGGCAGTTTCCATTCCAAACAATATGTCCATAGGTAATAATGAAAATAGCTTCGTTATCAGATGGAGGTTTGTTAATGTATGATGTATAACGGCTGTGGTGGCCGAGTGGTTTGTAAATGTATGATGTATAACGGTTGTGGTGGCCGAGTGGTTAAGATACTAACAAAAAGATGCCATAATATATAACCCATATAGTCACAAGTACTCCACCTCTGGATCGCAAGTTCGAATTCCGTGTGGAGTAGTTTCCGGGTACTGATCGCTGGTCAGTGATTTTTCTCCGGGCTCTCCGACTTTCATTCATAATGTAAACCTGACACGCCCTTAAATGACCCAGTTCTTAATGGGACGGTTAACTTTACAAACCAAACCAACTCTGAGTTGGTGGATTTTTGTAAAATGTTCGTTCCTTGACAAATATGCATTTTTTTTTTCTGTTGAAATCACATAATATGATGTTTTACTCTTTTATTCAATAACAGAATGGGGGTTGATTAAAATTTAGAAGGTATGGAATACTCGGACGCTTCATTTTCTTAGATTCCAATTAATGTACATAGTTTCTAAATAACATGAACAAATTGTGTTCAGATGCATCTATTATATTACAGATGATGTTTAGACAGGAAATGCAATAATTGCGGAATAATAGACATTACATTTTCTATTTTGATGTCTTCTGATGCTTGTTTTAGGAGCAAAATCGACAAGTCAACTAGGCATAATGTTAGGATTGAAAAATACATAAAATAAAGAAAAGAAGAAAGACAAAAAACGATTAACGTAAATCCAATTTAGATAATTATTTTCATATTTTGTTTCCGATATCCTGATTTGACCAATATCATTTATACTGACCACTTGTTTCAGATATCCCAACTTGACTCATACCATTAACACTGACTACTTGTTTCAGATATCCCAACTTGACTCATACCATTTACACTGACCACTTGTTTCAGATATCCCGATTTGACTCATACTATTAACACTGACTACTTGTTTCAGATATCACAATTAGTCTCATACCATTAACACCGACTATTTGTTTCAGATATCCCGATTTGACTCATACCATTTACACTGACTATTGGTTTTAGATATCCAAACTTGACTCATACTATTAACACTGACTATTTGTTTCAGATATCCCAATTCGACTCATACCATTTACACTGACAACTTGTTTCAGATATCCCAACTTGACTCATACCATTAACACTGACCACTTGTTTCAGATATCCCAATTTGACTCATACCATTTACACTGACTACTTGTTTCAGATATCCCAGCTTGACTGCAAAATCATTTAACATTGAATATTTGTTAAAGATATCCCAACTTGACTCATACCATTAACACTGACTATTTTTTTCAGATATCCCGATTTGACCCAGGCGTTTCATAGCGACTACACAGCAGTAGTGAGCCACTACTTGACAAGCGGTATCAGCGAACATCGACTCGGATACATCGACGGAGGATACGAAGGCAGGTGGACAATCTCTAACGGGAAAGACCTGTTTATTAGCGCTTCTAAACGTATGGGAGGCGCCATAGACAGTCTTGTTTGGAACAACAAACAGATGATCAATATGTACGACCATGGGAGGGAATTACAAATGGCCTGCAATTCTGACACTTACATTGAGTGTTATAACCCGACGGAGGCTGGAGGTAGGGACGACTCTAGGCACGAGACAACCCACACCCAGATCCAGTCGGTAAGAGCTGATGGCACCACTCTGGAAACGGAGGTAGGTATCATACGTGATACGTATCCCATTCTATAAATAGAGGTTCCTCAACAAGTGACTGTTATTTATCATGTTTATCAAACTCGAGTTAATTTTCAAATTTTGAAAAGACACGAGCTTTAGGCCATAACTTTAACTCTATATTTATACCGTGGTGACCATTTCTTCATCTTCAGGGAAACTTACCACCATACAACGTGTAGTGATATCTTTCCGTCATAAAACATAGTGCCTTAATAGAGAGCCAATATTCTATTGTTTAATACTTTGAATAAGCAACTACATGTTAAACAGTAAATATAATGATATTTAAAAGAAAATGCGCTGTGAAAAGTAGCCCGAAATTGAGAGGCAATCGGAATCTAGAGATCTTGAAGTTGACCAATCAGAGGCGCCGTAGGTGTTTACACACTAGAGTGTGTAAACATAAACGATAACCAACTGCTATGGAATTTATCACATGGGTTTTCCATTGTGAAACATGCATAGTTATGGGATAAATTATGTTAATACATGGTTAATGACTGCGGGTTCAGGACATATAATACGAGTTCTATGAGACAGCAAACCGATCACCAAGGAAAACGCAAGTGGTCAACAACTGTCCCAGCGAAGTATTTATTGTTTCGTTTGCAAAGTGTGTAATTCTTGTTGTGCATATGGCCTTGGATACTGTGGCTAATTTGTACCTTTTCCCGTATTTCGCTTTTGTTAAAATGAATGACCTTAACCATATTCAAGATCACAGATATCAAATAGGTTAAAATAAAAACTTTATACGACTTCTTGTGAATAAGTTTGTTCAAACAATTCACCTTGAGCTTCATTCCATTTCACAAGGGCCAAAATGACTAAAATCTTTTGAATAATCAAGAGACATAGAGACCTGATATTGGGCGTGTGACATGCTGGAAATGAAGGGCAACCAAATTGGTCCAAATGAATGACCTTGATCTTCATTCAAGGTGGCATAGGGTAAAGCATTTACAATCGTTAAACATACAACTTACTGTATTTCAGTTCTACTGTATATTGTATTAACAGATGACCGTTAAGGCCCATTGGGCCTCTTGTTCGTAGTGCATTTTTTCGCTTTTTGATTTTTCGTGTTGGGAAAAACGCAAGAAAGCAAAAAAAAGTAACGTTGCATTTTCGCTTTTTCGCGTTTTTTTCCACGCGAAAATGCGGAATAGCAAAAATGACACAATTCAGCCACCATACTTTGAAGAGGTATGGTAACTATGAATTACTTAGGTTTTCTGGCCAAGAAAAAGGCTGAATTGAACATGAGAATCTTAAGGCCAGTGCCATAATTTGCCGGATTGGCATCAAAAGCTTCAATTATGAAAAATCTGGAAACGGAGTGATAGCCATATTAATTACCTTGTCTAAGTAGAAAAAAAAAAAAAAAAAAAAAAAAAAAAAAAAAAACAACAACAAAACATCTAAACATTGTATACAAAAAAAACCTTTCTCATGCGTAACACAGATGATTTGTCTAATTATGTCTGATATATTGTGGTGACAGGTGCATCCAGCCTTCTGGCTACGACCTGGAACGCACGAGACGATCGCAACAGGCAAATCCAATTGCCACAGCGGAAGTCCGGCTTTGACCCACCAGGCAACGTACCCTTACCCATTCTGGAAACATGTGAAAATCGGTGTCCAGGGCATGTCACATGCAATTGAGTTTATGTCTAACTTCACACTTGCCGGGGATTGGCCACAAGACTTACATTATATTCAAATGGAAGCACCTGCTGGTTACATGTCCGGCGAGTTTACAACTGGCCATAGGTTTAACACCAAAACACTATCACTAGAGGATCACGGATCTAACAGAGATCCCCCAGTGCTTTCAACGACAG
This sequence comes from Argopecten irradians, assembly GCF_041381155.1. Lineage (NCBI taxonomy): Eukaryota > Metazoa > Mollusca > Bivalvia > Pectinida > Pectinidae > Argopecten > Argopecten irradians. Next base: position 29,827,788 of record NC_091134.1, on the reverse strand, counting down.
ATGAGCAGTACGCTATGGGAGTGTATTCCCCGCCCGGTCAGGACAGTGATGCGTTCATGTATTACGGAATGGCCTTGAGACTAGGAGGGTCATCGTTTACCGGAAGCACCAACAAATGGAACGTCGTATTCCGGAAAAGCAGGTTTACTTCCGGTGTCCATCATCAGGTGTATAAAACCTATATTTGTGTTGGAACCCTCAATATGGTGACAAGTTGCTTACGTACGCTTGTCCAAAACATTCCACATGTGTAATTCCGGTTACGCATTATACAATAACATAAATAAAGGATTAACAGTCTTATCGAGATGACTTACTCTTTTGAATCGTTTGATAACTCTATCCTAGGTTTGTTTGATTGACTTACATTCAGTTGTAGACATTAGCAGTTTTTGTTCCGAGATAATAACTTTGACATTCCATTTTGCATCCAAGTATCGTGAGGGTTCATTTCATATCATATTTATCAAACGAGTCTTAGAAGTTTGCTAATTTGCAAAAATTTAAACTTCGAGACGAGTTTCATAAAATATCTTAAGAAATTAGGATATATCAAAGATGAATTTATTACAAAAAATCCCATTTCAAAGATTTCAACGACAAAACGTACATCAAATATCCAGCGGAAGTAGCCATATCTCGCTGTTTATGTTTTTTTTCTTGATGCCGATTTATGCAAAAATATTACATGGTGGAATTCACTGGATATCAGGCGGATACTATGATAAAAATATTATTGATTTAGTTTAATAGCTTCGCTTTTATTTGTCGATAATATGACTTCTGAAACTAACGACATTTAATCAAATATATTTGTCGATATTTTGATAAATGACTATATAGGATGTAAGAGTCCAAGTAAAAGCATGTTCAACTATTATAGCTCTTTATTCAAGAGAATCTTACGCCCATACTTCTGATGTACAACGTCCCAAAACATTAGATGTCACTGGATATCAGGCGGATTATGTGATAAATATCAGTAACAAACATGGATGTCTATATTTTATATGTGTTACCACGGTACCACACGGCAAACTCAGTCACTGCATGCTTTTATATAGTGTGGTGTTTAAAATATAATTAAATAGTGACATTATGTGAAATTATAGCAACACCCCAGAAAGGTAGCGAAAATTTACCTACCGGATTGGTCTGAAATAGAATTGACAATAATAGGAAAGCGATGACTTGAGACAATTGATAATTTGATATATTTGGTTTGTGAATCAACATAACCATTCTTGCTTCAGTTTCCCCATTGTAAAAAATCACATAATTGTATATATGTTAAGTCATCCATTTTGAATGAAAACATAATATTATGCGAAACAACCGAATTACGAATGTTTTATTTTATCTCTGTGAAATAAAATGTGACCATAAAATATAACTAAGAAATCCTCTTTCAATAGTAAAACTTCTCTCATAGTTACAAAATGTGACACAACTCTGACGTACATATATGAAAGCTCAACATACAAAGCAATACTATGTTTGTATGGTAAGGGAAGTAACTCCTTCCTATTTTAGTCGACGTTAATTATACATCAACTAAAAAAATAAATATCACCTGATGTCAGAAATTGACTTGGATTATAAGATTAAGAAAATATCAAAACCAATATAATAATTCCTTTTTATTTGCAAAATTTTGGCTACTTTAGCAATCATCAGGCGATGACAACTAGATTTGATTTGATTGTGAAAATATTCCCTCTAAATAATAATCGCATAGATAAAAAAATATGTTTGCAATGCATGCATAGAATTTATCAATAATATACAACAATATGTAATGGGAAGTATAGAATGATCAGACAATAAGATAACCTTTTATCAGTATCGTGATAGTTCGCACAGATGCACGGATTGACACTGTATGGTAAAGTACATTCTCGTCTTTGGTAGGACGTTTACTAGAATAACTTGATAAATGTAACACATTTATAAATATAACTACTCTGAAAAAATGAACATCAGCCACTGTTGATTTTTAGGATCTTACATGAGTGTTCATTTCATATGAGATTTTATGAAACGAGTCTAAAAAGTTTTTTATTTTTGCGAGCCTTGGCGAGCAAAAATGAATACTACGAGAAGAGTTTCATAAAATCCCAAATGAAATGAACACAAATATAATATACATGATACTTTTTATCACATAACTCCAAATACCTACATAACAAAGAAATCCACGTCAAAAAAATAAATGTAATACATTTATAACTATAACTACTCTGAAAAAATGCACATCAGCCTCTGTTGATTTTTAGGATCTTACATGAGTGTTAATTTCATATGAGATTTTATGAAACGAGTCTAAAAAGTTTTTTTTTTTTATTTTTGCGAGCCTTGGCGAGAAAAAATGAATACTACGAGAAGGGTTTCCTAAAATCCGAAATGAAATGAACACAAATATAATATACATGATACTTTTTATAACATAACTCCAAATACCTACATAACAAAGAAATCCACGTCAAAATTTTATCGAAAATCCAGCAAAGGCCACCAGTTTGTCCCACCGTCCTCTAAATCCTGATGTCACGTCATTTCTCCTGACGTCATTTTATTGTTTCTGTCTGACGTCACATGTATTTTCAGCTAATGAAAATCGCTCAAGGTCATATTACACTAGTGACATATGCAAAAATATTACACGGGCGAAATCACTAGATATAAGGCGGATTATGTGATAAATATGAATATGTTCAATCACTAGAAGAACTAACATATAATAATTTTACTGGGGATTTATGTAGCTGCTCTCTAATTAGGCTACTAGAAACAAGTATCAACTTACAAGTATGTCTCACCGCCACCGTGATGTTACTTCGTTCTTCCAGTATCAATAAGGTCCTATCAATAACAGTGGTCAAATAAGGATTTTGAATGCAATGAAAAAAGCCAATGTCCCTGAAATATATATCAACGTCCAGTATTCAAGTGTTACGCTAATAATGTTTGTCTCAAAAATGAGTCCTAAGCATTAGTACATACCACCTTATCAATTAAGAATGTACTCCCTCGACCCAACAACAATCGCAGTATGATTTGTCGAATTTATATGGTATACAAATACCACATCAATCTATACATTTGGACATTCTTTGCCATTCCCCAACGATGACAAACAACATTCGGTTTTCATTTTCAATCTTAGTCAAATGAGCATAAATTCCTTTTGATGTGTACTAAAACTTCCATTTCTATACATATACACATGATCAGTTACATGGGAAAGGTGCAGAAAGTAGTTTTATCTTATCTACATGTATTATTTATAATGATGTTCCAGTTCTGAGACAATATTATGGTATTGTCCTCTACTGAATGGAGAACAATGCAGCACCTACTACTGTTGTTGATTTGTGGGACTTGTGTAACATATTCTGGTAGGACAATCGTATTGAGTTTGATTGTTAATACTTACTTTCTCTATGACAAGTGGATAACAGATCACTGGTCTGCAAATGTTACTTGGTTAATGCTGTTCCTAATAAGTCAAACCATGTCACATCAATGTGGCAGTGACACAAGATGTCTCCTATAATTCTACTATCTAACTATAGAATGAGATAGTATGACATTTACATACAAGATTGTTTTAGACTTAACTAATTGAAGTATTTCGAACAAATCATAATATTTAAGGGATATTCTAAATATGTACATCAGACTTGTCATTAAATGAAGTATTTGATATAAATAACGACATTAATATGTTATAGATGCTGTGGACTTGGCGTCACCTGAAGTCTTTGATGCTCAGTTTTACCTGAACAACTACCCTAATCTGCATATCCATCAAACACCAGAGGCAGCTAAAGCCCATTGGCTGTCGACCGGTCTAGCAGCGGGATTGCAAGGATGTGGCAGTTTCCATTCCAAACAATATGTCCATAGGTAATAATGAAAATAGCTTCGTTATCAGATGGAGGTTTGTTAATGTATGATGTATAACGGCTGTGGTGGCCGAGTGGTTTGTAAATGTATGATGTATAACGGCTGTGGTGGCCGAGTGGTTAAGATACTAACAAAAAGATGCCCTAATATATAACCCATATAGTCACAAGTACTCCACCTCTGGATCGCAAGTTCGAATTCCGTGTGGAGTAGTTTCCGGGTACTGATCGCTGGTCAGTGATTTTTCTCCGGGCTCTCCGACTTTCATTCATAATGTAAACCTGACACGTCCTTAAAGGCCCACTACCTTTCCGAAACGGTTTTTGATTTTTAAAATGGGAATGTAAAACGAGATTGATAATTTTGTAGAGTTGCAAAAGATATTAACTTAACGTTAATACTACACTTATTATCACCTCCTAAACAATTTAATTAAAATAAATGAAATGTTAATTTTCATAACGCGGGTCGTTATGTTTCCCCCGTTTCCTAAATACCGCGCGGTAGTTGGCTATTACTGCGGCAGACGGTAAAACAGCGAAATTACTCTCCATTGTTATCATATATTACGCAGGAAATCTTGCATATGTTTGGTGTTGTAACCTCATCTAAGGCCATCGGTATATATTTTCTGAGGTTATTAATGTTTTTAAGAACTCTATATATTTTGCTCCGGAAAGGTAGTGGGCCTTTAAATGACCCAGTTCTGAATGGGACGGTAAACTTTACAAACCAAACCAACTCTGAGTTGGTGGATTTTTGTAAGATGTTCGTTCCTTGATAAATATGCATTTTTTTCTATGGAAATCACATAATATGATGTTTTACTCTTTTATTTAATAACAGAATGGGGGTTGATTAAAATTTAGAAGGTATGGAATACTCGGACGCTTCATTTTCTTAGATTCCAATTAATGTACATAGTTTCTAAATAACATGAACAAATTGTGTTCAGATGCATCTATTATATTACAGATGATGTTTAGACAGGAAATGCAATAATTGCGGAATAATAGGCAATACATTTTCTATTTTGATGTCTTCTGATGCTTGTTTTAGGAGCAAAATCGACAAGTCAACTAGGCATAATGTTAGGATTGAAAAATACATAAAATAAAGAAAAGAAGAAAGACAAAAAACGATTAACGTAAATCCAATTTAGATAATTATTTTCATATTTTGTTTCCGATATCCTGATTTGACCAATATCATTTATACTGACCACTTGTTTCAGATATCTAAACATGACTCATACCATTAACACTGACTGATTGTTTGAGATATCTCAATTTGACTCATACCATTAACACTGACTATTTGTTTCAGATATCCCAATTTGACTCATACCATTAACACTGACTATTTGTTTCAGATATCCCGATTTGACTCATACCATTAACACTGACTATTTGTTTCAGATATCCAAACTTGACTGATACCATTAACACTGACTATTTGTTTCAGATATCCAAACTTGACTCATACCATTAACACTGACTATTTGTTTCAGATATCCCAACTTGACTCATACCATTAACACTGACTATTTGTTTCAGATATCCAAACTTGACTCATACCATTAACAATGGCTATTTCTTTCAGTAATCTCAATTTGTTTGACTCATACCATTAGCATTGACTACTTGTTTCAGATATCCCAATTTGACTCATACCATTAACACTGACTATTTGTTTCAGATATCCCAACTTGACTCATACCATTAACACTGACTATTTGTTTCAGATATCCCGATTTGACTCATACCATTAACACTGACTACTTGTTTCAGATATCCAAACTTGACTCATACCATTAACACTGACTATTTGTTTCAGATATCCCGATTTGACTCATACCATTAACACTGACTATTTGTTTCAGATATCCAAAATTGACTCATACCATTAACACTGACTATTTGTTTCAGATATCCCGATTTGACTCATATCATTAACACTGACTATTTGTTTCAGATATCCAAAATTGACTCATACCATTAACACTGACTATTTGTTTCAGATATCAAAACTTGACTCATACCATTAACACTGACTATTTGTTACAGATATCAAAACTTGACTCATACCATTAACACTGACTACTTGTTTCAGATAATAAAACTTGACTCATACCATTAACACTGACTATTTGTTTCAGATATACCAATTTATCTCATACCATTAAGACTGACTATTTGTTTCAGATATCTAAACTTGAGTCATACCATTAACATAGACTACTTGTTTCAGATATCCGAATTTGACTCATACCATTAACACTGACTATTTGTTTCAGATATCCCAATTTGACTCATACCATTAACACTGACTATTTGTTACAGATATCCCGATTTGACTCATACCATTAACACTGACTATTTGTTTCAGATATCCCAATTTGACTCATACCATTAACACTGACTATTTGTTACAGATATCCAAACTTGACTCATACCATTAACACTGACTACTTGTTTCAGATATCCCGATTTGACTCATACCATTAACACTGACTACTTGTTTCAGATATCCCAACTTGACTCATACCATTAACACTGACTACTTGTTTCAGATATCCCAACTTGACTCATACCATTAACACTGACTATTTGTTTCAGATATCCCGATTTGACTCATACCATTAACACTGACTACTTGTTTCAGATATCCCAACTTGACTGATACCATTAACACTGACTATTTGTTTCAGATATCCCGATTTGACTCATACCATTAACACTGACTATTTGTTTCAGATATCCCGATTTGACTCATACCATTAACACTGACTATTTGTTACAGATATCCAAACTTGACTCATACCATTAACACTGACTACTTGTTTCAGATATCCCGATTTGACTCATACCATTAACACTGACTATTTGTTTCAGATATCCCAACTTGACTCATACCATTAACACTGACTACTTGTTTAAGATATCTCAGTTTGACTGATACCATTAACACTGACTATTTGTTACAGATATCCAAACCTGAGTCATATAATTAACATTGACTACTTGTTTCAGATATCCCAACTTGACTCATACCATTAACACTGGCTACTTTATTAAGATATCCCGGTTTGAATCATACCATTAACACTGACTATATGTTTCAGATATCAAAACTTGACTGATACCATTAACACTGACCATTTGTTTCAGATATCAAAACTTGACTCATACCATTAACATTGACTACTTGTTTCAGATATCCCAGTTTGACTCATACCATTAACACTGACTACTTGTTTCAGATATCCCAGTTTGACTGATACCATTAACACTGACTATTTGTTTCAGATATCCCGACTTGACTCATACCATTAACACTGACTACTTGTTTAAGATATCCAAACTTTAGTCATACCATTAACATTGGCTACTTTATTCAGATATCCCAGTTTGACTGATACCATTAACACTGACTACTTATTTCAGAAATCTCAGTTTGACTGATACCATTAACACTGACTATTTGTTACAGATATCCTGATTTGTTACAGATATCCAAACTTGAGTCATACCATTAACATTGACTACTTGTTTCAGATATCCCAATTTGACTCATACCATTAACACTGACTATTTGTTTCAGATATCCCGATTTGACTCATACCATTAACACTGACTACTTGTTTCAGATATCCCAACTTGACTCATACCATTAACACTGACTACTTGTTTCAGATATCCCAACTTGACTCATACCATTAACACTGACTACTTGTTTCAGATATCCCAACTTGACTCATACCATTAACACTGACTACTTGTTTAAGATATCCCGATTTGACTCATACCATTAACACTGACTACTTGTTACAGATATCCCGATTTGACCAATGCTTTTCATACCGACTACACAGCAGTAGTGAGCCATTACTTGACAAACGGTATCAGCGAACATCGACTTGGATACATCGACGGAGGATACGAAGGCAGGTGGACAATCTCTAACGGGAAAGACCTGTTTATAAGCGCTTCTAAACGTATGGGAGGCGCCATAGACAGTCTTGTTTGGAACAACAAACAGATGATCAATATGTACGACCATGGGAGGGAATTACAAATGGCCTGCAATTCTGACACTTACATTGAGTGTTATAACCCGACGGAGGCTGGAGGTAGGGACGACTCTAGGCACGCGACAACCCACACCCAGATCCAGTCGGTAAGAGCTGATGGCACCACTCTGGAAACGGAGGTAGGTATTATACGTGATACGTATCCCATTCTATAAATTGTGTTAATATATGGTTAATGACTGAAGGTTCAGTACATATTATACGAGTTCTATGAGACAGCAAACCGATCACCAAGGACTCATGGAAAATACAAGTGGTCAACAACTGTCTGACCCAACAATATTCATTGTTTCACTTACAAAGTGTGTAACATTTTAATTTTTTTCGCATATGGCCTTTGATTGAAGAGGTATGGTCATTATGAATTACTTAGGTTTTTCGGGTCAAGAAAAGGGCTGCGAGAAAATGACAATCTTAAGGCCAGTACCAAATCATTTGCCGGTATTGGCATCGAGCTCTTCAATAATGAAAAATCAGCAAACAGAGTCATAATCATATTATTTACCATGTCAAAGTAGAAAAAAACCATCTAAACATTGTATATGGCAAAAAAAAAACACTTTCTCATGCGTAGCACAGATTATTTGGTGTGTCTAATTATGTCTGATGTATTGTGGTTACAGGTACATCCAGCCTTCTGGCTGCGACCTGGAACTCACGAGACGGGCGCAACAGCGTCATCAAATTGCCACAGGGGAAGTCCGGCTTTGACTCACCAGGCAACGTACCCTTACCCATTCTGGAAACACGTGAAAATCGGTGTCCAGGGCATGTCACATGCAATTGAGTTTATGTCTAACTTCACACTCGCCGGGGATTGGCCTCAAGACTTACGATATATTCAAATGGAAGCACCTACTGGTTACATGCCCGGCGAGTTTACAACTGGTCATAGATTTAACACCAAAACACTATCACTAGAGGATCACGGATCTAACAGAGATCCCCCAGTGCTTTCAACGACAGACGGGCAGTACGCTATGGGAGTGTATTCCCCGCCCGGCCAGGACAGTGATGCGTTCATGTATTACGGAGTTAATTTGAGACTAGGAGGGTCATCGTTTACCGGAAGCACCAACAAATGGAACGTCGTATTCCGGAAAAGCAGGTTTACTTCCGGTGTCCATCATCAGGTGTATAAAACCTATATTTGTGTTGGAACCCTCAACATGGTGACAAGTTGCTTACGTACACTTGTCCAAAACATTCCACATGTGTAATTCCGGTTACGCATTATACAATAACATAAATAAAGGATTAACAGTCTTATCGAGATGACTTACTCTTTTGAATCGTTTGATAACTCTATCCTAGGTTTGTTTGACTTACATTTAGTTGTAGACATAAGGAGTTTTTGTTCCGAGATGATAATTTTGACATTCCACTTTGTATACAATTATCGTGAGGGTTCATTTCAGATATCATATTTTATTAAACGAGTCTTAGAAGTTTGCTGACTTGCAAAGATAAAAACTTCGAGACGAGTTTCATAAAATCTCATATGAAATTAAGATATATCAAAGATTAATTTATTACATAACTACAAAAAAAAACATTTCAAAGATTTCAACGACAAAATGAACTGCAAATATGCAGCGGAAGTAGCCATTTTGTCTCGCTGTTCACGTATTTTTTCTTGATGCCGATTTATGTAAAATTATTATATGGTATATAATATACAATATTATTATATATTACAAAATATTATATTCATTGGATATGATGCGGACACTACAAATATTATTGATTTATTTAAATAGCTTCGCTTTTAGTTTACGATAATAGGATTTTTGAAACTCACGACAATAAATGAAACATTTTTGTCGATATTTTGATAAATGACTATATAGGACGTTAGACCAAAGTCCAACTATAAGCATGGCCAACAAATATAACTCTTGATTCAAGAGAATTTTACGTCAACACTTCTGATTTATTACGTGCCAAAAACATTAGATGGGCGAAGTCACTAGATATCAGGCGGAGTATGTGATAAATATCAGTAACAAACGTGGATGTGTATGGTTAGATCGACAAAGAATGTTTAGATAGGTAACATATGCTTGTAACACACATTGGAGTGATGTATAAATTATAATTGAGATGACATCAAGAGAAGTAGAAAATATGTGCACATTGCAAGTTTGAAAAGGACTTCGTGGGAATCCTAAACAAGCCCCAATCAATTGGAGGAGTGAAATATGAACGCTCAGCAATCCTTGTAAAGGATTTGTTTCGTAAATAACATCAACCGTTTTAAATCAATCAGTCTTTAGGTGCGGTTGAGATCAGCGGATGTAGATAAAGTAGAAAAGACATGTAGAAAAGCTATAAAACTATCATTTCTATTGCAATGGGTCATAATTAATACAAAGTGTGGGCCGCCTCGGGGATTGTAGAGAGATTGTTTATGGATCTTGATGTTAGTGTTTTCTTATTGGAATAATTCTTTGTAGGCAAAAATAAAACATACTTTACAAGTGCATACATTTTGTGATCTCGAAGCAAGTGCAACCTTGAAAAATGTATCTTATTGAAATATTTTGATACTGATATTTGATGCCAACAACGCGCATGCGCTGGTTATGTTCACAAGTATATATGTCTACTTTATAAAAGTGCATAGCAACAACGTCTCTAGTCTGTTTAGTGAAACAGCTCGTCACCGCAGTTTTAAGGTACGTTTTTTTATTGTCTTTAATATAGAATACCAATTACAATTTGCACAATTCACTATTGTAAAATAATTGATTGCACACATACAGTAATTTTCATTTTTTTTTTTTTTTTTTTTGGAAAAATATATATTTTGTTGGCGGTGTGATTAAATACAAAACATGATTGTCATTGCTTTCATTGATTTCATATTTACCATTACAATTATTTAACTTTTATTTCTATTTTCATTAGTTATTATTTATTTTTATCTTTCTTGGGACATACGTCGCTTATTGCTACGTGACTAAAAATAGCTCAAGAAACAAATAAGGTGATATTATAACCGATAAACTCTAATTGAAAGGCGTGGAAGTGTGCACAAACGTGTCTCTATTTCACAATGTTTTAGTTTAAAAACAAAATATCTTACACTTTCAAAGATTCAAACAGACAGTTCAGCATGTTCGTTTTAAAATGCTCGCTCACTATCAAATTATCGGTTGCTTAAACTGGGAGCGGCCCCAGTTGAAATGGATTTTTTGCAATAATGAAAGGTACATCGCAACATGGAATGAAAATCAACTAACTATTAATGAAGACATCGATCATGTATTGCACTATTGTTCCTCTTTGTATTTATGAAATCAGGATGCAATCAGAAAACCGTACAAGCTAGACAATGGCATTTAAGTTATATGTTTCCTGTAGGTACTGAATACGAAGTGTTACACAGACAAAAGTGCCATATATATACATCATGCGTGGCCATTTTCGTGTGATTTTGAGATGAATCTCATCCGTAAATCGTATATATATAAACAATGAAAAATATTTTCGTATAATAAAACAGTCTTTGTTCTTTATCTCTATAATTTAAACAACCTGCTAATACATACGCTATTGTCACATGAACTCGGCATTTTCTATCTGGATCACGTGTCCATCATAATTACTTAGTATGTGAATCAACAAGATGTTTTGCGTTCATGGAAATGTGTCCCGACTTGTGTTTTGACTATGCATTTATAACTATTGTAGAGAATTTGGACATGGGGAATAAATCAAGCCAACAAGTGAAACCATTCGAAGATTGGGACGAAGGTAAAATGACAGTATGCAACTATGTATATACACGTAGACATTTACATGTACGTAACATTTTGTAAGCAAAATGTATCTTTAATTGCTGGTATTTCTGCCACAGTAATATCAGCTTCGTACATGCACATACTCTTGAATACTAGATAATAACTGTAAAAATAATTTAACTTCAGCTCCAGTTGATTTCCCTCCACAAGCGCCACCTACCGAGTTAGAAATTGCAGCTAGACAAATCAACCCGGCGGAGCATGACTTCCCTTTTGAAAATATTGTGTTTGAGGGCGGTGGTAGTAAAGGACTAGCTTATTGTGGAGCTGTTCGTGTAAGTTTTCTCATCAGAGACTTGGAAAACGTTTAGTGTACACGTGTTTATCAATAACGACAATTTACTAATCTAAGCACAGAGAAAAGTACCGTCCAGATGCCCCGGAAGGGTGTGCATTCTATGTTTGCATGTCCACAAGATCAACACATTGGGAAACTTTCACTAATCTATGTAATTGATTTAATTGAATTTGAAAGCATTTACTTATGTTCAGTAAAATATCATTACAATCTAGAGTTATTGCTGAAATGTTTCCTCGCTGAGAATAACTTCAAATTTTGAATTTTTTGAAAAAGACTTATATGAGCATCATTTGGAGTAACTTGATTTCCAGTAATTGCTGCAATAAATCAAACTATTTGCACACTGACAGGTCCTAGAAGAAATTGGCTTATTTCCAAGCATCAAGCGTTTCGCTGGAACAAGTGCGGGGGCTATCACCGCGGCCTTGTTGTCTGTTGGATACAACTCACACGACGTAGAGAAATTTATGAAGAAAGATCTGTCTAAGGATTTTATGTTAGGTTAATATCAGCTACGGATATCAATAGCTTGGTTGTACATAGAAGTAGTAATAATTCAGTATAACACCCACATTGAGCGAATCAATGGTTCTTGATATGGATAACCAAAATAATTTTAGGAAGCACTATGTACTGACAAATTCATAAATTAAAAGTAATTTTGTGTTTCATCAGTTAGATGATTATTGTTGCGTTTTATGTTCAGTGCCCGTATGTACCCAGCTCTGATTTTAAAGGTAGAGCAATATATTGTCAGTGACGTTAGTCCGTCTTTTGTAGGCTATTTACGTCTAATGTTCTTCCCTGTATATCCCTCATTTACATAATTATCCAAAAGTAATGACTTGTCATTTGAATCTATCTAAAGGTCAAGGTTACCTGATGGTATTATTTATCGTCGGTGTTTTTTCTCCGGTCACTGCGGTTTCCCCAACTTTTTTCGTTCTTTAAAATGACCCTTGCTATTTATAGAATGACAAGCAAACTAAACATACAAAATAAGTGCGATAAGACTAGTGGATAAAGACTTGTTACCATGGCCAACAATGGACAGCCATATGCATTTTATCCTTAAATCTAGTCATAAACAGTGTGCCAACAGACTGATTAAAGCTGGCGCTCAAAGGTATACAGACACTGACCATATGATTTATACCCCTGGTTGCGTAAGAATCATACACATGTAGCCAAATATTTGTTAGGCTAACTAGTTATTAATGATCGTTTGTTGACTGCGAAAAAAATTGCAACATGAAAAAGCATTAATATACATGCATTGAAGTTTTAATGCAGTTGAATTATGATGTAACTTGTTTTATACATGTTACTTTGAACTTCAAAAAGATATATCTTTCCACAGAAATTAAATGTATTATCCCCCGTTAAATCTAGTGATATTAATCACTTCTGTGGTGCAGTTGAACATAATTAAGTTGGTCAGAAGTGTGTATGTATCATGGCTATCCTGGTCCGTAATTTGTTAGCATGTCAATTGTAAACCTCAGAAAATGTATTATCCCCACCTGTGTCTACTTTTGTTTGACCGGATTCAACTTCAAAAGCAAACACATTGAGTATATTTTACCTTGGCATGCACATGGAGGTTGTAAACGTGCTCCTATTATTCATAGTTTTAGGAAAACTGAAGACTGGTTTTACAAAAAGTTCGACTGCTGTATTTAGGGCAAAACATGTAGCTTTACGAAAGAAAAGACATTTAAAAAACAAACTATTTTCCTTCTGTGCTCAGATACCTTTATACCATTGAATAGGGGCATTGGAACGCCTCCATATATGCCATATTTGCACGATATGTTTCACAACCGCTGCTATTTTTATAATAAATAAGAGAAGTATATTTTTCAATGATAAGAAAAAAAATTTAAGTCTATGTTCAAATGATATAATGAGGTTTTCTATAAAGATAATATATATATATAAAAAAGCAAGGAAAATGTCAATTCCTCTTTTGAAATAATATCACGGTGACATGCATATATAATATTAGTAAAAACAATATGTGTTTTATCCGATAGCCCACGAAAGTGTCTGTAAGAGAGAATTGTTACGTTAGCGGTAATGCTCTCCATGTTTTTTAAACGTTAAGGGCTTACTTATAACTTTCATAAAAGCTGCTGAGTTCACATATTTGATCTTGTGTCTGGACTGTTGGTCTTTATGTTGAGTAGTTGGTGACTTTGGGTCCCTTATCTGTCCCTTATCGGTCCCTTATCTGTACCATGTTAACTAGCAAACCGGTGCTTCATATTGGAAACTTTAGGCATTGAACAATTAACTACAAAATTATCCAAGTTATTTTATGTATATCTCATTGCAACTATTATTTACGTACAACAAACTATTCACCACTTTTATGTTATAACGAAAATGTAAGTGTCATGATCTTCATATAATCAACTGAATTTTGCCGCTTCACATTTTTACAAAATTCGATAATATGATCCCATGTATCCATTTTAGTAATCCATTAGTGCACCACTTCTTGTATCTGACACTGACCTAATGTTTTTGTAGATGTCGATTTCCTTTCCACAGATGGTTCCTTTCTGTGGAGAGTATTAACATTCATACCGAGGATCTGCTCGGGATATGGATTGAGTCCAGCGTCCCGTGTCAACGACTGGCTTGGTGAGAAATTCCGAGAAAAAACCGGTAGTCCAGACATCACATTTGAGCAGGTAAGTAGTCTACATGTGTGAAGGATTGCCCAAACGGGGTATCGACATAGGTTATACCATTTTTACCAGCGAGATGTCTCGTTTGTACCACATATAGAAATAACCAATAATGGGCTTCATAGATGTGATTTACGTGAATCAAATTGTCTAATTTGTGAAAGCTTTTTGCCAATTTTAAAAGAGTGGGTCAATGTGACTTGAGGTATATGACACACTTTTGGCTCAGTCTGTAGAATCGTGGATTTTCATGTCGGAGACTCGGATTAGACTCCTGGTAAGGTATTTTTTACAGACAGACAAACAGACAGACGGACAGACAGACAGACAGACAGACAGACAGGGGGGTAGTTATATATCCCCACCGTTGGTACCGGGGTTATTGTGGTATAAAACAACTGGGCAGGGATTTCTATAAAATATGCGTTATCGTCCACGTCCCTGTGAGCATGTCATGGTGTTACAACTATTTGCTACAACTAGTTATCTAGTCAAACCTCTAGTCTAGTCTGTACAGAATGGTTTGTGATTACGACAACGCCGCCAAAACGTTGTCACGTTCGTATTATCAGATAAATGGCTATTAAGAAAAAATATAGTTGTATTTACCTGAAGAGTGATAGACTTTAGAATATTTTATTTAATATAAACATTACACAATTGCATAACGACGTAAAAGACAATATTTCGTTTATTTATAACAGCTCTATAAATTCAATGGCAAAGAACTATGTGTTGTGGTAACCAATATCAACAATATGGCTGAAGAGTACTGTCACCCGAAAACCACACCAGATATGCCTGTTAGACTTGCAGTGCGCATGTCAATGTCAATTCCAGGTTGAAGTTTTTTTTGTTTCAGTAGAAATCTTATGCAAAAGTTTTGTTCTATTCAGTTGTTCCTAAATCTACTTTGACAAGACGTGTAACAGATAGAAATTTGTTTTAATCGTACATATATCTAAATAATATAATCACACAATGTTGTTCCTATACATATTTAACTCCTCTACCGAGTGTGTAATCGTCTTCAGAGAAAATTATATCAAAATAAAAAGACATTAAAACTATTTATTTCGAACATACTTTCATAATACAGAACTATATATGCATCATTTATTAAAATATAACACAAGCAGTACGTGTAATTTTGATAGACTTTCTATAGCTTTATGAATACCAAAATTATGAGACAAATCTCAGCAACTACGACACACTTGTTCTTCATTGATATTGGTAAAATAGACATTTATCTGAAATTAAAATGGATATCCACCTGATTTCCCGTTGTTTGAACGAAGTATGTTTTCAGGGATGTTCCATGTTGTGAGGTATAACCATGCTCGACAATCACAAGATAACATGTACATTGATGGAGGGGTCCTGTGTAATTATCCAATACACTGCTTCGATGGTAAGAGCAATTGATCGATATCCAGCTGACAATCAAACAGGTGTCATCTAAACTGTCCGGGTACCGGACGTGACTTTGCATTTTGTATTGTGAATGTACACATGCATTTGCTAGCACGAGGCGTGGCTACCATACTGACTGCTTGGCGATCGGTCAAGTTTACCTTGTATCTGTCTTCCCTATAAAGATAATTTTACAATTCCGTGTTTTAAAAATGATGCATATTTTTTTATCATTTTTTTTATCACTGAAACACTTAATATTCATCAATATAAGTAACTTCAGGCTTATGTAGCCTATCTTCACTGTGATATAATTCATTTATTCGCGACTTTGTTCTGGTTTTAATAAGCAACCGGTAAAAGACCGGTACATCCCGAAAAATAACCGACTAGACGGTGAATTTAATGAATTTGAAATGACAGGCTAAAAACTACGTTTGGCCACATCTATGCTATGAGAGTGTGGTCCCCTAAATAAACGGGCATTTTGATATAACATATGGCATGATGGTTTGTATCGAAATAGCAAGTTTTTTTTCCATTTGGCATGTCTTGGGTAATTTGTCATTCCAAAAGGCTGGTGGTTATCTATGAAGAAAGAAGACACTTTTATCCGAAAAATGCATAATATCCAGGAGATTCCTGCTATTCTTAGTAAAGGGAGTAGATTTGGAGAGCGAAACAACAAAACACTAGGCTTTCTGGTGGTGAGTTCTGCTTCCTGGCTTTTAATTCTTTCCCATTGCCTTTCTGGTCATGAACAGAACATCAATTATTACAATATAACAAATGCTATCAGACTATTAAGCAGACGATAAATAATCTTCGATGCCACTTCTGGGATATTACAGCCCAGTATGATTTTTTGGATAGCTTTAGTGATTTGTTTATCCTGCCAAGAAAGTCTATTAGCAATATAAAATATTTCAGAACCAACAATTGACATTAATGTCTTTTAGTATTCCGAGTCTGAAGCCGACAACTTCCGGTTTTACCTGGAGACACGGGCGTCGGTATATTGGAGGTCATCATCTACCCTATGCAGGTACTATTTATCAATTATGGACCTTTGTCGAGGTCCATATGATGTTATACCGCCTTGGTAGAATGAAATAATGACCGAGGGCGTAGCTTGAGGTTATTAGGATATATTCTACCATGGCAGTATAACACCATATGGACCGAATCAAAGCTCCTTAATTTTTATATAAGATATGTAGTTCCATTTAATAATATGAAAAGAACTATCCTATCATATGTTAATTACAAGAAGAACGATGGTCATAGGACGCCACCCTGAATAACTCCATGTTTGGCTAATGGCGTTACAGAAAGCATATTGACTTAATGGTTCTAAAACGGAAATATTGTGACGATATGCTGTATAAAGAACCTCACGTGACCATGTATTAGCCAATGAGAATATTGCAAAATCATCATCTCTCCTGCTCCTCAGTATATTAATGGCATTAAAGATAATAGTGATGACTAAGGCATTATATCAAATAGTGTTCCTTCTCCAAAATGTAAAATATTTTAAGGTGATGCATATTTCACGAAACAAGACTTTTTTGGGTGAGCAAAAATAGATATTTGAGACAGAAATTAGAAGTATTCAACGTAAAATATCCAACAAAAGCAGCTCCTTGTTGTAGACTGTCCTATCATCCTGACGTCACGTCGTTCTATATATCAGTAAATTTCCTACCCGGTACAGCCAATACAAATGGATTCAAGTCATATGACAATAATATAGGCTTTATTTCATGAGCGCTGAAGTCATTGGTTGATTACGTGATAAATGTTTGCAGTGGAGTATACAAATATGTTAGTCACAGATTGATGATATTTGAGCAAAATATACTGCTGTAAAGTATTTTTTTTCAAAATAAACATTTATGTTATGAATATGATATTTTGTAAGTTATGGTTCAAATCAGAAAATGTATTTTTATAGAAAGAGAAGAAGTGAATTAATTGCGAAAACGAGAGAACGAAAGCGGGTCACAGATGCCATCAATCACTTCCTTCCCGTAAGTTTGAATTAGATAAATGGATATTTTATAAATCAAAATGTTTCTCTAACTACTTCCGATTAACAGTAAGTTTGTACCACATTTGTAACATGTTCATTTGTATTTACCTCTCATAAAGATTGTGGTTAATAAATTCCCCTTTGGACACGAGAAGGTACCGAATTTCCCACACACTTTTTCTGGCCATTGCATGGGCTTTCTCATATGTTTCCGTCATGTATATATCGTAGATAGAACTGTTACATGTTAAATCGTCATATCAATATTTGACATTATGTATGGATTTGGATAACATTATAAGTTTTATTCAGATTTTAGATAAATACGATGCAAACCTAGATGGGAAGATTGATATGCAGGAATTTAGGACCATATACGTAAGTAAGAGCCAAGATTGCAAAGTGTTCCACAACCAATTCATTAACAAATGAAATTTGACTTGCTTAGTTTGAACATATTTTATTGTATCAAATATGTACAAAAGGATTGGGCACAATTTTTCCAACTCATATTAAGCCCTTTCCATACAATATTAGGTAACACATACAAAATTATACAAGATGACATTAACAATAAAATACTATTTTTGTGGAAGTGTGGATAAGGGAAGGGCAAAGATAGGATGTAAGAAGGTGCAGGTATATAAAAAGAATGTGACAGAGGCCTTCATTTATATTATCATAAATTATACTTAAGACATTGTCACTAAAAAGAAGCACTGTTTAAGACTGCATGAATTATTTTTCTAGACCCAGATGGCACAAGTACACAATCCACTACGCACAACTTTCGGCTTATCAATGTTCATCATATCTCCTTCCATGGTTTTCCTTCACTTTGTTGAATCCTTTCCTTCTGATATTTCCGTTTCGCAAGTGTCATATGAGTCGAGAAAGATAAAAGACGCAGTCTTTGATAAAGTTAAAGTAGGTAAACAGTTTATATATATATATATATATATATATATATATATATATATATATAATTATTTCAAATACACAATATATCAAATGTATCAAGTACTGAAGAGAGATATGTTGGAAAAAATTAGGAAGGCTTGCACAGTTGAAACTTGAATAGAAAGAGGTAGGTGATAGAGAATGTACAGATGTAAAATCAAAATCTTTTTGTATCGTTAATATATTTCTGAGTGTGCATACTTATTGCAAATCAATTAAATTAGCATGAAATAAGTCATCGTTTAAAGGACTTGAATTAGTTCTTAATCTAGCATGCAAAATATTAGTTTTCCTGTCTCCAAACAAATAATACGAGGGACACTTTATGTCATTTAACTTACTAAGAGGGTGTTTAGAAGCTGGGGCTGTTATACTCTGTCTTATAACAGGGTCTAAATTGTTCCAAAGTCGAAAAGTAGAGGGGAAAAAAGAACTATTATTAAGTTGAAGCCTGAAGTTAGGTACGAAGTAATTGTTAGCATTACGGAGGTTATATTCTAAATTTTGTGACACTGAAGGAGGTAGTAAAGCTGAAAGATAATTTGGCGTGAGGTTAGCTTGAATTTTGAAAAAAGCAGTAGTTTTCTCTTCTTTCTTCTATTTGCTAATGGTTCGAGTCCACTTTCTGAGTATAATGAAACCCTACTTGCATACGATGGTGAACCATTTATTATACGAATAGACTCTAACTGTAGTTTTTCTAAATTGTCTGCGTCACCGAGAGTACATCCGTCCCAAGCTTCCCAACAGTATTCTAGTAATGGCAGAATATATGCTCTGTAAATTTTGTCTAAAGTTCGTCTGTTTAACAAATACTTAAGTTTTCGTAGAACACTTACCTGTTTTGACACTATTTTTTACAAATATTTTCGATATGTTTACTCCATTTACAATTTTCGCTTATTTCGCTACATTTACATTATTAAATTTCTATTGCATGTTCAAGTTCAGAGTTGGAAATAAGTAATGCCTCTGTTTTAGAAGGATTAAAATTTACTAGCCACTTACTAGCCCAGTGTTTAATTTTATCTAAATCATTATTTATTTTTGTTTCAATTGTTTGAGGAGAAGCATCAGCGTTATCAGCTATGTCATTAATATATATAATGAATAAAAGAGGGCCTAATACAGATCCTTGAGGAACACCGGCATTGGTTGATTTAACTAAAGACTTCGTATTTCCCACAAAAACTTGCTGTTGTCTATTACTAATATAATTCTTAAACCACTCTAACAATTTTCCGGAAATGCCATAATTTGCTAGTTTCACTTCCAATGCCCTGTGCCATACACGGTCGAACGCCTTTGAAATATCACAGAAAACTAAAAATGAAGGACTCTCGTTTCTATGTTTTCGCAAAAGGTGTGATATAAATAATAATTTGATGATCTGTCGAATGACCTGGCTGGAAACCTGAACTTGCTTAGCATAGCATTATGTATATGTTAACGTGTTGTTACTCACTATCATCTCATTACAAATCACAAGTCCTATGTGGATTATGATAAGGTATTTCATTATTGTACGAATTGCCGAATATGATACATAATCTAATGAAAACTCCAAAACTCGGCACCTTCTTGAATAAGCTTCGTTGTTAATCCCATCAATATTCGTCTCATATATCATCCTGAAGGAGTGGTTTTTCATTTTACAATTTCCCAATAGTCATTGCATTTTCGAGAGATAGTGTCCAATATACTGATCAAGGACTCTTATTTTTATCTTCATGGGCTTTTAATTGTACCATGTTTTATGGTACATTAACAACATGATCTCATCGTGATTATGGATGCTCCGATGGTATTTTTAACTTATTCATTATAAGATATCATAACGCATGCTCGCGCCGCTTGGTGCACATGTCTCGAATGAATTGTTTAGTTTGAAACGATGCGCTCGAAACATGTTAATTGTTTGGGCGTGTAATGGGATTTCTTGTATCTCATAGGACACGGAATATGATGTAAGGCAGAATAGGTTTCTGATTCAAACATGATTATTTCCATTTTTATACTTTGATTAGGACCACCTTTCTGGCTTGGACAGGGCTACATTGTTTGGACATTTGGATGAACCAGATGCTGTATTTGCACAACTGGACAAAAATGGAGACAAAGAGGTTTGGATATGATTTTGTTTGTTTTACCTATATATACCGATATTTTTATCTATATATACGTGTGTGTGTGAACTTTTCATGGTTCGAGTGCATGCAGTTGGTGTTATTATTATTGAATATAAGAATGTGAACATGACACTGTTTCAGAAATATTATTTGCGTAAATGCAAAATAAATGTGATGCAAATTGAGCAGCTAAATTGATTGTTTTCAAACAAAGACTTACGCTGAGACTCACAATTAACTCATTTTACGGTTACAATACAAAGCAAAACAGTTATACTCGTATATATGTATACCGCGTTATAGTGCTTAAATACCAAAAATCGTTCATATTTGGCCAAGTATCACATTAATCAAAGAATAGAAGAATTGATGCATTTTGACAATTTAGTACATATTATTACTTCGATCTACAACAGTATAGTTGATATCGATCATAACTCTGCTTTATGTAAAACGTACACGTATACTCTTTTAAACTCTTAACTTGAAATGAGCGTGCATCCCTGTGAGGAAGGCTCAAGGTTCTGCCCCCTGGACGAATCATTGAACAGCCTAGTTAACGTCAAACTTGCGGGTTGAATTCAGTGACGTAAAATTTTATGTATAGACCCTAGTTTAAAGTTCAAATTACGTAACCCGAGTTAAAACTACCGCCGTTTTGCTGAAACATGCACAAATCGTGTGAATTCTAGAGTTTCCCGTGAACGCGCTCAAGTGAATGGTAGTTTATACTCATGTCTGGCGCGTAGCAGGAAGTAAATGGCACGACAAAATGAACTCGAAATAGTTGACTCGAAAATATCGACTCGAAAATCGATAAACAATCATCAACATCAAATTGATTAAATACGGCTACCTTTTTACTATTTACAATAAAAATTGATTTGCCTAATTCGTATGTTAAGATATCTGATATAAGATTGCAATCAATTTCCAACAAGGTGACGTTCCAGGAAATCCTGCAGTACATACATCACAGAGGTCTGGCTGTCAATCAACTCTTCCTTGGCTATAAGCGACAGGACGTAGCTGGCATTGTGTCTTACGGCGGAGCAATATTCAATACAATGCTTCTCAATCTTAAACGCCTCTACATGGAAGTAAGTCCTTTGTTGTGCATGCACAAAATAAGATTGACGATCTGACTGTTAAACATTTGCGAAAGTAAAGGACAATTACCTACTGAACCGGCATTAAAAATAAACCCTTCATAATGGGAATAATTCATGTATCACGTGATACCCTGTAACGTTTGTGCGGGACTAGTATCGCCAGTGGTGATACAACGTTTCTCCGCTGAAATGACGTTAGCCCGGGATATCATCCTATCATTCTATCACCAATAGAAACAATAGTCCCACACAAACGTTATCAGGTATCACGTGGTACGTGAATCAGTCCCATTTATTTTTCACCTTATCATTGTTAAAAGATCGTGAAGAGCATAATTTATTATCATGAATATTTGACAATCGCAGTACACATAATTTTTTGGGTTTTAGAAGAAACTTCTACTTAGATTAAACCTGGCGAATTTAGTAAATCTTTCCTCAAAAGTAATGGATTAGTAAGGGAATGTATGATATCGACATATCACCTGATTATATGACGACAGACAACAGCGTCCAAAAACGAAAGTTGGAAGGGAGATAATTATATAAAAGTAACATGAAACAAAAGAACACTGGTCGGAGTCACATATGCGCTTCTGACCAGACGACAAACTACAAGATAGATTCATTGTTACAGAGTAAGTTACCATTATTAGGAAATCATTTAGATTTTTTTTAATATTTATTCAAAATGCTTGACATATACATATATATTTTAATAACGATATTTTTCTTCAGTAATTTGACGAGATCACTTATGTTGCAACATTTTTCAAAGGTCTGTTTTATTATAAAATAAATTATATAAAAGGATGGAACGGGTGTTAAACTGAACAATTGTGTAGTAAATTGTATTTAGGGTCCTAGAATTCCGACATTAAATACAACGTTTAGAAACAAAGAGAAAAATGTCTATTTCCATGACAATGTGTTGGCGGCCGGTATGCCAATTACACTGAAGAATACAAATATAACATATGCTATAACTCCTAAATGTAATGAATTTCTCATAAAATTAATACACATAACTTAAAGGGAGTTAACTGATTCTTTGTATAACAGCATGCGGACGTCGATCGCACAGTAGGAATAAACACCGGACACATTGAAACTTCCGACTTTGACCTAGAGGACGAGGACATTGCCTTTTTGCTCGAGGTATTAACCACTTTATACAAAATGGTTTAATAACGTACACTATTGTACTACAGCTATATTATGTAATATAAACAAGCTTGCTGATCTTTAATATCAAATGTTAAATGCAATAACATATTGATGAAAAAATCATATAAATACATGAAAGATAGTCTGTAATATCTATTTAAGATTACTTTTTCAAAGTGAATCAAATTCAAGCCATATTTTTGAAAATTCTCTGGTTGGAAAGTTTGGTTTCTGTAATATGTATTACACAACCAGTGAATATTTTATGTGTGACGTTTTGATGAGTAGCACACTGTGTACACTGTCAACTTAATCAGTTTACTGATATATCAAAAATTAAAGATTTTAGTTACAGGAATATTGACTACAGATAACTTCAACTGTTTTTTGTTCTTTTCAGCAAGGGAAGAGGACAACCATCGATTTCCTTAAGATGTATTTGACCAAGAACAGAAAATCAGTTTAGTGTAAATATTAACCGATACAGCAGTATTCTTTACTCTAATTAACTGTGTGTTATGTAATAATGGTTCTGGACGAAATCACATTGTGCTGCTTTGCTAATAGCCGTGAAAAACGCTGAAATGAAACAACTGATTAAATATCCAAACCTCAGTATACCGAGTGGTCCATGCTGTACTGGCAAAAGAGCGACACTAAAAAGTACTCACTTTCATATGTATTTCAAAAACAATCTTTTGACATTTCTTCTACAAGATAAAAATAAGTCAATGTGTTAAATGTGTGTGTTTCTTGGGATTCGCTGGTCGTTTCAGAAAAATGACAACGTATTTGATACTGTTACGGAACCCCACTAATTAGTGCAGTAAACATCAAACTTTCTGTCGATAGGAAGTATTGATAGGTTCCCTGTGTGTCTTTATGTGGAATATTACGTCTAATTCTTAGAAGTGGACAGTGGTCATCACAAACAGATGGTAGTATTATGTAGCAATGTACAGTTCTTTACATTTAGACAAATGCTTTGAATATGTGAACACAACTACAGTATTGAACCTTTATTACCTGGTATATCCCATGCAAATGTATACAATGTATATATTTTCAATCTACGCAACATTTGCAATGCTAAAAAGTTCTCCAATTTGGACAATTATTATGTTACTTAATGTTTTTTCTATCCTATAAAAACCATGGTAACCAAAGAATTTTTTTGCATGATTGCAAAAAAAAAATCAAAAAAAATCCTGATTTTAATACCAAATTCCACCCCTCTACATAGATTTTATTTCTTAAAAACATTTAAAAATTAAACATAGCAGTTTCGTTGGGGGGAATGAGTCCATTTCGATATATGTTGATTAGTGATATACGCAATCGTCCCTCATAACACGGTTTTTAATTTCTGCTGTTACAAGATTGAGTGTTTTTGACTTACACACATTCGGAAACCCTCTAAACCATTAATCTCGAACCCATTTGCGGCAATTTCTTTTTGTAAATGTGAAGCCTGCATGACATTTACCATATTGGTTACAATTATTGTAGAACAAATCGAGTTTCAATTTTTATACATGTCTTAAAACAGGGGCTTAAAAATACCACCCATGGTCATTCACTCGTACTCTACATTGCAAACCTACTATTGATCTGTGCCAAAGAGGAGGTACTGTAACTGTGCATAACATATACGCGATAGGTCATCTCTCGAAAGGTTTTTCAGTTCGGACACCTGTGAAATTCTTAGAAGGCTGCAAATTTGTCAATAATTTGGTTTATATTGTGTATCATGTTTGTAGCTATGACACCAATCACATTTGAGATTAGTTGAAATTTAAATTAATAAATTACTGGTCAGGTGTATTCGTATTTGCTTGCCTGGGATCTACGTATTTGTATATTAACAAAGCTCATATTTCTTAATAGGAATTTTTCATATGTTTTAGTTGTAATTTGAGTTTATCTATACAACCTATTGTCTTGTATCAACTTTGTTAACATATACTCTAAGGACCTGGTAATTTGTATTTGATAACCCTACATGTACATATGAACAATGTACAATTAAATATTTAATATTAACATCATAAAGAGCTCTGTGGAACTAATATATAAAACAAAGATATATTAACAATTATTTTCGAGTATCTGTCGACAATTTTCTGTACAATTATACTAAAAATCAGTTTAAGTCGGGGAGTCAAAATAATTACCAGTTACGATTTGGTATTTAAAGTCTGGTAAATTGAAAAAAATGTATGACTGAAGTACAAGTACCTTGTATTATTATATAGGATACGTGTATAATTGCTTACGTGTCTGCAATTTTAGACGGGCTAATTGAACGGAACTTAAAACCCCTTTATGCATCGGTCTTCACGGGTACATACAGGTGAATAGATGTCGTCTTGCAGAACAATAATTTAAATGTTAGAGCTATTATTTGAGTTCAGTAACTCAGATTAGGGAAATGCTATATATAGAGCAAGCGGTGAAATTTCGTTCTTTTCGCGGATAGGAAACCGCACTGTAAAGAGATAAAAGAAACACAGCTCGTGCATAACGTCATCACAAGAGGGAGTGGACTAACAGTGGAAACGGTCCATAGCTAAAGGTAACTTTTCACTGCCTATGTCTCGACACTGGGAATATCTTTTTTGTTGACCTCGCTCCACCATGTTTCTTTTCCAGTAAAGATTGACAAGGATTTAGCTGACGTATACAAGTTTATTATTTGAGTTCAGTAACCCAGATTAGGGAAATGCTATATATAGAGCAAGCGGTGAAATTTCGTTCTTTTCGCGGATAGGAAACTGCACTGTAAAGAGATAAAAGAAACACAGCTCGTGCATAACGTCATCACAAGAGGGAAAGGACTAACAGTGGAAACGGTCCATAGCTAAAGGTAACTTTTCACTGCCTATGTCTCGACACTGGGAATATCTTTTTTGTTGACCTCGCTCCACCATGTTTCTTTTCCAGTAAAGATTGACAAGGATTTAGCTGACGTATACAAGTTTATAATCCATGTTGTAAGTAAGTCGTGGTAGTGCGTGCATTTTGGGTATTGTTTTACCTGATTTCTGTCGTCGAGGTCTTTGAATATGCCATAGGCATCTCTAACCCATTTGTTGTAATATAGCTTACTAGCTGATTCCTTGTTGAATTTGAAACAAAACTAAAAAAAACTAATAATACTTAATGCTGCTTTTTATGGTAATGCGTGGTGAACTGAAGTAAAATCGAACATTTGAAACCATTGATTTCTACAGTGGCTATCTATATCCTACAGCAACAATACAGATCTATCAAAGAAAATACCGAATTAATGTTAATGCAGCAATTCGAATTACGATTCGATCCATGCAATGTTACAATCCACTTAGAAAAAAAAATAACGCATTTTTAATATATATTTCAAAGTGTATATAGGGTGCATGTTCCTTGCACTTTAAAACAAAGAACTATAATTTTCAAAACTGTTACTTAGTGATTAAATTGTTGTATTCAGGAGCTGATCCAGAAAAGTCAGGCCAGCGCTTGTTCAAGCAAAATTACTACTGTACAATATATTGTTGTCTGTGGAATGGCTGTCATGTCCGGTGTATGCACACCATATACACTGTACCATCGACAAACAGGGGCTTGGTACATTTCCATAACGATGAATGAAGTTAAAGGTTTTATTCTTCGTCACTGGTGTCGAAAAATCTTTCCGTCCGGATTTTTTCTCCTGTATAATACTAGTTATCTAACCACTAATGAGCTGAAGTTTTATGAGTAGAATTATTCTGTAAGTGGAAGTAAATTAGACAGTCCATTTAAAGCAATCAAAATGGAAAATAACTACCGACGAGTCGAAAAAATTGTCGCTGTACAGTTTTCCAGCGCGTCAGCGTCAGGCTGTTATTAAATACACGTGTATAGATTTGTCATTTACAGGTAGTGTTGTATAATCAATTCTAATGAAACATGTGTTTTCACAATGCTTATCGGGTATCCAGTACAGTTATGTAAGCAAGCAGCCATGCATGTTAGGTCTAGTTGCCTCTGAGAAGCGCGGTGTTAAAAGAACACCTCTTCACCAATGAAGTCTTTATGATCAATTAAACAGTATAATAATAAGAAACTATTGTTAAAGAACTAGAAAATTTGTATGAGATAACATCAGAAAAACCACAAGAATGCGCACTGTCTAGACAAATTCGGTAGCAAAATTGCAGGAAAGGAGTGGTTGCAAAATCCACCCACGCTCGAGTTTTTAAAATAATCTTGCAGTCTAGGTTCATTACTACTTTATATGTGCTTTTAATCTCTTGTTGAATTTTTTAAAAACGTATAAAGGCCTAAAATGATGTTTTCTAACATTTTGGGTATGTGTACCTTTTATACATATTTATTGTCTTTTAAGTATTTCTGTTAATTACATACACTTCTTTCTTTATTTTATACCTATTTATAATGGCCGAGACACACCAAAGTCTGTAAAAGTGGTAGTTTCTGCTCCTGCTTAGCGCTCAGCAAAAAGGGAGTGGGACGACTGGTTCGCCCGTTGTCAGTATAATGTGACCGGGTGGGGTGTGTTGCTTGGTGTCTTCGGCGGCATGCTTCAGTGATATAGCACTATAAAAAGGGCAAAAGTTCCACTATACAAGAAGACACAACATGAATATACCGCAGTCTCCCGAAACACTCACCTCGCACAACATACAAGCAACACACCGCATACATGAGAGGCCGTCCTTACATGACCATAGCTGTTAATAAGACGTTAATTAATCAAACAAACAAACAAACATAATGATATTTACTAATTATTTTGACTACAAATTGATATTTCAAGTAAAACAAAAAAAAAAAACAAAAAAAACCCATATGTATGAATTTTCACTCATATCTAAAAAAATTCTAAATTTTCACCATTCAGAGTTTCCCATTTTGTTACCATGGAAACCAAGCATTTCGGAAGTGTTTCCATGTTAATATGCATACTTCATAACCTCTATATACCAATTTTCATAGATACTATCTTGTACGTACAAGATACTAAGTTGTACGTACAAGATACTAAGTTGTACGTACAAGATACTATCTTGTACGTACAAGATACTAACTTGTACGTACAAGATACTAACTTGTACGTACAAAATAAATAAAATTTTGTAGTGGCCCTAATACGCCGCCGTAGATAAGCACATACATTCAATGTTATTTAAATGTTTATTTCATTATCTTTGTATGTTTAAAACATTATAATTTTACCTCGTGCAATTCTAGAGAAAATAAACGGGGTTGCTAATTTGACAGTGTGATATGGAAGAAATTAGCAACTATATTTATGCTACAAGTAATTAGTTTGGTTTGATCAAACAATAAAGGATGTAGAGTCTAATAAAAAATCATAATAAGGAAATTTGCTCATTCTTACAGACCAACGTTTGCAGTCTAATTCAACTATTCTGATTGGCTTATTTCATGACATCGTAAGTTGTGCGTCTCCTTTAAGAAACACTTAACATTAAAAACTTCAATTATACATTTCATATAGCGATATGTGACTAAAACATAATAAAAAGAATTACTCACCTAACTTTTCAACGTTCAGTAACTGAATGCCGGGTATGTCGGCCATTATATTTAATGAAATGTTACCAACAGATCAGATGAGCTATTATTGCATATTTGGCCATATGACCTTTGACACCTAATGTTGACCCCACCGCATGGTAAACAAAATTGACACCATCATTTTTCCGAAAGAGGATGACCTACTGAACATTTTGGTATATGGTGTCAAACTTCATCAAGAAGTGCCCACGGAACCCCTAAACCCGACATAAGCCACCGGACTATACCCCTTTCAGTGCATGAAAAGTCGTTTATACAATTCAACAAATGTTGATCATACCAGTTATAAATCCAGTTATCACGTCCTTGATTGATGTCGCTACGTTGAACTGACAACCTAAAGTAATATTCATTTAATGGGTCGATGAAATGAATATTTCTATGCGCAAGTAGTGAAAAATAAGTTATATGGTGAATCAAGAGCCAAATCGCGAACTTGTGGTAGGATTTCTTAGGAAAAATCTTTACATGATAATTTCAGGATTTTCAAAACCGTATATGGAAAAAAATTTTAACACAAGATCTTACAAGCATTGGATGGTATAATTTTATATATTTGATATGGTGTGATTCCCCACAAGAAGGTCGATATATAGTATATCGACACCATGTTATCACTTTTTTTTACAAATATAAAATTTTCTACATGTGCATTGTAACGTCGCAACCAGGTTGATATTGCGCATATGAACTCCACTGTCCAGGAAGGCGTTCATCTGGTGCCCTATAACCATCGTTTCCTCAACATGCACATCAAAACACCTTTATTAAATTAGGAAAAAAACACGGATCTATACCTAATATAAAAATATGGACTTTTGATTTGCATATTATGGTGTTATACGTCTCTGGTAGAACCTTGAATAATTAAGGCACCGTCCTCGGTCCTTAGGGTGATAATAAGTAATATTAGCCTCAAGAAATGACTATGAAAAACAAATATCACACACATTTGCATGCATTACGACTAAAAGATGAAGCTAGCATTTACCTCAACAAATGTTCATATTTAATAAATATTAAATATATATAATAATATATATTCAAACTATTTTCAGTATTGGTTCATAAAGCAATAGCCTCAGACATGACCACAATAAGCGCTATTCTGTATAACAATGATTTCATCTTATGGCTACTCTGTATAACAATGATTTCATCCTATGGCATGACGATATAAATATGTAGCATAAAAGGCATTTATAAAAAATATGGTTAAATATTTTCATCATTGCGTTGAACATACATCATAATTAATTTTTCAAAGTGCGTTAAGTTTTTAAAGTGGGTTGTAGAAATGCAAGTGTATTTTTTTCTAAAATGGTGTTTTAAAAAGTTGCTTGTTATAACTTGAATAATATATATTGATATTATTTTCTGTGACTGCACATATGTGTATTTACATTAGGGCACTAGTAATTTTAAAATATTTCGTGTGATATCAACATTCGACTTGCAAAAGCTTCATTCATTCAAGTGCAATTATTTATTTACATATGTGTACCATTGTAATACATCAAATAACACATAAAGCACGGAAAACTAATGTTACGTTAGAGTAGATCAAGAATGTTTGGTAATGTATGTGTGCGTTACTGATTGAAGCTGACAAAGATAAACTTAGTGTTTAATGTATGTTCTAACAAAGCAGATACTTTTATGATAATCTGATTGTTTATGGTAATAATCAGTGTTTTTTTACGTAGTAAGTGAGAGTACATACTGCATTATGTATGGTTACAGTATATGACTTAGCGTGAGAATGTAACAGAGCACAAATATCGTGAGATAATGTCTCAATGTGACACAAACATTGGAGATAATGGGTCATAAAAAAACCCTGAGAGCTGACAAACCTGTTTACACGAATCTTCACTCGCAGACAAAACAACATTTACCTTAGTTATTACGAGGTAATCTTCACTCAATACATCTGTAGGAAGGCATTAAAGCGCATGCGCTGGTATTGCTGAATCTATACCTCGGGATATGTTTTGTTAAAAGATAGTTACTCTATCACTAGTGTGTAACAAGGTGGCTGAGAGAGTTTGAGGTAAGTTTGGAGCTGTATTATAGATACAGTAATGTATCCATATTTACATAGTTTACATTACTGTAATTTGCACAATTTACAATGATGTTATGTAGAAACAAGTAATAAGTAATATACATATGCACCATTTTGCACTAATTTTTCTTTAAAAAAGTGACTCATTCATGTGGAATGAATTATATATTCAACAACCACTAGCTGTGTAACCTCTAACTACGGGTAATTATCGTGGTATTAACGAATTGTATACTCGGAAAACTTCACTACTGCAACATATCCACATAAGGACTATCGGATGTGTAAAAACAAACTTAAAAAATGTCGCTGCTGTAATGTAAGGGTGGGGAGACCTATGTAATGACCATTGAAACAGGTGTCGATTTCATGATCAATGAGTCCGTAGCACACATCTGCAGAGACAAAAAAAATATCAATAAAAAACAAGTTTTCTTCATTATTTCTTCCCTAACAATTGTTGTGGAGAAGCGTGCGGCGAGTGTGTTTATCTACATGATCTATTAGGTTGCAACAAAAGACACATGTTTCATTTTACAAAATAAAATCATGATATATGTAAATAAATTTTTCGTATATATAAGGGATAGAAACCTGTTTAGTTCATTTGAAATTCTGGGTACTTCTAGGTAGTTTCTAGACACTTTTTATGACTGAAATCAGCAATTTTTAGCTGAAAATTTGAAGTAATTCACCATTCACATGGTAATTCTTCTCCATCCAACAACGGTTGAGATTCAATAATGCTTGGAAAAAACGTTGTTACAATAGACATTTCTAACGTCGCAGCAGATACGGACTCCGAGGCCAACTACGACTGTTTCAGGGATCATCTCAAAAATTAATATATATTTTTGCTCGGATGTCGCCGCGAGGACATCCAAACCCTGTATAATTTTGTAAATATGGTAAAGATAAGGGACCGATAAGGGACAGATAAGGGGCCGAAAGTCACCAACTATTCAACATAAAGACCAACAGTCTAGACACAAGATCAAATGTGTGAACTCAGCAGTTTTTATGGAAGTTATAAGTAAGGCCTTAACGTTTAATAAATATGGAGACACTAGTCATTAACGTAACAATTCTATCTTACAGACAATCATTTTCGTGGGCTATCGCATAAAACATATAACGATTTTACTAATTTTATATATGCATGTCACTTTGATATTATTTTAAAAAAGAGGAATCGGCATTTTCCTAGGTTTTTGATATATATTGTTTGAAAAGAAAACATCATTATATTAGTTGAACATAAACTTGATCTTCCTGCAAATTATCAATCTTGTCATTGAAGAATGTACTTCTCTTATCTTAGACTATTATAAAAATAACAGCGGTTGTGAACCATATAGTGCAAATATGACATATATGGCGGGGTTCTAAAATAAACTCTTAAAGGAATTGCTCTATACAAGCATGGTTAGCATAAAAGCGAAACCAATCCCTATATTTACACTCGTGCTATTTTTTATTTATAATTCATGCAATAACAAAATAACTTTCAGAGATAATTGTATTTAATTAGATCGGATATTTAAATATGTATTTACTTTTAGTAAAGGTTAATATAATGCATAATTACATGAAGTATTTGTACTCGGCCATATGTGTGAACTCGGTGACCGTCATTGTGCAGCGAGGCGAAGCTGACGCACGCTTGCACACTGGTGTTTGTCAAAACACCGGTGTTCAAGTAGCTCGATGTGTTTGAGATTGTCGTCTGACTTGACGGTATTGCATCCTTGGGAGCCCTGTGATTATATAATCTAAGGTAGATTCATCAATATATGAAACAACTTCACTTGTGTAACTGACTTAT
Source organism: Argopecten irradians (assembly GCF_041381155.1). NCBI lineage: Eukaryota > Metazoa > Mollusca > Bivalvia > Pectinida > Pectinidae > Argopecten > Argopecten irradians. Next base: position 29,794,682 of record NC_091134.1, on the reverse strand, counting down.
GTCAGAGGACCTCACGCCCGTCCATACCAAAGACTCGATCGTAGAACGAAGACAGACACATAGGTATTTGTTTACATTTGACATCCACCATTTTGAACAAAAATGAAAGCACTGCACGTCGGGATATTTTTTCCCGTTTCTTTAATACAACTGTTAATTTAAAAAAAAATATTTGTATTATATATAAATATAATATATATACTGTTTACATTTTTCCAAAATTCTATGAAAAACAAAATTATAAATGTAATGTACGTCAAAATGTAAACAAAGGCATGTGTTTCTTTTAAAAAAGTAGCCCCTATACGTTGCATAGAACATTTTCATACGCAAGTTCAAAGTTCAATGTTACTATGCAGTTATGGTAAACAAACTCGGCTAGTATCTGCGTATAGTTAACAAGCCTAACAAGTGTAAATATGATGGTTACATTTACAAATTGAAATGCTAACAAGTAACGAACCAGGGATGCTACCTAAGCATGTTCAACTGTACCAAAGAAGGGATTTATATCACTAGATTTAACGGGGGATAATACATTTAATTACTGTTATTACTTTGGATAGGTTTATTCTTTTAAAGTTTAAAGTTACATATATAAAATAAGTTACATCAGAATTCAACTAAATTTAAAGACCAATGCATGTACATACATAAATGCTTTTTCATGTTGCAATTTTTTCTCGATCAGCAAACGATCCTTTATATCAAGTTAGCCCAAAGACTTGGCTACATTGCATGTTTTTTTACGTAACCAGGGGTATAAACTGTATGGCCAGTGTATGTATACCTTTGAGCTCCAGCTTTAATCAATATGTTGGCACACTGTTTTTGTCTAGATTTGAGGAAAAATACAAATGGCTGTCCATTGTAGGCCACGGTTGCGACAAGGCTTTATCTACTAGTTTTATCGAACTTATTTTGTATGTTTTGATTTTGCTTTTCATCCTATAAACATAAAGGGTCATTTTAAAGCACAAAAAAGTTGGTGAAACCGGAATGTCCGGAGGAAAAAATACCGACAATAATTACACTATAAGAATAGTATTAGGTAACCTTGACGTTAGGGTTGATTCAATTGACAAGTCACTACTTTTGAATGTGAAATGTGTGGATGAGGGTAATACTGGGAAGAACATTAGACATAAAAGTAGTCTACAACAGACGGATTCACATCATTGACAAAATATTTCAATATCTTTAAAAATCAAAGCTGGATACTGAACATAAAACGCAAGAATAATTATCGAACTGATGAAATAATTTTAAATTTATGGATATCTGGCATTCGCTCTCACTGTCAGTACATAGTGCTTCCTAAATATATTTTGGGCATATATAACGAACATAAAAATCAAGGATCATTGATTCGCTCAAATTGGTGTTATAATGACTTATTACTATTTCTATTCTTGTAAGTACAACCATGATATTGGTATCCCTATACTGATATCGACCTAACTTAAAATCCTTAGACAGATATTTCTTTATAATTTTCTCTACGTCATGTGAGTTGTATCCAACAGACAACAAAGCCGCCGTGATAGCTCCCGTACTTGTTTTGGCGAAACGCTCGATGCTGGGAAATAAGCCAGGGCTTGTGACGTGTGTAAAGAGTTTACAAAAAATACTGAAAATTTTAAATGGTGCATATATAAATCTTTTTCAAACGTTCAAAAAAGCGGAAGAACACATGGGGAAATTTCAGCAATAAGTATCCGTGAATGTTACAAACTCCACTATAAGATTGTAAAGATTTTACTATTAAACATAAGTAAATGCAGCTGAAATCAATCAATAGAATGAATTACAAAAATTAGTGATATTTTCCCATGGTGTAAATCTTGCGGACATAGAACGTGCACCCTTCCGGGGCATCTGGACTCTGTACTTTTCTCTGTGTTTAGATGAATGAATTGTCAATATTGATATGAAACTTTAAATACACGTGTGCACTGAACGTTTTCCTATTCTCTGATGAGAAAACTTACACGAACAGTTCCACATGTACAGTAAGCTAGTTCTTTATTATCACCGCCCTCAAACACAATATCTTCAAAAGGAAAGCCATCCTTTGCTGGGTTGATATGTCTAAGGTGCTGGCACCACATTCGTTATTCAAACTCAAAACAATTTATCGAGGTATTTTTTTTTGAAGTTGTGAAATTATGTGTTGGTCTGTTTTTTATGTTTTGAAATTGTTATTTATTTGCTCATTTTTGAACAACGAATAAGGTGCTGGTACCGGATTTGTTATTCGAATCCCGAATCCCGAATCCGTTTGCCTTTTTGACCATTGTGTTTTGTCAAACGTAGATTTCGCCCAATAAAATATAATGACAACGAAATTAAATTTTTATCCTGAACATAGGTATAATCTTCAGGCCATTTTCAATGCATACAACGAACAATATAAGTGGTAAGTTGTCTAGCTTGACCCGGAAAATACTCCTCTAAAATCGAGCAAAGTCAAGCTTTACATAGAACAATGATGTCATTTTGTCCAAAACGAGGCCGTAAGGTAGGTAAAAAAACCCAGAGAAATACTTATGCGGCAACAACTATCAAAGCAAGAATTTCATACTTTGAAATTGATAAGTAGATCAAAGATGAAATACGCTCGCTAGCATAGTACATCAAACATAGGTATAGTCCCCCACTGCATGTCCGCTGGCATGTGTTGACATTTACCATGTGTCCAACAGAATTCTGGCAAGCTCCGCATCAGATGCGGCTTCTATCTCTACTTTTGTAACATGCTACCTATGACTGTCACTTCCTAAAGATATCCTAAGATGCTGTCGATTCCATTACAATTTCCTTCTCTTTCAGATACATTTTGTTTCTCGCACGTTTTCGTTCAGCCATTAACTATTAGGATGGGCGAAACCTACCTTTAATGATGTGCTAGATAAGTAATATTATGATTTATATTGCTGTTGTTTTGACATGATACTCCTGTGTAGAGATCCGGTTTGGATAAAAAGTTGCTCAAGGAATGAACCGGTTTGGATAGCGTTTTAAAATGTTTATCTTTATTATATATTCGAAACAGATCATTGCTTCTACTTCAGGTGCACTCAAGTGATTTGTCGTTATCATAAATTATAGAACAAACCCAGAGACACAGAAAATATTTACCTATGCGAATCACTATAGCAATGCGTTAAATGAAGTCATAATTTCAATGTAATCCTTTAACTGCTTAGATAACAAGATAAGAAATGTATTGTTTACTGGCGGAGAACCAGAAAATCCAATGATTTGCATATGAAAACAGGCTCCAGGATCATAAAAACAATCTGGACCTGAGAGTAAGCCAATCAAATATGACGTATTTTTTCTGAAGTCATTTTTTACTTGCTATGTCTAAGCACCTGGTTCCTGGTGATGGCATATATGAGATAGAAGTTAGAAGCTAAGGCAAATATTAGTCTTATGATAAATATGTTTCATAAACAGCTGTAGGCATGTAAAAAGTAACGAATTGACCTCACGTGTAATGTTTTAGGGATTATTTGGCGGTTATTTCTAAAATGTCTGTCGAGTTTAGCCGAGAAATTGTCAACATTAGATTCAAATGTATCTATCTGATTAAATACTGATGATAAAGATAAAAACTCAATGTCTAGAATAACAGCTAGCTAGAATAACATCCCCTTCTAACATATGTACAGGGATGTGTGTTTAAGCCAAGGTTGATCGGAATCATTTTTGACATAATCGATGGTCGGTTGTATCTGATTTGGTGTCCGATACCTTTATAGAGGGACCTTGCAGTAGTGGAGAATTCAATAAAAATGGTAATACATTTTTTCGCAAAAACATTTGCTAAGTCATTTATAATCAACATATAAACACTTGTAGCAAACTCAGATAACCACTATCGTCTGTTACCTACGTAATCCAGCCAACTATTGGTTACGGTCTGAAGCATGGAGCGTAGTGGAGTCTAGACGCTATACTGTAATCCAAGGTGATCGCGCTATAAGATAAAAGCGATTGTCATGAAAACAGGTAAGGTCCTTTCTACGGAATCATATATGGACCTCTATATGTTGTGTTCAATATCATTTTTTTCGATATAGCTTATGTCAATTTGGCATTTTTTACTGCGTTTCGCAAATCGACATTTTTAAGTTGTACGACTTGAACACTACGATAAGTTGCTTTGTATGGAAACAATCGACTTCAGTTTATCGACTTCAGTTTATCGAATCGACTTCAGTTTATCGACTTCAGTTTATTGACATCACACCTAAATCGACTTTCTGTATCTTGACATTTCTTGTTTCACGACTAAATTATTGCAAAAAAGTCGTGATATTATCTAAACATGTCGACATTTAAATTACGATATATTTTTAGTTAGATGTCGACATAAGTTATAATGTATGTCCGAAAAATGACATTTAAAACAACAAGTAGAGGTCTATATACTTTTCCGTAGAAATGTTAATATTGGTACGGATCAATTGATTTGTTATAGTGAGTACGGTACCGTGGAAAAAAACATGTGGAGAAAGTGTGTTGTGTCCTACACAAATTTCGATCACATATAAACAATAAAGAGACGAAGGGAGATATAGTTAGACGATAAACACATAAATTGATCAAAATATACATTTCCGAATAAAATTACGCCACTTTGTGTAAGAGAAGTGCTTGTATGAGGTCTTGGTTATTTTTGATAGAATTATGACGCTTCGTATACGAGTGCATGAGGGTTTGATAACTGTTGATATAGTGTCATTTGCATGAGAGTCCTAGAATGCCGCTATATGGAAATCCAAGATGGTCGTTTTAAAGAATATGCAGTGAAAATTCTCGTTTTAAACAAAATTTCTGAAAAATCTCGAAAAACTATTTTTTGAACAACCCTAGTACAGGTTTTTTTTATCATATATGGATTGCATTGTGCTATGTATATTATTAGATTCTTTCATATGTGGATATGAAGGATAGGGATATTCTATCCGAGGGTCACAAAATGTTATAAAACCCGAGGCTTGCCGATGGTTTTACATTTTTTGATCCCGAGGGTAGAATATCCCTGTACTTTATATCAACATATGAAAGAGTATTTTTCCCCTCATACCTCGACGTTTAATTGCAATTTTACAACTACGATTTTTCCGCCATTTTGAAATTAATTAAAAAAGAACGCGACAGAAAGTCAATTCTCCATACATGAAAATTGCGTGATATTTTCAACGCAAATTCCGCTGTTTGTTTCTTTTCAAGTAAATCCACCCTAGTTTCTGAAAAAAAATGTTAAAATTGTACCTAGAAAATAGTAATTTTGTTGACGCTGTGACATCACGAGGCTTTATTGCATGGGATTTATTTAAAGTTAAATATTAAAAATATTTAACTTTATATTTTAGTATAAATATTCATACTATGCATTTAAAATTTTTGTTATAAGTAGGACACGGTTATCATTGGTCACATTGGAAGGAATGAAATGGAAATGAATAACGACAAGATGGTGATACATTTTTTGTATAACTAGATTAATTTTGAATGAGTCAGTATTAAAAGCACTGCATCCAAGATAAGGAAACCCAATGTTCTGATATATCATTTATGAATATGAAGAATATAAATGGTCCAAGAACCGACCCTTGTTATATATTTGACTAACAGACACCAAAAACGACAATTTGGTTTCTTTCACATTTATAATCCCATGTGAAAGGAATTTTTTTAAGTAATCCACGATGCCATACCCTATCAAATTATTTTGAAATATAGAAAATACATGGTTGTTGTTTATTTCATAATGATACACAAACATTATGATAAATCTCTTCAAGTTGGGACACAGTAGAGTGTCCCGGAAAAAAACTCCAGACTGAAATGTATATAGAAGATTGTTATCGATGACAAAATCATACAGATCTTTTTTTTTATTTTTAATAACCGGCTCAAAAACTTTACTAACAGTACGTGGAAGAGAAATCGGGCCGGTGATGGGTTCCCGAGGTTCCTCATAAAACAAAATATTAAACTTAACTAAACCAGTATCTGATATACATATTGCACTGTACTAAATATTGTTTCACACTGTCAAGACCTGTTAGGACTAACAACTTCGTAAGGGGTCTGTTTCCAAAATGGCCCCATCTCTGATTCAAATTTCCTGTTGGCGGTGCATTGCCCATGCTGTTGTGGTCACAAATCTATAAAGTATAAAGATTTAGGTCACTTGGTTATTTGTTTATGGCTTCTCAAAGTTGTGCCTTTCAGAAGCTGTTTAAGCGTTGATAAAATGTGCATGTCATGTAAAATATTATTGAGAATCTAATCTAATGATGGTCAACGTAAAGAATACATTGATCGCATGATTGTGACAATAAATCATGTTTCCATCGCGCCATTTGGCTGTTTTATGGAAGAAACAATCTCAAAAATGTCATTTTTGGTAGTAACATTTAAGACACAAAAACTGTGTTTTATGGAAAACACCCTTTTATGGGCGTTGAATACAAACTAATTTTAACACTATTAAACAGTATGTAAAATGCCATTGGTAAGAGAAAAAATCATCAAAATGTAAGTGGTGGAACATTTTCAAATCTTGGATTGAATTAGCTTTTTCACAAGTCCCCGTGATTGAAGACATTGGCTGACAAATGCAGAACAAACAAAACATGTTCCTTATGACTTTGGTTGGTTTTTGCATTTACGGGAGTGTTCATAGCTACGGGCGATTGTATATTACCTATATTTAGGGCTTTTCACCTATGGTAGAAAAGACCTATTGTTTTTGTTCTGGTTTTATCATTCTTCTGCACAGAAACTTGTATACAAAGGATCTCCGAAATGGTAAGAGATATGCCAATGAATGTGTCATGTGTCATATTGTGGGGCATGAGTTGAAGATATCACCGCAACATTTTCATGTTAGTCAAAAATCCAATAAGGCCGCTATGAACTCACTTCCGGTTTTAAACTTATGTCAATATCTTGTTCACGGCTTGACGAATTTCTTTCGTTTTTGAATATGTTATTTAGAATAAAAATGGAGTAAATTACTGATGTAACACGTTTCTGTAAAATGTCACCTTACGGTTGGAAATAAGGGTCAAAGTTCAAAAGTGAAATTTTTCAAAAACCAAAAATCCTGAAATCTTAAAATGATTTCCAATGAAGTTCTAGAAGACCTAGAGGCCTAATATTAGGTCTGTAGCATGCTGCCATAAATGCCCACTAAGTTTGTTAATATGATTTACATTGACATATATTCAAGGTTACAGGGGTCAAAAACCTGAAATCTTCAAATGACTTTTTGTGAAGTTCTAGAAAGCCTAAAGGCCTAATATTAGGCATACAGCATGCTGACATAATTGCCTTCAAAGTATGTTAATATGAATGACTTTGAACTTCATCGAATGTCACATGGGCCAAAAATTCTAAAATCTTCAAAAAGTCCACAGTTGTATATGTTTGATCAGTAACGGCGAAATCCATATATAGATGTACAACGTCCCGAGAAGAGAGACTTTTTATAGCCGGCCAATGAGATTGCAGCCGAAGCCTCGCTCATGCATATTATATCGGCCACACAGCCAGTATGAATTTTAATTAGCTGATTTTCAAGATGTTTGTCATAATGGGGCTTATATCGTCTTACTGACGGGACGTTGTATATATGTGTAGGATGATTTTGAAAGGAAAGTTATCGCTCTTTCCAACGGTAGTAACCGTGTTTATGACGATGTACTAGAAATGTATTTTTATAGCAGCTAAACGTAGGCGGGTTAGAAATTTTGAGTCTGTGAGTTTCCACCCTTCTCGTATATAGTTCCATGTAGAGTATGATTTTTATCGTTTTTTATCTAGACCTCTTAAACGTCTAAAATGGTCTTAGGGCACTCTGATGGGTCCATGATTATATAATATGTAACTAATTCTCATATCCCCGTGATTGCAAACGCTTGAACTTGCAAATAAAACAAGATAAACCTAATTTCATGTTTCCAACGAAAGATAGGAAATATTTTCCTTTGTCTTTCTTTAATATATTGTTGATTTTAAGAAATCTAAATACAGATTTAAATCTAATTTTAAAGTATTTCATCTTCAAATCAATTTCTGAAAGTTCATGGATGCGCAATCAGTACTTCGATCCAAATTAGGGTATAGTCTATGGACTTTTATTTTGGCCGTAATTAATTATTTTGAATATTTTTATCTTGAAGTAAAATTAAAAAAATCAAACTTTACAATGGTGGTAATAGTGTAAGCACCTTTTGAAACTGAAGAAAAAGACTACTGCGTGTGCTTCTGGTTTAAAAAACCCGTCATTCGTCATCTAGCGATGCATTTACCTATTACATAAAATACCCCATTAATAGAGAATTTGTTTTGAAGTTAACGTTATATCATCCTCATGCTGAAATACCTTTCCTCTTTGTCGAACAAAGGTTCTCTAATTCCATCAATATCAACTCTTTTCAAAATTATTTGGTCCAAAGCCTCAGCTGTTAGCTGAAAACGCATTGCAAGTATTCAATCCATTTGATAAAGCGCTTTTCAAATGCAATCTTTAACAAAACTGTTTCAAGATTAAGCTTTTCCTAATCAATTTTGAGTTTATAGCTTGATCGATCCCATCACTATATATGAAATGTTATTAGCTATATCCCGCCCTACAATACAAATTTGGTGAAACACTTTTCAACCAATTAGACATAAGTCTTGCTTAAGTATGTTGTCAGTAATCAGAAGAATTATAGGTCTCCAATTTAAGCTTATTTCGATTTAATCTTAAAAACATAATTAAAGTTTCACAAATTCCAAAAGTTCTCCAAATGCTACGTAAAAAAAATACGATGACATTTTTTTTGGGATTGTTATATATTATACTATCAATACATGTAACATACGTTTCTAGAAACAAATTAAGGTTTCAGTTCCCTCCCGACTTATATTTTCTCCATTCGTTAGCTCCATGAGTTAAATACAGATCTTGAGACCATAAATGGGCCATATTTTCTATTTTAGTTTACTGCCGTACCTATGAGTAATTATTTATTTTAGCCATTTAAAAAAAAGATTACATTTCACAATATATGTGCTAAAATTGCATAAGGGTAACTGGATATTGCATACAAAACAGTTGACAGAACTTTTGATATATATTCATTATCTGTTGTAGATCTTCAAAATGGGAAATAAACAGAGTCACGAAAACGTAGAGACCGAGATCGACGAGGCGGAGGAGAAACACTTTTCAACCAATTAGGAGAGTACGAGTATTTATAATTCAAACGGATTGATTACTTAAAAAACAAATTAAGGTTTCAGTTCCCTCCCGACTTATATTTTCTCCATTCGTTAGCTCCATGAGTTAAATACAGATCTAGAGACCATAAATGGGCCATATTTTCTATTTTAGTTTATTGCCGTACCTATGAGTAATTATTTATTTTAGCCATTTAAAAAAAAGATTACATTTCACAATATATGTGCTAAAATTGCATAAGGGTAACTGGATATTGCATACAAAACAGTTGACAGAACTTTTGATATATATTCATTATCTGTTGTAGATATTCAAAATGGGAAATAAACAGAGTCACGAAAACGTAGAGACCGAGATCGACGAGGCGGAGGAGGAGAGTACGAGTATTTATAATTCAAACGGATTGATTACTTAAAACGTTAACATGACTAGTGTAGTATAGCATGAAGTGCTTTGCTTTCATCATTTTTATCAGTACTGATAACAATGTCTGACTTTAATTTATGTTAGAAGTAGCACATACCATCCTCGATACTCGTGTGGTTAATATCACTGGCATAATATCCACCCTTGATCTATATGCATAAGTGTAAAAACTGGAGGGCAAAAGAAAGACACAGGTAATTTCAGCCTTTAATATACATCAAAGGAATTCTATAACGGTACACAGTGGTTGACTGTGTGGCTTTGATGATGGATCTCTCTCCCCCTCCGTCTTTCTCTCTCTCTATCCATTCCTCCCCCTTTCTCTTTGTGATCTGTAAGTCTCTGTAGGTCTGTGATTGGTCAGTTTTTTTCTCCTAAACTGTCTACAGATTCACTATGAGATAACCATGGGTGGGTATGACGTCAGTGCTAGTACATTGTAACCCATTGAGTATCGAGGATAAACACTTAGATACAAAGACAGTGTGGTAAAACGTTTCATTCTCCCATTCCTAGTGGAGGTTTCACCTCCAAGTGAGCTGGAACTGCGAGCCAGACAAATCAATCCAGCGGAAGAGGACTACCCATTTGAAAACATCGTACTTGAAGGCGGTGGTAGCAAGGGCGGTGCATATTGTGGAGTAGTTCGTGTGAGTAGCACATCTGATGGGTTATCTTAGACCCTGAGGTGGATTGTAATATGTTTAATATGATTTGATTGGTTCAAAATATTCATGTGTAAACCTGCCTCGCCAATTTCAATAAATTTTTCACAAACCTTCCATGGTAACTCAAAAGATCAGATGACCGTTAAGGCCCATTGGCCTCTTGTTATGTTTCTGTAAATCCCGGTTCTCAGGAAGACATACCTTTAAACCTATTGTTCAGATGGTCTTCACTATCGAATAAAAACCTTTATGCAAATTCATTCTTCATCATTGCAGGAAAAAGACAATGGATTATTTACACTTGTTGAACATGTTTTATAAATTGCGTTTTTGTTTACAGTCGACCCCAACTTGGGATAATATGTAACCCTTTTTCTTCAGTTTTGAAATTAAGTTGAATGTCTTCTAAGAAGATCAGAACCAATCACCTAACATAAACTGAATGATAATTATGTATTTAATAATTATCATTTATGTCATAGGTTTTGGAAGAGATTGGCTTATATCCACAAATCAAACGTGTCGCAGGAACCAGTGCCGGGGCAATAACTGCTGCATTGATTGCCGCGGGCTATGATTCATATGAGATTGAGAAATTCATGAAGAATGACATCTCCATGAATTTAATGTTAGGTCTGTATTATCTTGTGGCAGTCTAGAAAAGGATACCTACACTCTGATAAAAGAACATAAGTATTTAACCTAAAACGTTTTTTCTTTTGAATTAATACATAACATATGGATTTTTCACGTTTTGTTTCGTGTATTTTGTCCGGTTAAATGAAATAGCATTTTTTGTCTTTAATGGATTTTGTCCGGTTAAATGAAATAGGATTTTTTGTGTTATGTTGTTTAACTAATTATCTAACTGAATACAAAATGGATCATAACTAATGACATATATATTCTCCTCAGACGGCTCATTTCCTTGGAGAATTGCCGCATATATACCTCGACTCATCAGTGGGTATGGCCTCAGTGGTGCGTCACAGTTTAACCAATGGATGGGCGAGAAACTCAAAGAAAAAGCAGGCAGTGCCGATGTAACATTTGATCAAGTAAGTGATATACAAGGACATTTTATCAAAATAATTACAGGAATGTATTGACATGTATATGCATAGCTGAAAGTATGTAACTAATAGCTATACGACGCCTGTTTTCATAAACCACGCATTAATCGTTTAGCATTGGATGAAGATAATCATCCAGAAGACACTAACGATTAAAAAACCCCTAGAAAATGTTTGTTATTAGCTCTAACAACAACCATATAGAAAGTTTTACATTATCTGATACAGCTTTACAAAATCAGCGGAAAAGAACTCTGCATTGTGGTTACCAATGTCAACAATATGGTCGAAGAGTACTGTCACCCGAAAACCACACCGGATATGCCTGTTAGACTTGCAGTGCGCATGTCAATGTCAATTCCAGGTACTGAATCACATTGCATGCCAAGTAGATATTGTTTTATCCGATAAAATTTCCTGATGAAGTAGGAAAGTCATGAAGGATTTTCGATTATAAATGATTATCCTTTTCTGTAGCTGCTGAAGTTTTATTTTTAAAGGAAACAACAGAAACAGAACTATCATCCAATAAGTTCTCAAGGACAATGGCAGAACAACTTTTTAAAAGACATTGAACTGATAATTGATTTCAGTAATTAAATTTGCCAATTTTCATAGTTATTATATACTAAATATGAGATATGAGACCTAAAAACACAGATATCTATTTCTATAATAAAGTTAAAACCCATGAAATCAAAATAACAGTATGAGCAATTTTTTATCATAATATGACATGACTATTTTTTAGGTCTAATTTATTCGGATTAGTTCATTATGACCCTTTTATTCGGATAATTTCACTATTTTATAACAGGCTTGTTCCAGATAGTGACGTACAAGTCGGCCTTTCATTTATCCTCGGATACTTATGTTGACGGAGGCATACTTTGTAACTATCCTATACACTGCTTCGATGGTAAGTTAGTAACCAATAAAGAGAATTAAACATTATACAAATAAACCTTACAAAAACACTTACTCGTGGTAAGCAGTGTACTGTAAAACATTGTGATTATTTGAGCGAAGTCAAATTTTAGTGCAAATGCGAAAAATGTAAATTATGCTTTATCAGCGCAGGCATAAGTTAGTTTAATGCGAAGTTTCGATACCGGAAACAGTCTTTTGTACAATTTGACGCTGGTTTCAAAGATTCGCGTTTAAAATGACTGCTTTAATAAATACGATTACTGCAATCTAGAATGCTGTTGGTGATGATTTTCTCAAAAAATTATTTTAAACCTTGGCTATGTTTGTCCTTTATAGCCCTAAGGCTAAAATGTTTAGCTTAGTATCATTCTCGTCCGAATTTTTCTGCCGTTTCAATTTATTATTATTGTTATAAAGGTCTTAATGAAGACAATAGAATGAAATGCTTTTATCACTTTTACTTACTAAGGTTGGTGGTTGTCTATGAAAACCGGAAGACGCTTTTATTCGGCGCATGAAAGACCTGGAACAACTCCCTCTAACACTGAGCAATGAGAATAGGTTTGGAGGGCGTTCTGACAAAACCTTAGGGATTCAGGTGGTGAGTACGATAGACGCCTGTGTATCCTAATTTATTTAGACATTCACCCCTGCCGACGTATTTAGACTCTTCCAAATCAAAGACTGGACCATTTCATTATGAAATTTCAGGAGTGAAAGAGTAAGAAAATTGTCCTGTTGATTTTCCAATTTGATTTTATCTTGATGTGCGTGTAATCTACAGTTTGGGTCATGAGAGCGTCTCCGGTAAAGCGGGTGCGTTTTGATATTTTTGGTAGCGGAAATAAAGTGTACCCTGGTCACTGGTAAAACTATCAAAGCAGGTGTTGATTTCATCAGCTACCAGGTATGTCCCTTTAGCGGTCATAACACTGACCACAAGTTTGATTTATCAAAAAAGAAACCCGATCTGTATCATTACTTTCCTAACAAGTTTAGGGACAAAAAAATAAGATTTATCTGGTTGCAACGACACAGGCTTTATTAGACCGTAACTCGTCGTAATATACATGTATGTATAATCAAATTCTCTAAGATACAAGAATTAACTGGAATATAATACAGAATTATTAACCCTGATATTATCATTTAAATATTTCAGTACTCCGAGACTCCGAGACCGAAATCGACACCTGTAGATTTTACATAGAGAAGCGTGCACCTGTATATGTCAAACCAGACTCCGCATTAAGCAGGCAAGTTAGATATGTTTAAAATATTTTGATATCTAGAGACAATTTTCAATAGCATGTCTTTTACTGTTTTCACTAAATATTTTATTTTAAAAAAATATTGTCGTTTTTGAATGGTGGGAATATGATGATTTCCATGCGAAAGTGTCAATATGAGTCTATACTATTAAAAACCGTTCTCATCACCAGCCTTATGATTGTATAACATAAACAATGATATGGACTCGTAGTAATTATATCTCAATATCTCAATAGCATTTTGGTTAAATTTTATATTAAGGTTTATTTTCACTAAGTAAATTTCGTTTTTAGGAAACGGAGAGCGGAAAAGCTGGCTAAGACAAGAGAACGGAAGCGTACAGCAGCTGCGGTCAAACGCTTCTTTTCGGTAAGGGGTTGATTTTCATTTGAAATAAAACACATATTGTTAGAGGAAACAAAATACAATGTAAAATGTAAATCATGAAACAAATATTGATAAAACGTAAGATTAAGACATTCCAGTTGTGGAGTAGTAAATTGTTTTATTCATCAGTATGAGTCTATACTATTGAAAACCGTTCTCATCACTCGCCTTATGATTGTATGTTTCGATAATATATAACCAATTCACTATTTTAGAGTTTAGAAAAGTATGATGCAAACATGGATGGACACATCTCCGAACCGGAATTCGAAAATATATATGTAAGTAAGAAAGATGAAACAATTTTTGATAATTATTTCTCCTGTCAATATGACAGTATTGCACTGCAAACATGTGTTAAGGCATCTGTAGTACACATTAATGTAGAGTTTGGTACAACTTTAAATTATCAACAATAAAAATTAATTTGCCTTTATATAATCAATGCATACGTTCTGATTGGTTCGTTATTGTATATGAAAAGGGAAAGGGCACGTCTGATTGGTTCGTCTGGAAATACCTTTAATTAGTATATTCATCCCTCATTACCAAATTGTTTATAGCATTCTGAAAAATTCATTGTGTTTGAATTTTAAATAGTCACTGTCATTGAATCACTTATTGGTCATTGCTAGGTTTCTATGTTTAAAACACAAAAAAATGGACATTATGGATTTGTATTTCAAGTTGAGCTAGGTTTGTGATCGTTTTGGCATCTTTCAAGACGTAGTGGACCGTGGATATCAAAGTTTTCTTTGAAAGGATAAATCACGGCTTTAGCACGGTGACAAGAGGACACTCCGTTCTTCTCAGATACGATTCTGGTGAGTTCTGCTTACCGGGAACACGTTTTGTCCAATACGTTTTTCACGGTTCGCCAAGGTACTAGGATGAAAGTTTAAACTTTTTGGAGCTGAACTGAAAATTTAAGTATCATTTCAAAATTTACAATTATTAAGAGGGTAGGTTTCATATTTATCGTCGTGGTTCACGACTCTTACAAGTCATAGAAAGTTTTATTTAGTTATATAATATTATGTTCCCCCTTAACAGAAAGAATGTAACAACACAAGAAACAAATTATTTTCCAGATCGGATTACCCACAAAAGTTCCGTTACTGTGAACTCGGACTATCCAACAAGTACATAAATCCCAGCCTGTTAGATTTAGACGTTGCATAAAAAGATAATTATGTCATCGCCAAGAAACGGCTGTCTTCTTGAATATTCCAAATGTTTGCAACATTGATTATTTTTAAACAGTATTTGATCATGTTTGCAATTACGCATCTGAACTGTCGGGTTTGTTTGATTAAATTCATCACCCCTATTACCAATATTGTTTGCCCTCACAATCACTGAGGCATTCTGAAATGCCAAAAAACTTCATTGTGTAGTTGAATTTTAAATAGTCACTGTCATTGACATCACTTATTGGTCTAAGAAGAATTTGTTTTGCCATTAGCATAATTTACAAGCCATAGAAAGACGAATTATTGCGTTGCAAAGTTAAGTTGCAATTTTTTCTTTAAAGTTTGGTATGATAGTTGAACTCCCAACTTTTTGATGCAGAGGGGCTCAGGTTTTTGAACACCTGATCTATGCCGTACTTACATGTATCTTATACACAGGTAATACTTCTTCACGTGCATTTCACGTGAAATATATGAACACAACGCACCTATAAATATTCGAAACAGTTATACATAATAGAGTACATGACAAAGTTGTTGTCAAATTTATTTATATATATATCGCCTTTTCTGACTTATTGCTCTTTAATCTTTCATATAAACGCATATTTGGCATTGCAATTAGTCCATTTAGCAAAAATTAGGGATTAATAGTTTATGAGTTGCTCATCACAAATATAATTATTTGTGCGGAACAAGTATATCATACTGAGATGTCCATGTTGACTTTGCTATTGATCATAATAATTACATGATACAAATTCGCTCAAAATCGCCGCACAAATCTGAATTAGCTAATTTCTATGATAAAAGCCCATTACAGTTTTGAATCTCAGTATGAGCATAATAAGTACAAATTGCATTACACAAGAACTAAAAGTGCAAGCTATAAAGTTAGTACATGAAGAGAAGTAAATTGAAAATAGGCCAGGATCAATCCAAAAAGTAGGAACACTAGGTCGGGACCATGTCATAATCATTTTTCAGCAAGGTTCCGCCAAATTGCACTGAGAGATCTTGAGAAGTTCAAAATGTGTTTTAAGATGGCGGCCATCATGGATTTTGGATCTATCCAACAAATAACAACACTTGGTCGGGACCATGACAGGATCATTTCAGATAAGGTTCAGCCAAATTGCAATGATAGATCTTGAGAAGTTAAAATGTGTATTAAGATAGCGGGCGTGACGGCTATCTTGGATTTAGGATCGACCCGAAATGTAACATCATTTCAGATAAACTGAATTGGTAGAACCGGAGAAGACATTACTGTTGACTGCAGAGTTTTGCGTTGGTTGTAAATTTTGGTAATTTATGCTAAAAAGTGTACATTTCAGTTAACATTTGAAAGGTTTTAAAATGTCTGCAGTGTTCGGTGCATATATCTGTCGCCAAAAAAACCATGTCACTATGTTTCAATTGACGTTAATCTATGCAACCAACCAACAAAGATTCACATATTAATTATTAATTACATATGTCCCTATATATTCAATGAACGAGGAGTCGCTTTCAAATTAGCGTAATGGCAATGTTGTATGAATACAATTCCAGTACCAGACCAAACTACTTCCACTTCACGGTTCGATAAGATGTAGAGTCACGTCATAATCTCAATAACCTTGTTAAGTTTACATTTTACACAGGTTTATTTGATTTAACATTAAACTAAAAGACCTTTTCGGTCTTATAGGAATCTACAGACTGATACTTAGGCGGAACGGACATTGTCATGCTCGTCAATGAAATGAACGGGAAATTGCAATGAAATGTAAACAAAGTTGCCTCGTCATAGATTGGTGGATTTAAAAAAAGCAATAGAAAGATTAATGATAAAAATAAGTTTTATTTTACCCACCACAGGATGTAAACAGTGGTGGTATATTTCGCAAAAGTTGTAATTCCACATGGTAAATTTTGAAGAACATAATAGGTTGTAGGACGAAGTTGCCGACCTTGTCATGTAAAATTAACCAGTAGCCATAGTTTCAAAGCATTCGCAATATTTCGTCTGCAAGCGTAGTATATCGTTATACACTTGCAGCGATGGCGACCTTCGGCTTACACAGGTGTAGCAGACGACAAAATTTGTGCGTACATAGTAAACATATCACAAACCTCATCAAACTGTTCTTTTTCAGAGACAATCATGTACATGAAGTTTGGTAGGTTGAGGGTCCAACATCAACACCAGTCACAGTAAACTCCTTTGATGGTACTGACGTGTCATGCATGACTAATGTATGCCTCAAAGTATCTCATAACTAATTGATGTTATGGGAGATATGTCTTTTTTACCAATGACTTGACTTGTGCATCATTATGTGAAATTTACATGAGCGGAAATTATTATTTTATTTTTATTAACTTTCAGGTCTTTGTTTATTTTGGTTCTGTTTATCTTTGGTTATGTTATAGCTGCTTGTCAGGCAATAATGCATTTATATATCTTGCCGTATTTTATGCTTTCATGTTGAGACATTTTCAGATTTTAGTGTTTTCAGTATTCTGTCTCTTTATTCATATTAATGACAAAAAATGTATTAAGCTTTAAGCCTTCGGTCTATTTTAGCAAATCAAATTAAATAATTTTGCTGAAAACGATTTGATAGCTTAAAATATTAAAGATATAAGATAGCTTAAGATGATTAGTACTTCATGTGGATCTTGATGTGACCTGCTCAAGATGATGACATCCTAGGCCCAGATTGGCTGGGTCACGTACCTCAAGTAGGTCATATCTAATGAATGGTATCATCTGACCACTAAGCATCCTCTGTTTTCCCATGTTTAAAGCAGGTTTGCAAATTATTTCAGCTTGATTTACGAACTAATTTCATAATTTCATGCAAAATCTTCAATGACAATAGGGTGTTAGAATTGTGCCTTCTGCTCCACTAAAGGGATATTAATTTCATGGTTACCTGAATTAAATTACTTTAAATCTTTAACTATATCGATGTTCAGGACTTAATGAAATTTATCCTTTTTAAGATGATTGCATCATAGGGTTACTTGAGCAGCGTGCTGGGGATCAATTAGATCACATGCAATGAATGGTATTGTCTGTCAACTAAGTGTCTTATGAATTTTCCATGTTTAAAGCAAGTGTTTACGCTATTTAAGTTTTAATTATGAGATAATATCAAGAAACACCTACATTGCAAGTAGGATGTTACTCTTGTTCCTGCTGCCCAATTTCATGATTTTAACACAAAATCAAATGGGGCCGAATTATGCACAGAAATAGCAAACAATACTATAAGAATGTTCTTTCCCGTCGGAATTTGAGTTATCTTTCTTCGTCCCATCAAAAATTATTTCATTCGGTCTAAACATACGTTTTCTCAAAGTCTCTTGTCACTGGCAGGTTTACCAAATGACAATTCAGATGTTTTATGGAAAACAACACACAAGTTGACCTTTGAGTTGTCAAACGTGACAACATAATCTCAAACGGAAGAAGATAATGAGCCAGGATTATTTCGAATAACTTACAAAACATAGGAAGAAAAAAAACGAGCCAACTACTCGAACCAACAGTCAGATTTAGATCATATCAAATATCTTAATGTGACATCGACAAATACTATATAGTAGTTTCTCTGCTTAACGCGTAGCATAGCGGGATCAGGATCAACCGGCTTTGGGTGCTTGCGATATTTAAAAAAGCAAAAGATTTCAATATTGAAACAGAGATAACAAAATGTGTAGCTTACACTCATATATCAGCGGCTGTCAGGCGGTTTATTTAAAAACGGTTAGTATTTATCTGTGATGATTGGTGCATTATTATCGATCGCTAAATATTGTTAAAAATAGGCTATCCTGACCTGTTGTACGTTCGCCGACAAATGAAGGAATAAATGCGTGTTGGTATGTCTAATTATTGTTTACATTTCAAAAACTAGAAAAAATTAAATCATACAAAGGAAAAAGTATGGGTTTGGCACAGTAGTCCCCAAATCCGCCATGCGCATTTGTTTGATTCCGGAAGAACGATGCAGGGACTATATTAATCCGGAAATACAGATGATGTAGAACGTTTGGGGTGTGTTTTTGATGCATACGTTTCATCTGCTGCGATTTCGGCCTGCAAGTTGTTGTTATATTAGATATCAACTTTCAATGCGCTCTCAGGCTAAATTGAACTGTCTGTTTAATAGAACAGCGTATTGTTCGAACATCAACAAGATGACTGATTACATTAATATCGTGTTACATTTTAGCTACATGTATCAACATGCTAAAATATTCGGAGTATTGAAACAAATCGCCATCTTTTGTATGAAAACGGGGATTGTATTGATAGTTCCTAAGGGAACTTTAAATGTTAGTGAATATGGGGTATACAAAAGTTTGTACTATTCGTTTACAGTGAAGAAACTCGCATTAGGTACCGTCGCCAGAAGATCATTCGCCCTGAATGAAAAATAAACACTGAAGTTAAATGCATAAAAACGCGTAACGAAATCGTTGCGAATATCAGGTGTTTACACGGTAGCCCTGCAGATAAGACTCACAATTGTAATTACTAACGTCTCCCGTGATACTGCCTCGCTGTTGGTCTTTTGTTGAGCGCTCGTTTCTGTGAGGTATGCTTTGAGTCCTGTATTCTGGCCGAAACACATCAAAGTCTATAAAAATGGTAGTTTTTGCTCCTGCTTAGCGCTCATAATAACGGGAGTGGGACGACTGGTTCGCCCATTGTCATTATAATGCGACCGGGTGGGATATGTTGCTTTATGCCTTCTACGGCATGTTCCAGTGATACAGCACTATAAAAAGGGCAAAAGTTTAAATATACAAGAAGACACAACACGAATATACCGCAGTCTCTCAAAATATGAACCTCGCACTTTACATAGGCAACACACCACATACCAGGGAGGCCGTTTTTCATAACTTTGTCTGTTAAAAGGAAGTAAAGTTGATCAAACAAACATACAGTACTCTGACATTCAAGTTATTGGTCAGAGAACAAGTCCATCTAGAACTGATTTCATTATATCCCGTTGCGGGGAATAAAAAATCGAGGATATTCACGACGGGGAAGGTGATGTCATTTTGTTTTTAGTCTATTAAACGTTCCATTTATAAATAACTCAAAATCAATAATGAAATGTCAAAATTTATTAAACTTGGCAATGGGGACATACAGCTTGAAAATGTGAAAATACCGAACGCATTTCAACATATTATAAAAGAAACTGTAGACTAAGTGTATTTGGAAAAAATGTCAAATAAAAATCTATCCCCTATAAAAACAAACTTGGGGATTTAATGAAACTATTGAATCAAAGTTGAAGTAAATTCCAAATACAGATGTTATGATAATTACAGCCAATGGGGACATACAGCTTGAAAATGTGAAAATACCGAACGCATTTCAACATATTATAAAAGAAACTGTAGACTAAGTGTATTTGGAAAAAATGTCAAATAAAAATCTATCCCCTATAAAAACAAACTTGGGGATTTAATGAAACTATTGAATCAAAGTTGAAGTAAATTCCGTACAAAGTTGAAGTAAATTCCGTTATGATAATTACAGCTGATAGATACAGATTCTCAATGTAAGTGACCAGTAATCACATAAATTACTGGGAAGGAAAGAATCATGAAACCATATACATATATGGGTTGACCACATATAGAATATATGGGAAGAGTGACTTGAAACCATTATACACATGGGAATAAGGTGGCGCAGTAACCATGTTGCAAGAACATGGGAAGGTAAATGGCGCAAGAAACCATTGTGTAAATGGGAAAATAAAGACTTGTTTTATGCATATATTGGAAGGTATATAATAATAGCTAATATACAAAAGATATAAGTTGAGAACAAAACAGAACTAATCTAACTACCATTGAGATGAATTAAACATTTAAGAAATAGTAAAAATTTCACAATATGTTAATAGGTATATGAAGCATCATATACTTAGTTGAACATGAATACAAAATGTATATGGAAATAACGATCAAACTTAATTAGTCCCCAAGGCACTAACAGACACAGGAGAGTGGCGGGGATGGAGGCGGTACGTTGAAAACCTAGATGAACTTAGCCAGCTTCATCAACAAAAGTCAGCCTAAGAATGAAAACGAGGCTAAGTAAACAAAGAAATTGAGGAATAAAGGGAGATAACTCTAATAGAGACTCTGAGAAACTTTGAGTTTATAAACCAAGATTATTAATCATAATCTTAAATTTATAAATAACTCAAAATCAATAATGAAATGTCAAAATTTATTAAACTTGGCAATGGGGACATACAGCTTGAAAATGTGAAAATACCGAACGCATTTCAACATATTATAAAAGAAACTGTAGACTAAGTGTATTTGGAAAAAATGTCAAATAAAAATCTATCCCCTATAAAAACAAACTTGGGGATTTAATGAAACTATTGAATCAAAGTTGAAGTAAATTCCAAATACAGATGTTATGATAATTACAGCTGTAATCCCCAAGTTGGTAAAAGTAATATGTTATATATAGGTAAAGAAATAACCAGCCTTAGTTCTCCCTGTGTCTGTTAGTACAAATATATATATATATATAGGTAATATCTATGACGATTACAAAGGTGTATGTAGTGTACATACGTGATTAATGTAGGAATCTGGTGTTACAGATTTGATTTTGAGCATCTTTCAAAACATCTTTTGAAGTATGAATGTAACGTGTATAACAATCTGAGGTCCAACGACCCAATGTTTGAATTAAATGATCTTCGAGACGAGCCACATGGGAGGAAGTTGCAGCTCCAGATCTAAAAGAATGACCATTATACAAATTTGCATCTAAACCTATTTTGGTTAACAAGCTTTTAATGTGTTGTATGAAAAAGGTCCTCGACAGAGGTTGTCCTTGACCATTTACATAAAAAGAAAGACAAGGGTTGTTTGCAAAAATCTTCCTCTTAAGACTAACATATTGCTGTGTAGCTAACACTGGACACATATTCGAATCATTGGCATAAATGTGAATAACGACACCTTTTCTGAAAGGATCTGTTTTAGATTTCCTTAATGTGAGCTCTATTTTGTCTTTCAATACAATAACATCACTAGTACACAAGTTAACATTTTGATCAAATTGTCCTTGCGAGGTAAACTCTCCACAGCGCAAAAAACCAAAAAATGCAACTAAACATGCAGATTTTAACATACTGTCAATAAAACAAGAAAAGACATTGCTATCTAGAGTAGAGCATATGCGACACAATATATTAGCTGTAATAGGCAAACGCACTCTTTTACTGCTACCAGCTTGTTTCTTTTTAATGGCAGTTAATATTGTTTGTAAGCCTGTAAAGGTTTGCCCATTAGGTTTTTCGAGGGGGTGAAAACCCCAGTGTCTCACATAATAAAAGCGAATACCACACAAGTACAGTTTAATTGTGGAGTGACTAAGTAGTAAACATTCGCTACTATATGTACAGAATCGCAGTAATAACTGTTCGTTCACTGGGGGCATGGAACCAGGTGACCATGAAGAGCCATTTAGTCTGAGGAAACGGAAATAGGCTGAAACTCCTACATCATACTGATACCGCGTACGATCGGACACAGCATACTGCCACAAATTGTCTAACTTCTGGTCCAAAGAATCTGTTCCAGGGGAGGGCAGCGGGTTGGGTGAAGATCCGCATATGGTGCTAGTCTCCTGAATCTGGCTATCTGAAAACGAGATAGAGCGTCAGCAATTTCATTTTTTATGCCAGGAAAATATTCACTATAAACAGCAAAATTGTTATTGGCTGCACACATAATGAGCGTTCGCATGAGTTTCATAATAATGGGTTCTTTAGATCTGCCTTTAGATATGATTTGAACAGTAGCTTGGTTGTCACAATAAAACTTAATGCGTTTGCATGTCCACTGATCTCCCCACAGAACTGCTGCGACGACGATTGGATATAACTCTAAGAAAGCCATAGAGAGAGTTCCATCTGTGATGTAGGGTAGATCTAAAGGCCATTCTTCAGAGAACCATTTCCCTTTGAAAAAACCACCAAAACCTTTAGTGGATGCTGCGTCAGTGAACAGAGTAAAATCTGCCGCAGTAGTGATAACTGTCTCATAAAACAGGGATACACCATTCCAATTTTGGAGAAAGAATAGCCACATGTATAGATCATCTTTACAGTCACGAGTCAAATGAACAAAATGATAGCTTTCTTTGACGGACGCCATGAGTCTATAAAGATAGGACACGAAAGAGCGACCCGGTAATATCACTCTCATAGCGAAGTTCAAATGCCCGAGAAGTTGCTCTAATTCTTTCCTCGTACACGATTTCTGGTGCAGAATAGTATTGATAAACTCGGTTATACGGTCGACTTTGTCTGATGGTAACCGCGCTTCCATTTTAACAGAATCTAAAATAATCCCGAGGTATTCAATGACACAGGTAGGACCCATCGTCTTCTTTGGGGAAAGTGGAATCTTTAGTTTATTGAAAACCATAGTGATGAGAGCCATGGTACGGTCACTGTCACAGGACGGGTTATCGATGGTCAAGAAATCATCTAACAAATGAAGCATGTTCTGTATACCATAATTGTTGATTGCTATCCAAACAATGGCTTGAGAAAGTTGATCAAATATCTTCGGACTAGACCGGGAACCGAAAGGAAGACGCACGTAATGGTAATAGCTATTATTCCATTTGACACAAAAGAGATGCCACTGACTGGGGTGAATAGGAATTTGTTTAAAAGCATCTGTAATGTCGGCCTTACAGAGTGATGCATACTGTCCTTCCTGTCTTATGATCTTTATAGCATCGTCTATAGTAACATAAGTAAGTGAACAAAGGTCCTTGTCGATTAAGTCATTCACACTACAGTGAGAAGAGTTATGTGGAGACGACAGGTCTATAATAAGACGTTTCTTACCGGAATATTTGTGAGTTGCTAATCCTAGAGGACTAACCCGATAGGAAGAAAAGGGAGGAGAGGTAAAAGGTCCATACATATATCCTTTGGAAACCTCCTCCTGTAACAGATCTGTCACGTCTGCTGAGTTGTTTCTCGCGGAAAGAAGATTACGGCACTCATACGTTGGTAAGTCGACGTTTGACACTTTAGTATCAAAACCAAACTGAAGTCCATCACACAAATTTTTAACAAAAGTTTTATCTGGATGAGCTCTAAGTTCGGACCTTAAGGTGTCTACTGAAATTGGAGTCGATGCTGAAGAACTAGGTTCGTTCGGAAATAGTCATTGAGTTCTACGTTTGTTTTGATCCACGCGGGTGTCTGTCTTAGAAGGTTGATCACCTTGAACCTTAGCTGGACATGAGATTTTTCCATGACCACTTGATTTACAACCTTTGCATACATGAAGGAATGAACAATTTGGTCTGGAACAGCCTCTGGGGCTGTTGAAATTATTGCAGACTTGGTTTCCGTTTTGGAAAATGATCTCTCTACCAAGAACATCATTTCTGTTGGTACGATCCCCCTTCCCTTTTCCTTGTTGTTTAGCCAAGCACATAGAGGACACATGTGTAGTAGATTTACAAAAATCGCAACATTTGACTTTAGAGCCAGCACACACAATCTGTCGTAACGAGGGATCGCCGTACGACCAGTCGATTTTCTGATTACGTTGGTGTAAAACTATGGCACATTTTGCACTGAAGAGTTTATGGTATTCGTAAAACTTATCTGGCCAAACGTTAGCTGTTTCGATGATGTGAGCCATGTAATCATCAAGTTCTTGGGAACGATTTGGAAAGCCCGATGTCATAATGCGTTTATAACGCCCGAACGCCACAACAAATTCATCTAATGTCAAGGTTTTGTGTAATTGTTCGTCAGTGTCTTTACAACGTTTAGAGGGTTCAAAATTTGGTATGAGTAAGGCGTTGAGATTAACATCTTTACCGGCTAGTATTTGCGTACGTACTTCCGGGTGAACCATATCAGTAATGGAAATCGAGGCCGCTTGAATACCAGAAGTTGAGTTGTTAATGTACTGACCTGATAATGGACCGGTGCATGGTGTCTGTAAGTTTGTAGCCATAGAACTTGATTGTGTTGAAGTCTGTGCCTCGTACGCTGACTGCAACGTAAATTCTTTATGAACCGAGGGTTGAAGAGTCGCAGACGTTGCCAATTGTTTCATGGTCTCCATAGATTGCTGACATAACTTGATAGTGTTTACAAGCATGGCTTCCATGTTGCCGGAAACGGTAGTAGACGTCGGCGCTTGCGCAATGGGGTTGTCACGGTTCGCTGGCGCGCACCTCTGTCCCTGTTCCAGAAATGGAGAGTCGTTGCTATTAACTAATCCCCCGAAACTGAAATCTGGTTCCAGTGCGATTACATTTCTCCTAGTCGTAGAAAGCTGCTCAGTACTGCCGACATTTTCGCGATTTCCGCTTTCGCTTTCACTTTCAGTTCTTGATTCGTTATCATGCCTAGCACTTGTAGTGGTATCGTTGGCATTGTCAGTCGTCGTAGTTCTGTTACGTCTGGCATTGATGTTATCATCATAAATTTTCTGTAGATCCTTGTGGCTCAAATTTCCCGAAATGATTATACCCACTTCTTTCAAAGCAGTCTTAAGTTCAGCATTAGTCATGTACGATGTTGCGGTAGGTCCACTCTCTGTCGGGTTTAAGCGACGCCTTTTCCTAGTATGGCGGTCCGCCATTACGATCGAATGGTAAACACAGACAGTTCCAAGAAAAAACACTTCCGAGCGACGTACGATGTTTAAAAGTCACCAAACATCATGGAAGAACTAACAAGGAACTATATTGGTACATTCTGCGTAATATGGTGTTGAGCCAAGAAATATTAAATGAGGAAAAATACGTTGAAAACCTAGATGAACTTAGCCAGCTTCATCAACAAAAGTCAGCCTAAGAATGAAAACGAGGCTAAGTAAACAAAGAAATTGAGGAATAAAGGGAGATAACTCTAATAGAGACTCTGAGAAACTTTGAGTTTATAAACCAAGATTATTAATCATAATCTTAAATTTATGAAGGATTGTCTACGCTTTTCACCTCAAGTAATCAATATGCCATATAAAATGATCAAAGTACCACATCCGGTCACATTTTACTGACCTTTACAAAAAACACAATCAATATAAAATAACATAAGAAATGAAGTCAAACGACTTAAACAATATTTTATTGACAACAGTTCATGCAATCGGAGAAAAATAAATTAGTAAACTACGCATGAGTATTTTCAATAGTCAACATAATCGCTTTGAAACATCATTTTATATTATTGAATACATTTGAGATTTTGTTAGCATATTCGATGTGTATCATTTATTAATCCTTGCAGCAGCACCACCAAATACAACCCAGAATGATTAAATCCGAAATTCCTCCGCCTCCGCCTAGGCCGATATACAATGTGAAATTCGAGGACGAATCTGAAGAATAGAATAAAACATAAAGCCACGATGTCGATGTTTGACCATTCAATTCCATCAATGTTTTCAAAGTATTTTTCAAAAAAGTACATTATAAAGTAACTGAAAAAAACAACTCTACACGTTCCTCTTATCTCAGAACTGAATTTATAACGTTTTTACTACCTTAACACAATCATTATTTTATTATTGTTAATTACATTTCAAAGTATCCAGAATGCATTACAATAACTATCGATCAAATTATGGAAAGATTATATTGGTTTGCCTGCTATTGGAAGTACTTGACAACTGTATCTTCGCAATACATTTATTGCAATGGAACTATTTCTCTGATGCTGATTTATTGCAATGGAATGATATATCTGATGCTGATTTATTGCAATGGAATGATATCTCCGATACTGATTTATTGCAATGGAATGATATCTCCGATACTGATTTATTGCAATGGAATGATATCTCCGATACTGATTTATTGCAATGGAATGATATATCTGATACTGATTTATTGCAATGGAATGATATCTCTGATGCTGATTAATTGCAATGGAGTGATATCTCTGATGCTGATTTATTGCAATGGAACTATTTCTCTGATGCTGATTTATTGCAATGGAATGATATCTCTGATGCTGATTTATTGCAATGGAATGATATCTCTGATACTAATTTATTACAATGAAATGATATATCTGATACTCATGATTAATTGTTAGTCCAAACATACCTTCCGTCGTAGTCTTGTCAGACTGGGACCAGACCATTTGTGCAATGACAGTCAGACCTAGAAATGGAAACAGAAATTTGTTGTAATAAACTGAGACTTAGATTCCAACCAACCATTACGTATTTAAAGGACAGCCTCTCCTGTATGTTACATGTATGAATGTCTTTGTATTGCGTGTTGTGTATGTCTTTATTCTAACATCGACATAGACACAGACTCGGAGTACGACTGCGACGGTTTGAGGGGTCATCTCACAATGCATAACAATGAATTATTAACATATCTTTGTACATTTCTCTTACACTATAGTTACATATTCGCTAATAGTCCGCTTAACCTGTCAATATTATTAGGCTTTTAAATTTTTTTTCTGCCAAATAGGTTTAGCGGACTTATTCGCTAATTGCAGCGCATTGATAGTATCTACATTTAAAATTTATAGTTTTGCAGCGTCATCCGCCGGAGTACATACTCGTGTACACTTATCTCGATTGAAATGCGTATTTTTTAGCTGGATATGCTATCATATGAACAAGACATTTCGTCACATCATACATATGCTATAAAAAATATGTTAGCTCTAGACGATATTTCATTTACCTTTATGATTGGCCAATCCGAGAGTTCATCGGAACTTGAGCTCTTATGGCAACTTAGAGCTTCGTGAAAAAAGTCTATTCCTTAATTTTCAATTCGCACTTCAATTCGATTCAGACATCGTGCGTATATCGTGCGAGAAGCTGAGGGGTCGCCTACCCGGTCACATGGGTTTTCTCCGGGCACTCTGGGTGCCTTCCATTCTAAGATCCCTCGCGCTTTTTCATCCGGGCCATCAAGAGTAATTTGTATACGTTGTATAACTTTTTTGGCAATCAATGTAAAATAAAGTTCGTATTTTTTATCGTTCGAACATGGTTTTAAAATTGTACAACCCCAAAACGTGGCATAAACCATTGGTTTGTTTTCAAATATTAAGCAATTTAGAGATATGTGTATTATGAAATAAGTAAAACCGAAAGAAACAGGGATATCAAAAAGCGCTTTTAAAAAAAAGGATGAAACTTTGAAAACTCATCCTCAATCAAAATATTTATGTTAATGGCGTTGACTCCATTAACCATTTTTATACAAATGTAATAAACATATGAGTGCATAATGATAGTACAGCGATAACATTGATTCTGTTGGTGGGAATTAATGCAAACGTCACACTCTGCAATCAGAACACGTCATGAAAAGAAAATGAAATCCGATTGAATAGGCTGTTAAATCTTACAAGTTGTCAATGACTTGATGCAGGGATGACAAAGATTATGAGAAATATGAATAGATTATTTGTTGGACAAATGGCCACCCTTTATTTTTAGCCACAATACTATAACCATAAGGAATACTTTTATTTAATTTTGTAGAGATTATTGATAGTGAGACAGTGTTATTGTTATAAAATATGGTTGATAACTGAAGCAAAATTAAAACTTTATTAAAGATAAAAAATCTTAATCAAGGAGATACTAATCTTGATAATAATATAGTGACTTTGGCTGATGCGTTTTATAAAAAGAAATTAAAATAATGAAGAAAAGTAAAACTAATATTAGCAAAACTTTTAAATTAAACATTTTGAGATGATCCCTGAAAACAGTCGAAGTTGGTCTCGGAGTCCGTGTCTGATTGACGTTAGAAACTCCTGTTCATATACACGCTATCTCACTGAAGCCTGCTACCATATACACCCCGGATATTTATACTGTAAAACGTAAAGCAGTCGCCCTGAGCGGCGGTAAGCAGGAACAAAATCTACTATGATATACGATGGCGTCTCTGCCAGGGGACATAACCCAGAGCCTTCATCAAAGGAGCAAACACTAGAGGCCAAAACTGAAGCAGTCTCAAGGCAGACGTTAGGAAGAAAAATGGGTAGAATGAAGAGATAAGATAATATCCCAACTTTAGATGCCTTTTATGATTTCGTGCAATTCTACTACCCAACAGGTACAATTCTACCATTCTCTCTGCTGGGAATGACACGACATAATAGGTTTGTGAACGCAATTTCAGTTTAAGAATGTTGTATGCACCTAACTTCATCAACTGCATATGGTTACTAACTCTAAATCCTTTCCGTTCAGAACTATGAACAGCCAGGGTCATTTAAGGACGGCCTTCCATGTATGGGTGGGTTGCGTGTATGAAGTCCGTGGTGCGTATTTTGGAAGATTGCGGTATATTCGCGTTGTTTCTTATGTAGTATATCACTGATGCATTCCGCCGAAGACAGCAAGCAATACATCCCACCCGGTCGCATTAAACTGACTACAGGCGAACCAGTCATCCCACTCCCTAAATGCTGAGCGCTAAGCAGGAGCAGAAACACTATGATGTTTCGACCAGGGGACAGAACCCAGAGCCTACCTCACAGAAGCAAGTGCCAACCAAAGGCCAAAAGCGAGGTGATGTCAAGGGGGACGCTAGGAAGAAGACAGTTTGTTTTATCTCATTTATAGTTTAATTCAATCATATGTAATATAACAACATGCCATATATTTATACATGTTTAATCCAAAAAATAGGTATACAGAGTCACATTTGATTTTCAATTTTCAAATAAAATATGTTTAATCTAAAAAGAATACCAGCACCACGAAGGCTACAACGTAATTTTGACAAATCAGGGGGGTGGGGGCTTTATTTCATTACAATGACAACACAATATGCAAAACTGTTACTATCTCATTCGGCACACCTCATAACTCACATGTACCAATTTTCACTTATATTAAAAAATATCTAAATTTCAACCAATGAGAGGCCGTCATTTTGTTTCCATGGCAACCAATCTTTTTAAAAGTAATGCCATGTCATTCAGCACACCGCGTTACCTCTACATACCAATTTTCACTTAAGTCTGACATAATTTAATTTTGAGCCAATCAGAGGCCTCCGTTTTGTTACAATGGCATTAGTATTTTCAAAGGTGTTATCATGATATTTAACATCTATTATTAAAAATTATCAAATTAATACTGTACACTAATTTTCTCTTACATCGGACTCTGGAATCATAAACTGGAAATGTATAGCTAGGTAAATGTTTCGTTCTCGTTTTTTCCCAAAAGTATAAATTTTTCGTAAAAATTGTTATTTCAAACAAAGATCTAAAAGATATGATTCAAATATAAAGTATACAATCTACTCAAATTATTTATGAATAAAAAATGTAGAATATTTAATAAATGCTAACCTGTTTTGGCATGTTTGTGTAGGTTGTTTTAATGAAAAGGAATACAATGTGTTCAGACCCTTTCGACCTTTATAAAATCACAAAAGGAAAAAAGTAGTGTCATTTTAAAGGAACAACTAGTAGTACTTTAGAAAATAGAAAATATTGCCAGGTTTTTCTGCAAGAAACAATAGAACGTACCTTGAACAAACTCAACATTTACATTCAAGCACATAATATGTGTCGTCATGAGAAATATAAATTTTGTTCAAGTTTGCGCTCAATGACTTCTAGAAAAAATGATTTATGCATATGTTAGGTAGTAACCATGGTACTTGCAATGACGCACAACTATCATACTTATTGTATCGGGGACCTAATAGTTGAAATTCAACAATTTAATCACCAAATAACATGTTGACGGATTTGGGGACCAAACAGGGCACATACCATAGATGGTCATTTTTCGCTTATTTAATCATGAATTGGAGTGGCAGTTATATATACAATGTACTATAGCGTAAAATCCACCATCAAATCCAAACAATTTTTGAAAAAAGAACATTCTACACCACTGACATACGAGCAGCACTTCATGCAAATTTGGCGAGGATTGCTTGGGATGAAATTAATAATCGATTTATTCTTTTGAAAAAAAAAATAAAAAAGCAAAATAAAGTGTAAGAAAAACAGTCGCCTGTGTTTGTTTTAAATTGTATGATGTAATTATGTGTCGGTGTTCTTTTAAAGAACCTTTTTTTATATACGTGACTAAGCGTATCCATTGTGATAATCTAGTCAGCTGAAATGTAAGTGAACTCACTGATAAAACTCCACATCATCAGTCTGGTCATAAGTAGGAGTAAATCCATGGCGACAGAACCAAGGTATCAATTCTGAAATATAAAAAATGCATTCGTTGTTATATTACCGAAACATTAAAATATATAATTCAGATATAAAAGAATGCACAATTCAAATTGTAAGTTAAGAATACATTGGTTCAGAGTTGGGTAGGGGCCTTTTGTCTGCAACACTACATAGCAACGTGAATGATGTTAACGATGTATTTACCTAGGACGACGGAAAGGTTAATATTTGTTATATCTTTGAGCCATAAATTACAATATTAATATGGTGTGTCGATTGTTAACTTTGTGCACGGTATTTTCATGTTTAATTACGCTTTTCCTTTTCGGTAATCTATTGAAAACCATAAGGTTTGATGAATAAAGCTTTAAATCATTCCAAAGCACAGACAAATATGTATGATGTCTTATAATTATTAGCTACAACACAATAATTTGCACTGTAAAAAACGTTTTATGCTTAATGTATGTTTAGACTTCAAAGCAGTATTTTGTAATGACACCAAACGTTTTTTTTCTTCTTAAGACGTTCATTCTCAATTTGCAATCGCCTTTCCTTCGTTCTAAAATCATTGGTTAATGATTTTCTGACCTTGAGATATACAGTGTTTACTTATTGCCATTGATCCAATGTTTTCACATTTTCGTTCGCATTTTAAACCATCTATGTACCATTTTGGTTGAAAATACTAACAATTGGTCTGTTCCATTTTCCCTCAATATGCATAAAGAATATTCTCGAAATAATGGTTTTGCAATAACCTTATTTTAATGACTCACTCTTGAAAAAAAGTGTAAATATTTTATTTGAATTAATACAATTAAAAAAAGATCGTAGCTATTCAATACGACATGGAAAATATGGACTGGGTTTAATACGATGAAAATCATAAAACTAATTTGAAGTAATTTTAAAATAAATATTATAAAAATCCAGACTATCGTATTGATATAACAAAAAATATAAAGTTAGCACTTACCGTAATGATGTGTTTCGCGTTCAAAGGAGCTGTGGTATATAGTCAACGTTTTCAATGAAACCATTTATATACATGTAACCATAGCTACATAGATCACGCGAGAAAACAAATACAAAAATAGTGTGTTGACAGTTAAAATCAATTTTGTCGTTGTGTAAAGTATTACTATGGAAATTAACGAAAATACAAAAACAAATTAAAAACTAAAAAACCAACATGTAGATAAGTGTGATAAGTCGTATATTATACCAAAGGGGATTGGTATTTGGTCTAGTTTCCAGGAAGTGCATAGACAAGGAAGGTAATTTTCCAAGAAAAGAAGTGGAATGCCCTTATTGCAGGTAAAATTCATTATTAATAAATTACCGTGGATTTCATACAGGTAAAACATTTATAATGTTTTATGAACGAAAATATTCAACCACAAAATAATAACACACAAACTATTACCGACACTTTTAGGGTGTAATACAAAGGGCAGATTATTATTCATAACGATAAAGCTGGTCAATTTGGATAATAACTTTATGTTTCAACATACCATCATGTCACTAATTCAAAAGTCCAGAATCCAAAGAAAGGATTTAGCTAAATTTGGGTTTTAAATTATTTAACATTCTGTCAACCTTTTTTATGGTCAAGAATGAACCCTAAATAAAGAAAACCTATGACAAACTGCAGAATTGAAAGTCGAACAGTTATAATCAAATCTTTCATTCTGAGATAAATTTAAAATCACAATCTACAATGTAATACATATTTTTGATACCTAAATAGTTGAGGTATTATCGCCTGTTCAAACAAATTTATTGTGGATATATATATCACTTCTCAGGTACACTTGAACATAACTAAGTTGAGCAAATGTTTGTGTGCATCTGGCCTAACCTTAGACATTACTGGTTCGGGTTCGGTACATATTTCTGTCACCAAAAAGCCAAGCCACTATCTAGAGTGGTTACAAGAAGCGTTTGGTTGACTGGATCCAATTTCAAAGAAACACACTCATCGGGTCATTGTTGACCTTGTTATGCAAATGGAGGTTGTAGATTATTTTACACAAATATGACGTATATGGAGGCATTAATCTAATCACCCATCCAACAATGCATACAGAATTTATGACCCTCATAAATGACCCTCATATAGGGCTGACCGTCCGTAAATGACCATCATACAGGACTGACCGTCCGTAAATGACCGACAGTCCGTAAATGACCCTCATATATAACGACCGTCCGTAAATGACCCCCATACAGGACTGACTGTCCGTTAATGACCATATGTGTTAATGTTAATTATACCAATTCGTCTTTGAAATGCTCGTAATAAACAAAAATATCTAAGTCTAAGTACGATAAATACGAGAGGACCTAACTTATTACCAATGTTTTAAAATCAAACTTATATTAACCTAAAGAAATCCAAGCAGTTAGGGCGTTATGGTTGTAAAAGGCGATCGACTACATTACGGACGACTGGTTCGCCCGTTGTCAGTATACTGTGACCGGATAGTGTGGTTTTCTTAGTGTCTTAGCGACATGCTTCAGTAATATGGCACTATACAAAGAGCATTATTTCCCCTATACAAGAAGACACAACACGAATATACCGCAGTCTCCCAAAACACGCACATTGCACTTCATACACGCAACACACCGCATACATGGAAGGCCGTCCTTACATGACCCTGGCTGATAAAAGGACGTTAATTTAATTAACCAAACAAACAATAACAATTATACAAAATAAAAAAAGACCAAAAACTTCAGTGTGGGTTGCCAAACTCTGCCGATACGCAACCTCACAAGCAAAAAATAATCGTTATACATATACGGTAACCATTATATATTTACTTAACAATAAAAAAATATGATTTCCAAGATATATTAAACATATGTTGAAATTTTATGGAGCATGTGGGTGGGAGAAAACTATTGATGAATATTCCATATTGATGAATATGGAATTCAAAATATGTTGACAATATTTTATCTGACTTGTATGTCTACATGAAACCCGGTTTTTTATTTTTTTATTTTAGGTTCAAATATTTTAGTTTTTCAAAACTTACGTTTGACATCTGTGTCATTTGCCGTATTTAACCAGAATCACAGAATCATCGGGAGTTATCGATCTTTATACACAGAAACATCTTCTCTAACGAGCACATAATATAATTTCATATCGCAAACCTCAATAAGATATAATTATGCATTTACGGCATTATGTTAAACATCAAGCCCTGCAAAGCGAAAGTCTCGCCAAAACGAAAATTAGAAAGTCTCAACGAGACTTTAATATCTCGCATCCCGCGAGATCTTCAGTTTTAAAAATGGCTTCATGCTAGCTGCAGTGCACGTTTGCAAGAAGTATAATGGTGAATTCTAAAGGTGATTCTGACGTCAAACCCACCCACAATGTGGAGTCGAGGGACGATAGGGATACCGGGCCTCTCTCATAATTGTGGGTTGATATTGATGGTGTGCGCTCAGGAGGCGGACAAGAAATTATATCTGTTTTCATGTCTAGAACTGGTAGAAAAGACTATAACATTAGTTGGTCAAGCATTCAATGCTACTAACTATCGCAGGCGGATGAATATCCTATACAATCTTACTAAGGACGTTAAGAAGTCTAAACATTTTTTGAAAGAAAACAGTGACAGGTTAACATCGGACAGTAAAATTTTTGGGATCTTCAGTTTTTAAAATGGCTTCATGCTAGCTGCAGTGCACGTTTGCAAGAAGTATAATGGTGAATTCTAAAGGTGATTCTTACGTCGAACCCACCCACAATTTGGAGTCGGGGGACGATAGGGATACCGGGCTTTGGGAAAAAATTCTACAAGGCGTTGGTTAAATCTTCAGTCATTTCCCGGGAGTCACGTGAGATCTCCAAGGAATTAGCAGCCAAGTCTAAATCCAGCTAAGATCGCTCTAGGTCAACGAACACTCAGAGGGACCAGGCTAAGCCTTACAATAAGCCCTTTCAGAAGAAGGCCCCATTTCGAGGAGGAGGAGGAGGAAGTGGTGGCCGATCCAACTCTTTCCGGGGACGCAGAGGAGCCCAAAAATCCTATAAATGTAGGTTTATTACCTTCATTACTGGTAAACAAAAATCTAGACGCAATACCTCAGACTCTGTTAAAAATACCGAACGAACCCCCAGCCGAGTTCATCTTGGATCTAAAGCACGTTCATCTAGAAAAAAAGTTACTTTCTTTTCGGCGAATGATCATAAACAAACCAGTATGGGGTCGTTTAAGACATTTCATAGACAACTGGAAAGTTATCACTCAGGATCCTCAGGTTCTGAAAATGGTACAAG
Source organism: Argopecten irradians (assembly GCF_041381155.1). NCBI lineage: Eukaryota > Metazoa > Mollusca > Bivalvia > Pectinida > Pectinidae > Argopecten > Argopecten irradians. The sequence goes on along the minus strand of NC_091134.1, from coordinate 29,758,930 downwards.
GGATAAAAATTCCGCTGGTAAAATAACCCTTTCAAAATCGGATCCCATCATTATGGGTTGAAGGTCAGGATGCACATTTAATAGAGTCAGAGGTACAAACCATGTTGGAGAAGAACGTGATTTTCAAATCGTTTCCTTGCACGGGTCAGTTGCTAAGCCCTGTATTCTTGGTTCTAAAGAAGGACAGGGGAAATCGCCCAGTAATAAATCTGAAGAGACTAAACTTGTGTGTAGAGTATCAGCATTTTCAGATGGAGGGGGTACAGTCTCTAAAGACACTGATTCAGAAGGGCGATTTCATGGTAAAACTAGACCTAAAGGACGCTTACCTCACAGTACCGGTCCATCCAACTCATCAGAAAGTTTCTTTTGGGGGACCAAATATACATGTTTGTGGCAATGCCCTTTGGGCTAGCTCAAGGCCCCTGATTCTTCACCAAACTGATGAAACCAGTGGTAGCCCTCATGAGAAGGATAGATGTCCGAATGGTAATTTACTTGGACGACATGATTCTTATGAAGCAATCCAAGGAAAAACTCCTTATGGACATACACTCTCTGAAATTCTTGTTGGACCAACTCGGATTTCTGATAAACACGGAGAAATCAGTTTGGATCCCTACTCACGAGATAGAATTTTAGGCTATCTACTCAACTCAATGGAAATGACATTGTCACTACCTCAAAGGAAGGTGTCAAAGGTCATCGACAAGTGTCACAGTCACAGTGAGGGAGATGTCAGAGACCTTGGGGCACATGATCTCGACCTTGCAAGCGGTGGCTCCTGCCCCTCTGCATTACATACATCTTCAAATGTCCCAAATCCAGACCTTCCTATTGGACAAATCCTACCAAGCGTTAGTAACTCTCTCCTCGGAATGTCTTAGGGAGTTGAGATGGTGGATCTGTCAGATTGAGAGTTGGAATGGTAAAGCTATTATAAATGCAGGCCCGGATCTGATCATAGAGACGGACGCCTCAAAAAAGGTGGGGGCGCGTCAGGTACCAGAGAGATGGACTCGGAGGAAGGACATTCATATCAATGTGCTGAACCCAGCACTATTGCCTGAGATCCTACACAAAGGAAAATTCCCCAGTCATGTTCATCTGAGACTAGACAATCGGACAGCGGTAGCATACATACAAAAAAAGGGGGGGGGGGACCAAATCTCGCAAGCTACTGTCGCTGACCAAAGATTTATGGGATTACTGTCTGAAAAAGGGAATGTATCTGACAGCAGAGTACCTTCCAGGCAGTTTGAACACGGAGGCGGATTGGCAATCTCGCAACTTCCAAGACAGCAGCGACTGGCACTTGAAGGAAGAGGTGTTCAAGGCTCTAAACCGTCTCAAGGGTCCATTCAAGCTCGACTTTTTTGCGAGTTGGCACAATCACCGAATGTCCAGGTACGTGAGCTGGCGCTCAGACCCATACGCAGTCCAATAGGATGCCTTCCAAATGAGGTGGACAGAGGAGGGTTTGTACCTATTCCCTCCGTTCTCCATGATTTCGATGTGTCTAATGAAAGTGCAATTGGAGACGGCCACCGTAGTGCTGATAGCGCCGACGTGGCAATCTCGTCCATGGTACCCGTCTCTGCTGGGCATACTAGTGGAGACTCCAGTTTTACTACCCCCGTACAAGGACCTCTTAACGTCTGTAACAGGAGAGTCCCACCCGCTATTAATCCAGAACAATTTCAGGTTAGCGGCGTGGAAAATCTCCGGAGACAGGATGTTGGTAGAGGAGTTTCGGAAGAAGCTGCCAATATCTTGGCAGAGTCTCATGGAGGAAAGGCACTAACAATGCTTACAACAGCTGTTGGAGTCAGTGGTGTTGCTAGTGCAATAGAAAACAGTTTGATTCATTTCGGACCCCCGTGGTAAACGTTGTTAACTATCTTTCTGAGCGTTTCGAGAGGGAGATAAATACAGGACCCTCAACTCTCGGATATCTGCTATTTCAGCATTTCACGAGATTGTTGACGGAACTAAGGTGGGTCAGCATGACCTTGTAAAGCGTTTCTTCAATGTTAGACCTCCACAACCTAGGTATATGGGCACATGGGATGTTCATATGGTATTGAGTTATGTCGATTTCGAATCAATGTCTGTTCTTTCAGATAAGATGTTGACATTGAAGGTCAGTATGCTATTGGCCTTAACTTCAGCGAGTCGAATTTCTGAGCTTTGCGCTCTAGACACAAAGTTCATGTCGGATACAGGTTCCAAATTTTCTTTCAAGTTAGCCAAACTTACAAAGTCTCGTCGTGTTGGAGACCCCTCTATTGAGGTTGTGTTTCAGGCTTATGTAGAAAACCCCAATTGTGTGTAGTACAGACTCTCAGAGAATATATGACGAGGTCAGAGTCTTGGAGAAATCGTGACGATACTAGTCGAACCCAGATTCTACTTAGTTAGTAGAGCCACACAAACCGGTTGTCTCGTGTACAGTTGCGGGCTGGTTAGTTTCCTGTTAGGTTTGGCTGGTGTTGACACTGACAAGTTCAAGGCACACTCTACCCGTAGTGCCTCTACTTCAAAAGCTCGGGCAATGGGGCTATCTTGCCAGGAAATAAAGGAGAGAGGCCAATGGTCAAAAGTCTCCACGTTCAGGAGACATTATTTGAGGGAATCTTCTAATCTATCAAGTAAAGATAAATTTCAGAAAGCAGTGTTATCTGTAGGTTAGTACAGATGTATGCTTTAAACATAATATTTATATCTTATTGAGGTTTGCGATATGAAATTGAGAATTTCATCAGTGCATGTAATGCACACAATGAAATAAGAATTTCATGAGCAAACCGAAATAAGATATAATTCCCAGGACCCTTACCCACCCTCTTTCATGCTTACAAAGTTATCTTTGTATTGGTTTTTTTATTATAACAAATGTGTTGTTTAGTATACATGGAATGACTTCATGTACATGATTTCCTTTTTATACACATGCATGAGCAAAGTTGGCTTGCGTTCCATATAAGTTTCCTTCGTTCTATGTTACAAGACGGAAGAGCGCAGGTGATGTCTAGACAGAGAATGGGACTCGTTAGACGAGTCGACAGACCGACGTCCGTCCATGGATTTTGGAATTTTATATGGAATTTTGATGTTTGATGCAATAAATATTGCAGTGTTTAATGTTTCTCTTTTTTTACGTTTTCCTTTACTATCATTCTTCCATTTTTAAAACTGAAGATCTCGCGGGCGAGATTCTAAAGTCTCGTTGAGACTTTCCAAGTCTCGTTTGGCGAGACTTTCGCTTTGCAGGGCTTGATGTTTAGCATGATGCCGTAAATGCATAATTATATCTTATTTCGGTTTGCTCATGAAATTCTAATTTCATTGTGTGCATTACATGCACTGATGAAATTCTCAATTACACTGAAGAATACAAATATAACATATGCTATAACTCCTAAATGTAATGAATTTCTCATAAAATTAATACACATAACTTAAAGGGAGTTTTTTTTTTTTTTTTTTTTTTATAATTATCTTTTTATTCGTGATTTTCATTCAGTACAATTAAATATACAAATACACTCAATAGACTCTCAAACACATACATACTTACGTAAAAAACATACACTCATATATTTAACACATGCATATACATTCACATACATACAAATACAAAACTTAAATTTCTAGTACATACGTAGAAAAAATTATACGAATTAGGAGTTTGGAGATGAGGGGAAAAATTATATTGTACTGAATATTAAGGAAAGGAATCAAAGACAGGATTAGAAGAAAAAGAAAAAGTGATAGAGTTATAAAGAAAGAAAAAGGAAAATGAAAAGAAAGAAAAAAGAAAAAAAAAAGTTAAGAGTCTAGGTAGGATGGAGACGGAGGAACAATTATAACTGTATAAAAAATCTTTAATCAAAAAAAAAAAGGAAAAAAATGCTATTTCGGCTTTGTGCAGGGAAAGGGGAAGGGGGGGGGGTAAAATGAAATAAAATAAACAAATTATAAATATGGATTTAAAAAGTTTAATAAAGTAAATGTGTGACAAAGTGCAATTATAACTTGATTAGTTTTTCCCATTTTCTCCATTCATTTTCAAATTTAAGTTTTACTTTTTCATCTTTACTATTTGAAATATATTTTTGAATTGTATAATGGTCTTTAATTGTGTTGATAAGAGCGTTGATGCTTAATGAGTTGTGTAAACATCTCATTCTGTAAATGTATTGCTTTATAATTATGATAATTTCATTGTCCACTCTATTACTATGGAGATAATTTTCATGCAAGAGTCCAAAAAGAAAGGATTTTTTATTAACAGAAAAGGGAATTAAGAGAGCTTGTAATAATGTGTCAAAACTTTCAAGTAATCCTTGCACTTCGTCACACTCCCATAACAAGTGTGTAATAGTTTCAGGCTCAGTATTGCAGAGTACACAAAGAGGGGAGATAACTACTACTCTGATTTTAAACAAAAATGAATTTGTTGCCAAAATATAATGGATTAATCTATATTGGAACCACTGTAGTTTAGCATTTGTTGTAACATTAAATGGAATTTTATATATTTTACACCAAGTTTCATGATCTATATTGTTAAAAATTGCATTCCATTTTCTAGGACCGGACGGTATTATATCGGACTTGTTTAAAAAGTTATAAAACAGTTTTGATCCTTTTCTATCTTTGAGAAAGAGTTGCAGATTAATAGGCATATATGGATAATGAATTTGTTTTCTTTGTAAATCATATGAAGAAATTAGTTTTTTGGTAGCTGAAACAAGACCTTGGTACTGTAAAAAAATTGTGTTAACTTGGTAAATCTGAATAAATTCTTGATATGTGTAAAATAAACTTCCTTCTACACTCTTAACAATGTCATTTATGATACACACACCTTTCTGATAATAGTTTTTATAGAAGATTATCTTCCTATCCACCTTAATATCACTGTTATACCAAATAGGAGCCATCAAAATGTTTTCCTGACAGATTTTCTCGTTATATTTTGAGCTTAACATATACCACGATTTAAAAACATCACTCCAGAATTTATTTTTACATTTATTTTCACACATCTTTATATATTCCGAACCACAATTTGAAAGAAGATCAATATTGATAAAAGTTTTTAGAATTGTCTGCCATTTCTCTTTAGTCTGATAAAGTCTTCTTACCCATGTAAGTTTAAGAGAATTTATAAAAGCTATGGTATTTATCATTTTCAATCCTCCATTTGCATAATTTTGTGTGGTTGTCTCCCTTTTAATTTTGTCAGGTTTCCCATTCCATAAATAGTCAAATAATACTGAATTAAGTTTGCTTATAAATTTATTATCTGGATTGGGAAGAGATATAAAAAGATGATTGAATTGTGAGATAAGTAGGGATTTTAATAATGTGAATACCTTTATTGTATACTTTCTTAAACATATTCACGTATCATAAAAGAGATAAAATGAGCTTATTTATAAAAGTATTATTGTAAACATATTTATAGAAATTATTTCATTCTCTTTAAAACACAAAAAAATGACATTATGATTTGTTTTTATAAAGTGCAATTTTCAAAGATATGAAATCATTTTTCTTTGAAAGGATCAATTGTCTGACGAAGACAAACAGATCCTGTTCCGGGAACAGTCCACCTCAAAGGTAGTATTTAAAGAGCTGGACAAAAGTGGCAATGGACGGGTAGGTTTCATATTTATCGTCGGGTTCACGACTCTTACAGAGTCATAGTTTTATTTATTATGTAATATACCTCAGAATGTACACACAACATTATTTTCAGATCGGATTAAAAAAGTTCTTACTTGAACTCTATCCAACAAGTTAAATCCCAGCCTGGTAGATTTAGACGTTGTAATAGATAATTATGTCATCGCCAAGAAACGGCTGTCTTCTTGAATATTCCAAATGTTTGCACATTGATTATTTAAACAGTATTTGATCATGTTTGCATTTAATCTGAACTGTCGGGTTTGTTTGATATATTCATCCCCTATTACCAATATTGTTTGCCCTCACAATCACTGAGGCATTCTGAAATGCCAAAAAACTTCATTGTGTAGTTGAATTTTAGATAGTCACTGTCATTGACATCACTTATTGGTCTAAGAAGAATTTGTTTTGCCATTAGCATAATTTACAAGCCATAGAAAGACGAATTATTGCGTTGCAAAGTTAAGTTGCAATTTTTTCTTTAAAGTTTGGTATGATAGTTGAACTCCCAACTTTTTGATGCAGAGGGGGCTCAGGTTTTTGACCACCTGATCTTGCCGTACTTACATGTATCTTATACACAGGTAATACTTCTTCACGTGCATTTCACGTGAAATATATGAAATTCACATGACGAAATATTACCCGAGTACGCATTAGTACTTGTTTCTTCATCAGGTGACATTTGCAGACATTGTACGTTACATAGAACAGAAAGGTCTGTCGGCCAATCAGATATTCCTGGGACACAGGCGTCAGGACGTGAATGGATTCGTGTCATACCTCTCCTCAGTCTTCAACGCCATGCTGCTAAATATTAAACAGTTATACATACAGGTACTGACAAATTGTTATCAAAATTATTTAAAATATATCCATTCTACTTTTGTTTAATTTTCAATAAACGAATTAGGCATTGATGTCCTTAGAAAATAAGGATTAGTTGAGATCACAAAATAATAAATTTGGGAACAAGTTTAAATGTCCCTGATTGTTTTCAATGACTAATATTATGATACAAATTTCCGAAATCGGCCAACTGAATAGTAATTTTGAAGGCATTACAGTTTTTGAATTAGTAGAATTAGAAATTGCATTTCAAATAAATGTGAAGCATAATTATACAGAAGAGAAGAATGAAATAGGCAGCATGAGTCTTTAATTTGCGTTATTTTCTTGTAATTCCGTCCGTTTATAAGTATGAATTGATGTGAAAATGTTGGTTACACAACCAGTAAGTGTTAATATGTTACTATTATATAATAATATATTACCACTGCAGCATGTAACTATTGGGGTCTTTATTTAGGTCCAATGACAGAATTCGAAACCTTACATAAACATCTACTGGTTGCAGACGATAATCTTGATTCTTTCCGTACAAATTGGCCAACGATCTCAATCGTATAAGATACATTTATCTTTGCATATTGTCTTGGCAACTGCAATTGTTCACACATTATCATCCATGTACCATATCATCATCAGCAATGCATTTCCATTAACGATGTTTTACAGCCAGCTGACTTTGGACGAACTGTTGGTATAAACACAGGACATGTTGAAACTACGGATTTTGACCTTTCAGAAGAAGACGTTAATTTTCTGACGGAGGTATTGTGTCTTTCAACATTCAAAGAAAATGTTTATACATTTAGATACATGACAGACACGATATACGTAGTTGTTAAGTCTTGTTACTGGCCATACCTAACGTACACGGTGTTAACATACTGCTATTTTGTACAACCGTTTGTAATATGTTGTAGATATTGCTACGGTTGATTTCAATTCAATCGTACTTTGGGGAAAAAATGATCATAAAAAATCATTTGTATTTTAAGCTTTATGTCGAAATGTCCACGTATTACTCTGTATGAAGATTTAATATCATTCTGCGTTAATCCAATTACTAACGCGATCAATAAAATCGTAATTATAATTACATTTGGTATAGCTTAGTGCTGTCCGGTAGTTCAGTTAGTGTACAAATTTGTTTGATTGATTAACGTCCTTTTAACCGCCAAGGTCATGTATGGACGGCCTTCCATGTATGCGGAGTGTAGCGTTTATGAAATGAGAGGTGCGTGTTTTCGGGAGACTGCTGTATGTTCGTGTTGTGTCATCTTGTGTAGTGGAACTGTTGCCCTTTTTATAGTTCTATATCACTGAAGCATGCCGCCAAAGACACCAAGCAACACACCCCACCCGGTCATATTATACTGATAACGGGCGAACCAATCGTCCTACTCCCTGAATGCTGAGCGCTAGGCAGGAGCAGAAACTACCACTTTTATAGACTTCGATGTGTCCCAGCCAGGGGACAGAATCCAGAGTCTACCTCATAGGGGCGAGCGTTAAACAAAAAAAAAAAAAAAAAAAAAAAAAAAAAACGAAAGTGAGGCGGTGTCAAGGGAGACTTTAGGAATAATAAAGTCAGTTAGGAAGAAAATAAAAGATAAGATCCTAAATTTAGTCGCCTGTTACGATCATGCAATAGGGGCAGCAGGTACAATTCAACCCCCTACCTACAGGGCCATAGTGTAAAAAATAATGCCTGGTATTTTATCATTTCAGCAAGGACGTCGGTGTACAATGGATTTCCTTAAAATGTACGCAGCGGAGAGAAAAGAGAAATGATCAACACACGTTTTTACAATTGGTTTCCAGAGTTAAAAACATAACACTTTCTATCATTGGACAAAGACCCCACAAATGCCACAATCACCATCAATCTGGCATATCATCAACAAACTGTAAAACAATAATGACTCCCTTTTTACACAATATAGAATGCTTGCCAAGAGATTGATTTGTAGGAGGAATTGTAAATGACAAGCAAATACTTATTTAAAAAATTCAAATTTGGATACAATCGTAATCATTTCAAGATTTCCGATTGGTACTTTCTGTGTTTTAAATATTTTCTATAATTTTATATTTCTTTTAAATACTGTGAAGTTTCTAATGCATATTGTAAGAATATCATCATTCCAACTTATTATTTACGTGTTTATCTTTTATAGTTTACATTCCTCACATGAAGTAAAACCCCCAAAGTGAATTTCAGTTAAGAAAATACGAAGTAGCATACTTTTGAAATGTAAATATTGATGAAACATAATTTTCAAGCACACTGTTGTGTGTAACTGAGTTTCTTTCCTCATCAGTGGATGGTCTATTTATAAATGTAAACTTGACAGCTTTGTCCTGTATCTGTATGTGGAATGGGACATTAATATATGAAATATTTGCATATTAGATTTACAAATAAAAATTAGCCAATTTTTATTTAAGCTTCTATGTTCATGATATACATTTTGTAGAAAATAGTTATATATTTGTTGACTAACACCCTTTTTATAATGATTTTATTTTTATTTTTTTAATACTTACAATGTATAGAGTTTATTTTTACAAATACCAATAAGATATCTATGAAGAAAGAAGATATTTTTATCCGAAAGATGCATTATATCCATGAGATTGCTGCTATTCAAAAACACAAGGTCTTCTGGTATTGAGTTCTGCTTCCTGGCTTTTAATTCTTTCCCATTGCCTTTCTGGTCATCAACAGAATATTACTTATTATTACAAATGCTATCAGACTATTAAAATAATTACAACTCTGGCAAAACGTGTTTTATACCAGAATAAACTTCAATGCCGCTTCTGAGATATTACAGCCCAGTATGATTTTATGGATTGATTTTATGATTTGTTTATCCTGCCAAGAAAGTCTATTACAAATATAAAATATTTCAAAACCAAAAATCGACATCAATATCTTTTAGTATTCAGAGGCTGAAGCCGACAACTTCCGGTTTTACCTGGAGACACTGACGATATACATTTTATAGAAAAAAATAGTTATATTTTTGTTGTCTAATACCCTTTTTATGTTGATTTATTTTTTATGCCTGCTCCACATAAAACTCAAAGACAATATGAATTGAAATGGCCATCTTTTAAAGATGACAATTTATTATTAAGAACCATCATATTATTATATTCTTCAAAATTTATCATGTGAAAATACAACTTTTGCAAATATATCACCACTGTTCCATCCTGTGATGGGGATTTCACAGAATTACAGAATTGCACAAAATTCCAACAAAATTCTAATTACACACTCTGGCAAATAAATCAATATTTACTAATATAATTATGTAATAAACAAAAAGATAACAAAATGGGTGGACTGAGGGTGCGCTTAAAATTGTCTATAAATCGCCAAGTTTAAATAAAACTGGCGCTGCTGAAAATGTTTTTTCTCATCTGGCTAAAAATAACCAGCCAATCAGCGAGCAGCAAATCTGGCTACTGAAGCCCCCCCCCCCCACCCCCCCACACACCCCACCCCACCCCCACCCCCCACAGGATATGGAGGCCCCAAAAATCTAGATAAGAATTTTCAGAGGGTTGACAATACTGAAAGCAAAATTGTTCTATGTTCAATAACACCTTGAATTTCAATCAAAAAGTGGATGTGAAGGATGATGTATTTTGCAATTAGTGTTTAGGGTTGGGACACGGGTACATTCTTTTATAACATACATCAAACGTGTTTTTATTAAAACAATAAACCTGGTGTAAGTATTTCTTTATCTATTTTTCTTAATAACTTCATTAAAGGCCACCTCCTTTCCGAAACGACTTTTGATTTTTAAAATGGGAATGTAAAACGAGATTGATAAAAGTCATAAGCTTACCGTTAATACTACACTTATCATCACCTTTTGAATAGTTTAATCAAAATAAATCAAATATTAATTTTCATAACGCAGGTCAAATTATGTTTCCCGCCGTCGTCCTTATTACGGCGCGTTAGTTGACTATTACTGCGTCATATGGCAAAACAGCGAAATAAATCTTCATTGTCAATGCATATATCCACGGGAAGCTCGTATTTGTATGGTGTCTTAGGTCGTCAATATATATTTTCTTATGTTATTATTGTTGTTAAGAAGCATTTATTTTTTGTTTAGAAACGTAGGGTATTTCCATGTATAAAATCTATGGGTTAAAAAAAATTTGGACAAAATAGCAACGTACAGATGAAACGTTAATAGCCGCTCGCTGCTAATCTTACTGAAATAAAGAGTTTTTTTTATTAAACATGAGTAAAAGAAATGATTGTAATTCAAATAAAGAACGAATGTGACATTCCTTCATTATATACAGTTTGATGAACGCTTGATATCACAATTCCTGCAAAGAATTTCTTATAGTATCAACCATATAGTAACCATTGATTTTTTTTATTTGAGCCCATGCTTGTAAAAATAAGAATAAAGCTTTTAAATATCATACCATGATTAGAGTTGTTATATATTATATATGTCCTCTTCCCTACGCCGTCACAAACGTACAAGGACACTTTCATATAGATATGTAGCAACCAGATTTTTTTTTTGATGGTTCCGGTTGTTTGCAACCAAAAAATAAATTAATAAAAATATGAAAATATATATATTTTACATTAATTGTGAAACAAATTATATGATTTATGCAAATCATATTTATTTTAGTTAAAACCAACCTAAAAAACCGTAAACAGAATGTTACTATTTATTCGGTGACCTCAATATACTCTTTTCAGCTAGACGACGTCAGACTTTATTTACCAACAACAATTACCACCATTGTGAGAATTACAACACTTACAATGTATAGAGTTTAATTTTTCAAGTACCAATACGATATCTATGAAGAAAGAAGATATTTTTTATCCGGAAGATGCATAATATCCATGAGATTCCTGCTATTCATAGTAAAGGGAGTAGATTTGGAGAGCGAAACAACAAAAAACTAGGCTTTCTGGTGGTGAGTTCTGCTTCCTGGTTCCTAGCTTTTAATTCTTTCCCATTGCCAAGAAAGTCTATTACAAATATAAAATATTTCAAAACTAACAATCGACATCAATATCTTTAAGTATTCAGAGTCTGAAGCCGACAACTTCTGGGTTTACCTGGAGACACGGGCGTCGGTATATTGGAGGTCGTCATCTACACTAAGCAGGTACTATTTATCAATTATGGACCTTTGTCGAGGTTCATATGATATAATATCACCTTGGTAGAATGAAATAATGACCGAGGGCGTTGCTTCATTGAGGTAATTATGATATATTCTACCAAAGCGGTATAACACCATATGGACCGAATCAAAGGTCCTTAATTTTAATATAAGATACGTAGTGCCATTCAAAAATGTTATGAGAAATATGCTATCATATGTTAAATACAAGAAGAGAGAAGGCCATAGGACGCTACCTGAAGAACGAAACGTTTGGCCAATGACGTTACAGAAATAATAATGACTTGACGTTTCTCAAAATGGAAACATCGTGAAGATATGCTATATATCGAACCTCATGTGACTATATATTAGCCAATTAGAATAGTGGAAAATCAGAGTATATCTGATAAGGTTAAATACATTATCTCTCCTGCTCATCAGTATATTAATGGTATTAAAGATAATAGTGATGACTAAGGCATTATCAAATATTGTTCCTTCTCCAAAATGTAAAATATTTAAAGGCGATGCATACTTTAACGAAAAAAAAACTTTTTTGTTGTGTGAGCAAAAATAGATATTTATGACAGAAATTAGAAACACTGTTTATCACATCGTAACAACAAACACAAAATACACTATCAAGAAATTTCAACATAAAATATCCAACAAAAGCAGCTTTTTCTTGTAGACTGTCCTCTCATCCTGATGTCACGTCGTTCTATAAATAAGTAGATTTCCTTCATGAGTGTCGAAATCATTGGCTGATTACATGATAAATGTTTGCAGTGGAGTATACAAATATGTTAGTCACAGATTGATGATATTTGAGCAAAATATACTGATGTAAAGTATTTTTTTTTCAAAATAAACATTTATGTTATGAATATGATATTTTGTAAGTTATGGTTCAAATCAGAAAATGTATTTTTATGGAAAGAGAAGAAGTGAATTAATTGCGAAAACGAGAGAACGAAAGCGGGTCACAGATGCCATCAATCACTTCCTTCCCGTAAGTTTGAATTAGATAAATGGATATTTTATAAATCAAAAGGTTTCTCTAACTACTTCCAATTAACAGTAACTTGAAAAAAGCTTGGCATTTTCAACGCAAATCCTGTTGTTTGTATATTGTAAAGTAAATCCAGCCTGGGAAAAATGTTTAAATTGTACCTAGAAACTAGAAATATAAAGAAGTCATGAATCTGTGGCATAAAAGGCATTTGTATAATGTATGGTTCATCTAAGTACAAGAGTCTAAAATTTACACAGTACTAAAGTAATGAAAGTTGTTTGTTTCATACATATAGCAACATTTTTCAAAGTGCTTTGAAATGTATTATATCAACGCTCATTAAAGTTTTCACAGCCGCAGCAATTTAACCTTACTGCCCTTAAAGTAGATAAACAGCTTTGCGGAGGGCTGTGAAACGTGTGTCAGCCAACATTGATGGGGTCAAACTATCAGAAAATTTATAATCAAAGTACTCAAAGTACAGCAAATACAACGCAGCAGAAACAGAAATATAGAATGAAATCAAATGAATTTCCAAAATCAAAATATATAAACCATATTATAAAGATTTTAATATCAATTATTTCAAGAATATTCAACTGATCACAGAAAATACATATGTTTTGTTTGACATTTTTCTTAAATAAAGTTCCTACATGAAAATTACAAAGAAAACAAAAGTCTTCATTAAAATGAGTTTTCATCCTTAATACACTCTTGTTTCTTATGTTGCACATACACTTATTTTGGTAAAACCATCCACATATGAGGAAAGCCATATAAGTTATTTTGCCTTTACCTCAGATCTGTGTTTAACATTAATTTAAAAACATTATTTTAAAGTACACAAAAAGGGCATATGATTAGTTTACTTTAAAACTCTTATGTCTTTAAGCCTTAGATAGTAAGTCCAATTTGAATTATCATTAACATAGATTATGTAAGTTGGACAGAGGAGTCACCAGCAGGCAACAGTTGACCTAGATGGACTGTGTATTATATAACACTCTGTGTATTCTATACACACTCTGTGTGTTCTACCAATCAGAAGGTAGTCTTCCGATGGCTACTGATTGGTCCAAAGGAATATTATTCAATGAATTGGAAATTTATGAATGGAAGTTTATGAATGAAATGGTTCAAGAGGTCACCACTAGATGTCATTGTAGGGTAAGTCCTACTCAGTCCTACACATCAATAGTAAACCGGATAGCATTAATACAAACGCTAGTCGCGTTGTATTAAAAAATGTTTTAGTGTCACAAACCCTTTAAACAAAAAATATTTTATTATTGCGTTGAACCTACAGCATATTTAGTGCATTTTGAAATGAAGTATTAAAAGAAGGTTGTAAAAATGTATTATTTCTTAAATTGTATTTTTCTAAATTGGTGTTGTTTTAAAAAGGTGCTTGCGATAACATAAAAAATATAGATTGATATTATTTTCTGTGACTGCACATATGTGTATTTACATTTCTAGTAATTTTAATTGATTTCATGTGGTATCAACATTAAATTGTAAAGCTATATTTATTCAACAGAGATGTACTTATTTATTTATGTATGAAAGTGTAAGATCTACATAAAATAGCACATAAAGCAACAACAACTAATGTAACATTAGAGTAGATGGAGGATGTTTGATAAAGTGTGTGTGTGTTACTGATTGAATCTGACAAAGATAAACTTAGTATTTTTGAGTGCTTTAACAAAGCAGGTACTCGGGTTTTTTTTCATAATAATACGTGCTATTTTACTTAGTTAGTAAAAGTACACACTGCATTATGTATAGAAAATGTGATAGAGCACTTTCAGATATCGTGAGATAATGTCTCAAGTGTGAGACAATCATTGGAGATAGTGGGTCATAAAAAACCCTGAGAGTTGCCAAGTCTGTTTATATGAATATTTAATCGCAGGCAAACCAATGTTTACCTTAGTTATCTCGAGTACTATTCACTCTCAGACGAAACAACATTTACCTTAGTTATCTCGAGGTACTATTCACTCTCAGACGAAACAACATTTACGTTAGTTATTACGTGACAATGACAATCTTCACTGGTAGACAAGACAATATTTACCTTAGATATCTCAAGGTGATCTTCATTCGCAGACGAAACAATATTTACCTTAGATATCTCGAGGTGATCTTCATTCGCAGACAAAACAACATTTTTCTTAGTAATCTCGAGGTAATCTTCACTTGCAGACAAAATAACATTTTTCTTAGTAATCTCGAGGTAATCTTCACTAGCTGACAAAAAGAGGTTCCCCAACAAGTGACTGTTGTTTATCATGTTTATCAAACTCGAGTTAGGTAATTTTCAAATTTAGAAAAGACACGAGCTTTAGCGAGTGTCTTTTAAAAAATGAAAATTAACTAACTAGAGTTTAGATAAACATGATAAACAACGCGTAACAGCCACGCGTTGGGGAACTTATTTCTCTCATAACTTTAATTCTATATTTATACTGTGGTGATCATTTTCTCGTTATCATTCAGGGAAACTTACCATCATTCAACGTGTAATGATATCTTTCCGCCATAAAATATAGTGCCTAAATAGAGAGCCAATATTCTATTGTTTAATACTTTGAATAAGTAATTGCCAGTTTAACAGTAAATACAATGCCATTTAAAAGACAATGCGCTATGAAAGGTAGCCCGAATTTGAGAGCCAATCGGAATCATGAGATCTTGGAGTTGACCAATCAGGCGCCGTAGGTGTTTACACACTGGAGTGTGTAAACATAAATGATAATCAACTGTTATGGAATTTATCACATGGGTTTTCCATTGTGAAACATGCATAGTTATGAGTTAAAAAAATTATCTTAGTAATCTTGAGGTTATTGTAGCGTGACTAGAATTACGTCTATTGTACATATATCTATAGATTGTTATTATTGTCATAATTCCATGTATTAAGTAAAGATAAGTTTGTAATGTTTTAATCTACGATGACATGTTTACGTTTACAGTTGTACCAACCGGCCATGTGACTGGATGAAGTTTGTGAGATTGTCGTATTTACCCGCGGTAATAATACGTGTTACGATAATTCTAGGTTTTAGCGAGTTGTATCTTATCTACGCGATGTCGAGTTTACCTATATCACGGTCGTTAAGTGATGTTATTTTCCGTTTTAGGCATCGTAAATCTTGCAAACTTCAGACAGCCTTTTCCGCTTCGACTATTGTGTTGCGCATGTCCGCATGGGAATCACATTTCTGGTTTGCTTATTTTGGCCAGCCAATCAGCATCACGGAGTACCCGCACGCGAATTCGGAGCATCAGGGGGCATCTTATGCCCTCGGGTCAGTTACATTAGCAACTATGTTAAGTTCGTAGACTTGCGGTAGTTCCAGGTAGTGTGGTACTACGATAGAGTAGTAGAAATAGTAATAGTATTGATTTGTTGTGGGGTACTACTATAAAGAAAATAGTATTTGTCTGTGATAAGTGTGTTAATGTGGAATTATACTATTGAGATCTATTCTACTGTAGCTATAATATGTATAATAACTGTTAGATATTGTACTGTGTGTAATTTGTAATCTCCTGGTTGTTGATATGGCCATGTATACGTAAATAATAATGCAAATACTGAAATTTGATTTACTGAGTTTGTCAATTCTGTCACTGCGTGGTTGAACTTAAATATATATAGCCTTGCTACCAAAGGCGTAATAGTGATACCTCGCTAGCAGAGGTTGTACCCGTAGAAACCTTGTTACCAAAGGTGTAAGTTGTACCACGCTACCAGGGGTTTTAACCTTGTTACCAAAGGTTATAGAGCACCTCGCCTACCAGAGGGCTATACTATTTAAGTAGACTCGAGCACGTTACATAATTTTCACTAGCAGACAAACATTTATCTTAATAATCTCGAGGTTATCTTCACTAACAGACAAACTTTTACCTTAGTAATCTTGAGGTAATATTCACTCTCAGTCAAAACAGCATTTATCTTAATTATTACGAGGTAGATGAAATAGTATGTTATTAATATATCTGTTGGAAGGCAGTAAAGCGCATGCGCTGGTATTGCTGAATGTATACCCCTGAATATGTCTTGTTAAAAGATAGCTATTCGATCGATACTGTGTAACACGGTGGCTGAGAGAGTTTGTGGTAAGTGTGTAATATAGATTTGACATTACTGTAATCTGCACAATGTACAATGCTATTACTCCAATACATTAAGGAATTCTCATTTACACATTTTATAATTTTGTAGTGCTCGAACATATAACCGTAATGTGATTTATTTTACTCTAACTTACGTTCGTGTCATTTTCATTTTGATTTTTGTTTTAAAAAAGTGTCCCATTCACTTTTTATAACTGAAATCAGCAATTTTTAGCTGAACATTTAGGGTAAATCACCATTCACAACGGTTTTGATTCAATATTGCGTGGAAAAACGTTGTTGCAATAGACATTTCTAACGCCGCAGCAGACGCGGACTCCGAGACCAACTTCGACTGTTTAAAGGATCATCTCAAATATATACAGTATATATATATATATATATATAATAGCTCGTAAGTCGCCGCGGGGACATCTAAACCATGTTTAATATTTCCTTATAGTGATGATGATTGGTTTGTTGGACTAGCGGATACTGTGGCAGGCTCAAGATGTAACGGGCTGGGATTCGATCCGCATTAATGTTGCATTATCACTATTTATTTTTTATCGCATCAGTCACGAACTGTTATAAGAGGTCAAAATGTTAAACGGTAAATACCACATTATATTGCAAGTAAACACCATATATTATCACCTTGACCTAAGCATTTTTTTAAAATTTATATTTAAAATTCTAATTTTGCTTAGGTCAAAATGGATACATGGATGATGGGATCATATTACCGAATTTTGTAAATATGTGAAGCGGCACAATTCAGTTTATTGTATGGAATTATGCCACTGACATTTTCGTTATAACATGAAAGTGGCGAATAGATCTTTATTTGTAAATAATAGTGACAATGAGATATACATAAAATAACTTGAATAATTTTGTAGTTAAATGTTCAATGTCTAAAGTTTCCAATATGAAGAACCGGTGTGCTAGTTAACATGATACAGGTAAGGGACCGATAAGTGACCGAAAGTCATCAACTATTCAACATAAAGACTGACAGTCGAGACACAAGATCAAATATGTGAACTCAGCAGTTTTTTTGAAAGTGAAAAGTAAGCCCTTAACGTTTAAAAAATATGGAAAAAAATACCGCTAACGTAACAATTCTCTCTTACAGACACTTTCGTGGGCTATAGGATAAAACAAATAACGTTTTACTACATTTATATATGAATGTCACTGTGATTTTATTTCAATAGAGGAATGGGCATATCCCTAGGTTTTTGATATGTATTATTGGAATAGCAAGCATAAATCATCAGTTGGACATGAACTTGATCTTCCTGCAAATTCATAATTTTGTCATCGAAGAATATACTTCTCTTATCTATTATAAAAGTAACAGCGGCTGTGTAAAATATCGTGCAAATATAGTATATATTGTGGCATTCTAATGCCTCTATTCAATTGTATAAAGGCATATGAGCATAAAGAGAAAATACGTTTTTTGAAAAATGTCTTTTTTTTTGTAAAGTTGCAGTCGATTTTTTTAAACCAGTCTTCGTTTCAAGTTCAGTGTTTCTAAAACTATAAATAATATGAGCATATTTGATAATTAAAAGGGCCTTCTTATATGTTTAGGTAAAAAATACTCATTGTGTTTGCTTTTGATGTCGAATCCGGTCAAACAAAAGTAGACACTTTTACGATTGACATGCTAACAAATTACGAACCAGGAGTGCTACCTAAGGATAGCCATGATACATACACACTTCCGACCAACTTAGTTATGTATCACTAGATTGAATGGGGGGATAATACAATTAATACCTGCTATTTCTTTGTATAAGTTTATTCTTTTGAAGTTCAAAGTAACATGTATATAATAAGTTACTTCATAATTCAACTGCATTTAATAGCCAATACATGTATATAAATGTTTTTTTATGTTGAATTTTTTCATTTTTTTCGCGATTAGCAAGCGATCATAAATAATAGTTAGCCTAACAAATACTTGACTACATGTGTATTTACTTACGTAACCAGGGCTATGAATAATATGGTCAGTGTATGTATACCTTTGAGCGTCGACTTTAATTAATCCGTTGACACGCTGTTTATGACTAGATTTGAGGAAAACATGCATATGGCTGTCTATTGTCAGGCATGGTAACACGTCTTTATCCACAGGTTTCATCGCACTTATTTCGTATATTTTAGTTTCGTTTTCATTCTATAAAAAATGGTCATTTAAAAGCAAAACAAGTTGGTGAAACCGGAATGTCCGGAGAAAATTTTTTTTGCAGTAATTTACACGTACAATTCGTACTTATGTATCGTCGCCTTTATTGATATGTACATAGCACACTGATTTAAGAATATCTATAATTGATAACTGTCGCTTAAAAGATCGTTTTCAAATCTTGCGACATCCCATATTTATCGGCATGAATAATATAATAACATGGGTCTGTCAAGTGGACAGGGATATCTTAACCTGAGTGAAAGATTTTGGCTGGTCAACCCGAGGCTTGCCGAGGGTTGCCGGCCAATATCTTTCACGAGGGTTGAGATATCCTTGTCCACTTGACAAACCCATGTTTGATTCTTTTTCTCCCATACTTGGTAGGAAAAAAAACGCGAAATTCCTATTTGTTTCCAGCTGCCAAGTTTCGTTGCGTCATTATGCAAGAACGTCGTTATGCGTCAAAATTGATGACGCCATCTACAAGGCACGCCGCGGTGACGCCGCATTTATTGATGACGTCACGTAAATATCCAGCGTGTGTGAACTGTCTTACACCCCACTGTTTAAGACAGAGATATATTTTCCCTAGCAACCACGGGATATCCCTGTGAAGTATGGGAGAAAAGAGTATCTATTAACTGAAATCGCACAATAATGCCGAAATAAACATAAGGGTCATTGTATACACATCAAAATGAAATCTATAGATGTATGCATGCACCTAATGATCTGTAATTTATGGAAATCTATGAAATACAGTTACAGTGTTATCTTACATACGGATACCGGCGTGGCTTCAGTACAGTGGTACTAGATACGTAGGTGTAGAAAACGTAAATCTGACCCGTAACTGTGTAAATATGTGGTGTAGGAAGAGTGCAATACGATCCTCACAATTCGATAACCTTTTACATCTTATTCTGAATGGCCGTCTACTCATTTTTAACAAATAAGATGCAAATATTTTCATATTTTTCATCATTTTCTCTGGTAATGGTGCGGCTTATAAATAAAATGCCTTGCAACATAAAACAACATGCGAAGAAGAGCTGTATTACAGTTAGACATACATATGATGCACGTATACAATACCTTTTACACTAAATATGTATAACTAAACAAAAACATCAAATGAAGAGAAAGAGGGAGGTGTTTCTAAGCATAATTGACCAGGTTAGAAGTCTTTTTGAGGTATTTTTGACCAGGGTACAATAACATCATGGCGTCCTATTGGAGAAAAATTCTCTCTTCTTTGGGGGTCAACACATGTAAACAAGGGTCAACTGTCACGTGATAGATAATTGACTAATGGTCAATCGATAACAATGGAAATGCTGAGAGCTTACAAACTAATGCCCAGAAATTCAAATAACTGAAATATAAGTCAATTGCTCGTTGGTGGAAAAACACACCTGTATAGCCAGCAAGCTCTCTATACTCAAGAGAAAATGGCTCATCTCTTGGATGGGCGTATATTTATTTTTAACAAATAAGATGTAAATATCTTCACTTCATCATTTTCTCGGTTCAAGGTACGGCATACAGTATAAATGAAATGTCAAAAGAAAACATATAGCGCGAACAAGATTGGAACGCGATATGATGACGCTGCCACTCCAGACTTTTATTACACACGTGTAATATAACCTATACTTTCTGCATTATGATAGGTTGATTCCGTTGAATGGTACGTATATCTATACGTGGAAAATGACCCTCTTTTTCTTCATATTAAAGTGATATCTAATATTTAAAATAATAATTTTCCGCACTATTTATAACGGCGCATTTGGACCGACTTTTAGATTTTAGTATGGTTCGAATCGCAGCTAATCGATTAATTAACTTGATTGATCATCAAACGGGAAGAAACTAAGACAAACATTAGTCAAAAAATAAAACTCGTATCATTTAAAAAAAAAATAATGTGTGGGAAAACTCATATTACATATCCTCTATGTACGTAAAATACGTAAAGTACGTAAGATAAAGTTAAAAACACGATGTCTAGAATAACAGCTAGAATTACATTCCCTTCTAACAGACAGGTATGTGTGTTTAAGGCAAGGTTGATCGGAATATTTTTTGACATATTCGATGATCGGTGGTATCCCATACCAACGGAAACGTATATAGACCTATACTTGTTGTGTTAAATGTCACTTTATCGACATAAATTAAGTCGACTTGACATTTAACTAGAAACTGCACGTAGGTTCAAGGAAAACCAACCACTGATAAATTCTAAACATTTCCGATAATGTTATGTCAAAGTTCAAGGTGATCGCGCTAAAAGATAAAAGCGATTGTCACGAATACAGACAAGGTCCTTTCTACGGAAACATATATGGACATGTTTTGTTCTAGGTCATTTTTTCGATATAGCTTATGTCAATTTGGCAACATATATAACTAAACATATCGTCATTTCAATGTCGACATCTTTAGATAATATCACACTTGTCGTAATAACAAAAAATATCAGGATATAGAATGTCGATTTCATAAACCTATGCCCCGAATGTCTGTTTAGTAATTGTATGCAAATGTATCATGATATGGACCTATATAGAGGCTTTTAGCCGGCGCCTTCGACAAGTTGTTTCAACGGTACCATACTCGCTACAAATCAATTGATCTGTACCGATATAACAATGCAACATTTCAGCCTTTTTATTTTTACTTCTAAATTATAACAATAAATTGATTTTATTATTAGTCTACAGTTCATCGACATCTGGGAATTCAGTGGAAAAATAATAGACAGTGTGTTGTGTCCTACGCCAATTTTGATCACATGGGTATCAACAATAAAGTGACAAGGGGAGATATAGTTAGACGGATAAACACATAAATTGATCGAAATATACATTTCCGAATAAAGTTACGCCACTTTGTGTAAGATAAGTGCTTGTATGAGGTCTTGGTTATTTTTGATAGAATTATGACGCTTCGTATACGAGTGCTTGAGGGTTTGATAACTTATGATATAGTGTCATTTGAATGAGAGTCCCAGAACGCCGCTATGTGGAAATGCAAGATGGTCGTCTTGAAAAATATGCTGTGAAAATGGTCGTTCTAAGAAAAGGATTTCTTTGGTTATGGTGTCTAATATCATTTTCTTATGCGTGGAAAGCATGATTTAGCTATTCTGGATACTGTTTAATGAATTGACCATGTGTTTGATCGAAATTTTGAATTTCAAGATAGCTATCACGAAATCCAGTAAAACATCATACATTCCAATTCCAAAAGGGACATATGTACAGTTTGTCCATGTTTGAGGTTTTATATACTCAAACCAACTTTCATTACGTGGCTATTAAATTTGGCGATTTTCGTTTCAAAACATTTTCGCTGAAATCAAGTTTCGAAGATTTAGAAATGAATGGAAATATCATTGAATTTAATTGTGCAAGAATTACTTCAGACTGAAATGTACTATTTTTTGTGCATATTCTGTCAAAAATTACAAGTAACACAACAATCTACGAGTAAACAGTAATACCGAAGGTTAGTTCGGGTAGATACACAGTTTCCACCTTATTTATGTTCGAGTACACCTAGGAAGTATTATATATGCCTACAAAATATCGCAAGTTCAAACAACGGCAGATACCTTTAATGTCTAGAGTTTCTTTCATATCATCATTGCTGTCTGTCTTAATTTATTTGACATAATGCAATTTGTCCATCTCAAGGGGTTGTAGGTGCCTCAAATCTATTTTGCTTCAACACACGTTTCACACAAAGACACTGAAAGGACAAATGAATGAATGAAAATACATTGTATAGACAAAAACAATATACGAATTAACAAAGTTTTCAGGTATAAAAATAGTTAATAATGTATAGCATATCTCAGTAGTATGTTCGTTTGAACAACGCTGCAATATTTCAGCAATCTTTACATCGCGATAACTCCTTTTAGAATCCGTGGATGTTATCATTACCCTCAACGTTGTAACTGTGACGAAATCCATTCAAAAAGGTATTTTTATCAGTAAATTGGGCAAGTTTTATAAAATTAAAGATAACAAATTTACAATTGCATATTTTCAGAACCGATATCCCTGCTTTAAAGATATAGCTAGGTGTTTGCATTATCTGAGCTTTGACGGATTCCATCAGATGTTTTATCTTGAAGCGGCCGTTTTAACCTTTTGTGTGTGCTTTTTGTATGTTAGATATCACTTCTGATGACGTAGTTTGGCCCAATTGATTACACTGTATAAATATTAAGGGTAAACCATGGTTTTTTATGTTGATCATGCCATTTTTTAATAATTTTATTTTTTTCCAATCAATTTTATGAATACATGGACATATATTGACATGTAAACTCACTCACTCACTATCATTCGTCATTATTTTTATAGCAAGATATGTATATACCTTATATACATACATACTTGGTACACAACATATAAACCTTTTTACACACCATCACACACTTGCACACCTACATACACACATGAACATATAAACATATTATACAAATACACACAGAAAGACATACAATACAGACAGGCACAGAGACATAGATAGACAGAAAGGTAAAAAAGAAAAAGATAGAGAAAAAGAGAGAGATGGGGGATGGATAATTTATTATCATTATAGACCGCTAAAATATAAGTAAAAACGCAAATATTGTTTCAAAGCCCAGGAGACAAAATATGTCAGAACATATGAGAGAGAGAAACATAGAGGAGAAAAAAAATTGATTATACATTAATTATAGCAGAACAAGTTTTTCCCATTTTTGCTATTCCTTTCGAAATTTTACTACATAAACATTACCTTTGTTATAAGCCAAACATTTTTTAACATTATGATAGTCTTGAATAGCATTAATTAGAGAATTTAAATTTAAAGATTTGTGAAGACAACGCATTTTATATATATAGTGTTTCACTATAATGAGTTTTTCATTATCAATTCTACTATTTACATTTTGAAGGAGAAGTCCAAAAAGGAAAATTTTCTTTATTGAGACTAAAAGGAATAAAAAAAGAGTGTCTAAAAGAGTTTCAAGACTCACAAGAAGTTTTTGCACCTCTTGACATTCCCAAAACAAGTGTGTAATAGTTTCATATTCCGAGTTGCAAAGTGTACACATAGGCGACTGAACAATTCGAGCTTTAAATAAAAAAGAATTAGTTGCCAGAATACTATGATTAACTCTATATTGAAACCACTGAAATTTTGTGCTTTTTGTAATCATAAATGGAAGCTTAAAAACATTTCTCCATGATATATTACTCAAATCAAAAATTGAATTCCATTTCTTTTGTCCTGATGGTACAATATACATGTAGGTTTTTATAAGACTATTATAAAACACTTTGGAACCTTTAGATTTGCTAAACGTTTGCTCATAATATATTGGAATAAATGGACGAGGTATTTCTGTTTTCGAAAAAACCTGGATTGCGATTAAATTGTTTTACTGCTGATATAACACTGTGATACTGAAGAAAGTTAGTCTTTATGAGATATTTTTGAGTAAATTCTTCAAAAGTATAAAATCTACCAGAATCATAGTCTCTTATTAAATCCTTTATATTTATAACTCCCTTTTTAAACCAGTCTCTAATGAAAATTGACTTTCTATTAATACGAATTTTGTCATTATACCATAGTGGGGTCTTCAGATAAACATCATGATCATTCAAATCCCTTTCCTTAGCCAAATACATTTTTTACAGGCTTTCAAAACATCTAACCAAAACTTGTTTTTACATTTATGTTCACATTTCTTATATAGTCTGAACCAGTTGACCATGGTGTCACGCGCGCGCCGTGGCCCTTTGTAGAGTAACAACGGGAACTGCTTCACATGTTTTGTCAAAGATGTGAATAGGACTTGCGAGGATTGTTTCAGGAAATTTTGGATTACTCATTGGTAATATATATTTTTGGGACAACTGGATTATTTTAATGAAATCATTCATCAATTTAAAACAAGACCAGCTTCAATAAACCTGGTGCTGTTCAGTTGTTTTCGATCACATTAAAAAGGATTAATATATAGGCTGAATATAAATATGATCACTTTGTTCCCAAATTTAAAGCGAATAGTCGGACAAACAAAGGCTAATGTCGGTAAAAATGGTGTTAATATATCCAGTATAATTTCTTATGAAATAGAAAAATAAAATCCCCCATCAAAATCGCTCTGTATGCGAAGAAATTAATATATATTATGGAATCCTAATACGTCTTCCCGACCGGCTATCAGTGCAGTTGACTCTTAACGCGTGCGCAACATCCACTAGCTCTCCGTAGTAAACAAAACATGACTACCGTAGTTTGAACCAAAAGGTTTTCGCCAAAACAACCAACTGACTACCCTAAAATCCGAAAGGAAAGGCAATGGAGCAGCGACAATCCCAACATATGACTCGGTAAACATTACGAGGCATGGAGAGTGTTAATACAACTTGTTATAGTAACGAACAAGCAGTTCCGGACCGCTACTGCACATGTACACATGTACATGTACGTACCCGGTACTCCCTGCTCAGCTGATAGTAATGCCCATAATTACAATGGTCAAAACTGGACACCGTAAGCAGAACTTGACCATCATTATGGTATACAAGGACTTTTGGAAGGCCAAAGAACGCATTAAGACTGGTTTCCTTTGCCCGACTATTCGCTTTAAGAAAATCAAGTAAAGCCACCCAAGCAGGCAACATTTGAAACAAAATTGTGATAACAAAATCGCTACATTATTTAATTGTGAACGCATGAACTTGCAATTAAATCAAGATAAACCTAATTTCCTGTTTCCAAAATAATATAGAAAATATTTCCCTTTGTTTCTCTATATTATATTGTAGATTTTAGGGAATCTAAATACAAATTTAATTCTAAAATATATCATCTTCAAATTAATATCTAGAAGTTGATGAATGCACATTTAGTACCTCAATCCATATAGGATATAGTGCTATGGACTTTTTGGTCGCAATTTATTATTTTAAATATTTTTATCTGGAAGTAAAATAAGAAGATCAAATTTTCCAGTGGTGGTAATAGTGTAAAGAAGGCAACTTTTGTAAGTGAAGAAAAAGACTACTGGTTTTAAAAACGCCATTCGTCAGTTATCTAATACATCAAATACCCCATAAACAGAAGAATTATTTTGTAGTTACCGTTCTATCATCCGTATGCTGAAATACCTTAGTCTCCTTGTCGAACAAAGGTTCTTTAATTCCATCAATATCAACTCTTTTCAAAATTATTTAGCCCAAAGGCTCAGCTGTTATGCATTTCATTTAACGCTACCACTTATCCCATTTGATAAAGCGCTTTCGAAATGTAATCTTTTACATTTCTATATGACTCATCCTTTCAAAAACTTTTCCCTGGTCATTTTTTAGTTTATAGCTCAATCAATCACATTTCTTATACATGGAATGTTATCAGCTATATCCCGCCCAAAGATACAACTTCGGTAAAACACTTTTCAACCAATCAGACATGTCTTGCTAAATTATGTTGTCTGCATTCAGAAGAACTATAGGTCTCCAATTTGAAGTTTATTTCGATTCCTTTTACTCTTAAACAGCAGAATTATCTCCAAGTTTCATAGATTTCAAAAGTTCCCAAATGCTAAGTTCAATAGAAAAACCAACACAAAATAAAACATAGAAAACTTTTCGGGATTGTTATATATTTTGAGTACGGTAACATACGTTCCTAGAAACAAAGCAAGGTTTCAGTTGTCTGTCGTTTTATATTTCCTCCGTTATCCACATTTTATCTTATAGTTTATGCCGTACCTATGAGTAATTATTTATTTTATCCATTTAAAAAAATGATTACATTTCACAATATATGCGCTAAAATTACATAAGGGTAGCTTGATAATGCATACAAAACAGTTTATAGAACTTTTGATATATATTCATTATCTGTTGTAGATCTTCAAAATGGGAAATACACAGAATCACGAAAACGTAGAGACCGAGATCGACGACGAGGAGGAGGAGAGTACGAGTATTTATAATCCAAACGAATTGATTACTTAAAACGTTAAACATGACTAGTTTAGTATAGCATGAAGTGCTTTGCTTTCATTATCTTTTATCAATACTGGTTACAGTGTCTGACTCAGCTTTAATGAATGTTAGAAATAACACATACCCTCCTCGATAATCCAATGGATACTGTCACTGACGTTATACCCAACCCTGTCTATCTCATAGAATAAAACTGGAGGAAAAAGGAAACAGGGGTTTTTAGCCTTAATATACATCAAAGAAATTGTATAACGGTACGCAGTGGTTGACTGTAAAGCTTTGCTGTTAGGTCTCTCTCTCTCCCTTCTCTGTGATCTGTAAGTCTCTGTAGGCCTGTGTTTGGTCAGGTTTTTTTCTCCAGGGGGGATATAACGTCAGTGATAGTAACCCCTCGAGTTTTGAGGATAAATACTTATATACAAAGACACAGTGTGGTAAAACGTTTCATTCTCCCATTTCTAGTGGAGGTTTCACCTCCAAGTGAGCTGGAACTGCGAGCCAGACAAATCAATCCAGCGGAACAGCACTACCCATTTGAAAACATCGTACTTGAAGGCGGTGGTAGCAAGGGCGGTGCATATTGTGGGGTAATTCGTGTGAGTAACACATCTGGCGATTTATCTCAGACCCTGAGGTGGATTGTAATATGTTATCATTCTTTGATTGGTTCAAAATATTCATATGTATTCTATTGGATCTTGATGAAGACTAAGTCTCAAGCGACCTATTATAATCGCCATCAGTTCGTGCCGTGCGTCCATAAACAATTTACATTTGCGACTTCTTATCCAAGACAGCGCATGCAAATTCAATGAAATACTTTACAAACATTCAA
The DNA here is from genome assembly GCF_041381155.1 of Argopecten irradians. NCBI lineage: Eukaryota > Metazoa > Mollusca > Bivalvia > Pectinida > Pectinidae > Argopecten > Argopecten irradians. Next base: position 29,730,980 of record NC_091134.1, on the reverse strand, counting down.
AGGCAACTCAAAGATCAGGTGACCATTAAGGCCCACGTACCCCTTGTAATGTATCTGTAAATTCCAGTTATTAGGAAAAACATTTTTATATCTAATACTGAATGCATTCTGTTCAGTCGGTCTTTACCGTCGAATAAAAACATTTTTTGCGTATCTATTCTTCATAATTACAGGAAAACGACAATGGATTTTTAAGCTTGTTAGATATGTTTTATAAATTGTGTTTTTGCTATCAGTGGGCTCCATTTTGAAATAAAATGTAATCGTTTTTTCTTCAGTTTTAAACTGAGGTTGAAATTTTCTAAGAAGATCAGAACAAATCACCTAACATACACTGAATGATAATTATGTATTTAATAATTATCATTTATTTCATAGGTTTTGGAAGAGATTGGCTTATATCCCCAAATCAAACGTTTCTCAGGAACCAGTGCCGGGGCAATTACTGCTGCATTGCTTGCCGCGGGCTATAATTCATATGAGATTGAGAAATTCATGAAGAATGACATCTCCATGAATTTAATGTTAGGTCTGTATCATCTTGTGGCAATTTAGACAATGATACCTACACTCTGATAAAAGGACATTAGTATTTAATATTAGGTTACTATTTAAATGTTTTTTCTTTTGAACAAATGCATTTGGATTTTTTAATATTTGTTTTGTGTTTAAGTGAATTTGTCCGGTTAAATGAAAAATGATGATTTTTTTGTGTGTTTTGTTCTTTAATTCATTTTCTGTACAGTTAAATGTTTCCATTACAGTCTTCTCACTGAATACAGAAAGGATCATAACTAATGACATATCTATTCTCCTCAGACGGCTCATTTCCTTGGAGAATGGCCACATATATACCTCGCCTCTTCAATGGGTACGGCCTCAGTGGTGCGACACAGTTTAACAAATGGTTGGGCGAGAAGCTCCGAGAAAAAGCAGGCAGTGCCGATGTAACATTTGAGCAAGTGAGTGATATACATGGAAATGTTATAAAATAATTACAAGACTATATGGGCTATATGTTGTTGTTATAATATTTTATTGATAGCTATACGGCGCCTTATTTTACAAACCAGGCATTAATCGTTTAGCATTGAAGGTAGATACGGTATTCATCCTGTGTTAAGGTGGTTCGATACAGTTAGGCCTAAACATTCCCCCTCGTTTAATTTTCTTTAAAATTTACTCACTGAAAGATTGGTTGATAAACTGTTTATTAAGGCTTTTATTTGAAATTAGACTGAGCGGTTTTGGAAATATTGTACTCTCAAAAACCCTACTTTACCGTCTGTTTTTCTCAAAATACAATTTTACACACATATTACCAAAGCTTGGTATTGACTGAAATATTACAAACAACAATTTTTTTATCTTTAATATGTAAGTTTATATGGCTATCAATGTCGTCTCCACTCTTAAAAATACAATAATTGTGAATTTTTTACGCGAATGCGTAAAAATGAGACCTAAAAAGGGCCATTTTGAAATTTTTGCATTTGAATTTCAGCTTCAATACATAATTTCAAACTATTGTTTCGTATAATTTTCTTTATTTTTTGTCAACATAATTAGACAGTTGGTTTGGTTACGATAAAAGAATATATAAAAAAAATGACCGCGGAATTTTGGAGTAATTAGCCTTTCTATACCCCCTCCCCCAAAATATTACTTTCTTCACAATTATGATAGTAGACTGAAATCGAGGGGTAATATTTCTATAAAGTACAACTTATATATTAAACATTATAAAGTGTAATAGTCTGATAATATGAACTGTTATAACTGTTAATTTTACACACGATGCCACCGATTTGATGCCATACAAAGCTAAGAAATGGCACAAATAAGCCATTATTTTGCTTGGATATAACATCTGAAAAATAATTATGGAAAATTCCGTGTAAGGATTCCACTTCAATTACCTTTTAGACAATCCATGATTTTATATTCTAGCGTAGAAACATTTTATCAAAATCTATCTTTCCATCGTCTAAATATCTTAGTAGTGGGGGAGGAGAAATAGGTTTCCATGTACTTCTCTGGAAGTTTTCCGAAACATGTTTTTTAGGACCGGTATGATGTCTAGTTTTATTTTATGCTTGTTGCCATTGACAACTAATGTCCTATGGGGGTCATATGGCGGCCATCTTGGATTTCAGTTATCAAAAATGGCCAAAATGACACATTGGCATATATGCGCATAGATAGAGAACCAGACAACAATCAGAGGCAAATAAACACATATTTTTAATATGATTGAAACATGCTGAATACGATTAAATCATAATTATGACGTAACGTCTTTTCATTTTTGTGAAATGACGGGAAAACAATGAATTTTCCAGCTTTTTTTCCTTTAAAAAATCGATAAATATCATAATTTTTATCACAAGTAAAATATTGATTACAATTACATTTTTTAACAACCAGGGTCATGTAAGAATGTGCCAGGTTTATTGGTGAAGGAAAGGCGGAGTTCCCGGAGTAAAAAACATCGCCAACAGTCAATACCTGGCAACTGCCCCACATGGGATTCGCACATGCGACCCGGAGGTGGAGGGCTTGTGGTAATATGTCGAGACATTATACCAATCGGCCATCGCGGCCCAATTACAACTAGAACGTGGTTAGCAATAATAGTAATAATCCACTCTCTTATAGTGAACAACTGGAAAACATATTTTTTTTACAAATTATCGGCTCGTGCCAGAACGAAACGTAGTACTGTGTTCGAATTATCATCCTTGATTTTTTTTTGTCCTGAAGACACGATGGTATAGCACAGCTCATTACCACAAAACTTTCGGTCTCGCGGCTGTTCCTTTGGTTTTCATCAAGCTGCTGCAGGTTGGCGTAGGATTTCAGCACTCCAGGAAAATAAATGTCCACGTCTATTTCGACGATTCCCTCATGCTCCACCTAGTCTAGGAATCGTTGGAGCGAAACGCACGTCTGGTCCTGAAACGTTTGTTCAGAGTCGATTTCATTCCGTCCAGAGAGAAGTCCTAGGTTTTCTTCTCAGGACTTTGTGTTCCTGGGAAACCGTTTCAACACCGTTTGGGGCCCTTCCATCTTTGGAGAAGTTCCTAGAAGGCCAGATATCTTGCTCTGACCTACTTTTGACTGGTCTTTCTTCGACTGCCATTGCAAGTCGGGTGATTGGTCTGGGGATCAGGTCTCCCAGCACATCAACGTGCAGTAGATAAGGGTTATTCGGTTGGCTCTGCAGGCTTTTCAGAAGATTTTACATTCCAAGGTGGTTTGTGTGACTACGGATAACTCTACAGTTGTCGCGTATCTGAAGAGAAAGGGTGGGGGCAAAGTCACACGCCCTTTGTGCCCTCGCCATTCGTGTTCTTCTCTTTTGTCAGGAAATGCGGTTAACTCTCTCAGTCAAGCATCTTCCAGACAGGTTGAATGTTCTGGCGGATACTCTTTCCAGGCGCCGCAAGTCGGTTGTGACAGAAAGGCAGCTAAATCCCCCGATCTTCGTTGTCCACTTTTGTCTCTCCGGTGCCAGACCAAATGACTTGGGCTGTGGATGCTCTGTATCTGGATACATGCTTATGCATTCCCTCTAGTCAACCGGGTGGGCAGGGTTCTAATAGAATTGTTGGGAGCATCATTTTCCCCTCCTTCTGATAGCGTCCCTGTGACCGAGACAATACTGGTTTCCGGTGCTCTTGTCGTTTCTGTTGGTGGATATTCCTCTGGTTTTCCCACTCAGAACCAATCTCCTGCGCCAGCCTCGGTCCCGGAAGATCCATTCACGAGCGTGGAAGCTATCTCAGGAGGCCTCGCTCAGTCAGGCTTTTCATAAGACGTGTCAGCTCGCACCGCCCGATCAATAAGGTCTTCCTCACCTGCCGTCTACCAATCATGGAAGATCGTCTGTAATTGGTGTATCGACAGGAAGATTGATCAGGTCAAGGCCTCTGTCCAGCTGATTGCAGATTCCCTTCTCTATTTGTTTAGGGAACGCAAACTTGCCTCTGGTACTATTACAGGCTATCGCATGGCTATTTCCAGTGTACTGTATTCTCATGGTACACCAGAGTTAGGGTCTTCCAAATCTTTGTCTGCCTTGATTAGGGGGTTCAGTCTGGATAGGCCTAGGGTCCGGCAGTTTGGTCCACAGTGGAGTCTAGCACTTGTGTTACTGAAAGGGGTTCCTTATGAGCCTTTGTTGTCGGTCTTCATTAAGGTTTTTACTTTTGACTTCCTGTTTGCTCTTGCCTCAGGCCGTGGAATGAGTGATATCCATCTATTCACTTTTCGTGCTTCATTGGGCCAGATATAGCTCTGTTACCCTACTAACTGATCCTGCCTTTTTGGAAAAAATTCACAATCTCTATCAAGTCGAAGGAGAATGATCAGCTGCTTTGTCACAATCGGATGCTTAGGTTTTCCCTTGATAAAACAAGGGGGCGATGTACTATTCTTGCCCATTAAACAGGGTCAGCAGGATTTCTCCTCCCAGTACATCTTCAGATGGATATGTCAGGCGATCAGGATTGCTTCTGAGCAGTCTAATTATCAATCTTGGGCGAAATGCAAGGATATCGCCCATGAGGTTAGAGCCCTTGCGGCTTCTTTGGCTATCCATAATGGGTCATTGTTCCAGGACATCATGTCAGCTGCCTTTTCGCTTGGTCAGACTACTTTCACTGTTTCTACCTCCGGTCCCTGTCCTTTCATTCTAATAGATTGTTTTCCTAGGATCCCGTTGTTGCGGCCCAGTCTGTGACTGTTCCTCCTCAGAAGATATTATATGTATTTGTAGTTTTTAACTTTTGCGAGCAGGCATCGCAACGGTACAAACTTTTTCTGGGGAGGTATATCCAAAATTAGAGGAGAATAATTCGAACCCAGTTATTTTCACTAAAAAGAAATAAATTATTATGGTTATTGGGAACTGCCTGAATTATGGATAAAACATGTGAGCTAGCCTTTGGATGTTTACTGGATCCGGGAATAAGTTTTTTGTTGTTGAAATTATTGGGGAGAGGGTTGGGGGTCATCTCGCTTCTTCTGCTAAAAACCATAAATCTATCCTTTTATAACGCAAATGTGTTTGACAGAATATTTGGAGATTTAATTCATTGATTTTGTTTTTCATTTTTTTTCTTCTGCATTTTCTTTTCGGTGGAGAGGGGGGTGTCCCTCTCTTTTTCCCCAACTCACTCATGTAATAACGGTTAGTGCAATTCGAAATGAAGGTGTTTTGTCCATCAATTGTTTTACTTTTGATAAAAAATATGATATTTATCGATTTTTCAGGGGGAAAAAACCTGAACATTTCATTGTTTTCCCGTCATTTTTTGATAAATTGTTCGGGGGGGGATGCCCTCTCTTTTTCCGACCTCATTGATGCAATCTATCTTTTTATAGAACACATATGTTTACACAAGGGTTAGTGCAATTCGAAATGACTGTTACAAACTGATTTGTCCATCTTTTTTTTTACTTGTGATAAAAATTATGACATTTATCGAATTTTTAGGGAAAAAAAAACTGAAAATTTCATTGTTTTCCTGTCATTTCAAAAAAATGAGAAGACGTAACATCATTTAATCGTATTCAGCATGTTTCAATCATATAAAAAAATGTGTTTATTTGCGTATTCAGCATGTTTCAATCATATCAAAAAATGTGTTTATTTGCGTATTCAGCATGTTTCAATCATATCAAAAAATGTGTTTATTTGCATCTGATTGTTTTCTGGTTCTCTATCTATGCATATATATGCCAATGTGTCATTTTGGCCATTTTTCATAACTGAAATCCAAGATGGCCACCATGTGACCCCCATGGGACTTTAGTTGTCAACGGCAACAAGCATAAAATGAGACTAGACATCATACCGGTCCTAAAAAATCATGTTTAGAAAAATTGCCAGAGTGGTACATGGGAACCTATTTCTCCTCCCCACTATAGCTTCACCTAGTTTCTCCTCCCCACTATAGCTTCAATAGTCGTTTGAGTAAAATATTCAAGCATAAATTTGAATTTGGCGTCAAAATTGTAGTCATGAAAAGCGTCTACGTGACAACGATCGAAATCGAAATTGTTAACTTCAACTTGATCACAAAAATGTCGATAAAATCGATGTAATCATACACAAGTGTATGTCTTTGTTTGTTTTTTGAGGAGATATCTGCATATCTAATAAATATAGATATATATTTATTATCCGAAGTAAACTAAAACAGATTTTTAGATCCTCAAGATTACCTGTACTGCAAGTGTACGCCTAAGAAAAACATTTCTTATTCTGAATTTTCGAACTAGGTTCAGCTGATTACTGTAGGCAGGAAAATATTTAGTCTAGGCCTACATGTACATGTTTAGTTTCTATATCACAGATATAATACTTTTGTTGACACTAGCTTACATGTGCTTTTTCGTAAGATAGTATTTGATCAACTGAATCAGAGTACTTCCATGCATTTTCTCAAAACCGGGAATACATGCATCACCTACAGTGTAATTACAGTAGTTATGTTTTATCGTACATGTAATAAAGTAAATAAAGGCTTGTGTCCCGAACATGTTAGTGCTTATTGAAGATCATATTAGCTAAACATGATACATGTAGATATCTACATACGCAATATTCATGAAATATACTGGCTTGTACAAATTTAACGAAAAGCAGGGGTGAGGCGATGGAGAGATGAAAATATTTCTGTATCTGTAGTTTTATACTATAAAATTACTCGGCAAAATTGGAATATCTTGATTTAATTATGCATCTCCCTTAAACACATGTATATTAATATAAGTGTCACATATTCACAGTTAACCGGAGTTGAACAGAAAATGTTTTAATCACTTGATTGTTTTTAAATCTCATCTTCAGTACAAGACCGTATCGGCATATATCAGTCCGTTTGTATGAGTTATGTAATTTGTTTCTCAAAAGTCTCATTGTTATATTAGCCTAGCCAAATTCAAAGATCTGACAATATTAGTTTTTCTAGTTTGTCGAAACTAGGTCCTACACCTACCGTACAAACTTTGATTTTCACCCGGTACATTTTTGTATCAAGCTTTCGGCAAACCGAACTAAGAACAATATCGACAAATACACCGTTTATCGACTATATTATCCTGATTTTAACTTTAAAAGGTAAGATATCGTTAGACGGATTACATATAGATCGCTTTTCTTCATAATCTTAGTAGCAAAGGAGTTTTCATAAGCAGTCATTGACCCGAGGAGGTCCGAACGAACAGCGCATTCGATCCCTGTTCGGAACGTCCTTAAATAACATTAATGATAAAAACCTAGAAAATGTTTGTTAGTGGTTCTAACAACGACGCTGTATAAAGTTTTACATGTTCATGATTTGAAACAGCTTTACAAAATCAGCGGAAAAGAACTCTAAATTGTGGTTACCAATGTCAACAACATGGTCGAAGAATACTGTCACCCGAAAACCACACCGGATATGCCTGTTAGACTTGCAGTGCGCATGTCAATGGCAATTCCAGGTACAGAATCACTTTGCATGCCAAGTAGATATTGTTTCATTAGATAAATTTCCTGGTGATAAGTAGAAAGTAATGAAAGACTTTTTAAGTTTTATTGTTAGATGAAACAACAGAAAGAGTTTAAAAAAGAACTATCATCCAATTAGTTCTGAAGTATTATAATCAAAGTTGTGTTTGAGGACAATAATAGAAGCATTTTTGAATTGACGTTTGATTTCAGTAATTAAGTTTGCAAATTATTATTGTTATATATACTAAATATGAGAAAAGAGAACTAAAAAACACAGATATGTATTTCCGAAATTAAGTTAAAACCCATGAAATTAAAATGAGAGAATGAGGAATTTTATTTCATTATATGACATTAATGACTATGTTATTCGGACTATTTCACTCGGACTATTTTTATAACAGGCTTGTTCCAGATAGTGACACACAGACCGGCCTTTCATTTATCCCAGGATATTTACATTGACGGAGGAACACTTTGTAACTATCCCATACACTGTTTCGATGGTAAGTTGGTGACCAATAAAGAGAATAGAACACTTATACAAACAAAACCTTCATTACAAAACACTTACTTATGGTATACAGCCTACTGTAAAATATGGTGAATATTTTAACGCAGTCAAATTTTAGTGCAAATGCGAAAAATGTAAATTATGCTTTATTAGCACAGACATAAGTTCGCTCAATGCGAAGGAACAATACCGGAAACAACCTATTATACAATGTGACGCTGGCTACAAATATTCACGCTTAAAAATGACCCCTAAAAAGGTACGTCTACTGTAATCTGGAATGGTGTTGGTTGGAAATTGGTGATTTTGTCAAAAAATACAGCTTTAATATCTGCTATGTGTGCCCTTTATAACACTTTGGCTAATCTTAGTAAAATTCTCGTCCGCATAAGTCTGCCGTTTAATTATTATTGTTATAAAGGTCTTAATAAAGACAATAGAATGAGAGAATTTTATCACTTTTACTTTCTGAGGTTGGTGGTTGTCTATGAAACCGGAAGACGCTTTTATTCGGCGCATGAAAGACCTTGATCAACTCCCTATAACACTGAGTAATGAGAATAGGTTTGGAAGGCGTTCTGACAAAACCTTAGGGATTCAGGTGGTGAGTACGAAAGACGGCTGTGTATCCTAATTTATTTAGGCATTCACCCCTGCCGACGCATTTAGACTCTTCAAAATCAAAGACTGGACCATTTCATTACGAAATTTCAGGGGTGAGAGAGTAGAGAAATTGTCCTGTTGATATTCCAATTTGATTGTATCTTGATGAGAGTGCAATCTACAGCTGGGGTCCAGAGAGCGTCTCCTGTAAAGCGAGCGCGTTTGTGGTTTGATAATTATGGTAGCGGAAAGTTAACGTACTTTGATCAGTGGTAAATCATAATAGTGACCACAAGATTCATTTATCAACAAAGAAACTCGATCTGTATCATTACTTTCCTAACAAGTCTGGGGAAAAACGTATGATTTATCTAGTTACAATGACACAGGTTTTATTGAACCGTAACTCTTCGTTATATTTGTATAATCGAATTCTCTGAGATACAAGGATTACTCGGAATTATTAACCCTGAAATTAACATTAAAATATTTCAGTACTCCGAGACCGAAACCGATACCTATAGATTCTACCTAGAGAAACGTGCACCTTTACATGTAAAACCAGACTCCGTATTAAGCAGGCAAGTTAAATATGTTTACAGTACCCAATGTATTCACTGTTTTTGATTAAGACATCTCGAAATAATTTCAATAGTATGACTTTTACTGTCTGCAGTTAATAGTGGTTTTTTTAATATATTGTCGCTTTTGAAGACGGGAATATGATGATTTCTATGAGAAAGTGTCAATATGAGTCTGCACTATTGAAAACCGTTTTCATCACCTACCTTGATTATATAATATAATTAATGATATGGACTCGTAGTAATTATATCAGTATGCGGAATATCTCAGTAGTATTTTGGCTGGTTTTTAAATTAAGGTTTAATTCTACTGAGTATATTACGTTTTTAGGAAACGGAGAGCGGAAAAGCAGGCTAAGACAAGGGAACGGAAGCGTGTAGCAGCCGCGGCCAAACGTTTCTTTCCGGTAAGAGGATGGATTTCATTTGAATTAAGACACACATTTTAGAGGAAACAAAATCTATTGTAAAATGTAAAATCATGAAACAAACATTGATAAAACGTGAGATTAAGACATTCCCGTGGTTGAGTTGTACATTGTTTTATTTATCAGTATGAGTCTATACTATTAAAAACCGTTCTCATCACTCGCCTTATGATTGTATGTTTCGATAATATATAACCAATTCACTATTTTAGATTTTAGAAAAGTATGATGCAAATATGGATGGACAAATCTCCGAAACGGAATTTGAAAAAAATATATGCAAGTAAGGATGATAAAACATATTTTCATGATCATTATATCTCCTGTCAATATCAAGATAATGCATTGCATGCATGTATCAATGAAGCATTTAGTACAATTTTTAAGTATAAACAATAAAGATTAATTTGAGTTTATATAAATAATGTATACGTTAATTCCGATTGGTTGGTTTCCGTATATGAAAGGGGAAATGGCACATCTGGAAATACCTTTGTTGTGTACTTTCTTAAACATGGTCACTAAGTATACAATTACTAAAATGTTATTCATGAAAGCATTATTGTAAGCATATTTATAGAAATTTATTCATTTGCTTTAAAACACATCAAAGATAACGTTGTGATTTGTTTTCATGAAGTGCAATTTTCTAAGATATGAAACAATTTTTCTTGGAAAGGATCAATTTTCTGACGAGGACAAACAGATCTTGTTTGGGAAACTGTTCAATCCACCTCGAAGGCAGTATTTACAAGTCTGGACGAAAACGGCGATGGACAAAAACGTAGGTTTTATATTTATCGTCGGTTTCATGACTCTTACAGAGTTATAGTGTAATACCTCAGAATCTACACACAATATTGTCAAATCGTACTAGAAAAGTTCTCACGTGAACTCTATCCAAAATTTGATAAATCCCAATCTGGTAGATTAAGACGCTGTAATAGTTAAAAATGTCATCGTCAAAAAACGGTTTTCGTCTTGAATATTCTCATTTTTTGGTTATTTCAACATTATTTGTTTGCATATAATTTGAACTGTCGGGTCTGTTGAATCTATTCATTCTTCTATTTCCAATATTGAGTAGCCTTATAATCACTGAGTCAGTCCAAAATGACCAAACACCGTAATCATGTAGTTGAATTTTAATTAGCCAGTGTCACTGACATCACTTATGGGACTAAGAAGAATTTGTTTTGACATTAGCATATATAATTTACGAGCCATTGAAGTACGATTTACTAGCATGGCAAAATAAATGTAAAACTATTTTTTTTAAGATTCTGTATGTTCTTCGCAAATTCTTAAATGGTATGTTAGTTGAACTCCCAACTTTGTGATGTTATCGAAAAAACAGAAGACGCTCAGGTCTTTGAACACTTGATCTTTGTAATTTTCTTAATACATAGACAATATTTCTACATGAGGATTTCACGTGGTATACATGAAATTCAAATGAAGAAATCTTGCCTGAATACGAGTGATTTTGTAGTTGTTTTATGGTTGCTTATTGTATTAGTATTTGTTTCCTCACTAGGTGACATTTGCAGAAATTGTACGATACATAGAACAGAAAGGTCTGTCGGCCAATCAGATATTCCTGGGACACAGGCGTCAGGAGGTGAATGGATTCGTGTCATACCTCTCCTCAGTATTCAACGCCATAATGCTTAATATGAAACAGTTATACATGCAGGTACTGACAAATCATTAACGACATTATTTAAAACTTGAATATTCTTCTTCTGCCTATTTCTTCAACAAACGATTTAGGCTTTGATTTCCTGAGGAAATAAGGATTAGTTGAGATCAAAATATAATTAATACATGTATGTGAACAATTTTAGATGTTCTCGAATGTGGTCAAAGAGTGATTGTATGATACTAATTTCTAAAACTGGCCATCTGAATAGTAATTTTTGAAGGCATCATAAAAATTGCATTTCAAATTAATTTGAAGCATAATTATACAGGAGAGAAGAATGAAATAGGCAGCATGAGTCTTTAATTTGAGTAATTTTCTTGTTACTTCGTCCGTTTATAAGTATGAATTGATGTGAAAATGTTGGTTACACAACCAATAAGTAGTGACATGTTACTATATATGTACTAATATATTACCACTGCTGCATGTAACCATTGGGTCATTATTTAGGTCCAATGCCAGAATTCGAAACGTTACATAAACATCTAATGGCTGCAGAAGAAAATTTAAATTCTTTCGGTACAATTTGGCCATCGATCTCAATAGCTTTAGAAATATTTATCATTTGCATATTGTCTTAGCAAATACAATTGTTCATACTTCATCATCAATTTACCATAATATCATCTTAAAAGCCTTTCCATTCACGATGTTTTACAGGCGGCTGACCTTGAACGAACTGTTGGTATAAATACAGGACATATTGAAACTACAGATTTTGACCTTTCAGAAGAAGACGTAAATTTTCTGGTCGAGGTATTTTGTCTCAGTACCATTCAAAGCAAATGTTTATACATTTAGATACATGACTGACACGATATACGTAGTTGAACGTACCTAAAGGATTGGTCATACTTGCGCGAATAGCTTACCATAACGTACTGGGATGCTAACGTACCCCAGCGTAGCATAGCCTACAAAACATACATTAACGGACTTTTACTTATCTGAGCGTATAGACTAACACACCTCTGCCCTAATTTAACCCACGATTTTACCTAGCGTGATTTTAAAATTTTAACATGCAAAAAATTGTGGTACGCTAATCATTTGATATAAGCTTAGCGTCTTGTACCTAACGTGAAATAATGTACCTTTGATAATGTACCTTTGAGTACCTGAACGTATTGATAAGGGTGCCGTAACGTACCGATAATGTAGCAGCGTCGTCGGCCTCAACCCACATCATCGGCTAAGGTACATTATAATACGATGAGTCACGTTGTGTTAGCTACATGCTACATCCGTAAATACACATAGATGTAGGATGTGATACGCTAAGAAACGCTTTGCCGCGCTAGCTCCTAGACTGAGAGGTTACGGTAACTTGGTGTACGCTAAGTCACGCTACGTTATACATTTTGTAAATTGATGGGTGCTATTCGTCGTAAATCTAGGTTGGGGTATATTGTTCTACGTAAAAATTAATTCAGAAATTGTTCTTACTGCAAGGTTTTTGTTCTTAAGATTATAAAAACGCACTTCATAGGATTTAAGAACCAATTTTAAGTTCCCAATAAGCCTCATACCACACCCTTTAAAAAAACCCGATTTTTTTATTTTATTAATCAATAATTTTATCTTATTTTATTTTTAATTTTAATTTTACAATATAAACTTAACATTTCATCATTTTCACAAATAGCCTTTAATGAATTTATCGATATGTCGATTTAAAACAAACCACACTGAAAATCACATCGTATGACAACCTAGATCAATGTACAATGTAGTGTGTCACTGCGTGTTAAAGGGTACCTCATGATCAATCTACTTCTACCACTAACTCCTAAAATAAGCGTATTAAAGCTTATGACAGCGAATTCGAACCTACATTAGCGTATTTCTACCTAGTATTAGAAATACGTATACCGATGTTTACGTATTGGAAGGGGAGCGACCATTATTCTTAAAATATTTTATATTTTCTATTTTCGTGTTTTGAATACTGAATTTAAAATAAACTCACACTATCGTTATTTGCATGCTAGAAGTACAATACTCTTTAGGGTGTCAATAAACATATCATGATCTCTGGAAGGCTAACCGCTTAATCGAATACCCACGATCATTGTGTGACTGCCGTGTATTCTGTGTGATTTAACTGGGTAACGGGTAGGATTATACTGTTAACCTTATAGTTTGTTTCATTGTACAACGATTTATTAATTTATGAGATCAGAAGAGGTAAGAATTACAATGTGTTAAATAACATATGAATAAAATAGACGCAAAATAGAAAACATGGAATGTTTTATAAATAATGGTCATGTATACCGCTTATTGTAAGTATCCCTAATGCCCACATCATTAAGCCTAATTTAGCGTATTACAACTTATCATAATGTATCACAATGTACCTAGACGCACCTCTACTCACTCACTTCTTAAATACGCTCGGGTACGTTTATAGTGCCAGTATGACCGGGCCTTAGCCTGCAAGGTGTTAATATACTGCTTTTTTTGTACAACCGTTTGTAATAAGTTGTAGACATTGCTACTGTCGATTTAATTGTAACATTGTTCAATCGAAAAATCATCATAAAAAACTCATTTGTATTTTCAGTTTTATGTCAAAATGTCCACATATTACTCTGTATGCAGATTTGGTGTTATTCTTCGTTAGTCCGATTACTAACCTGATATGATTACAAGTGTAGCTTCGGTATGGCTTAGTTATGTCCGGTAGTACAGTTAGTGTCAAAAATAATGTTTGGCATTTTATCATTTCAGCAAGGACGACGATGTACAATGGATTTCTTTAAAATGTATGCAGCGGAGAGAAAAGAGAAATAATGAGCAGACGTTCTTACAATTGGTTTCCAGAGCAAGTTATGAAATTGAACTAGAACTTTTAAAAGCATAGCAGCACTTTCTATTATTGGAAAAAGACCCCACAAATACTACAATCGCCATCAATCTGGCATATCATCTACTAACAGTAAAGCAAAAATGACTCCCTTTTTACAGAACAATAGAGAATGCTTGCCAAGAGATTGATTTGTAGGAGGAATTGTAACTGGCAAGCAAATATGTTAATTAAAAACATTCAAATGGATACAATCGTAATCATTTCGAGATTTCCGATGGATACTTTCTGTATTCTAAATATTTTTATATTTCTTTAATATACTGCGAAGTTTCTAATGCATATTGTATGACTATGATCATTCCAACGTATTATTTAGGCGTTTATCTTTAATCGTTTACATTCTCCCCATGAAGTAAAACCCCAATGTGAATTTCAGTTTATAACATACCAATACCTTTGACATGTAAATATTAATAAAACATAATTTCCAAGTAAACTGTTTTGTGCAACTGAGTCTCTTTCCTCATCATGGTCTATATATTAATGTGAACATTTGCATATTAGATTTACCAAAAAAAAAAAAAAAACATTTTAATTTAGCTACTACGTTCATGATATAAATTTTAAAAAGAATAGTTATATTTTTGTTGTCTAATACTTAAAAATGATTTATTAAATTATAATTATGCTATATATATCTGCCTTCATTTGAAATTAGCTATTTTTATAGTTACTGTTCATGAAAATTTATAACTTGTTCCACTCTTATGTTTTGTAGGGAGAAGACCTATGTAGAAAATGCTTGCTGTTTAATCACATTGACTTTTATCAATAAGATTATTTGAAAATGAAATTGAAATTAAAACGGTTCTAAATCACGTTCTGTTTAAAAATCCAAGGGCCGCAACTGTTATTACCTTAAATATTTATGATTCCTGTTCTTGGTAGTAGAAAGAATAATTTACAGACAGCTTATTTCAGGTTCTTAAAGTTTGAATTTATGACAAATGACAAGTAATATGACAAATCATGATAAATGACATTGAAAAGAACAATAATTACCAATTTATGTTATAATATTGATAAAACAGTAGTTCCCAGTGTTGTTGTCCTTTGATGGATTCAGACGAGTACACTCCCTTTGGTCATGAGTTTGTCTCTGTACATGTGCTAAGCTATCTTAGTGTAAGACTTATATAATCTATAAACAGCTTTTTTATTCATATTCAGTTTTTATTTCTTTATCGTGTGTATATATTGGTGTTAACCGCTATTCACCAAACAAAAAATAATGATTTTAATCAATACCTGTAAAATATTAACGCCAAATTGCAACAACTTTTCAAGGCAGAAATCAATAATAGCTAATCACACGTGCCCATATAAAGGGCGTTCATAAATACATATTGTCAAGTACATGCGCCAGATCAAGCCATTATTAACAATGATAGTTGACGCTTTCTGTACGAAAGGCTTCACAATATCTAATATATCAATTTCCAAATGGTTATTATATTTGATAAAGGTGAAGAGATGAAAAAGAAACTGGTTTATGACAAGTTTGATTTAATTCACTCGAATTATGCATCTGTGAGATGATATGTGTATTCTTGTTGAACTGAACTCATTATGAAAAGTGGTTTACCATTGTTACGTGAATGTGAATAGATTACAACTTATACAGATTGTAGTGTAGTTATAGCCTACAAGCTTATTGTAAATGAACACATTTTGGTGTATATTCCATTTCATCGTTTAGTTCGCTGAAACCATTCGACTAATAATGATATATAAATACTTTATTTCATTCTTTAGGATACAATTGTAATGATATTGATGGTATTGAAACAAAGTTCGTCTTCATGACTACACTCACACACCTCTATTAGATCCATTTATGTTAATGTACAGACTAAATGACGGGGCATTATAATCCACAAACCTAATCTCGTTCGAGGACAACATGTGTGGTAGAAGTACCTATATGTATTCGTGTTACAGGCATAAGGGGGATGAAGACACCATATACACGGGCCTTCCTTAAAGAACTCCGACTGTTAATAGGACGTAAATATAATATACCAAAGCAAACATAGACAGATTTTTAGTAACCCCAACCAATTAACTATGTATAAACTACAATCTGGGCGTTTAAGTGGGGATGATTTATATTGCAATTAGTGTTTGGGGTGGGGACACGTGGGTAAGTATTTATTTATCATTTTTCTTTATGACTTCATTAAAGGCCTTTCCACCTCTCCAAAACGACTTTTGATTTTAAAAATGGGAATGTAAAACGAGATTGATAATTTTTCAGAGCCGCAAAAGTTATCAGCTTACCGTTAATACTACATTTATCATCGCCTTCTTAACTATTTGATAAAAATACATCATTATTATTTCTTTATTTGCCTCCATAATGAAGATTATATAATAATACAACATAATACATTTAACTAGCAAAATACAGGTACAAATTACATGGCATTTACTGAGAATAAGATAATTCCATCCTCAATTAATTAGATGATATTATCAATAATATTAATTAATAATTAAAAAAACACAAAGAAAAAACAACACAAAAAACATGTTTGTTAATAGTGACATAAACTATATCAATAATAGAAAAAGGTATGCAAACACAAAATCAAGGAACTATATAATACATCTAATATGATAATTCGAAAAAGATCAGTTCCATGTAAATACATCTAATGTATATGATTTTATTACATTTACTAAATTTTTACACTATCGTTCGTATTGTAGCAACATCTTATTTATAAAATACATATGTTCATTCTCATAAGGCAGGTCGAATTATGTTCCCGCCGTCGTCCTCATTACCGCGCGTTAGTTGACAATTACTTCGTCATACTGCAAAACAGCGAAATGGATCGTTACTGTTAAGGCACATTACAACGGGAAGCTTGCATTTTTATGGTGTTGTAACCTCATCTTAGGTTATCAATATATATTTTCTTAAGTTATTATTGTTGTTAAGAAGTGTTATATTTTGTTTAGGAAAAGTAGGAAATCTATGAATTAAAAAGAACAGTTGTAAAACAAGAGTATTTACAGGTATGTCAGGATATTTGTTGAAAAAAACCCATAGCAACGTACAGTTAATAGCCGCTCGCTGCTAATTTTACTGAAATAAAGAGTTTTTTGTCTTTTATCAAACTTAAGTATAAGAAATGATCGTAATTCAAACAAAGAACGAATGTGGCATTCATTCATTATATAAAATTTGATAAAATGAACACTTGATATCACAATTCCTGCAAGTTATTTCATATCCTATCAACCATATAGTAACCATTGAAACAAAATATAAGAATGAAGCATTTAAATATTAAACCATGATTAGTTTTGTATATATATTATATATGTCCTCTTCCCTACGCCATCACAAACGTACAAGGGAAGTATCATATAAATATACAGCAACCAGAAAATTGAGGGTTCCGGTTGTTTGCAACCAAAAAATAAATTAATAAAAATATTATACTATATCTACTTTACATTAATTGTGAAACAAATTATCTAATTTATACAAATCATGTACCAACCTAAATAAAAGTTAACGATGATCTCATTAGACTCCTTTTAGCTTGACGACATCAGGCTGTTTCATTCCCTCCATTCATACCACTCGAGTTCTAATGGAACCCTTTTTTGCACGGGCGTTGTTGTGACCTTCATAAGTAAGGAGGTTGTCACTGTGACCTAGATTAGTATAACGGATGTCGCTGTGGCCTAAATTTGGTTCGCGAGTGTCCCTGTAACTTAAAATTGTACGATTAGTGTGATCAATGAGGGAGAGAAAGGCAGAATCATCTGGATCTATGGTTCTTTTTTTTGTCATCCCTGGGACAAAATCTGTATTTTTTGGTAAAGTTATATCTGCCGTAATGGTCATACTCACTAATCAAAAAGAGCGTTTAATATTCTATTTATCACCAACAATTACCACCATTTTGAGAATTACAATACTTACATGTATAGAGTAAATTTTACAAATACCAATAAGAGCTTACAATGATTTTTGGCAGTACTGCCAAAATCATAATATTTATATCTACAGTGCAGAGAAATGGGTACATATGGCCAGACCGAGAAGCCAAGATGTGATCTACAATTTTACATTTTACATCGCAGATATTCTGTGTTGTAATCAATGTCAATAAGACATTTATCATGTCTGTCTGTCTGTCCAACTATGATTTTCACAGCTTAATTAATAATACCTGATGAATTTGACTACCTTACTGTAGAAAAATTACCATGTCAAAAGTTCGCCCAGTTATAGTACATATATCTATAAAGTGTGGCTTGATTTAATTGACTTGGAATTATGTTTTTTTTTATTTTTCGCATAATATTGTGATGAAAACAGTATTTCATACCGATATATTACCTAGTCCACAGTTCAAACTTTCAGGCTTCTTATAGTTTATGAATAGAACATGATTATTAGTAGATAGATTTTCAACCTCGCTCATTGTCGAAATACGATAGGTGTGGAACGAATATAAATAATAAAGAACAAAGTATCATGATAGACGTTCCTAAAAATTCAGAAACGGAAATTTGGTCTAGCGTTTTCGTAGATCGATTCCGTAAGCCGTTATTTGACAGTAACTTCAAGGCACGTCCGATGTCTGTTAGTTGTACATGGCTGTGATACATCCCAGACTCAGATCAGACAGATTTCATGTTATAGTAACTTACATGGTGATAACCAGGCAGTCGTTCACCGCCAGTTGACAGTCTCAGCTTATTAGATGTCGACTCAGCTTATTAATTGATCAGGTAAAGGCTATTTACAAATATTGGCTTGTTATTCTTACAACGAAAGTCTGTTATGATACAGAAAACACCGACATCTGCCTTTCATTTAAAGGTTTATCGTATAAGAATTCTAGTACAGTTATAGGCAATACGTCATCGATAAAATAAATCAATCTCGCTAGCAGCGTAATGAAATGCTGATCTCAACGCAAAAATATCAAGCTATCTCTTCTCTATACACACTAGTTACTGTCAAAGAAGTTATTTTAGAGTGGTATTATTTTAGCGTACTGCCGTGAAAGCGTTATCTTAATGGACGTGCATAGTTTTATCAGTGAGTTGATAATACTCCTGTAAACCCGATATCATGAATGTGTGACATAATATATTCAAATAATATAACGTTCGGTATTCTGCATTTTATTTCAGAGATCTATATAACTCTTTCGATAGTGTTGGCATTCAAGTCTTTGTTTTGTTATGGAATGGCAAAGCTCACATTGGCTATGATGCAAAACTTGGCCTTTGTTTTCTAAAAGAAATTATATCTAAAATCGGTGAGCAATGTTCTGAGGGTGAACAATGTATCGTTTCGTCACTTAGAAGTGCAAAAGGAGGAAGGACTCTTTTTTAAATTTTAAAATAATAATTTTATGCTTAACATTGATATTCTTTGACAATGCATAATGCGTTTGTTATGTACAGTATACCAAAAATACTGTATTTCTACTAAATCAGTCATATAACTAGAGCAAGGTAAACAGTTTGACAAATGAGTGATTGAAGGTGGTACACTGCCAATTCGTTATCTACTAAATACAGCATTAATGAACTGTATCATAATGATACTATAATGAAAATATATAACCATCACTCCAAAATTGTCTTTATATTACTTATACAGATTAAAAATACGTTTGGGTTTCAGATATAATAAATATTATAGCTCATGTGCAGCAAAGCTCATGCTTGTATCTGGTGAAATCCCTAATTTTAATATAAATATTGAATGCGATACCTTACACTATAATTTGAGCTTTGTGTTCTCGAAGTCGGTGGAAACATTAACCATTTTCATCCAAGTGGGTTTTAATGTGTGGAGTTCCCTAGAAGTAAATGGGTTTTAGTTTCAGATAATGACGTAGCGTCATTACATTTATTTTGTTAAAAAAAAGAATAATAATTACGACAGTAAACTAACCTAAATCAGACGAGTAATGATCGGAGATCTATGAGGTAGATCATACAGGTTTAGGGCTGGATGACTTATGTCTCCTTTCACTCCCGTGTTTATGACAGGCTGTAAAAGGTATCGGGATTTCCATTTGATTTATTCAGTTTTACAGTGCACAATGAGCATGATATTTATTTACAACCAAGAGTACTGATGATTATCTTACATCATCGGAAAAGTAAAGCACCCTCCAAGTTTCGGGATATATACCATCAATGAATCAGCTCTGACTGACGTTCTTAGTACACAACCGTATATCACCACTCTCACAGTAAAACGTTCAATAAATCAGCGATAGTGTTTTCTTACTGCACTTATATACATCAAACGTTTATACTAAAAAGCCGTGGCAGTTAGTTGACAGCAAAAGAGTTTTAAAATATATTCGATTATTCTCATAAATTATTTTGTTGTACTGGTAGTTCGAGAGGACGAAAGGATTACACAGAATGAAAAAAATAATGTCTTTGAATTTCCTTTTTTTAATATAGCAAAATAATTTGCACCTTACGAAACTATTTAATTACTTGAAAACAAAAATGGCACACAAGGTTACTGTTTGTTTGGGTTGTTTATAAAATAATACAACTACGCCGATATATATACATTAAAGGTATTTAACCACGAAGTAAAAATGGTACAGCAATACCATTAAGCAGGTACAATATACAGTACGTTGTGCCCACACTGGAGATAATGTCACATAAGGTGGCAATGCTTGACAAATGAACACCGACCGATATAGGGGGTCAAGGCCGATTATACATTACAGAATAATTAAGGATTTTACTTACAATAAGAATTAAAAAGATGAATTTAAAGACATTCTGTCCGAAAAAAATTGAGGACTTGACTATTTCAAGCAAAGAATCTTGTATAGAAGACATGGTTTATATTATTTGTAATAAACAATTTACTGAATTTACTCGTTTGTTGCAAATGGGTTCGCCCCAGAAACAATGATATTTTTCGATGTCTAAATGTTTGGGAGCCACTCTGTGAAATGCAGTTAAACCATATCATTGTATATTATGATAGTAATCTCAGTAACGTCCACTGTAGATGCTACTTCATTTAAATTCTAAATGTACGACCGACTTTCATATATAAGTTTTGAAGAACCGAAAGAAAATTCAGAGCACAAAAGGTTCACATCTAGGGATCCCACATCTAGAAATCCCACATCTTAGGATCCAACATCTAGGAATCCCACATCTAGGGATCCAATATCTAGGGATACCACATCTAGGGATCCCACATCTAGGGATCCCACAATTTAGGATCCAACATCTAGGGATACCACATCCAGGGATCCCACATCTAGGGATCCAATATCTAGGGATACCACATCCAGGGATCCCACATCTAGGGATTTCACATCTAGGGATCCCACATTTTAGGATCCAACATCTAGGAATCCCACATCTAGGGATCCAACAACTAGGGATACCACATCTAGGGATCCTACATCTAGGGATCCCATATGGCAAGCCAATTTAACATTTATTGAAGGAGCAAGGTATATCCCGTATCTAATCGAATTATAAACGATATTTTATATAATTATATAAGATATCTCATATATATATATATGAGATATCTTATATATATGAGAATCTTATATTTTTATAAGATATCTTGTATATATATAAGCTATCTTATAAATTACATAAGATATCTTAAATAACATATAAGATATCTCATAAAGTATATAAGATATCTCATAAAGTATTTACGATATCTCATAAAGTATATACGATATCTCATATATTTTATTAGATATCTTATATAATTAAATAAGATATCTTATAAAGTATATAATTTTCTATTTAAGACATCTCATATTCGGAGCACTTCGGAACACATCTAAGAATCGTACGCAATGACAGAGATGGCACTGAAAGGTAGAATCAACCGCTGTTTGGTTGCATTCAACGATGTATTGAAAACACAGAAGCAGTTAATCCCCATCACTCTAGTTGTCAATTCGAACATGGCGACAATAAATATATTAGCTATAATAGTGACCTATCTATACATGCATACTTAATTTTGTCTCGTTCAACCAAACGCTTGATACTGACGTAGCATGCGAGCCAACAAGAGTCTGACTGAACGAGTAGTAATATACTGTACAGCTCTCTATGACTTCCGGGTAGGGAGACTTCATTTCTAGGCTTTTGTTGAAATGAGATATCTTATAAATGATTAATTAAAAATATATATGAGATATCTCATATAGTATATAAGATATTCTATATATATATTATATAAGATATCTGATATAATAAATAAGATACCTTACATATTATATGAGATATCTCATATACCACATGAGATATCTTATATCTCAATCAAGATATCTTATATATATGTAGTGAAATTAAGGATCGACATTGCCCTTTGAATAAATGTCATGTTGGCTTGCCATAATACCACATCTAGGGATCCCACATCTTTGCCACCTCATAAATGATCGGTAATTGATCATTGAAAGGGCATCGCAACATCACAGAAGTGAGCAAGATGAAAAGTGCTTATAGTATAATGGTTAATTTTGTGTCTTCTATAGGGAACAACCAACTAAATAAAACAAGACCTTCGAAATGGCCCCTGTGTATACAAGATTGAGGATAGAATTTTAACCCGGTCGCTGATTGGCTGGCTAATTATGGATTTCAAAAGTAAAAATGTTTTCTGACAGGTAATTATTCCTAGATAACCATGATATGAATTCGGAAATTCATATTGAGATTTAAGTTCAAAATTTCAATTTTGATAATGAATAGGTAAAAATATTAGAATTTCAGGACTTTAGTGTCATAGTGTCATATTAGAACATAGATTTTAATTATAGAACACAAGAGCGAACTAATATTCCTTTGTTTTAATAATACAGTACAAAACTTTAACAAAGTTTAACACTGTGGTCTATGTAAACTTATTTAGTTGGTTGTTCTCTATAGAAAAATCTGAAAACATGTCCTTACATTGATGTTATTGACCCAGATTATAAACAGTAACTCCTACTTATTAATACAATGTACCAGGTTTGTATTTCGTCATCTTCCATTGTAAATACAAGCTACACGTGAGACAAAGCGGTAAGATTCATCCTCTTAGGGGTGAGACAGGAGATCTCAATCTTTGGGATAAGATTCTTACCCATCGGGTAGAAATTCTCCTGTCTCACCCTAAACGGGGTAAAAGATTCTATTAAAGTTGTATTTCTTGTAATTTCAAACATCACAGACTGTCATAAAACATACAATATGTGAATATGGATGATTATATATGATGGTTCAGATCCATGAGAGCGCCAATATACTATTGACATAGCGGTAAATGTCGCATGAAATATCACACATTTTAAAAGAATCGCCACAGTCAAAGCCATGTTTCAAACCTTCGGATAATATCGGAAAACCGAGTTGCATCACATGACCGTATCGCGTCGTCAATATCGGCAATACCTGTACAGATCGGAACAGTTTGGATACTCCTATCTATTTTAAACGCATACACGGTAAAAATCAATATTCTAATTTGATTGCCTAAAAACTTTGCGAAAACGGACTTTACAAAAGTCGGTCAATATCGAAAGTTTAAAACTTAGAGAGGCAGATAAGAAAAAGATATGTAGAAAACACTCTAAATATTTTTTTATGCCAAAAATACAACAAGTCACAGACCATACAACTTTAATCTTAACCCAAGTGTGGAATTTTTGTTTATCAACACGCAGATTGCCGATACTTAAATGATGGCAAAATTTCATTTATTCATAAGCATTTTCATCCAGCAATCGTCGCAGAAACTGATTACGCCATTGAAAATGTACTGCACATCTAAATAATAGTGATGACATCACATGACTGTTTACCAAGTGTGATCTGTCCTCTGCTTACTAAACAGGATTACCTGTCAAGTCATTGGGTGAAAATACAAGGCAGTGGTCGTAGGGCGATGTTTTTTCATCTTAAATTTCTGGTTTTCAAATTTTACACGAACACATTGATCATAATTGGTTCATACAGACCGATACATGTAATATGATAAAAATACAAATTCTTATTTACTCTCCGTTACGAAGACAATGTGAAGATATTTTTGTTTGAAGTTGTATTGACCACAGAATCTTAAGTGTATGTTGTTTCGTGTGATAGTGTTGTATGAGGATGAATAACGCATTGTAGCAGCGTGAGAATAAAGGTATGTGGTTCAAACCAAACCGGATATTTCATCGCTATAAGATCTACACGAAATGTGTACATACTATCAAGTTCGTAAGAAAGTAATAAAAATGAATATTCTTTCGAAAACTTAATGGATCTGAACTGGATAATCATGAAAGATGATACTATTAAATGGCGTACAGCTGAGATCCGGGTGCCGTCAAATTTGGTCATGAGTTGCAAGTAACAGTTGCATACAGTGTAAGAAGAAAATGGATTCAAATTCGAGGATGAAAATAAAACTAAATACGTCTGTATAGAGAACTCTATCATTTGATGGAACAGCCGATGATTTGGCGGGAACTTCCAGTAGGTACTGGCTGCTTTTGGTTGGGTCAATGGACATCCAACTAAACAATAACAGTAAATGAAATAGTCCTACAGATTAACCGGATATACAAAGATAAATATAACACCATAATCCATTTCGAATATTTTAATTGAACTGGATCTTCATGATGATCAGTTTTAAAATATTTTAAAGGCCCACTACCTTTCCGAAACGGCTTTTAATCTTTAAAATGGAATGTAAAACAAGATCGATAATTTTGTTAGAGTCTTAAAAATTATTAACTTACCGTTAATACTACATTTATCATCTCCTTCTGAACGATTTAATTAAAACAAATAAAATGTTTATTTTCATAACGCGGGTCGTATTATGTTTCCCGCCGTCGTCCTAAATACCGCGCAGTAGTTGACTATCACAGCGCCAGACGGCAAAACAGCGAATTGACTCTCCACTGTTTTCATATATTACGCAGGAAATCTTGCATATGTTTGGTGTCGTAACCTTATTTTAGGTCATCGGTATGCATTTTCTGACGTTATTAATGTTTTTTAAGAAACCTTTATATTTTGCTCCGGAAAGGCCTTTAAGGATATCTTAAAGTATATTATGATATTCTTCAGTTCATTGTTCACTGGTGTGAACACAATATTTTCGTGACCACTTGAACTCTGAGAAAGGTATTACTACGCCGGTGCATATGACTGTCAATGTAGTTACTGAAAATAATCATACATTTGGTATAATAGTAACATATACATCTGTAGGTAATATGCAGTGGTTCTCTGATCTATCATCATGATTTTTAACAAACTTCATAGATTAACTAAACAGCGTGCACTCGTCTTCCTTTGATATTGAGAATAAGACTGGTTAATGGAATCTCCATTGTTTGGAGACGTGACGGGTGCTGTGAAGTAAACGAGAAACAAATATTATGCACCACAATTAAAGCATTAGACAATGCAATTCTACTACGACACAGGATTTTATTCGTTGGCAGGTATCCCTCAACATTGGGCCTATATAAACATCAAATCGCTCATAGTTCTATCAACATATACTTATAATTAAGCGGGAAAACCACAACAAAACATGATACATACATCATGTATGTATTTATCTTATTCAGATTAAGTTGATTAACTAACATTTTTATCAATTATTGTTTCTTATATATGTAATTATTGCGAAAACAAATATACTTATATTAATACAAATATCGCAATTGTCGACCAAAACAAGCATATGAAATTATTCGATTTCATTCATCTTATCGTGTCAGGTAGCATCTTAACCATTCAATGTTTAAGACCAAATGGAATATATATCTGAAACTCCTGTATGCACCAGTATTCTGATTTGAGAAAACACCATGATTCCTCTCAACACCTTAAACATTACGTACACATTCTTTATAAATATTTATCGCTATTGTATTCAAAACTGCTTTAATCTATCGGCCCTTATAATAATTTTAATTTGGAGAAACCTTCAAATATAAATTCATAAAATTTTTGAATACAGTTAGCATATTGAAAGCACAAGAAGTTCATCTTTCGCTCGTGTAAACAAACGAGTTGTTACGGTAGTAAATGACATCTTGCTTATAAATAATACTATATGTACTTAGTAAGGGTAATGTGACATAAAATGATTTATTACATATCAGCCGAAATAATGAAAATACACGTGCAGAAAACGATTTTATCATACGAACGTATTTCATTAATGCTCTCGACGCAATATATAATGTTGATATAGTTGGAAATAAGGTCCACGTTTTAGTAATGACGACTGCTCGTAACTCTATATAAAATATTTTGCATTTCGTTTCTGTTATGACAGACGTCATCAATTTACAATCGTATGTTTCTTTGCCATCCGAACGAGTTAACAACAACTGCTTGTTATAATGTAAACAGAGCCTCCCGTTGATGTTTTATTGCCAACCAATAACATGTTAATGCATGCGCCACCTACGAGTTTCTTGTTAAATCTCTCGAGAAAAAATGTGGGATTGCACTACTGGCAAACGCATAGTCTCTCTATACTGGATAATTACTACAGTGGGTTAATTACCGAAACTCTTGTCTATCTTTGATTAATTAGTGAAACAAGGACATGTAAACCAGAACATCAACCGCTATACAGAACTAGGTCACAACATCCACCAAAAGTAGGTCACGACGACACCTGTCGGTAAATATAGATCTTGGTCATACCTATACCTTACATACAAATATAGGTCACAACGACTCCTACCATTCAAATCTAGTTCATATGTACACAATTTATGTACACAATGGCTATCTTGAAACTGAGTAATTTTAATACATAATTAACATAAACGTCTTTTAGATACAAAACGAGGATCTATAGAATATCTTTACACGCCAATAACATGTTCTGTTAGACTTTTAAAGTTTTATGTGCCGTAATTTTCATACTCACGAATCAAGAAGAGCTGTTAATCTATTGTTCACCACCAAATGTTTTGAGAATTACAATTATTTCAATGTATAGGTCTTAATTTCACAAGTGTAAACATGAGCTGAAAATGATTTTGGCAGTAAAGCCAGCTTGCGGTCTACAATATCTTTTAACATTTCTACAGTGTTATTAGTAAATGTAAAGTAATTTCTGTAGGTATGTTTCCATCTAAACATACATAAGACATGCAAAACCAGAATTTTACAGTGCATCAAGTCTGTGTTGCTTATAAGGCAACATATACGTTTGTCTGACCATTTGAATGATTTTCACAGCTGAACTCATTCATCTTACAGTTTGTAATAGATTAATGAAGAAAAATTGAAATGTCAATATTTTAGCTCAGGTACTGCACATGCACAAATAACTTAAAACTATCGGTTTTGTTTGCGGTCCAGCACTGCATTATATAAGTCTATCCAAGTCGTACTACTAGGAAAGTCCCGGGAAAGCGTGGTAGGTGTTGTGCACAGAAATCTTATAGTACCATCAGTAAACATTTTCTATATACCGACTGCTACTTGTAATACCTGGCGGTCGCCAACTAGTTACATGGCGACCACTTCAGGCATCACATTGTAAGTCATGAGAGAAGGCCGTCAACTAATTGTGTGACCGCCACATTAAATATTTTCAAACACAATTTCGACGCGTCGTTCTTTCGTTTTCGTAATTGTTGTGAGTTAATTCAAGGAATATTAAAACCGTCGATAATTTATACGTATTTAAGTTGTAGCCATCAAAAACCCAACAACAATTGTTTTTAAGTTTTAATGATATTCTTCATTAATGCCAGCGATGAAAGGATATACTCGCATCAATTATTAATAACATGAAAATTACAAAAGCTGTACAGCAATTCCTGGTAAGAACGGGCAGATTCGATTGATCGACTCTCTCTCTCTCTCTCTCTCTTTTTCTCTCTCTCTATCTATCTCTCTGTCACACTCTCTCTCCCCCTCTCTCTTTCGCTCTCCTACTTATTTCCTATATCATTACAAGTTGTCAAGATTTTTTTTCCATTTTTCATCGCTTGTTTTATATATTATAATAGTACCACACGACTACTAATAGTACTAATCAATTCCTTAACCCAATGAAAGGGATCAATCTCTATCTTTCTCCCTCTCTCTTACTAGTTTAATGTTCTTGGTGTTTTATGTAAATTCATACTATTTTGTTCCATGTAATCACGTGATTATTCATTTATGTATGTTTATATTTTCTGTATTTCAGGAGAAGTCACTTATAAGTTGGAAAAACTTAATGACTTATCCTTTTGTCATTTTATGTCAATAAAATATGTTTAAACTAAAGGATATACTTTGAAAGCTTCATCGAGGATACCAATTGCTATTAGGCTTTTTATGTCGCATGAACTTCATCCTTCATAATTAAACTTAAATAAATTTGTTTTCGATTTATGAGAGATAGATACTGATTCACGAAATTCATCGTACACAGACTGACTATAGTCCCGAAATTCATCGTACACAGACTGACTACAGTCACGAAATTCATCGTACACAGACTAACTATAGCCGCGAAATTCATCGTACACAGACTGACTATAGTCGCGAAATTTATCGTTCACAGACTGAATATAGTCGCGAAATTCATCGTACACAAATTGACGATAGTCGCGAAATTCATCGTACACAGACTGACTATAGTCGCGAAATTCATCGTACACAGACTGACTATAGCCGCGAAATTCATCGTACACAGACTGACTATAGTCGCGAAATTTATCGTTCACAGACTGAATATAGTCGCGAAATTCATCGTACACAAATTGACGATAGTCGCGAAATTCATCGTACACAGACTGACTATAGTCGCGAAATTCATCGTACACAAACTGACGATAGTCGCGAATTCATCGTACACCGACTGACTATAGTCGCGAAATTCAACATACAAATACTGACTACAGTCGCGAAATTCATCGTACATAGACTGACTATAGCCACGAAATTATCGTACATAGAATAAATATAGTCGCGAAATTCATCGTACACAAACTGACGATAGCCGCGAAATTCATCACACACAGACTGACTACAGTCGCGAAATTCATCAAACACAAACCTTCGATAGTCGCGATTTCACCGACTGACTCTAGTCGCGAAATTCATCATACATATACTGACAACTGTTTCGAAATTCATCGTACACTGACTGACTATGGCCACGAAATTATCGTACACAGACTGACTATAGTCGCGAAATTTATCGTTCACAGACTGACTATAGTCGCGAAATTCATCGTACACACACTGACTATAGTCGCGAAATTCATCATACACAAACTGACGATAGTCGCGAAATTGATCGTACATAGACTAACTATAGTCACGAAATTCATCGTACACAGACTAACTATAGCCGCGAATTTCATCGTGTACAGACTGACTATAGTCGCGAAATTCATCGTACACAAACTGATATAGTCGCGAAAATTCATCGTACACAGACTGACTATAGTCGCGAAATTAATCGTACACAGACTGACTATAACGCGAAATTAATCGTACACAGACTGACTATAGTCGCGAATTTCATCGTGTACAGACTGACTATAGTCGCGAAATTCATCGTACAAAAACTGACTATAGTCGCGAAATTCATCTGAAACACAGACTGAATATTGTCGCGAAAATTCTCATAGTAAGTAGAACGGGGAAGAATGTCAGGTTACATTTGTAATGCTATTTATTATTGAGAGAATGCTATCTTCACGATTTCACGGGACATAAAAATGATCGCGAAGACTTGATTTGTGAAGTAATGAATGAAAAATATACATTTTATAACCGATTAAATATGTTTTTTTTCAATTTTGCAAAAATTAATAACAAACTTTTTAAGCAACAAAACTAATATCAATGGTTTTTTTTAAAGTTTCATATTGTTGTCTTCGTCTATAGTAGCTTTATTCTGTAGGACATATTTCCCGTTTTATGCGGTAATGCGGTTCACCATGTGATGTAATCGATGGGAGACGATTTTTTATAAGCAGAAAATACTTTACAGTTTGTATGTATTTTGCGTTGATAGGGATCCGTTGTCTTTGAAGTGTGAAGACAGGTCGTCCTGAGACCAAAACAGGCTGGCCCAGTAACCAACACTACCGCTCCTAGAAAGTTGTGTATACATACACAGTGGTATCTTAACATTGACTTTCAGGGCCCAGACCATTTACTTGTAAGAGGTTCTAATCCAAAACGCAATATAGGCTAAAAATGTCCCACTTTGGTATTGGGCAGAGCGCATCTTACACCGGCATTTGTACAATAGTATCGAACTGCGTAGGATCTTTGGTTTCTTGTAGAATCTTTTTTGGCATTAATTACCGACTGTTCTGAAAATGACAGTATCTTAACAGGAATTGAACCTCCAAGTCTGTAGTACTTGAAGAAAATGACTGGCAATGTTGACAAATACTTCCGATAGTTTAAACACAACGGAATCCTTTTATCTTCATAGGTTTAAAGCTGTATTCAAGCGAATGTTCAAATCCCATTGAAATTGCCAACAGCTCAATTTTCTTGAAACTTTGCATATTGGAAGTACAACTTGATGTCCCTTTAAAATGACAATACTTTTTCCTTTTGTTATTTTAAAAAGGCCCACAGTATCCTTCGAAAATATTGGTTGCCATGGTAACAAAAAGCAGGGCTCTAATTGGCTGAAATTCAAATGATGTCAGAATTATGTGGAAATTGGCATATAAAGGTTATGAGGTGTCCCGAATAACAGGGTATCACTTTCAAAAATATTAATTGATATGGAGCAAAATAGAGGTTTTTCATTGGTTGAAATTTAGATATTATTAGATATGTGTGAAAATTGGTACATATGGGTTATGGATTCAATCAATGAAGAGTATTTGATTCTACCACATCTGTGAGTGGAGAAGAGCATTTTTGAAATTTTAGCCATTTTGACTCTCTTTGACCCCGCTCCTCTGGCCTCTGGGTGGTGAGGGGCCATATAATTCACAATTTTGATTGGCCCTATGGCTTAGAATGTTTATGCAAAATTTATTGAACTTGCTTCAGAAGTCGAAAATGTAAACTGTTTACGAACACACAACGGACGACGCACGACGTACAGCGACGAACAAAAGGCTATTAGAACAGGACCTAAAACGCACTAGTTTCAGAGTACATATGTTAGTTTACAAACAATTACATCCCTAACTGTTGTTTTATTATAGTGTCTATGATCAATTTTGAATTTACAGTCATTTAGGGCAAATATTTCTCCTGTGTACATTTCAGCCAATGAAATGCTATTTTTTTTTGGAAAACGCGCTGTTATAAGATTATACCAATAGCATGTTGTTAAAATAGTTAAAAAGTGTAGACAAAATCGATAACATGCCAAATATTTCGAACAAAACCAATATCCTCAAGTTTTATCCTGACAAAAATTGAGGTTTTTTGCTCGAAAATCAATTTGTATTAAGATAATTAGTAAATATCATTATAAATGGATATAAAATAAAGAATGGACATTTTTTTATAAAAAAAAAAAAAAAAAAAAAAATCAAAATGTGGACACACGGGGTGTGTACCCAAAGTATTTTTGGAAAAAAATCATTTTAGTCCTTTTATGCCTTTAAAAAATACAAAATAGATATAAAGTAGTTATGTACCTAGACCTTTATAATTGCATAATTTGGAAAAATGGAATGTGGGCGGATTTTGCAACCCACCTTTGCTTAATGCAATGCTAATATAATAGATGTCCTATGTAACAACCGACATGCATATTCGACCTTTAAAGAGCAATCTAAACTAAAGAATATAGTAGTTCCCATACATTTCAACTTCCACTCCCTTCAGATGCACACCATTCTGAAAATAAAGTAGAGAATAGTCTCCATACATTTCAACTTCGTTCCGATGCAGACCATTCCATTGTCGTACTGCCAACAAGATACGGAACTTTTCTCAGAAGGCATAGAGATAGGAGTGACAGCAACGTGTGTTGACTCTACAGGACAACTATAACGTATACTCCACACAATGTTTCCTCGTAACATAGCACCATGTCCCAGTCACAGCTGGGTTGTCATTTAGTTTAGACAAGGAACGGAAACAGCTACCATAGTGTTTTATTTCAACTTGATCAGTGATAAAGCTTGAGTATATAATTACCACGATCGAATTAGGTGATCCTCCATGTCTTTATAAGGATCTGATTTAATTTTCTTTCTTTATTTGTTAACGTTATTTAGTAACAACTAGGGTCAATAAAGAATTGATCACCTTTAGCAGATGAAGGTAAGTCGAAGAACCCGGAGAAACAATTGACTTGCTTTCAGTACTTGGTAACTTGGGTTAAGTGGAGTGTTAAGTCGCAGACCAAAGTTAAGGTGATTCAGTAATAATATGTAGGATGGTTTACCACTAGGACACCATTACCTAAACGTTCAGTGGTATCTCGTTACGGAAGCTAGAAGGGGGATTAACATCAAGTGTCTTTGTGGTTGTCTACAGATCAGGATCTATTGACACTTTGCTCTCCATCGCTTTGTTACTGATTTAAAGCTGTTGTCAGATATTCACTATATATGAATGTACATGGTTTTTTCTCCGGGTATAATGACATTTCAATGGAACCTGTCCTATTTACAAAAATAAATAAATGAATAAATAAAAATGAGTTTTCTTAGATGACTGAATTGTTTAGTTGTTTGATATTAACAGTGATGCGGTTAACCATGATTCTTTACAGGTGTAAGACGATAATTATATATAAAAACACTACAAGAACTCATTTAAAAACTTCGTATGATTATTCGTTATAAGATGGAACACAAAGGATGATATTTTATTCAAAATTCGTAACGGCGATTCTATGATTGGTAACAACATCGTAATAACGATTTTAAAATTCGTAATTTAGACTCAAAACATGCGAACAAATAATAATAATATAAAAAAGAAAATTAAAACTAGAAAACCAACATATGTTGTAGAACTTTATTATCTGATAGTTTCGCTATTTACATTATCGTTTGTAGATT
Source organism: Argopecten irradians (assembly GCF_041381155.1). Lineage (NCBI taxonomy): Eukaryota > Metazoa > Mollusca > Bivalvia > Pectinida > Pectinidae > Argopecten > Argopecten irradians. Next base: position 29,697,742 of record NC_091134.1, on the reverse strand, counting down.
GAGTTGAACATATTAGGTCTAACAATACTGACGGTAGCCACATTTGATATTGATAATTGATCAGTCGTCTTTAATATCGACAATCGAACATGTTAATGATTGATAGACTGGATATTTTCTCCGAAGTTTTACGTCTTAATTATTACTATTCTATTTTTTAAAAGTCGTTTCTACGATTTATGAAATACAGTATTATAGTCACCATTACGGCTAGAATGTAATTGTCTATATATAATTTTTGTTGTGGTCCTTTTTGGTATAACATTTCTTATCTTCCACATATGTGACAGTTTGCGATCGTTGATACGTCCACGGGTAAAATATTGTACCCGTACTTATGGTAGCGCAGTCAAATTTCAGCACAAGTGCAAAAAAATGTAAATTCTGAACTATACGCGCAGATATAAATCAGCGGAAGACGGAGGTTAATTGCCAGAAATATCCTTTCACAAAATTTAGCGCTTCAAAGACAGCGCAAAAAATGCGAAAATAAAGATACTGCGCAAATAAGTACGTTTACAGTATTTTGCTTCAAATTGTTTGCGATGTGACAATTTTTTAATGCTATTGACCAAGTGAACATATTCAAGTGCCATTTCACTTTGTATATAAGCTACCATATGGGTATATCTTCGCGGATATGTAAAAATGCGGAATGTACAATATCACGTTAGCACCGTGTAGTTACCTGACTAAGTCGAGTTATCTATAACCCAGACCCTTGTATCAGTATGGCCGGTAGTTACCGGACTAACCCGAGTTGTTTATTTCCCAAACACTTGTATTAGGATGACCGGTTGTTATATGCTTATGGTAAAGCATTTAGATAATCAAAAAATGATTAACCAGTAGTACCTCTCAGATTGTAAAGAAATGCGCTGAGATCTGGTAGTTATTACTTACATACTACACTTGTATTGACATTAACGATTTCAAACACTGCACAGCAATCTAACAACTGATTGTATCTGATCGTTAATGCCAAGAATACAGTGTATTGTTTGTAACACTATAGTCAATGTACTCCACCGATAGACTACATACTCTTATACTGTTACAGACTCGCTATTATAGAGAGCATGACCGAGAATGTTTGAGAACAATCGATGGAAGCAAGAGGCTTCGAAACAATAGGACGAGAAAATTTATACTACACTTTGGTATTCAAAATAGATGTGCTATCGACGAAATCCATCCCCTCAGAGGGTCACGGGGTCTCAGAGGACCATCCATTTAGTCAATAACAGAACCTACGGATGTAAGAAGCGGCAGGTGCCAAAACCGACCTATCGACCAATGAGAGACGTTCTCAGACGATTCAGCTTGTGACAAGCCTGGCCACAATGTGAAAGCGCAATGCATGCCTGTCAGTGCTAGTACTGCCGTAGTAGGTCGCCGCCGTGAAGATTTCAATAGGTGTTTTGATTGTGTAAGTTGTAAAATACCTGAGGACAGTTTTTGGGGATGGACTATATGTGTATATTTACTGATAATTAATGCTACATTTGTTAACATTTAGTGCCGTGTCTGTAAGCTTCGCTTTACCTTGTGAACAAAACAAAAATTGCTGTGAAGTTATATCTAACCTAACGTGAACATGTGTACCATGTCTGCACGTTGACAGGTGTAAGAAAATGTATTTTAAAGCAAAATGTAAATAATACCAGATATCTCTATCGCCGAGGTCACTTTAAACCGGAAGGAAATTCACTTAAAACGTGTCCGCTTCGTCATCAAAAGTTACTCTAGAGTCGTTAGCGACTGTGTGCGGGACACAGGCAACGCGTTATTCTCGTGTAATGACAAAGCTCTATTGAATCCAATGGAGCATGGATATCTAACAAGATCATTGTCACTGAGGTGGAACCATACGATTTGCCCCATCAGTGTGATAAGGGTAGGAGTCGACAGCCGTACTCAGGTCGTGTGTTGACATTCCACACAGGGATAGGCTGTAATCAGCAGGAAAGGGACATGGTTTGTTATTCTGTGTGTTTTATCAAGCGACATGTGTCGCACAGAAATTTAGGTGCAAAGGTAACCCATATGGGATGTTAATATTTATTGAATGAAACTAATTTCGTGGTCTCAATTTAATTCTCATTTGGTTGTGTCTTTACCTTTTCGTATATAAACTCTCCCCGGGATTTAAGTTCTGGTTCGTTCTCACTTCAAACAAACCAACGGAATTGGATTAGTTTAGTGTTCTTTATTTGTATCAGAAAGGATTGTATAGGATACACTGATGTAAGTTTGTGTGGTTTGTACTCTATAACTCTCACCATGTTTCCCTGTGTATTTTTGTGGATGTTACTACATTATGTGGTGTGTAATGTTGACACCCAGACCGCCGGGCTAGGTACCCGTCGGATAGCCCGTAAGGAGGGCGACATCATCTTCGGGGCTTTACTCCCAATGCACAAAAAACCACCAGAAACCACTGTTTACACACGCTCCTGTGGGGTCATATGGGAGCAGTACGGAATTCACAGACTAGAAATATTTTTGGAAACACTTGACAAGATAAATGCAAGTCCCGATCTTCTCCCTAATATAACGGTGGGGTACGACATTCGTGACTCATGTTGGTACTCGCCTATCGCCCTCGAACAGAGCATCGACTTTATCAAGGATTCTCTGGCGAATTTAGATGCCCAGGCCGACCGTGAAAATAACTCAACACGAAAAGGCGACTGTAAAACGGAGAATAGGAAACCAATTGTTGGCCTTATCGGGCCTGGGTCATCTCACAATACTATCCAAGTTCAGAACTTACTCCAAATATTTCATATTCCTCAAATCGGTTTCTCGGCCACAAGTATGGAACTAAGCAATAAAAACTTGTATGGCTATTTTTTGAGGGTTGTGCCCTCGGACAAGTTCCAAGCTCAGGCCTTGCTGGACATCGTCATTCGGTATAACTGGACATACATTTCAACAGTACACACTGACGGTAAGTAAAAGCATTTCATTGTACCCTTTTCAATATCAAATACCTTAATGATAGAAACATACGCCGTATTGAATTTGAAAGTCAATTAAACCTGCATATGTATTTTTTTTCTTATAGTTTAGTACACAGTTATTGCGTAAAGCTTCTTTTGAAATAAATATGTAAATAGGACATGTAACGTGTTTAGCAAGCGTAAGTTTCTTCTATCTTCCAGACAAACATAACCTTATAAATATTTCAATCTAAAAACGGAAAGTGAGACTTAAAATGATATATCCGTATCTGTAAGGTTATTTTAATATAACCTTATTGTGACCAATATATGACGTGATATTATCATTAAAAAGCCAAAAATATCCTTTCGGAATGATGGGAGCATGGTGCATAGGTAATACTACTATAGAAGTGAATATTAACACGAAAGATGTGTCTTTAGAAGCTAAAAATCTATAAATGTCAACAACATTAACGTCCCAGGTCGACCATGTATATAATTTTGGCGATATTCTCTGTCTGGAAAGAGGCTTAATTTCCTAAACTTGCGTCAGTTATATCATAGCTTCCTTGAGTGCTATACGTGTACTTCGGCACCTAGACTGGCAGCATTGAGGAGATGGTTATTATTACATAATTACGGAGTGCCGTGGAAAGGGTTTATAAGTAAAAGGATGCTACAAATATATGTGACTTTAACATGCTAACGTTTGTCTGTACAACGAATACAATTGTTTATACATTATCAGTGGTTCTCACGTCAAACCGTACATTTTATAGTATACACTGTACTTTCACTATAAACTGATGATATTGATTTTTGTTTAATATTTAGAAATAATTAAGCGACATTCATATTATGACATATTAGACTTATAAAGTGTATGGTTAAGGTGGTTTTTAGGATAGACAGGATGTGGTTGGTATTGTTTAAGAACAATATGAAGAAAGGTCCGGTATAGTAGTCTAGACATACGTGGGCCTTGACAGTATTTACTTAAGCCTATGTTTCCCCTGGAACATTGATTTATATTTCAACGTGTTTGTGGATGATTGCTGAAATATCCCCCAAACTGAAGTATTTGCACAAGATCATAAGGAATCAACTGGCTGACCTTGAGGGAACACGTGGCGAAAGTAGAATATCTCCACGTGCCATACCTGTATGGTTTACCTGCAGATAACTTAAAATCATGTGTGATTTAATAGTAGGATATAAAAAACTAGATATATGTGTATACGTGCAGTCTGACGTAACACCTCCATAAATTCTTCAGGACTCACAAACACTCTCCAGGTTGTTTCATTTTCCCGACACTTGTAAATTCGAGTCTTAGAACGAGGTGTGCTAGGTTATGTAATTTAAGTATATAACGGATCTATAACTCATCAACACTGACATACCGGAAAATAACATTAAGTGTTTTAAATATTCAGGATGCAGTTCTCGACAAGAGGTGCAATAAACAAGAACTTTCTTTGTTTTGATATTTGTATCAGCCGTAACACTAACTTAAACAGAATAATTAATATGCCTCCATCTATAGTGGTAAGTAATTAATTTCATTACAATATGTCATGTTAATATAACGGTGAGTTATGAGGCCAAGGGTGATGAAATATCTAGAGAAAGTAGAAAATAAAAATATCCTAAGGGTGTATACCGGGAAATTACATTAAGTGTTCCGTAGATTCAGGATGCAGTTCTTAAAAAGAGATGCAATGAAAAAGAACTTTCTTTGTTTTGCTATTTGTATCAGCCGTAACACTAAGTTACACAGAATAATTAATATGCCTCCGTCTATAACTCGCTTATTAATCTCATTAATCCGCCATGTTAATGAAACGCTGAGTTATAAGGTCAAGGGTGATGACGTCACAATGCTATTCTAAATATCTAGAGAAAGTGGACTTTCAGATTAAAATGTCGAAATTAAAAATATACGAATGATATCTTATTGGTTTTTTTTAAAGTATCGGTCTTTTTTGGTTATATAAATCATAAAATGATAACGAAGTCTTCACTGTTGTAAGTAAAAATATCATGTTTAAACGATTAAGTTAGACGGAAGTGATGTAATGATTTACGTACATTTGTATGTGACAGTGACGTATTCGGAACACTCATTCAGCTGCAATGTACTGAGTAGTGTGTAGCACACCGGTAGTTTTACAACAAAGGTTAATAACAACAAATCAGCATTTCATTTCTATGATTCATATTTTGAATATTGTTTTGTGTTGCATACGCACGCTTCTAAGTGAGATGCATTTCCTACACGATTCGTAATAAACAGATAAGACGATATCAAGTATAATTGAATGTGAGCTTTATTGGTTTGCCTTGTATCGATTTCCACTTAAATGTGGAGCTGATTTTTGGTATCAGAACAACTATAAGTTAAGCCATTATACAATATATCATTCATCATTTTCTCAAATTTAGCAATTATTGACTCTACCCCGGAGTCTGACATGACTATCATGTTGATATGAAAAAAATTGGCTAAATATAGATATTGATATAAATATGTGTATCTACATTTGAGCAGGTGATGATGTTTATAGGTGAAAGTACTTACAGTGAATAGTGTACTACTCTCAAGAAATTGCACACAAAGAACATTCTTCCCTTATGCAAAGTTGGGAAGATTTATGTTGGTAGAAGAAATTCATGGAACATTACAATGATACAAATTCATATTAACCGTACAAAGCAGCGAATTTATCGAGATTTGCTGCGTTGATTTCAACAGTCCATTGAGATTCAATGTTGATATACTATATCTGCAGAGAATTGGATGCTAATATTGCGTTTCGATTTCCCATGAGGACAATCTATTTTCATAAACAGACAGAACGAGGCCTGGTTTATGATTGAAAGTACCATGTCTTATTCGCTCAGACATGTGAATTAGAGCGACATGGATACTATTGTTGAAATAACCTAACTGTCAAACGCCCTAGCTGTAAGACTGGGTAATGAACTCATCTACAAAAGTGATTATCGAATCTTTTAAGATTCAAACAGAGCCACGAAATGGTGGATGTTTACAGCTGCATAGAGGAGCGTTCCCTGACAGGAAAAAAATTGATTATGAAAACAAAAATGTTTTATATTCTTCCCAAGGACAAATGAAATGCTTAATCTTTCGGAAATAAAAGTAGAACATAAATTCTGAGAAAAATGGTAACGAAATATTACCAAAAGGAAATTGTGACTTTTTTTAATGATAAAGATGCTGATACATCCGCCCTTGTCAGGAGATTTTCTTTCTACATACATGTTTTAGTAACATAGAAAGTTAGTTAGTTAGTTGTGGTTGGTTACTCTACGGGGTTGACTTTATCAGAACAGCATTATCGTTTATGTTCAGTAAAAGTGTAATTCGTTTGGGGTCACTGACTTGACGGTGTCACCGATAATGATATCATTTTTCTGTGTACATTCAAATGAATATGTAATTAATGATACCTGCACAAACATATCACAAAGTAAACATCATTCAATACAAGACCCAGTAATCTTACCCCTCGAGTTCACTTAATATCCGAAGTACACCTGAAACTCTGCCTTCACGTTTACCCAATGTAAGTGATAACCGAGCACGGACACGTACATTTATTTTGTTTTCTTTGGAAATAAAATTATATCATGATTAGTTAGACGTTTAAAGAAATATTGTTCAAATGTACCATACATTTGTTATTTTCTATTTTGACAGTGTATTTTGAAGACTACAATGGAAAAAGTATGATTAATCTCTACCAGTCTTATAATTAAGTGCAATATATAGGCCATCGACGTTGACCAGCAAACCATATCGAAACCTATGATTTTAAAGCCCACATGTTATTTGTCATATTTGATTTTTGCGTATTCTATCGTTGTTTGAGGAGCATGAAGGTTACATCAGTTATATCAGTGAAAATGATCGATAACCATATCATAAATTGAAGTATGTTTTGATTTCGAGAATTTTAATTTGAAAACAACTATTAACCTAATAACAGAACTAAGGTAAGTGACTTTGTTATATCTATTGTTCTTGGCCAACTCAGGTCAGCGTTCTCTAGACAAACAACACAGGCTTCACCGTACTAATAATAATCTGTCCTTTATGTTACAAGATTCATCATAGATCAAATAAAACACGGTTCTGCTGTGCGAATTTCGGCAAAAAGGATGCGCATAACCGGAACCAATATTGAAATTCTAATCTCCGGATTCGCTGTCGGTATCGCAACCGCCCTGAATGGTCTTGAATGATTTTGGACGAATCGCCGTATGTAGATTTGATGAGATACAACCGTTATCAATATTTGTTAATTAAACGTGTAATTATATCCAAAAATCAATACCAATTTCGTTGATCGTTCAACTGTGCCTGTTCCATCTTTATTGTAATACATCTGTAGTGTCTACTGCGCACCACATGACATGTACTTTCTGACCGTATTTATAAGGAAACCCTCAGAGTTGACGCACCATGTTATATAAAAAACTTTCTTGGTATGACACACCGAGAGTCAATGTGAAACTTTCATCTTTTTGTCCGAAGTCTTACAATGAATTCATAGTAAGAAGTATTATACATAAGGTTATAACTGTCTTGATAACCTCTATTAATGTACACAAAATATGTGATACATTTATTTTCATAAACAATACAATAACGATGACTCAGTGCTTCAAGGATGTATGATAATTACAAACCTTCCAACAATATCACTGAATCTTAAAGAGAATAGAGAGTATCATTATACGCTGCCATTATCAATTGGTATTTTAACTTTCTGTGTAAAGTCGGTTGAAAATGGTCATTAAGGACTCATAAGAAAATTGTCTCTGCGTTCAAATTGTGTCACGTGACGTATGCGATACTTACTTATATACTTTTAGACTATGCTTGATCAGTAAGAGCTATACATATGATTTAATGCCATCCGCGTGCCAATAGTCCGTTGTTGGCTCTCGAGAATTCGCTACGGATAAATGGAAATTGTAATAATTTTCCTTTAATCCTTGTCGAATAGATGTATGTATGGTAATAATATACCTATATAACGACGATGTTTATGAGTCGGTATCGATTTGTAATGAAATCCTACGAGCTGCCAATTAACTTTCCGTGGAGAATAAAGCCTGCCAACGTGTGAAGTATATTGATATATACCGCCAAAGACAGGTCTCACCGACATCTTGTTAGTTTTACTTGGCTTTCAATTGTACGCATTCTGTGGAAATCAAGTTGCAGAAAGATTTGAAAGAAAGAAAGTCAGAAATATTCTGGTCCATCGTCTAGTTTTATGTAATATGTTGTAAATCGACTATAAATTAATTCGTATATTCGCAGTAATTGCTGTATAAGCTATCGCAGAACAAATTTTCTGTATACATGTATTTTAGCGCAAGTTAAAATTGTCATCTAAGCAACCGATCTCAGTAGACGCTGTTTGGAACCCTCGAACATTCTACAAACTGTAGTGGTAATCCTATTCAAGTGTATTTAGCGCTAACACCTTTTCGTTTGAATACGATAGCACCAAATGCATTTTCTTTGACCAAGCAATTATTATATTATCATATTTGTTTTCAACTTAAATTGGATTAATACTCCACAATAAATACGTCTACAGAATGGAGAGAAATAGAGTTGTTATTGACAATAAACTTGGCCTAATCTACCATGGCTGGAGAAGTATTCAGTAACCCTCTCAGAGATAACGTTATCAAGACTGGAGATTCTGAGGAGTTAGTAGAGATGGATAGGGTATGTCAATACTAAACGGACACAAAGGATGGTGGTATACTAGTCAGGAGATATCGAAGATAAAACAAGTCTCTGGTCATAACGGGACCAGATTAGCAAACCAAGGAGGTGTACACAGTATATAGAACACAAACGATGTGATAAGATACATGTAAATGGCACCGATTAAATCATTATCTTCAATCTTAACCATATTAAAAGTTGCGTTTTTCCCATCTCAATGTCAACCTAATATAACACTATTTTTTATCATAATATTTAAGGGTTGTACAAGATGTATTTATCCCTATCTCAATATTTAATCTATTAAAGATGTTTTTTTTTTGTATTTATGTTATTTTCCAATAGGTTTTTCCAAACATGTACATAACATACACTAAATTTTGTTTTACCAGAAAAAGTGCCAATTAAATGCATTTTTATCTGAATATTTAGGCATTTCACAAATTATACCAATTATTTTCTATCTCAATTTTTCACCTTTTACAAGATGCATTTTCCCATTCCAAATTTCCCAGAACATTCCAATGAGCTGGAATCAATACAGTCAATTGTGGCTTGTCCATTAAAGTGTATTTTACTGCTTCCTCGTCTGATGACGTGAATGTTATACCTGAAGCACCATGAAGGTGTCAAGACAGGTATGTTGTGTTAGTGAAGGTGTCAAGACAGGTATGTTGTGTTAGTTAGTGCGATATTTACAACAGCTCATCAATTATTAAATAGCTCACATGGTTTATCGTGTGATTTCTACCGCGGAAAGTAACCGTCCCGTCATGTGGCGTCATGAATATTCAGTATATCATGAATAATTAATCCCCGTGTTATATTTCTTAGAAGGCTTTGATTCAGGAAAAGGTAAACATTGAACAGAGACAGTGTTTTCATATATACACAGTAACACGGAATGCACAGTGTGCAAAAAAGATGCATTTTGTACAATATATCTCGATAAAATGTATCGCATCTGGTAAATCCAGGTTTGTGAGCGGAACGAAATTCAGTCGCGACATATTGTTGACCAAACATTGGACCTACTGCATTTGGTAATATTTGTTTATTTTGCTCTAACGGCGTGGAAAGTTCCACATGTTAAAAGTCAAACTTAAGTATTGACATGGTGCGTTATAACAATCCTCTTTTTTGTATTTTGGTAAAAATTTACTCCATGTCGTTCCCATGTGAGTGTCTTTTTGAAACGTGATTGTTACACGTGTATCTTCATTAAACACAACTCGTCACTGTGGATGTCATTTGTAACAATTCACAGTTTCCCTGGGGATCACAAACACGATGAACACATTAGCGTCACTATCATTTTCTTTTTTCATTTATACAATTAGTTGAGCAGTTCGGTTTATACTGATCAGCCGTAGAGTGATTGCAGCAAATCTAGAAGAATAGATGTATTTCAACTGGGAATTGAATTTAGGTTTTACATCGTTTCAATTTTTCGTCACCATGAAGAAGACGTCTCACGTGACATGCCATACAAATGAACCAATCAGTGACGCTGATACAATGTTGTAGAGCATTGATAAGATTACACTGGAATATGTCGTTAAGATGATTTACGTACCTATACAGCCTTAACAAGGCAAATCACAGTATTGGAAGTAACTATGTGGCCTACATTCTCATGTCAACACGGAAGATAATATTCTATGTGCCAATCACCAGAAGCGTGCATCAATATTATTTTTATATCAATGATACAAGAAAATGCATACAGACTCCATGATTATACATGATACTGTGGCAATTGTGAAATAAACATCGACAGGCTAATATTAATGTTGGGCTTTTATTTCGATTTTTTGTTATTTATAGCCCACCATAAAATGGTAATTTCCGGAAAATTCACAATATTTGTGGAACTCCTGTCAAACGGTGTTGCTTTGTTTATTAGTTTATGGTTTTCACTTCCTGGTTATGATTTCTACTTCATTCAGCCATGGACTTTGGGTTTATATCCTCATATATATATATATATATTCGGTTCAGGGATGTTTAGACCATCTGTGAATGGCCGAGTGGTATAACTTCCAAATGCCCTTGGTATAATTACCACATTTTTTTCACTCGCAAAAGTAGAATATTTTTGGCAGATTCATCTACGAACCATTTTGTGAAATTCGACGCATACTTTGAAAGCAAAAAATCTTCGTGATCAAACTATATACGCATACTAAATGTTAAGTATATGAATACATGATAAAACTTCTTAATGAGGTGAACATATTAACAACATTAAACTTTACTGAGAAATTCAGGGAGCAGACGGATGATTTACCGAATATATCGGACATGCTTACACATGGTTCATGGAATTTAAAAGTGTTTTTGTTGAAAAAAGTCCTACCTTAAAAATTAGAATTTTTTTTTTTTATTTTAGTGTGTTATGATATATAGATTGATATACAGTGAGTGGTAATCGATTATGTTTAAATGGAATTTAGATGACTCCCAATATTTATTTAATAACAGGGTACTTGTGTTACTGCTTTTCATTCACATTTTGCTTCAAATTTTAGTATGTCAGGTTTCCTGCCTTTTTTTTTTTTTTTTCATTCGCATCGTCATTTAACCCAGGTTTTATTGAGATTGATGTAATGCTTGTCGTCGACATCACATAGAACGCTAACTCTTCCGGAACACTTAGATATAGTTTTATGTTACTTTAAAATACATACTGGTTTATTGATTACTTGTTCCTTCTACTTAACGCTCTGGGACTTAAATCAATAGAATCTTTCATCCCCTTTGGATTGGGACAGGAGAATTTCTATCCGAGACATAAAATTCTTAAGTTGTCAAAATTTACCGAGTGTTAGGTAGCATAAGAATATTATCCTGAAGATGACCAAATGTGGGTGAGTGTTCTTGTTTTGCTTTTGTTACTCTTTTTTTAATCTTTGCCTAAAAATGACGTATCAGCATTGCAAGCAAGGATGACGTGATCTACATCAATTGCCTTTAGCCGTCATTGTGACGTCAATACGTTGTTGTTATGATACTGTTGCAGTGACGACATACAATTATTGAGCACATGAAAATATGTCGATAACTTCCCTTTGCCCTATAGTGAGATAGAAAAATCTCACATCAGTACAATTGCGGATATCCCTGTCCCTGATAAGAGTTCGCCTTGTATTCGCATAACTGATAGCTGTCGGTATATAATTTAGGTACGTTTTTAAAAAGTAGCACTTAAAATAGTTAAACTCCATGTGATCACAATGAGATCAGACAAGAAAAAATAGTATAAAATAACCAGAACAGTATCAAACTTTATACTCGCCCTTTATTATCGGTTTTTACTATATACATTCGCTTTCTACGTTGGAATTTTTTCTATTGATACAAAAGCTTGTTACCACTTATTAATACAATGCATTATAAGGATATTTGCACGCTGTCTGTAAAGCTTATAAAGAGTGGTTTTCTTTGGGAAATCATACAACAGTGTAAATTCAAAATCATAATGCATAATTGTATATCTTTTTGTAATGAACACCATATACAGAACAGGTCAGCTAACATTTATTTCCAATGTGGTACTCATGATGATAAGGATGACAGTGTATAGTCCCAACGTCGACTTCGATATATCTACAGCCTGTATTTATACAGTTAGTAGGAATCGTTATTTCGGGAAACTTTCTACCATCTATGTCAACAAACTACAGAACATTTTCAGGCTGTTCAAACAGCGAAACAAAACGAACATGTCTTACCTTAGTTTCTGTAGTAAAAGTCTACAAATCAATAGTGTATCGGGATACCTCAGATAGGATAAATTAAACATGGAATAATACAGGGAGACTCCTACAGATCGGCTAAGTCATTATCTCTAGGATTGTCAGGTCGAATGTGAACGCTTATAGGGGGCTGTGGCCTCCCAGACCATAGGCAGTCTGGGGTAAACATTAGTGGGTTTGATTTCCGTTTATTGGCACAAGTAACCTTTATCGAGAAAACAAGACGACATTGGGTATTCCATGGTCTCAAAGATATACAAGAAGGTCAGCTTCAGCACCGAAATGGCGGGCCGTGCCATGATATGGTCTATTCAGACTGACATGGTTATAAACAGGAACTTTAACCGACGAGAAACTAAGTAATTGCTGTTGTGATTCTCGAAAGGAAATAACAAATAATGGAATGTGTAAGTAAATAGGTCTATATATGTATCATTACATACACCGTGACGCCTGAAAAAGCCTTGTTAGCTTTTAAAAAATATGACTTAAAACCAATATTGCAGTAAGACATGTAGAATTAACACAACCTTATGACAGTTAAGGAAAGTTTAATAGGATTATTATCAAAACATCACCAACTAAATGACTGTATTTCTTCACGTCCCGATTTTCATGCCTAAATCAGCACTGAGTGTTATGTGTTAGAAGCTTGTCATACTTGGACGTTTCTGCCCAGATGTATAGATACGGGGGCTGGATATACTGCCTGGTGAAAGATGTTGGCCAATGCAATAATGGAAATATACAATCAATAGCATTAAGTCATAAACTCCTCCGTACGTATTGCGTATTAGGTAAGAGCCCATTGGAATAACTTTCTACAAGATAACCATGGGCATGGTCATACGGTTTGCAATGATAACAGCGACAGCCATATGGACACTACACAAACACTCCATAATATGTACAAATCTGTATGTCTTCTGTTGATTTTGTCAGATTTGTATATTCATAATTATTCTTACAAACTTTTAAAAATTAATATAGTCATCATTATCTATGTCGCGTTCATTTTATAGAAACCTGAGATGTATAAGTATGTGTATATAGGGTACAGAAGATTGCACATGGAAACAGTCTCTGTGAACGAGACTCATCATTTAAAGATTGACCTTTTTAGGTTTAACACATTTTTTGTTATAATATTGTATAACATAACAACCAGAGTATTGTTACTCTAAAATATTCTTTAAACTGGATAAATTTACTCTTATCATAGATATCCAACTATTGAGAGACGTATTACTTCCAAAAAAGACAAACAAATGATAACCGGAAAACGAAATCGCATTGTTTGTAATACATAGCTAATATGAATAAATAGAAAGTTTTCCTTCTTGGCATTTTAGTAAACATCGAGATTGTCGATAACACTTATTTATCCTAAACCATATAACAAAGAAGACAAAACTCAATTTTCGAACATTTAATCTTTTTAGAAAATATCAAGGTTTCTTGAAAAGTTATTGATTCAATCAAATTGTGTTACAAAAAGAACTAAAATATGATTTTCGAAGATTTCATCTTTTTAGTAAACATAAAAATTGTTGGCTAAAGTATTGATTCAATCACGATTTACACGGAAAACTAAAACAAGATTTTCGAAGATTTTATCTTTAGAAATACTTCAATACACGAGTACCATTAGCTAATAGTTTTTTTTGGTGGAAGAAAGGGATAAAAGACAAAACGAACTGCTCTTTAGTAAGACAGCTTGCCTTGGTTCACCTATCTCCGCAGTCCATTTATCACCGGTCCATATAGGGGTTCATCTTGTATACATATAGATCATTCCAACGGTAAGTTTGCTTTGGTCTAACGATTTTCTCGGAGTGATACTACTGTGTTTAGAATCATTGATTGTATAAAGCTTATGCTACCTATCAAACGTGTAAACCGAAATCAGATAAAGGTTAAATGTCAACACGAGGTCCAAGACACTCACGTGACTACCGATCCACTGCCCTGTTCCATATATCACTTTGGGAGGTACGTCAGGATCTCCAAGTCTCAACGCAAACTATCCATCCTGGCTCGCTAATTATACAGCATATACAATGATCAAATGAAATTGGAAAAAGTTCAGCGCCCTGCTGTAGGGTATATAGCAGGAATTATTTCACTTAGTCAGTTAGCATTTCAAAACCTTAAAGGTCATTTGTGATTTCGGATAAAGGTCAATATTGATTAGAAGGTCAACTGTAATTTGGGTGCACAGCTGTTTCTGGACGGTACGGCATGCTTCTCACCGGTAAATATTTGTGCTACATTGAAATACCACCCTTGCTATTTTTTGTTCGGAATTAATGTATTTTTAAAAAATGACTTAACAAATTAAAGGAGCGTTCATTTCTAATCGGTATTTTTCTAGATGAAGAGTTAATGTTTTGTGTGAATCTATACGTTCTCATGTGCCATGCTGAAACAATCAATTAAAGAAATGGAAAATAAATAAAAAATATAATATTCTTAATTCTATATAAAGTTTCACAGACACCGCTATTTCTCCCTTTAATTGTAAAAGTACAAATCTGGCAACATCTTAGACAAAAAACTGTCATACCAATTCAGATGTGATAATTCAGGTTGAAAATAAAATGTCACTGATGAATTGGGTTCATATTGGGAACAGAATGATTATTGGCTGTGGTTTTTAGATTGTTTGCTAAGCTGTCTATTTCGAGCCTTGCTTGTAATTGTTCACGCCTCTTCTTCATTACAAGCACTGACAGTCTAGGAAATTTGTTCGACGGCGTTCTTGGAAAATATGAAAAATGGATATGAACCTTTTCATAGAGGGGAACTGTGTAGCCGCCTGTCAGACAGATATGTAGCCTTGACCCGTCATCAGTGTAAAGTTCCTCACATTTTGCCTGTAGCAAGACTTCCAACTAAGCATTTATGGTTTACAGTTTTTACACAATCCATGGTCACTTAAATAAATGATGCTACAAATCTCAGATTAGTTATCTTCTGGACAGACTTCAGTTTGTATTAGAAGCTAACATGATAGTAATTGATTATGAGAGTGAGTGGGATATGAAAGCAGGAGCAGTAAAATACTAGTCATATTAAAAAAAGAAATAGGCGAAATGTGTAAGTGACGACATAGAAACAATACGAATAGAAAAGTCAGTATTAAACATTACAAATGCTGTCATATGCATTATGTATTGTTGATCCAAAGGTTTAATTTGAATTTCCTGTTGAAATTTTGATGATTATTTTACAAAGGCTGTAATACAGCTGTGGCTAAAACAAAGACCTGGTGTCTTACAGCCCTATGGCGGGTATGACGTGTTGTAGAGTACAGTGTTGGAAGGTTATATGGCCTATTTGTGCGTGATACCCACGGTTATACAGACAGGAATAGAGGTTTTCTCAATATTTAATGGGATAGGAATAGAGCTGAAGTAGGCAATACCTTCTATACATGAAAACTTAGACTGTAAAAGGAGTTTTGGGGTACATATATGTAAGTTATGACAAAGGTCAGTTATTTCTATGGGATATAAACATTGAAGATAGTTCTAGCATCGATTGGTGATCCTAGTAAATTATAGCCCACTAGTATAAATAATTATAGTAAAACATATCAAATACAGACTTTAGTGGTGATCAATGAAATAAATTATTGATTAATTAAAAAAAATAAGCACACAGAACCGATGAGCTGAAATAAGATGTGGGTAAGTAGATCAACGCAGATCAATAGTGCTTAATTACAGAACATTCTCTAACATCATCACAGGGGTGGATCAACATCATCACAGGGGTGGATCAACATCATCACAGGGGTGGATCAACATCATCACAGGGGTGGATCAACATCATCACAGGGGTGGATCAACATCATCACAGGGGTGGATCAACATCATCACAGGGGTGGATCAACATCATCAACATCATCACAGGGGTGGATCAACATCATCACAGGGGTGGATCAACATCATCACAGGGGTGGATAAACATCATCACAGGGGTGGATCAACATCATCACAGGGGTGGATCAACATCATCACAGGGGTGGATAAACATCATCACAGGGGTGGATAAACATCATCACAGGGGTGGATAAACATCATCACAGGGGTGGATAAACATCATCACAGGGGTGGATAAACATCATCACAGGGGTGGATAAACATCATCACAGGGGTGGATCAACATCATCACAGGGATGGATAAACAACATCATCACAGGGGTGGATAAACATCATCACAGGGGTGGATAAACATCATCACAGGGGTGGATCAACATCATCACAGGGGTGGATAAACATCATCACAGGGGTGGATAAACATCATCACAGGGGTGGATAAACATCATCACAGGGATGGATAAACATCATCACAGGGGTGGATAAACATCATCACAGGGGTGGATCAACATCATCACAGGGGTGGATAAACATCATCACAGGGGTGGATAAACATCATCACAGGGGTGGATAAACATCATCACAGGGATGGATAAACATCATCACAGGGGTGGATCAACATCATCAACATCATCACAGGGGTGGATAAACATCATCACAGGGGTGGATCAACATCATCACAGGGGTGGATCAACATCATCACAGGGGTGGATCAACATCATCACAGGGGTGGATCAACATCATCACAGGGGTGGATCAACATCATCACAGGGGTGGATAAACATCATCACAGGGGTGGATAAACATCATCACAGGGGTGGATAAACATCATCAGGTCACAAGGGGTGGATAAATCATCACAGGGTGGATAACATCATCACAGGGGTGGATAAACATCATCACAGGGGTGGATCAACATCATCACAGGGGTGGATAAACATCATCACAGGGGTGGATAAACATCATCACAGGGGTGGATAAACATCATCACAGGGGTGGATAAACATCATCACAGGGGTGGATCAACATCATCACAGGGTGGATAACATCATCACAGGGGTGGATAAACATCATCACGGGTGGATAAACATCATCACAGGGGTGGATCAACATCATCACAGGGGTGGATCAACATCATCACAGGGGTGGATAAACATCATCACAGGGGTGGATAAACATCATCACAGGGGTGGATAAACATCATCACAGGGGTGGATCAACACATCATCTCACACAGGGGTGGATAAACATCATCACAGGGGTGGATAAACATCATCACAGGGGTGGATAAACAATCACAGGGGTGGATCATCATCACAGGGTGGAAACATCATCACAGGGGTGGATCAACATCATCACAGGGGTGGATAACATCATCACAGGGGTGGATCAACATCATCACAGGGGTGGATAACATCATCACGGGGTGGATAACATCATCACAGGGTATCAACATCATCACGGGGTGGATAAACATCATCAGTAGGGGTGGATAAACATCATCACGGGTGATAAACATCATCACGGGTGGATAAACATCATCACGGGGTGATAAACATCACACATCACAGGGGTGGAATTCAACATCATCACAGGGGTGGATAAACATCATCACAGGGATGGATAAACATCATCACAGGGTGGATAAACAATCATCATCACAGGGTGGATAAACATCATCACAGGGGTGGATAAACATCATCACGGGGATGGATAAATCATCCACAGGGATGGATAAACATCATCACGGGGATGGATAAACATCATCACAGGGGTAGATAAACATCATCACAGGGAAGGATAAACATCATCACAGGGGTAGATAAACATCATCACGGGGATGGATAAACATCATCACAGGGGTAGATAAACATCATCACAGGGGTGGATAAACATCATCACAGGGGTAGATAAACATCATCACGGGGATGGATAAACATCATCACAGGGGTAGATAAACATCATCACAGGGATGGATAAACATCATCACAGGGGTAGATAAACATCATCACAGGGATGGATAAACATCATCACAGGGGTAGATAAACATCATCACGGGGATGGATAAACATCATCACAGGGATGGATAAACATCATCACAGGGGTGGATAAACATCATCACAGGGATGGATAAACATCATCACAGGGGTAGATAAACATCATCACAGGGATGGATAAACATCATCACGGGATGGATAAACATCATCACGGGATGGATAAACATCATCACAGGGGTAGATAAAACATCATCACGGGGATGGATAAACATCATCACAGGGGTGGATAAACATCATCACAGGGGTGGATAAACATCATTACAGGGGTAGATAAACATCATCACGGGGATGGATAAACATCATCACAGGGGTGGATCAACATCATTACAGCGGTGGATAAATACCATCACAAAGGTGGATAAATATCATCACAGGGGTAGATAACATTATTGCAGGGGTGAACAAACATCACCACAAGGGTGGAAAAGCATCGTCATATGGGTGAATAAGCACTGTCACAGGCGTGGATAAACATCATCACAAGGGTTTATAAACATCATCATAGGGATTTTTTTTTATTTCTTGTCCGCTCCTAGCCACCGTACGATGGCTGTGCGAGTGAAAAACATTACTTGTTATCGTTTTTAAATTTCAAAAATCCCGTTTTAGTTGTTGCTATTGGTAGTTCATGCCCATTGGCTTCCTGTGCGTTTGAATTGAGTGGTATATATTTATTGCCAATATATTTATCTCTTAAATAAAATCGGCGACATACCTAAATGTATGTATGCACTGTTAGTTATGATTTAGCAGATTTTTCCAACAGATGCTACGACGACTTGCTTTGATTGTGTCTGTTGTGGCGGTCTTGTAACTATTTTGTCAGTCCTATCGCGTAAATGGATCTGGTAGCGAGAATTCGTCATCGCTCTCATGAACTATAACAGTAATACTGCCCAGTTAAAAACCTGTAAAAGTGCTTGATGAAGGTTTTACTGCAATATAAGATTATTTATTGCCGACCACAGATATTCGACGTTTCTTGTTCCGGGATATATAGAGATTGCATCGATAAACATATTCGATATTTTTTTGTTACTGAATGCATAAAGGTTGTACCGTTACAGACATTCGATTCACATGCATGATAGAAATACTTCCGGTATCCTTTAATGATGGACGTACCTCCCCTAACCGTCAAAAATCCATTTCCACTTGTTGATGTAGTTGTCTAATATCCTCAATGCTGATATTTTATCTATGCTGTGTTAGAGCAGGACATGTACAGCTAAATACTTCATTTGAAAATGAGATTTGCTAAAGAAGAATAAACAAACATCACTTGTAATCTATAAATTATGATAGTGTCTTTATTTTTCAATGTGTTACTCGCAAATTGGTTCAATAGCGCGGAACATACTTGTTGATTGATGTCAAATAAAACTGCCACAAGCTCTCGTAATGTTAATAACATAATCCCTTTTCTCACTTATTCATAAGGTGTTATTTTATTTCTCTTTTAGAGGCGAAACTGGCTAGGTGACTGATAGAATCATACCTGATACTAATTGTCTTCCATATGATATGATATGGTCGCGTTTACACATCCAATGTCATTTATGATATCCTTCTTGGATGTATGTTTCTGATATTGAGCATTCATGGTTTTAATCTTTATAATGTACGTTCAGCTATTCGATCTAAAGAAGACGGTTGTACCCCGTTGGGACCACCGTCTTCTCCAGGAAACTGAGTGAGACGAATAATAACTCTCAGATAAGCACCGGTACAGACGTTAGATACTGTGTGTGAGTGGAGATGTGGTTTATATAGAATTTATGATTTATAACGACAGCTATGTGACATATCTAAAGAATACATTTATCGTGAATGTCCGGTAGAGAGACAGGGTTAGAAAAGGTTATATAGATACAATACGATAACTGGACCAAACCGTGTACCCAGACAAACACAAGGGTTTAATGTTAAAGAAAAAAAACATCCTCTAACAGACACCCTTATACATTATGTAGATATTGTTTTAGGCACGTTATATGTGTTGTTGTGTATACTATGAATCACAAGTCATTTCAGTCCGGGTTTAATAATGCTTTATGAGTCACTGTTCACATTAATGTGATTCAAGCTTGTCAATGATCTGGATGTATATAGGCTAATTCCATTGTATTGCATCTAGGAAACCAATCCAATTTATTTATATGTTTGTGAATGGATTTCCAAACGCAATCCATGCTCATCCAATCAAGTTGTCAGCAGTACAAACGGCTTGCTGGACTTAAACTATGGTTTGAAATATCCACAAAACGACAAAGGACAAAAAACACTTTGATGGGATGTAAAAATACTAATAAAAATCTCTGAGTGTGATCGAACCATAGCACACTGTAGATCAAGGTAATCGAGTGTTCCATCTATCACACAGGCATATTTGACTATTGTAAGACACATTTTTGATAGTTTTGAACCCTTCGGTTTTTCATGGGGAACAGAGACTTCCTTCCACCTCGAAAGCTTGGCTTATATTTCAATCATCTTGACTTGCAATGTGACGTAAGATTGAAGAAAAATAACCCAGTGTGTTGAAATCATTGCTGATATTCCAATTAATGAACCTAATACTTCCTAAGTGTCCCACATAGGATCAGACGTCATCAAACGACCGTATATGGTAATAGAATGGCAAGAGGTGCCATCGAAATAAAGCAGCTTCTGTTTTCTGGAACATTCTAAATTCTAAAAGCTGTCATTATCAAGCTTACAAATACGATAGTATTTATTCTAAAACATATAACCATTGTGGAATGACTTACTTATTTCAGACTAACATTCCTTCTAACTAATGCACCTTACTGAATGAGTCTTCGGTATGGGAGCCTCAGGACTATTGGACCTTCGGTATCAGAAGTACCAGAAATATTGAGGTTTTGGTATTGGGAGCCCTAGAAATATATATTGAGCCTTCGGTATTAGGAGCCCTAGAAATATTGGTCCTCCGCACTCGTGATTTTTGGCATTAAGAGGGTTATGTGTCTATAAAACGATTATGTAAATGATCCTTTATCCTGCAACTGCCCCGCATACTGACGGATAACTACTGTCGGATAAACTTGTGCTTATCCTTCAACAGGAAATACTTTATCCGTCAATAGGATCACGTTAGTTTGCTCCACATCTGACGGAACAATTTCTAACTTGACCCCGAACATTAACCTTCCGGTGAATGTAACGTTAT
Source organism: Argopecten irradians (assembly GCF_041381155.1). NCBI lineage: Eukaryota > Metazoa > Mollusca > Bivalvia > Pectinida > Pectinidae > Argopecten > Argopecten irradians. The sequence continues at coordinate 29,676,126 of NC_091134.1, read as the reverse complement.
TCAGTCGCGCTAAAAAGTTACGTCATTTTCTCCTCAATTAATTGGCTCATGGCAAAGGTATGTATTGTAAAGTACATATGTAATTCTTTGATGAGCATTTTTTTTTAGTATTTTCAAATGGTTTCAGTGATATTATACACCGAATAGAAATATTGGTATTGTTTGCAAATGCGCTTATCTACTTTCCACGGTAGTAAAAGTGAGTACACTCTCATTCGGTTAAATGAATGAATCTTTTCATCCGCATCAAAGAAGCGTCTCGCTTCGACGAAACCAAATAAATAACTAACAATTTGCTTTCGTTTGAATGTTATAATGGTTGCAGGATAAACGAAATATACGGTAAGCATCTTACAATAAAAGTTTGATTTTGGTGCTCGTCACCGAAAGCCGAAATGACGAGCTTTCGACTTTTCTAAATCTCGCACCAAAATACACCTTGTATTGTAAGATACTAACCATATATTTTCTATATTCGGCGGGTGGTGTGAAGAAACTATTAGCGTCCCTTCTGTCAGCTGAGGGTTCTATGGACTGTCCCTCCCATACATAATCCTAGGTGGCGGCCCAATATAGTCACTTGCACAGAATAGACACCGTAACTGTAAATCGTATGGCCAAGCTGTAAATAATGATCAGCGATCGTCAACTGGACATCTAGATGACCCATGACGAAAAATGGCCGGCTCTATGGATCTAACTTCGAACCTGATTGGCTGCGCAGAGTCATTTATACATGCATCTAATATAATTCCGGACATTAATGGTCAGTGCTGATGAGATTGTGGAAGAAACGCTGGATGTTGTTCAAGACAGTATTACACATGCAGTGGTATTGGTATAATTGACTGTCCTCCAACAATACGTAGAGAGGCATGCATATTAATGGGTTTATTTAGGAATTGTTTTATCTATCTATGTGCCGCGTGTTCTTTATTTCAATGTTTGGTCATACGGCATGCTCATCAACATATTGTATGATAAGAATTATATGCTAATGCTTTTAAGCTTTGTTTAAATATTTACGTATTTTTTTTTTAAATTTAAGAATTTGACTGAAATTAAATTCGAGATAGCGACTTTTTTTCGCTGAATATCCGTTCTAGGGACCAGGAATTGACTTTGACACAACAGGAGTTTCGAGTCATCGAAGTTCGAGTCATCCGATCTTAAAATACATACACAAAGATGGACAAAAAACGGGACTTGAAAATTAATTTGACTCAACCGGAATTTCGCCTCAAGCGATTTTGAGATAACGAGTATCGACTGTACGTGGAATACACATCGTGAACAGCGACTTTAATAAGCATGATAATATATCAAAGAACAATCCAACGTGTATGACTGAAATACATCAACATTTGAACATGAGTTTGTTTTACTGGCAATTAAGGATCAACCGAACCAGTTGATACTAGAAGGAATTTATGGTAATATTCGCAACAGTGATGTCCTATTCAAAATCAATAATTCAAGATACCGATAACCTGCGGATACAGCAAATGTGTACCGTTAGGGTATATAAATGTCAGAATTAGGTACAACTGTACAATAAAAACAAAGATGAGTGTCACATCGAAATAACTCTAATGTTACATCGAAATAACGCTAATGTTACATCGAAATAACTCTAATGTTACATCGAAATAACTCTAATGTTACATCGAAATAACGCTAATGTTACATCGAAATAACTCTAATGTTACATCGAAATAACTCTAATTTTACATCGAAATAACTCAAATTTACATCGAAATAACTCTAATGTTACGTCGAAATAACTCTAATGTTACATCGAAATAACTCTAATGTTACATCGAAATAACTCTCGAATAATGCTTGTCGCCGATCTGTACAAAGTCCACTAATCCTGATGTGTTTTCTTTACTTTATTTGGTTTGAGAGTTGCATATTGATGAAAACTGTTTAAATGGTTTATGGTCTACTGTATCTTCTCATAGGAAAATCAACATCTGTATGCTATATAAAAAAACGCGTTTAAAATAAATATCATTATCACTTAATGGTATTCTTATTTGAGTTTGTGATTTAACTTGAATTATCCTTAGTATATCTTTAGGTATATTGTCGGTGTATTATTGAAATATTCATTACGTTTTCTTCTTTAGGTGGAGTACATCTCCCCATTTTCTAAATTGTTGATAAGATATTCACAAATGTGAGTTTTTTGCCATTTGAATAAAATATTAATTAAGCTTTTTTATAACATGTACCATGGAATAAAAAAAACGAGATTAAACTCAACATAAATATCCTTTGATAAATAAAGCTGCCACATTCGGATGACTTGTTTATGGAAACCTTGCTATCTTTGTCTCCGCTTTATCAGTGGCAACCTATATTAGGTTTAATACCACTATATAGTTACAGACAGGAAATTGTTTCTCTTGTCACATGTTTTAACGAAGAATGACGTCACATATACTATTTATACACCACGACCCAGGCCTTTATATGACCAAAAAACATACATTTATGATCAAGTTATTCAATAATGCTTGTTACGAGCATTTTTACTGGCTTAAAAATTTACTTTCTCAGCCCATAAAGGAAAAAAATGGCGTCGTCGTTTGAAACGTTGCTTCTGATTGTCTGAAATGACAGCGTAATGATTTCATAGACAAAAGAGTCCCAAAATGAATATTGAATATATTGAATATTAAAGAGATTATCTTTAGTAAATTGAATTATAAGTATTAATTTGTATATATTTTTATGTTATGGAGATATAACACAAAAATCTGAGTGTACTCTCTTCGCGGTTTATTTAGAGTACACTCAGATTTCTGTGTTATATCTCCATAACATAATTTATTCAAGTTAATCCTTAAATATTATCGAACATGATGTCCGAAAAAACAAGAAAGCAAAATTCTTTACATCCATAATAAAGTTCCAATTGTTTCTAATTTTTCTGGACTTTACCCTTACTCTGTACAAATAGAGAGCAAAATCAAGTTTAGTTTTATTGCTTATTCATCAGCCGAATTAAATAAGCAACCATAATTTAATTGTGTTTTCTAATATACAAACACGATGAGAGGATGCTCTCATTGTAGTAAATAGATACAAAAGTATTTCATCCAAAGTGTAAGGAATTCACCTTTTAGTCATTATTATTGTTATACAGTCATTTTTAAACCAAACTACAAAAATTTTATCATAAACAGAGTGATGATAGAAAGTTGATATACGAGTCATAAACTGATGGTTAATCTATACTAAATTTTCACTTGACAACCTTTTCCAAATAAAATGTTTGAAACTTTGAACCATCTCTTGGCTTGCTTACTTTATTTGATGAAACATACTTTATTTGACCTACCGGTGCGTTATTTGACCTTCCGGTGCGAGAATTGACTGTTTTTACTCTATAAACGTCAACTAGTTGCCCACACTCCTAAATTTTGAAAATTGAAAAACACCAAAAACTTACAGATTTGTGACTTCATTAAAAAATCCTAATAACTGTTTTAAATACAGACATTAAAAAATCCTAATAACTGTTTTAAATACAGACATGAATCTTCGGGTCTGTGCGGTAGTAAACATAAGATGTCAAAATTTTATCAATTTTACATTTTATTGGTATTATCATGAAAATGAAAATTACCAATGCACTAGATATCGCTAAAATGCCAACACTCTGTAAATTGCAGAGAACAATTTAGTATTTATATTCTGAAGTAACCGTAAAAAAGGTCACTTCTTAAATTGCTTGCAAAATATTCTACAATCAACAAAAGTCATTGTCTAACCGATTTTCATTTGGTAACATGTTTCAAATAGTGCAAAATGCAAATAAATCTTATACTCAAGTTTAATTTGCAATGGTCGATAAATTTTCATGCGAGTAACATGCATTTGGAGACATGAATCAAAATGAGAAAAGTGCATTATATGCCTCCTTATTCAGGCACCATCAGATACCACAAAAGTATACCAAATAAGCTAACGATAAGCTACGCCTTTTAAATGAATACATTCGGTCTTTACTTTAGGTTTCCATTGCTTTTAATTGTGTATTTTAAAATAATTTACATCTCTTGACAAACATCAATAGAACTGCAAGTAGTTTTAAAAGAACATACACCTTTTTACCCGAAATACAAGGTGGCGCTACTTTAGGTTTAGATGACAACGTTATCATACAAAATATTTCAAAATAATTCAAAAACTGTTTTTAAAATTTGTCTTCTTTCATCTATGTTTACATTTTATGGGTTAAATATTTCATTTTAGAGATATTTTATTAAAAATACAAATATAAAGAAAATTACAAAGTATTGTTAAAAGAATTAGACAACAGGCGCAATGCCTATATCAGCCTTAAATATGGGTTAAATATTATGAACTAGAGCACAGTTATCCATGAAATATTTGTATATCATATGATATCCGATGGAATTTATATATAATGTATATTTTTTTGGTGATATTACAGTGAATTCTTTATGAAAATCCTTATAGTTTCCTATACATGAACATATAACGAGCGGAAAAATGGAACGTTTCATATTGGTGTGATAAATCACGGTTTATAGTATCATGGCTTGTCTTTGGAGAAATAGAAATGAGTTTGGTTCCACAGTAAATAATATATATACATATATATATATATATATATATATATATATATGATTATTGAAAGTCAGATTCCAGAATGAAAACAAAAAAATTGCAATGTTCTTTCTGCTAAATTTACAATCAATATATTTTGTGATCAATAAGACAACCATTATATTTTTTGTGATACTAACAGATCATAACAAAATATGTCTAAAGATTAAGTTAAAATTAGTAGCGAAGTTAGATACGTGTAGTTTGTTGTGCATTTTTATTTCGGCGAGAAAAGTAGGTGCTGGAATGTGTATAGGAAACAGAGAATATAGGATCTGTACATCGTACAGGTGTAGGAATATTGGAAACACTTTTTGAGTTTTTCATAGTACTTTTAAATTCTCCTATCATAATTTTATATCTTGCTTATTACCTAGTTGTGTTTTCAAGTTTTATCAAACTTATTTACTTTTGGAAACATATTGAAATGATTAATGTGATACATATTCTTCCAGAGAGTAATAGAATAGAGAAGAGTTGCACAAACAAAGGCCGTTGAATGTAACTCTTCAGAATGGGTGAGGAACCGCTTTACTGTATGGTATAATTGTACTTCATCAGAGAGTACAGACTACAGACCTAAAGCGAGGGCTAGTTTACAAGATCTAAATCAACAGAGGCAACGCTTAATACTTTGACATTTCTTATAATGTAATAATGATCACTTTTATGATTATGGAAGATTGAATTGACCGCCAGTATAGAATGGCTTGATGTGTGTCAAAGGGGAATAATTTTGCCATTACTTCCAGATGAGCTAGAAAGTGTCTGGCGAATATAATAGTTCATAATCGGAAATATTCACCGGGCATATGTGGGCATATTCTTAGAACACAGAACTCGTTAGAGGGGAGGAATGGATTTCCTATGATACTTGTATCTCATTTCGTTGTACGATGTGTAGCTGGACTATGAATAAATGATTCAATGAACGAATAAATGACTGAAATGAATAAATAAAGAAATGAGCTAATGGATTCATCATTTGAATGAACAATTTATTTGATTAACAATAGATAAATAAATGATTAAATACATAATTTGTAAATAGATGAATGAATTGATTGATTTATATAAACCTATGTAGTCAGTCAGAATTACAACCGTAGTTTTACATGCTGGTTCCACCGGTTGTACTTTAGATCCAAAATGAAAACGAATAAAGAGCTTCAGTAAAATCCAGTTATGTCTTCTAGTGATTTATCATCATCTTTATATTGTATCTGGTGTAAGAATTACCCTCGAGGCGTATCTACTAACTTAGTTTGATTGCAATGTGAGAATAATGTTCTATTTATACCCATTCCTTTTGACATTCCGAGATATGACAATTAGCTTCGAAAACCACACAAAACAAAAACATTTGGAAAAAGTCTCGCCTAAGCATATTATTCAGTAATCTTTACCAAAAGATTCAACACTGAAAATGCTGTTAGTACAACATATAAATAGTATACGAGGCGGACCGTTATAGATTGTTTGTGGTGATCTGGTATTACGTAACGTGGTGACAACGGTTTCCCCGGATACCAATATCACACTCCACAGAGAAGCCAAAGAATTGAAGGAAATAATCGGGCGTATAAGGAAACACTTATCTCTTAATTTCCTACGGCTAGAGTCAGTAAATATAGTAACATAAACATACCTTAGTCACCCAAAAAGGGAATTTTGGTTAGTTATCGGAAATGTCCATAATACATATGAACACTATAAATAAATGTTTTAAGCGGACATGCCTATTAATCATTTAAGAGACAAGGGGAGGGGTCAGAGATCTGATCAATATTGATGTGTCTACACCCAAAGTTGGTGATAAATACAAGGAAACGCAAAAACCGTCAACCAAAACTATCTTAAGGTATAAAAAGTGCACGTTGTGGAATCGTTTAATAACAAAATAATCAAATAGATAAACATACATAAAGATATTGTTGTCTCATTTTTTTATGTTTGTAAAACTTGATTTACAAAAATTGAAATTTGATTCGATCCAACATTAACATTTGGAAAGAGGAGTGGAGATCATTTAAATTTTGTTTCACTACCATTGGCAATAATCAAAGACACATATCTCCTTTGAATGGGGTGGCTGAAGATATTTATAAACTGTATAAAAAAAAGCTAAGAGCTCAGAAAGGCTGCTGGGAAAAAATAAAACATTGTTAACACAAATAACGACGGGCGCATGGTAAAACGTCGAATAATCAGAATGTTCATTTAAGAGTATGTGTGTTTGATTTCAGAGTATGAGTGTTTGATTTAAGGGTATGAGTGTTTGATTTAAGGGTATGAGTGTTTGATTTCAGAGTATGAGTGTTTGATTTCAGAGTATGTGTGTGTGATTTAAGAGTATATGTGTTTGATTTAAGAGTATGAGTGTTTGATTTTAAGGGTATGAGTGTTTGATTTAAGAGTATGAGTGTTTGATTTTAAGGGTATGAGTGTTTGATTTTAAGGGTATGAGTGTTTGATTTAAGAGTATGAGTGTTTGATTTCAGAGTATGAGTGTTTGATTTCAGAGTAGGCTAGATGGTGGAAATGTTAAACCTAACATAAATCAGCAATGCATAAGTCAGGCATTATTTATTGTACATTAAAACAAAGGTAAAAAGGTATGCTGCGCCACACAACAAAATAGAATGCGAACAGGCAATCGATACAGGAGACAGTGAAATTAAAACGAAATGAAAGAATCTTAGACACCTCTCATCAACAGAATAATTCAGCTGAAGCGAAATGAAGATCTCTCGAAGGTAGTTTCCGGCCTCACACGTGGATTCCATCAGAAAACGATGACTACTGGTCTTTATTGTTTCATTACCGCGCGGGGTTACGCTTAAGTACCTTACGAGACAATCTCAGTAAGATAGTGGATTTAACAGTGTAAGGCGGCGCGATTAGTATGCTATTCGTACGTTGGTAATGTCTTTCTTTGTCTGACCGATCTTCATCGTTGTCTGGTATACTACATCACGACAACGTACACAGCAAAACAGAAGGACGTACTTGGCGTTATAAATACCACAATGATGATACCATGAAACTTATCATTTTGAATGCATACCTTGTTGTTTTTTAAATCATCGACGCTATTTCAGGCATGTACCAAATCATTGGTAACATCATATAATAATATATTGACATTTCTTTGTTATTTAACCTTATCAACCGAAAAATCGTTTACATTTGTGAAAACGCACAGGTTGCCGCGCAAGAATACACACTGGAAACTTGACTAGCACAAGCAGTGTAAATGCGCATCCTATTAGGCTTATTTTATCTGCATTGACAAATTTTCAATATAATGAATACATGAATGCAATGGAAATCTTTAATTATAGATAAGAAAATAAAATATTTATGAAATATTGTATAAATGGAATGAAAAAAATATATCGTGGAACTATATCTTGTGTACTCACTGAACTTGGCAACATTTCCCGCCAAAATGAAGCCAGGTTAACCAGGATTCAATCAATTTACCGGCTGGTACAACAATCTTATAACGTTACAAAGATTTTTTTTATCAGAACACTAGATTTAAAACAAATGGTTACTTGAAATGTAAATAAAAGGAATGACGTTTACTTTTTGTTGTTCACTGTTGTGTAAACTGCATTTTTGTGAACTTAGAAATTATCACGTGGAGCGCTATCCTGGAAAACATCGCTTGGCAACATTATTTTACTTATCTCTTAAGTCAGATGTCATTATAGCCGGCCATAAATCCTCCATAACGAGGCTGTTCAGATAAATGGCTAGCAATAGAATGATTTATCAGAAAAAAGCTGGCTAAAACTTGCCTCAAGAAGACTTTTATGGTAAAAAGTAATTATTGGTTACCACCTTATACACTTCATGGATATACGTATTTTGTAACTGATAAAATGAAACAATAACTTTTAAACCATTTATTGACAGTTTTTGTAAAGTTGTTAATACATGGCCGCAGTGGATAGTAAGGAAATCTCACCTTGTCTGCCCTTCTTATATCCATTCTCCTCACTTTGATAAAAGTCAGTGTTCTGTGAGTGTGGATGTTAATTCATGTTTCCCGATAGAGTATCATCATTAAACACCACGCTATTTGTGCTAACAATAACGGTAAAGATCACACTATACATTGTAATAAATCACAGATCATTTTTCTACCCCATGTGCGGAGGGAGGGTGTCTGATCGATAGAAGATTTTCGTGTCTAGCCACTGTTTTGACCAACATGGCCCTTCTGTCTGTCAAACCGTCACGTGACGACACACTATTACACACTAAAGGTGATGAATGGCATTTTTATTTTCTCGCCATTTAACTTCTTGTGTTATTAGAAAATTGCGTGCAACATGCTTTTGGTACAAACTGTACGACATATGACCTATCTGTGTATGGCTGTAAAGCACCCCTGTGCTATCCCAACGAGGTTAGTTTCACAATCGATTACAAATACAAATATCATTCCATGTATTTTCCAAATAAAGTATAATGTTGCTAAGAAAGAAGTTAACTTCCGCTTTCATCTGTCATGTACTTCAAGTTTGTATTTTGTAGTTTTTGCTGAGGTGATTGATATGCTTTCATTTTTATTTCTTTCGTTTCGTTTCTCTTTGAAGCTACAACGTTGTTCCTCGGTTTGGATGTACATGTAATGAGCATGTCTGCAGTTACGTTATAATCTAATAACGCTTTCTGGCGAAACACATGAATCAATTATTTCAAACATATATAATCTTGTTTTCATTCGTGTTTTACAAACATCATATTATAATTGTCCTGGAATGTATTTTGTAATTTGGGAATTAAGATAAAACCCAAGCTGCCAACTCACTGATAGACAATTCATAATAAATGACGACTACCTAAATGGGATATATTAGGGAACAACCAACTAAATGAAAAATAGACCTTCGAAATGAGCCCAGGATATAATTTTGATAATTAATCCAGATTGAAATTTAGGTTCAAAATATCGATTTTGATAATTAATTGGTAAAATATTAGAATTTTAGGATTTTATTGCAACTTGCACCTTATTTCAAAATGGCTACCCAGGTTTGAGCTGAAGGACCCAAACTTTTGTTCTTTCCAGTGTTATATGAGGACCTAAACTTGAAGTATAGAACACAATCGCTAAATATTCAGCTATTTTAGTAATACATTACAAAACTATAACAAACTCTAATACTGTCTGTGTTCTATGTTTAATTACTTATTTGGTTAGTGCCTATTCCAGATAGCACTACCAGGTATTATTTTGAGTCCATGTGATGAATGTATCTTGAACAATGACAGTGCACTAATTGGATACACTAAATTCTTAATGTCATATATAAATGGTTTGAATAAAAAAAAAAAACTTTTCCATTAAAGCTTTGATATTTTATTCAAAATTTTTCTGGTCATCCAAACACATCTAATATTGCTATAGAATAGACCAAGTACTATGTAATGTCGCGGGCAAGTAGTTCTTTCTATGAGGAGACGACACCGAACAAGTAAGTTTAAAATACGATGTGGATGATTCTCTCCTCAGACTCGATGTGTGGGCACACGTGGATCCATCAAATTAAGTCGTCCAAGATTTGTCATGCCTCCATAGCATGACGATCCTACTTGGAAGTGTAGTATTGCAAATATATACAATACGTTTAGGAGTCCGTGGACAAGTCGTTCACCGAGAAAAGGTATCAAAGGGAATTCCGTGTTTAAGGCAGTAAAGCAGCTTCCAAGTATCTGTATATCCTTTATCATATACATGGTGTTACCTTAAGGATGTACTCCTCTGAGAAGTCAACATTTTCTTGTATTTAACTTTATTTCTCATATAGATTTTTGGAAAGAGGAGTTCATACCATGAAAGAAAATGAAAGAAAAAACAAATGTCCGTGTGCTCGTTTTTGAGGTACTGTCACTCAAAGATACCAGGTTGACAAAATATTGGATTTTATGGGAATTTTGCCGTTTTGACCATATACACAAGAAATTAAAGCCATAATTTCCTAATGAGGTGTTTGATATGTATTAATGCTTGTAGAATTTATTTTCCAGTAGTCTTCTTTCAATGGGTTATTTCTTTAAAAAATCTGCTAAAGTTAGAACTGTAATTTTTTGACAAAATTTGCAACTGGCAACTTGCTACAGATATTGATAGATTGTATTTGAAAATCTCATAACTTCTTTGATCTTTGTCGAAACGAGACTTCAACGGGACTGAAACCTCAGAAGAATGCATCCTTAAGGAAGTCTTATTGTCACTTTGATTGACTAGTAAAGGATACTCACTACTTCAAATTGTCACCAATCGCCAGTTCGAGGATAACGTCGGTTGTTTTGGTGGTATTCGCAAATTTAGCTTAGTACTGTTTACGTTTTAACTATATGTGGAACTCTATGTAACTTACAGAAACATACATTTGACGCTAATTAATCTTTAATTTGTTGGGGATATATTTTTCATTTGGCTCCGAGACTAATTTCATTTTTTTTTCTTTGCCAACTGATAATGACTTTATTTTACGTCATCTTTGATCATCATGATCATCGAGTCTGGTTTCATAAAATACCAGTGCAACTAATGCATTTGTACTTATCGCTGATGTGCCTAATCGTATCAGGATTAAAGGACTGACTTATACACTCAATCAAAATCCATTCCATTAGAGTCAACTGTCAAAAACCGCCATTTGAGAGATACAGAATGTTGAATATATTAAGGTTTCTTTGTTGATACCACATTGTGATATAAGTCAGTACTTCTCCGAGTACTTTCTGATCCTATTGTTGTCACCCAATGTCAGATTGTTGCTTGTCCCAGATATAGACTTGTGTAGCGGCTGTAATAAAGGACTACGAGTGCATGGCTTTCACGTCTTTCAGCTTTCTGTCTTATTTGACTTGAAGACTTTGCTAGTCTCTTCCCAAAGCTCTATTTTACTTCCATTTGTACATTTGTGGCTTTGGCACATCACATTTTGTTATTTCTTTTTTTAACAAATACTTAAACATTCGTTTTTAGAACAGAAATACATCTTCAAATACATGATTTGTTCTTTTGTTTTGCATATTACTGAGTTACTTCCCTTGCGGGAATGTATTCATTGTTATGATAACGTTTTGTGAGAGAAATTCACATCTTTTTCTCTGAAAAGAATGACGTTACGCTCGCAAACAGATGGCGCCACAATCGATATGATGCTGTGTAATAATCAATGATAGTGAGTATCATCAATATGTTTGCCCTCCCGCGTTCAGCCCTATAACTCATTCTATCCACCAATATTTGTGCCCTCCCTAGTTCAGTTATATACCTGATTCTATAGTTATCTAGATACCGACAATATTTGTGCCCTCCCTAGTTCAGGTCTATACCTGATTCTATAGTTATCTAGATACCAACAATATTTGTGCCCTCCCGAGTTCAGATCTATACCTGATTCTATAGTTATCTAGATACCAACAATATTTGTGCCCTCCCGAGTTCAGATCTATACCTGATTCTATAGTTATCTAGATACCAACAATATTTGTGCCCTCCCGAGTTCAGATCTATACCTGATTCTATAGTTATCTAGATACCATCAATATTTGTGCCCTCCCGAGTTCAGATCTATACCTGATTCTATAGTTATCTAGATATCAACAATATTTGTGCCCTCTCGAGTTCAGATCTATACCTGATTCTATAGTTATCTAGATACCAACAATATTTTTGCCCTCCCGAGTTCAGATCTATACCTGATTCTATAGTTATCTAGATACCATCAATATTTGTGCCCTCCCGAGTTCAGATCTATACCTGATTCTATAGTTATCTAGATACCAACAATATTTGTGCCCTCCCGAGTTCAGATCTATACCTGATTCTATAGTTATCTAGATACCATCAATATTTGTGCCCTCCCGAGTTCAGATCTATACCTGATTCTATAGTTATCTAGATACCATCAATATTTGTGCCCTCCCGAGTTCAGATCTATACCTGATTCTATAGTTATCTAGATACCAACAATATTTGTGCCCTCCCCAGTTCAGCCCTACACCTGATTCTATCCATCAATATTTGTGCCCTCTCGAGTTCAGTCGTACACCTGATGCTGCCATTGATTAAGTAATAGGTCAGGGCTATACATTATCTGACACATTATCGGATGTGACAGATGGAATGGAAGTGCCTAAATCTAGGTCAAGTAATGTGTATCAAGGGCCCATCTTCTAATCTGTGTGTGACCATTATTTTCATCCCTGCAGTGTAAAACCAATTATATATCTCTCCGGAAGAGAAATCTCTATTTTGCTATTGAAGACATTAGGAAAAACACACGACCGAAATTACATTTTTATGTTTCAGCGTTGACAAACGGATTTGCCCGATGTTTATTTTGTAATGAAGACTCCTTATTGCCTCTCTATTTCGATCGAGTCAAGAAAACAGATCGAGAGTTCACTTATCCTCATCAATAACAGCGTGTGTCTCCTGATATTGTATGGTACATTAACTATATCGAGCCATATTCTATAATCACTACACCCGTATGTTATAAAAAATTAAATTATATACATAAAAAAAAAATCAATGTCAAGTAAATGACAGGTCTTAATTTCTTATGTATTCTTACGCGTTCCTTTCTACACAATTGGCATTTAATTGGTCTACCTCAGAGTCACAATTTTAGAACTGATATGTAAACTCCTATCGAGCTTTAATAGGACAACACAGAACCTAGTGCAATTAAATCTATAAATCTTTCATATGTTTACATTTATTACGTCTTCATTAGCTGTTAAGCAACAACATCTGATGAACTTTTTTGTTTTTGTTTTTGGGATTTTTATTTATTTATTTATTTGGTCCTGAGTTGATTAACTCTTAAAACTTGACCACAAACATTCTTAAAAGTAAAAATGATAATAATACAAAAAACGTTTAATACAATCAGTTAAGTTTCACCAGTACCGAATAGGGCTTTAGAGCTTTCCTCATCCATCGGCGCCTAGCCTTTGTGTTATAGACGTCATAACCAGATAGATAGAGTCAGTCTACGACAAATCGATTACACAGTCCATCAACTGCACATTTAAATAAAACGTTCCGGGAAAATTCACAGTACGGTAAATTTTATTAGCCAATGTAAATCGTAGTCAGATCCAGATCGCGAATCAAAGTCGACTAAACGTTTGAAATTATAACATCTGAGATTGAAATAAAGTGTTCGGTAGGTTTGTTGTTATTTTAGTAGATTTTACTACATTGAATGTTAGAGTAATCAATTTATCAAAATGACTTGATTCAGGACAATTTACATTTCACAATAGTGACAAATAATTGCCATTGTATATTCGTATATGTGTGTATATTGAAACAGAAATAAAACGAAATATTTTTAAAAACAAACGCTTATTATTTCATATTGCACTGCGATTTTTGTATCGGTAGCGGTCAACAAAGTAAATTATATTTTGTCAGGATGTCTCGATTTAATTCACCGATGAATTTAAAAAACGTGATGAACTACCATATATAGCCAGATATTGCCGCGGGTATTATATTTCAGCGGGTATGATATTTCCGAGGGTAATATTTCCACGGGTATGATATTTTTGCGATTTGGTCTTCGACGTGATCACGAAATTTTGATCTGTGAAATAATAAATATCGGTTGGCTTATACCCTTGAAGCCAAATTGCGAAATTGTGATTCGCTGAATTGAATTTTCCTTGTTTTTGATCTATGGCAAGAATGTTGACACTTCGATATCTATATTTTGACAATATCAAAATTACAATTAGTTGATTGGTTGTTTGAAACTTTCATCTCATCAACTACGATTATAATTACATGGCGTAACATGATTCGGGTGTAACAGAAAATGTCTAAAGGGTAAACGATTTACTGACAAGTGACGTCATACATCATCGTAAAGTAGCAAATTAAACGTTCCATTCCCGCAAATGGTTACAGCAATTATATTTAGAATCATGCATGTCGGTCTAACGTAAACTCGTATCTCCTTTCTTGTATATGCTCATCACAGTTATAGCTCTGATGACCCGTGTAAACGTTTTGGTGACCATGATTAGTCGACACCAATCACACAGCTACAAAGGGCTCAAAGCGTTCAAATGAAGCATGATGTTGGTAAAGTTTGCTGCGTTCAAATGTTTCAATAACTGTCATCTCACAGTAAGCAGAATTAATCTGTCGTAACACTAAGCATTGAGGAGCTCACTGGGATAACCATGTCAGTAGTAGTGTCAGTTCTGTTCAATCAATCCTTTCCTTCCGTGGCAAAACTTACTTCCAATTACTTGAATTAATGGCAATTTACATTTAGTTTATTTGCTGAAGTGTGTCTGCTAAGATACAGAAGGTATCACTATTAAAATCCTTACCTACAATTTTTTTTCGCGTTTATATTTTGAATACAGTAAATTCGTTAGGATTGAAGATTTGATTCTTTTTTACAAAGCTTCATAGTTTTAGTTGACACCATGATAAAGAAAACATTTTCTTTATGCAGTAAAATTTGACAATAATATGAACCAGGAAGAAAAGATAAATATGAATTTGATAAAGGACGAGCATCAGTATGTAACATCTGATTCCACACGTAGTGTTCAGACACGGTGTCGTATCGTACTATCTCCTCTCATACATTGTCAAACACAGGAAGTCATTTTAACCACTAAAGGCACACTCTGTATTAAATTTACTTTTTATAACCATAAACGGAGTGTTTTTATCTGTTCATTACGAGGAGACAACCTCACTACTCTACTATCGTGTATCCTCGACAGTAGATAATAAGTACCTTCCACATCTCTGTTAGGATATGACAATAATAAAGATAAGATATCCAAGTCATTCAGGTAAAGCTTATGATACAGTAAAATCATAGAATAAGGTGGTATCTATGGGTACGACATATGAAAACTATAAATTTGGAATGCTTATATCTTGGAGGCAAGTTGTTCAACCAAATAAGCACTCAGATATGAAACTGAGAAACAATGAATTGACAATTGTGTAAGTACTTTTATAGTAATGATTCAGATCGCGTGATATGGCACGAACAACAAGAACGAGACATGATCCTGTCACTCAGGAAACCGGATATTTGATCGTGCTTTTAGAGCGCCTAAGCGGCTTCGTACGTGTAAAACGGAAGTTGACATGTTCCTCTAGGAACTATTTCCCTGTGCAACCATGTTCTCGCTGATGAATTGGGCTAAAATAATATATTTGTGCAAAGAACTTCCGTTGCGATAACGCCATGACGTTGTAGTGACAGAACGGAAATGTATGAGGCTTTGGTAGTTTTTAAGGTAGTGCCAATTACATTACGTATAAATAATTCCTTTTACTACAAATATAAGATGTACTGTTAAAGCGATACAGAATCACAAGAGTGTATATATATATCGGTTACTTGGCACAAATATATTTGTCATTCATGTAGTTATTGGATGGCCCTTGACAGCTGTAACAGTGATTGCCTAGACTAACATTATATAGAAAAAAATAGCTTCTGTACAGCTCTATAATTGTTGTTGGACTCCTGACCTTCTATGAAAAATACAAGCTAATACTAAACAAATATGAAATGATGAAATTTCTTCGATGCCCTTATTTAGTTATTATATCTTCAAACAAATAAACGCTCGCCTCAATCGTTTTATCTTCTGATTGATTGCATCTAACCATTGTTATTTGATAAAACCTCTTTTGTATGTATATATCATTGATTTTACGCCCCTGGGTGTTACCTTTACAAATAAAGACAGCGTACTAGTAATGACGTCATTTGAGTAGTAAAATCTAATATTGTCTCGTTAATAATTTAACACTACCGGTATAATTAGACTGTTCTTATTACTAGTTACCCTAATCACAGGACGGCTATTCAAGCGTATCCATGTTCAGCCGTTTTGTTTGATAATGCAGTTCCCTGTATGACTATATGGTACATGAATTAAGAATGAACGTCCCACACGATAACATCAAAGTATGATTCCCAAAGGGACGTGGCGCACGACACAGGATTTATAATGTATGCTTATGGAATAAATAGTCTCTCAAGTAGTTATCGGGAACATAGCATGAATAAAATTTCAAATTCTGCATTGGGTACTCATGTATTCATCGACTTCTGCTTTTGTAATACCGGTTCTACCGTATATTATATGGGAGCTTATATTGTCAATTATCTTGTCAATAAATGTCGTGTTCTAGTTTGAAATAAATAAATAAAAAAACTGTTCTACCGTATATTATATGGGAGCTTATTTTGTCAATAAATGCCATGTTAAACATATTACCACACTGTCTTATATTCTTATACATTACAACTTATACTTGTAGAAAAGGGAAATAACTAATATATAATGTGAGTGGTAACTACAAAACTACACACTATAAGACTAATTAATACACAATACGTTTCATGTTCTTTAGTCTAACTTTCATACAAAGTGAAATGTCCGGTAATGTCCAGTAACAGTTGTTGTAATAACTGTATTAACTTCCAAATTAATAATCCTTGATGTCACTTCCAATATTCCCGATCACACCATGTTTGTTTAATACCCATTTCTAAAATGCAATTAATTTAAGTCTCTCTGCTCTCAAGGACACCAGTTTCAGAAACACAATCCTTCATTTGAACACATAAAAGAGAAGGAAACGAGATTTTTATTTACGTTTTACTCTTTTCGAATTTCACTTTTCGCCTAAATGTTTAAATGACAACGTAACCATTTATCACAAGTCTCCATGGAAACGAACACTAACTTAGTGTCAAACAATGCACAAACTGGCGATCAAGTATTTACAGCGATAACTTATTCAATTATGAACAAATGACAGCGGCTTCAACTTACCTGCCAGTTAGTGTAACCAAGCAATAGTGATTGTAACTTAGAAGCAATAATAACAAGTGTAACCTAGCAACAGTGGCTGTAACTTAGCAGCAATAATAACAAGTGTAACCTAGCAACAGTGACTGTAACTTAGCAGAAATAATAACAAGTGTAACCTAGCAACAGTGGCTGTAACTTAGCAGCAATAATAACAAGTGTAACCTAGCAACAGTGACTGTAACTTAGCAGAAATAATAACAAGTGTAACCTAGCAACAGTGGCTGTAACTTAGCAGAAATAATAACAAGTGTAACCTAGCCACAGTGACTGTAACTTAGCAGCTAATAACAAGTGTAACCTAGCAACAGTGGCTTGTAACCTAGCAACAGTGCATGTAACTAAGTAGTAATAATAATAATATAATAAGTGTAACCTTGGAACAGTAGCTATAACTTATTGGCAAAAATAACGAGTGTAGACCAGCATAAGTGCATTTAACTTAGACTGAATGACTTTAAATATAGTCACACACCTATGTAATACCATATAAGGAGAACCTGTAGAAGGACGTCAGGATATCTGAGATAGTTTTGTTTAACATAATGTTTTGTTTCCATATCGGTAATAGAAATATCATATCAGTGCCTGGTTAACTGGATATCGTATAGAAAGCATTAGTGCAAATAGGACACAGACTGTTGGCAGCTAAATATAGTTTTCAGTTACCAACTCAATTGGTTGTGAGCGTACTTTTAAACACTTATGCAATTCGAAACAGTTTCTTCATTTACTTTTAAAAACAGCCGAAACGCAAACACATGCTACCAGCAACATGATGCAATTATCCTTATTCCACGTTTAATAGCTTACAAAAATGTCATGTCAAGCTGTCATTGAAACATGTTACTGCAAACATTTCGTCAAATTGATTGCAAATTGATTTCACAGATTTTACACTGTAATTATTCATACCTGTATATGTGTATATTGTTTCGGTATCAAACAAAATAGTTTGGATAATGATATCAAATAATATTTCATTTCTCAGTGATTATGAAAACTATAAATGTTAATAATGTGACGGCTTGATTTGGATATCTACGTTGAAAAACGATTTAGACAATAAAAGCAAACTACAACAGGAAATTAAACTCTTGATACAAAATAAGCATCTATTGTATAAGAAAGTATCGTGCAAATGCTACAGGTGCTCCGGAGGTGTTAGCGGTTCATCGACATTTTAAACATTACAGATTATGGTCAAATTCTTGTAATGTCAGCTTCAGGAAACAATAATCGACTGCGTATTAATGTGCACCGCAGGGACAAGCAATGTGTCGCAATACAGCTGTATAAGTTACATTAATACATATAAAGGTATTGGCGTATTAATTACAATTACAGTAGAACATACGCAGTGGATATATGGTTAGGCAAAAAATGCTAATTGAGTCGCCATGATCTACGATGTTATTAAAGTAAAAAGAATGTCACCCTATTTGGCCGCCTTTATAATTATTCATTTGTTAACGTAAGTGGTCGATGTTACAATACTACACATTTTCAATGTAGACATATTTGCTTCAATGAAAAATCGCGGTTGCTATATTCGTTTCTGTTGTTCGCTTCGACCATGCCCTTGAAGACGTTACCTTGTCGTGCCAAACTCTCGTCATATTGCATGACTTTTCATTATACTTACATTCCAGCTGTGTATAAATCAGGTGTGCACGGCTAGTTTTTATCCTTGACTTCAAACAAACGGTTTCGTGATTTAATCTAGATTGTGGAGAAATGTCCACACATATCGAACCTGATGACCTTAATACATAATGATAGAGATTTGTTTATCTAGTTGGTATCTATTACAAAAACCATCCTTTTGTTGACTGGGACGATAAATTTCCATCCCTTTGTTAACCGATACGAAAACGTTTCATCCATTTATTAGCCGATTTGATACAGTTCCATTTTGTTGTTGACCGGTGCGATAACGTTCCATCCTTTTATAGACCGGTACGATAACGTTCCATCCTTTTATAGACCGGTACGATAACGTTCCATCCTTTTATAGACCGGTACGATAACGTTCCATCCTTTTATAGACCGGTACGATAACGTTCCGTTATTTTTTTTTAGATAAGATAATATTTTAAGACAGTAATTCGTTGCATATGTACTGCTAACAAAATGATGTATTGACATTAATCGATAGTTTTGAAATCAGTTCACATAACACAGAATAATATGGGTTTTAGAAAGATTTGTTGTTTCCATAGTGTTGAAAAAAAGCTTATATAATCGTATTGCTACACATATCGAACCTGATGACCTTAGTACATAATGATTGAGATTTGTTTATCTAATTAGTATCTATTACAAAACCCATCCTTTTGATGACTGGTACGATAAATTTCCATCCCTTTGTTAACCGATACGATAACGTTTCATCCATTTATTAGCCGATTTGATACCGTTCCATTATTTTGTTGACCGGTGCGATAACGTTCCATCCTTTTATAGACCGGTACGATAACGTACCATCCTTTTATAGACCGGTACGATAACGTTCCATCCTTTTATAGACCGGTACGATAACGTTCCGTTATTTTGTTTTCTATCTTTTTTTTTAGATAAGATAATATTTTAAGACAGTAATTCGTTGCATATGTACTGCTAACAAAATGATGTTCAAATCATTAATCGATAGTTTTGAAATCAGTTCACATAACACAGAATTATATGGGTTTTAGAAAGATTTGTTGTTTCCATAGTGTTGAAAAAAAGCTTATATAATCGTATTGCTGGTATTAGAAATGCTTGTTTTATTAAAGAACGACTACATTTGAAACCAATACTTTCATCTTTTAATGCGCTTGAAATTAAGTTACCTATCACCATCCCTGATATTTAATGCGTTTGAAGCTGAGTTACCTATTACAATTCCTGATATTTAATACGTTTGAAGCCAAGTTATCTATCAACATTCCTGATTTTTAATGCGTTTGAAGCCAAGTTACCTATCACCATCCTGATTTTTAATGCGTTTGAAGCCAAGTTACCTATCACCATTCCTGATATTTAATGCGTTTGAAGCTGAGTTACCTATTACAATTCCTGATATTTAATACGTTTGAAGCCAAGTTATCTATCACCATTCCTGATATTTAATGCGTTTGAAGCTGAGTTACTTATTACAATTCCTGATTTTTAATACGTTTGAAGCCAAGTTACCTATCATCATTCCTGATTTTTAATGCGTTTGAAGCCAAGTTACCTATCACCATTCCTGATATTTAATGCGTTTGAAGCTGAGTTACCTATTACAATTCCTGATTTTTAATGCGTTTGAAGCCAAGTTACATATCACCATTTCTTATATTTTTGTCGCCTGTTTTTTTTTTTTTTTGTTGTTGTTGTTGTTGTAAATGACTCTCTCATCAGACTTTATTAAAATCATTTTTTTAGTTCAATACAAAGATAACCAAAAACCCACATAGACTCGCGGAAAAGATTAATTCACTCGTATTGTTAATTACCATGCTTTATTGCTACGTTTTATACCATGCATCGCCCTTGAAACACCATTATCTTATCTATGTCTAGATGAGTTGGCGCTAAACATCCCCGATATACAATTATAAGCGTTACATTGTGTAGTCTAAGGGTCTGTTACAATTCCAACCACCAATGTGTCTTTGTTAGTGTAAACAAACGGGGGAATACCTACCGCCGTATAAATCACAACAAACCGTGATTCACGTAACTCGTACTTGGTGACATGCGGGGAACCTGGTGCCGCGATAAACACTAAACTGACCTTGATCCGATACGTTCATACATCCTTACATCAAACGTCAGAGTTACCGACAAGTGTTTCGTACGCCGAGGGACTAAAGTGACTAAAGTAAGTTCCAAGGAACGTTCTAAATTAGGCTTAGACGTTGTAGTGTTGAATGACATTTGAAGGAACGAAATAGGCCTGATTTATGCACAAACTTTGCTGTATAATAATTTGGCAAAGGTACATTGGTACTTTGTCCCTTTTCTGTTGCGTAGATATATCCAACAGGAAATCTGAGTGATATCGAGTGGTGTTTTTAAATTAAATGTTACAATATGAACATTTAACACTTCCTTGTTTCTTTCTATTTTTTTCTGTTATATTTTTGTTTTTTAATACTTACTTACGATATCTTTCTTATTTTACATTTATGAAATCTTTTAACATAGTGTAACCTGTGAAACTGTTCTGGAGTGAAACAGTGTCCTCTTCAACAGGTTTGCTATCGGTTGTCTGTCACATTTTACAATACGTAAATTTGCATTCCATACATATACATATTAATTGAAAGGTAATAAAGTATGCCAGAGTAGGCATTGCAATATATAAATATCCAGGCCTGGGTAGTGCCGGACAAGGTCATAGTCCGTCTAGGAACTGACATGATAGTCTATATCTTCAATACGTTATGACGTATTCTTTATCTCGCATCCCTAGGGAAATGACTGATCTCTACATGACGGTCTTTCCACTGTTATTGAAGTTGATATATATGGCGACCCACTTCCAGTCAATATCTCTTCATTACTTTTTACCTATATTTGAATATCTTACTATAAACGGGGGTGATTGATAAGATGTTCGTTGTAAAATGGTTAGTTCTAAAGATAGATGGACAGAATGACCTGATACATATTTCGTTTGGCGAAGAGTTGGAGCGGCTAAGAGCTCACAACTACATGTGTACTCATACCGAAATGGAATAACTACGCAAAACAAACTTGTCGACAACTACCCGGAACGAAACCAAAACGCTACAACTCCAAAGGAAACCAACACATTACCACTCGGAAGGAAACAACACATCACTACTCCAAAGGAAACCAACACATCACCACTCCAAAGAAAACCAATACATAAACACTCCCAAGAAAACCAACCCACCACCACTTCCAAGGAAACCAACACATCACAACTACCAAGGAAACCAACACACTAACACTCCCAACACATTACAACTACCAAGGAAACCAACACACTAACACTCCCAAAGAAACAACGAAGACTCTACACTCCGAAGGAAACCAACACACAACCATTCCCACCCAAGGAAGTCAATACGTCACCATTCCCAAGGAAACCATCACACAACCACTTCCAAGGAAACCAACACATTACAACTCACCAGGAAACCATCACACAGCCACTCCCTATGAAACCAACATACAACCACTCCCAAGGAAACCAACACACTACTACTCCCAAGGAAACCGACACATCATCACTCCAAAGAAAACCAACATATCACCAGTCTCAAGGAAACCAACACATAAACACTCCCACTCAACACACAACCACCCGTAACGAAACCAACTCACAACCACTTCCAAGGAAACCAACGCATCACAAGGAAACCATTACACAACCTCTTCCAAGAAAATCAACACACAACCACTTCCAAGGAAACCAACATACAACCACTCCCAAGAAATGCCAACACATCATCATTCCTAAGGAACCCAACACATCATCACTTTCAAGAAAACCAACATATCACCACTTTCAAGGAACCCAACACATCATTACTCCCAAGAAACCCAACACATCATCACTCCCAAGGAAACCAACACACAATCACTCACAAGGAAACCAACACACAACCACTCCAAGGGAAACCAACACACTACCACTCCGAAGGAACCAAACACATCACAACTCCCAATGAAACAATTACGCCACCACCCCAAGGACAAAAACATATCATCACACACAAGGAAACGTCACGTTACCACTCCCAAGGAAACCAACATTCAACCACTCCCAAGGAAACCATTACATCACTTCTCCCAAGGAAACAAATACGTCAACACTCCTAAGGAAACCAACATCACTACTCCCAAGGAAACAAATACATCACCACTCCCAAGGAAACCATTATATCACTACTCCCAAGGAAACAAATACATCACCACTTCCAAGGAAACCAACATCACCACTCCCAAGGAAACAAATATATCACCACTCCCAAGGAAACCAGTATATCACTACTCCCAAGGAAACAAATACATCACCACTCCAAAGGTACCAACATCACTACTCCAAAGGAAACAAATACATCACCACTCCAAAGGTACCAACATCACTACTCCAAAGGAAACAAATACATCACCACTCCCAAGGAAACCATTATATCACTACTCCCAAGGAAACAAATACATCTACTCCCAATGAAACAAATACATCACCACTCCCAAGGAAACCAACATCACCACTCCCAAGGAAACCATTATATCACTACTCCCAAGGAAACGAATACATCATCACTCCCAAGGAAATCATTAAATCACTATTCCCAAGGAAACAAATACATCACCACTTCCAAGGAAACCATTATATCACTACTCCCAAGGAAACAAATACATCCCTACTCCAAAGGAAACAAATACATCACCACTCCCAAGGAAACAAATACATCACCACTCCTAAGGAAACAAACATCATCACTCCAAAGGAAACAAATACATCACCACTCCCAAGGAAACCAACATCACCACTCCCAAGGAAACAAATACATCACCACTCCCAAGGAAACCATTATATCACTACTCCCAAGGAAACAAATACATCACCACTCCCAAGGAAACCATTATGTCACTACTCCCAAGGAAACAAATACATCACTTCTCCCAAGGAAACAAATACATCACCACTCCCAAGGAAACCAGTATATCACTACTCCAAAGGAAACAAATACATCACCACTCCAAAGGTACCAACATCACTACTCCAAAGGAAACAAATACATCACAACTCCCAAGGAAACCATTATATCACTACTCCCGAGGAAACAAATACATCTACTCCCAATGAAACAAATACATCACCACTCCCAAGGAAACCAACATCACCACTCCCAAGGAAACCATTATATCACTACTCCCAAGGAAACGAATACATCACCACTCCCAAGGAAACCAACATCACCACTCCCAAGGAAACCATTATATCACTACTCCCAAGGAAACAAATACATCACCACTTCCAAGGAAACCATTATATCACTACTCCCAAGGAAACAAATACATCCCTACTCCAAAGGAAACAAATACATCACCACTCCCAAGGAAACAAATACATCACCACTCCCAAGGAAACAAACATCATCACTCCAAAGGAAACAAATACATCACCACTCCCAAGGAAACCATTATATCACTACTCCCAAGGAAACAAATACATCAGCACTCCCAAGAAAACCATTATGTCACTACTCCCAAGGAAACAAATACATCACTTCTCCCAAGGAAACCAGTATATCACTACTCCCAACGAAACAAATACATCTACTCCCAATGAAACAAATACATCACCACTCCCAAGGAAACCAACATCACCACTCCCAAGGAAACCATTATATCACTACTCCCAAGGAAACGAATACATCACCACTCCCAAGGAAACCAACATCACCACTCCCAAGGAAACTATTATATCACTACTCCCAAGGAAACAAATACATCACCACTTCCAAGGAAACAATTATATCACTACTCCCAAGGAAACAAATACATCCCTACTCCAAAGAAAACAAATACATCACCACTCCCAAGGAAACAAATACATCACCACTCCCAAGGAAACAAACATCATCACTCCAAAGGAAACAAATACATCACCACTCCCAAGGAAACCATTATATCACTACTCCCAAGGAAACAAATACATCACCACTCCCAAGAAAACCATTATGTCACTACTCCCAAGGAAACAAATACATCACTTCTCCCAAGGAAACCAGTATATCACTACTCCCAAGAAAACCATCATCACCACTCCCAAGGAAACCAACATCACCACTCCCAAGGAAACCTACATCACCACTCCCAAGGAAACCAACATCACTACTTCCAAGGAAACAAATACATCACCACTTCCAAGGAAACCAGTATATCACTACTCCCAAGGAAACCAACATCACCACTCCCAAGGAAACAAACATCACCACTACCAAGGAAACAAACATCACCACTACCAAGGAAACAAACATCACTACTCCCAAGGAAACCAGTATATCACTACTCCCAAGGAAACCATCATCACCACTCCCAAGGAAACCAACATCACCACTCCCAAGGAAACCAACATCACCACTCCCAAGGAAACCAACATCACCACTCCCAAGGAAACCAACATCACCACTTCCAAGGAAACCAGTATATCACTACTTCCAAGGAAATAAATACATCACCACTTCCAAGGAAACCAGTATATCACTACTCCCAAGGAAACCAACATCACCACTCCCAAGGAAACAAACATCACCACTCCCAAGGAAACAAACACATCACCACTTCCAAGGAAACAAATACATCACCACTCCCAAGGAAACCAACATCACCACTCCCAAGAAAACAATTACATCACCACTCCCAAGGATACAAATACATCACCACTAGCAAGGAAACAAATACATCACCACTCCCAAGGAAACAAATACATCACTACTCTCAAGGAAACCAACATCACCACTCCCAAGGAAACAAATACATCACCACTCCCAAGGAAACCAACATCACCACTCCCAAGAAAACAATTACATCACCACTCCCATGGAAACTAACACATCACCACTTCCAAGAAAAACAACACACAATCATTCCCGAGGAAACCACCACACTACAATTAGAAATGTAACAAAGCCCACTTCCACACGAGTGGGATATTATCAGTATAATACAAATAAGATATTTACCACCAACCCATACATGTATAAGACGTTCACGAATACCCCTTTCAGATGAAGGAGGAATCGTGTTGTTTAGTATCTTTGATTATATTGCTAACGACTTATATGGCGATTTCCAATACCAAGGGTAAAAAATAGTTTTAAATGCAGTCCCTTAGTATTCAAATCCCGATATAGTGCTAAGAGAAATTCTTACACCGAGAAGTTATGAAAACTAACGCTTCTAAGATTTTGAGCTTTTAATTGTGTTGTCTCATGGCAGCCATTTAAACTAACGAAAATTGCTAAAGAACAAACATTTCATGTTATAAAGTATGGGATAAAACAAATCTCATAAAATCACAAGTTTTATTAAATTTTCACTGATTTATAATGAGTTTCATTAAGGTCTACTATAATCAAGTTTTAGAGAAACATAAGTATCATTTCTACAACTAATGTACTTCGAGAAAAAACCATAAACAGTCGTCTGTTAGTTAAATCAAATAGTGTTAAAAGTCCCTTTTGATTTATCATGCCCCTCGTTTACTGTAACCCAGACTTATATATTATGTTTAATTGAATAATGGAAATACAGAGCTATAATGAAAACAAATTGTCACTGCTCGTACCGCACCATAAGGGGAATTGATATGAATATCAGATGTGTGTGCCTCTCTTCTCTACATAACAGAGCCTGAATTATGTCGTTCAATAGGTGCTAGAACTGTCAGTTACTGGAGACATACAACCAATCTGTGATAGTGGAAACATATAACTGTTGAATGGTAAATATGATTGTAAATTGACTCATATTCTTTGGATAGTTATATGTATAACAGCGCAAGACAGAGACTATATAGACATCATAAATTAGTAGAGAACTTTGTACGGTTCTATAAG
The DNA here is from genome assembly GCF_041381155.1 of Argopecten irradians. Classification (NCBI taxonomy): domain Eukaryota; kingdom Metazoa; phylum Mollusca; class Bivalvia; order Pectinida; family Pectinidae; genus Argopecten; species Argopecten irradians. The sequence goes on along the minus strand of NC_091134.1, from coordinate 29,648,998 downwards.
CGTGCATACGAACATCTCGTGATGAAGAGATTGTTATTGGATATCACATTAGGAGAGATGTCTTTTGGTTTGTTGTTGCGCTGAGCGTGTTTGCACGTGAATATTTTAACAAGCACGTTGCCATTAATTAGTGTTTTACGTAATTAAGGTAATTCCCATGTCGCTGCTTTAATTGTCAGTGCTTAATTAATTAATTAATTGATTAGTACATAGAAGTACAAGGTGTAACTCGTGATTATCGTTTAATTTCAACCATTGTGTTCAGTAATAACTAATTAATAGCGAGCACTGTGACATAACATTTTTTTATCTAACGGTAATAATAAAACTATAACAATACATTTGAAAGAATGGTAAACCGTTAAGTAACAATACATCTGATAGAAATAAGCAATTAAGTAACAATACATCAGATGAAAATAAACAATAATCTAACATTACATCTGATGGAAATAAAAAAAAAAGAAACAATACATCTGATGGAAATAAACAATTGAGAAACAATACATTAGATGGAAATAAACAATAAAGTAACATTACATCTGATGGAAATAAACAATTACGTAACAATACATCTGATGGAAATAAACAATAAACTACCATTACATCTTATTGAAATAAACAATAAAGTAGCATTACATCTGATTGAAATAAACAATAAAGTAACAATACATCTGATGGAAATTAACAATAAACTAACATTACATCTTATTGAAATAAACAATAAAGTAACAATACATCTGATGGAAATAAACAATCAAGTAACAATACATCAGATGGAAATAAACAATAAACTACCATTACATCTTATTGAAATAAACAATAAAGTAGCATTACATCTGATTGAAATAAACAATAAAGTAATAATACATCTGTGGAAATAAACAATTAAGAAACAATACATCTGATGGAAATTAACAATAAACTAGCATTACATCTTATTGAAATAAACAATAAAGTAACAATACATCTGATGGAAATTAACAATAAAGTAACATTACATCTTATTGAAATAAACAATAAAGTAATAATACATCTGTGGAAATAAACAATTAAGAAACAATACATCAGATGGAAATAAACAATAATCTAACATTACATCTTATTGAAATAAACAATAAAGTAATAATACATCTGATGGAAATAAACAATAAAGTAATAATACATCTGATGGAAATAAACAATAAAGTAACATTACATCTGATGGAAAAAAAATAAGAAACAATACATCTGATGGAAATAAACAGTAATGTAACATTACATCTTATGGAAATAAACAATAAAGTAATAATACATCTGATGGAAATAAACAATAAAGTAACATTACATCTGATGGAAAAAAAATAAGAAACATTACATCTGATGGAAATAAACAATAATCTAACATTACATCTTATGGAAATAAACAATAAAGTAACAATACATCTGATGGAAATAAACAATTGAGAAACAATACATCTGATGGAAATAAACAGTAATGTAACATTACATCTTATGGAAATAAACAATAAAGTAATAATACATCTGATGGAAATAAACAATAAAGTAACATTACATCTGATGGAAAAAAAATAAGAAACAATACATCTGATGGAAATAAACAGTAATGTAACATTACACCTGATGGAAATAAATAATATAGTATCAATACATCTGATGGAAATAATCAATAAAGTAATAATACATCTGAAAGAATGGTAAACAATTAAGTAAAAATACATGGGATGGAAATAAACAATAAAGTAACAAACGTATGCAAATTTAAAAGAAAATGAGACTTAACACATAGTATAAGAATATTATTGGTTTGGTAACAATTTCTAATGTCAACCTGACGAAGACAACTGCGATAAGGTTACCTTTAGAACTACACCATCAATATTTAGTCATGTATCTAGTCTTTATGATTTGTACATATATTAATAGCGCAATTATAATTCACTATCTGTCGTCCATATGAGACTTATTAGGATAGGTTCTCTTTCATACGATTTGAAATGCTATGATCGTTTAGATGGACATATTGATAGCAGATTCATTGATTGCAGTTAGTCATCGTCCATCTACTTATGATAACCTTCGTTTTACCTATTGTCTTAACAAGTACACTTTCCTGAGATATCAATGTGCGTGGGTTGAAGTCGCAGTTTCTTCCTTCATACGTCACCAGCAGATCTACCTCGTTTACAAAGGCAAGCATTGTCTATTGCAAAGGGCCTTAAAGTAATAGCGGAGAGGCCTGCGGCGTCCCAGCAGTGCGTTATATTACCGACTCCGGCAGCGGCTGGCTTTACCTACCATACACTAGACTAGAGGAGAGATTAGTGTGGAAGGACTTGTCAATTGCGTAAGACAACACTACGTTCTAGATGTAAAGCCCGAGTGTTCTGCACTTAGGCATTAATTTGGAACCAAATAAAGCAATACATTATTTAACCCGCGTGGTAATTTCCCATGATGTATTCTACGTAAATAGTCAAATGTTAGATCGCAAACGTATCGATTGCCTTACTGACTTCTTTATACGGCTAAAAAAAATTGTTAGTTTTTTTTTGCATCTATCTTATCTGCATTTTGAATGTACATTGTCTTATATCAAACTTTAAACTAAATCAAATCATGTTTACGTAATATTTGTATCTCATGCATTGCAATGTACTTTTTCCTGCCCAAATTTGATTTGTTTTTATTTCTGAAGTAATAAATTTCCATTAGAATATATCAAACCTGGATTTAAAACCGATATCCTGCTTGTTTATTAAAATAGTAAACTGACATGATCACATTCGCTTTTATCTTTGATTGGCGAGTACGAGACAGACAACCAGCTGTATTATATCTGATGTTAACACGTTTTCTTATCTTTCATGTAGTTTTCACCATTCCTGTCAAGACAATTACATGTTCATCTGGCAGAATATAGTCGTTGTATAACGTCAGATGACGTATGAGTATCTAACTAAGTATGCCAATGATAAGTTACCTAATCAAAGCATACATGTTTCTTATAACTAAATGTACCTATTTTTCATTTCCTTTTTTCTCGGTATTTTATTCTGTCTAATTTGAATAATGCTGCAGTCAGGACCTCAATAACAGGCATACATAGAAATATATAGAAAATACCCTATAGGAAAGTTTATTCCGTCAATTCGCTATAATCTAAATTTAACACCCACTTATAGTTGATTTTCATTTCTCAGTAAGCCTTTATCTCCCGTGCTAAGGTGTTTAAACCCCCTTCGGTAGATACCCCTGTGATGTGAATCCTCCAGTACATTCCCATTTATATTCATCAATGTGCATTACTCGTTCGAGTATTCCAGATTCTAGTATCCCACGAGACGATTGTCAATACAGATTTGTTTTGTTTTGAAGTGTTCACAAGGTGCATGTCGCTTTGTGATTCTTCGTCAGCTAATTGTTTAATGTTATTTATTTTTACTCGATACAACACGAGAAATGTTTCCACCATTCAGTGGAAGTAACTGTTTTGTTTTGTTTGGATTCTTCCTGCTTCCCATTCCTTTCCATTATACCTGACTTGCCCATTATGGCAAGCTATAACACCATGCGAAAACGTTTTATTTTTTTTATTTTTTTTTATTTTTTAATATCTTCGTTGTCTCTTATATGCATTTCATCGTAAACTTTGATTTTTGCATTGTTTTCTTGTGTGCACTTGTTTTATATCATTTGTCTTGTTTATACCTAGGCAAGGAACACATCATGGGATTGAAAATGATTTTGACAGGTAAAGTGTCTGGACATAGCATAGTTATGGTCGTGTAGGACTTTGTCAAAACCAAAACATAAGATACCACTGTTGTGTTTACATAGTGAAAATAAGACATTTCGGGAATACATTATTTATTAATACATTCTGTATGTTTGAATCGCCATTTTTATCTGGAACATTTGTAGTTGGAAATTTCGTAACAATAAGAAGAATCTTCATTTAAAATTACCCTATCTTTAACAACGATACAATTTTATTTGATAATGCAAATATATCAATATCATTATAGACCTAAACAAGAGCCTAAATCTTAGCATGTTAATGCATACATACGGCCTGGAATAGTTTTAAGGTTTCCATCTCACAAACATTTCTATAATTCGATATACTTAGAGTGACCCAATTTTGAATGGATATTTTTCAATACATAACGATGCCATAGTCTTGGATTTATTCAAGCAAGCAATAAACTGTTAACAAATCATAGTAAATAGGCGATATGCATGCAATTGAGATGGCATTAAGTAGAATGTCGTCCGCTATGGCTACAGGATTATTTATTTGTCACCCAAAAATTAAATAAAGCGTCTTTGTTGTTCTTTCCATCTTATGTCCATCCAGACTAACCCACAAAACCAAAGTTTCCATTGTAGATGAGGACATTCAACTTTAGATAAATAACCTGTTAAATGCATCAGCTATCTTATTGCACATTCCCTGTGTTTTAGTGTCAGATATACTGTATCGGGTCTTCAGGAAAACCACGATCATATACCAAAGTCGTTTTAAAGCGCTAAATCTTATTCTGTTTCATTAAAGAGAATTCAAAAACGTGCTTTACTGATGATTACAACATACATCTATATGTGTGTTTTTTTAATCCCGGGACATGGTTTTTTATGTTTAATATTCAAGGTAATTGATGTTTCTAACGATTTTATATCTATGAAAAATTTTGTTGGATATTTTTGAAAGTCGCTCTTAGTTTCTTTAAAATTGAGAACAGCGGTATTGTGCACTATATATGGTTTTTAGTTATATGTTTGATCAGTACATAATACATATATTTTAACACTTAATCAGTGGAGTGAGATGATTCACTTATATCAATAAGGTAAACGTATATATTTTACAGATACTATTGATTCAGGTTTTTAGCAGGAGCGTTGCGCTAAATTATACTCGTAGATTTTTAACACTATAATTAACGGGAATTCGCAAGTAAACATCTGACCTAACTTTCTAAATATAATTTTGGCGTTAAAAATTGATTGTGCCAAAATATGTTCGTTTACACCAGATGTTATCCATTACGCTTTATTTTGTAATTAGTTTTAATTAATAAACAAACAATTAAAGCAAGGTCGGTCAAATGAAATACGTTGTATTCCACCAAAAACGACGCCAACATGGTTTAACTGACTCTGTTTGATTCCTGGCCTTGAAAACACAATTTTAGAATGTATCTTCGCCAGTAATTGACAATGAAGTGACAGGTTGACTGCTACTGGGCCTCTGATAGACAGTTCTCGTGATGTTCCAGATATAAAAATGTTCTCGGATTTTCCCGCAATACTAAAATGGGTTTATCCAAAACTATCAAGGTTTTTTTTATAGATTGGTATATTGTTTTTGGTACCAGTTACAAAATAACGATACCTTTGTTTTCTACAATAAAATATCATTTGTCATTTGATTATTCAAAATAAAGTCGAACCAATGAAGAAAATAAAAGCTGACGTCGGTACACAAATGCCGGTTTGAACGGGAACGTTAATAAGGCAAAAGGCAAATTAGCAAGAAAAATAATTGTAAGAAAAAAAAACTATTGGAATAGGAAAAATAATAATGATAACAACAAAAATAAACAGATAAAACATGGACCAGAACTACTGTATATGTTGTTTTAAAATTCTCTGTATTCGATATCACAGTTCACACCGCCACGCCGTTACTGACTTCATAGTTTTGAAAGACATTAGGAAATAGTTAAGATGATTAATTTCGTATCGTTCGATGCCTTGGATTGGCAGATCAAGGTCGTAGGATACAAAGTCATTATAAGAAAATGACAACAGTCCAATTTTCACTGCGTTGTTATCGATTGATACCTGACAGAGGGCGTATCCGTTTTCTCTTTGAACGCTTATCAAAATACACGCAAGTATAATTTGACAAAGATATATCCAAACTGTATTATTCTAATAAGTTTTATCTATTGCATGATGTCCTTCTTAAATAATAAAAATAAAAATAGAAAATATGTGAAATGGTATTTCACAAATATTTAACAGTTGAAATGTTTGCATCTATAAAACACATTCCACCGCTACAAATCATAACACGACATTTTTTGTCAGGGACATCATACTCGTCTGTAATGTCAAGGACATCAAACTTGTCTGTGATGTCAAGGACATCATACTCGTCTGTAATGTCAAGGACATCATACTTGTCTGTGATGTCAAGGACATCATACTCGTCTGTGATGTCAAGGACATCATACTTGTCTGTGATGTCAAGGACATCATACTCGTCTGTGATGACAAGGACATCATACTTGTCTGTGATGTCAAGGACATCATACTCGTCTGTGATGTCAAGGACATCATACTCGTCTGTGATGTTAACAACATCATACTCGTCTGTGATGTCAAGGACATCATACTCGTCTGTGATGTCAAGGACATCATACTCGTCTGTGATGTCAAGGACATCATACTCGTCTGTGATGTCAAGGACATCATACTCGTCTGTGATGTCAAGGACATCATACTCGTCTGTGATGGTAACAACATCATACTCGTCTGTGATGACAAGAACATCATACTCGTTTGTGATGACAAGGACATCATACTCGTCTGTGATGACAAGGACATCATATTTGTATGTGATGTCAAGGACATCATACTCGTCTGTGATGTTAACAACATCATACTCGTCTGTAATGTCAAGGACATCATACTCGTCTGTGATGACAAGGACATCATACTCGTCTGTGATGTCAAGGACATCATACTCGTCTGTGATGTCAAGGACATCATACTCGTCTGTGATGTCAAGGACATCATACTTGTCTGTGATGTCAAGGACATCATACTCGTCTGTGATGTCAAGGACATCATACTCGTCTGTGATGTCAAGGACATCATACTCGTCTGTGATGTCAAGGACATCATACTCGTCTGTGAATTCAAGGACATCATACTTGTCTGTGATGACAAGGACATCATACTCGTCTGTGATGACAAGGACATCATACTTGTCTGTGATGACAAGGACATCATACTCGTCTGTGATGTCAAGGACATCATACTCGTCTGTGATTTCAAGGACATCATACTTGTCTGTGATGACAAGGACATCATACTCGTCTGTGATGACAAGGACATCATACTTGTCTGTGATGGTAACAACATCATACTCGTCTGTGATGTCAAGGACATCATACTCGTTTGTGATGTCAAGCTCATTATACTCGTGTGTGATGTCAAGGACATCATACTCGTCTGTGATGTCAAGGACATCAAACTTGTCTGTGATGTCAACGACATCATACTCGTCTGTGATGTCAATACTCGTCTGTGATGAAAGGATCATCATACTCGTCTGTGATGTCAAGGACATCATACTTGTCTGTGATGTCAAGGACATCATACTCGTCTGTGATGTCAAGGACATCATACTCGTCTGTGATGTCAAGGACATCATACTTGTCTGTGATGTCAAGGACATCATACTCGTCTGTGATGACAAGGACATCATACTCGTCTGTGATGTCAAGGACATCATACTCGTCTGTGATGTCAAGGACATCATACTTGTCTGTGATGTCAAGGACATCATACTCGTCTGTGATGACAAGGACATCATACTCGTCTGTGATGTCAAGGACATCATACTTGTCTGTAATGTCAAGGACATCATACTCGTCTGTGATGTCAAGGACATCATACTCGTCTGTGATGTCAAGGACATCATACTCGTCTGTGATGGTAACAACATCATACTCGTCTGTGATGACAAGGACATCATACTCGTCTGTGATGACAAGGACATCATACTTGTCTGTGATGTCAAGGACATCATACTTGTCTGTAATGTCAAGGACATCATACTCTTCTGAGATGACAAGGATATCATACTCGTCTGTGATGTCAAGGACATCATACTCGTCTGTAATGTCAAGGACATCATACTCGTCTGTGATGTCAAGGACATCATACTTGTCTGTGATGTCAAGTACATCATACTTGTCTGTGATGTCAAGGACATCATACTCGTCTGTGATGTTAACAACATCATACTCGTCTGTGATGTCAAGGACATCATACTTGTCTGTGATGTCAAGTACATCATACTTGTCTGTGATGTCAAGGACATCATACTTGTCTGTGATGTCAAGTACATCATACTCGTCTGTTATGTCAAGGACATCATACTTGTCTGTGATGTCAAGTACATCATACTTGTCTGTGATGTCAAGGACATCATACTTGTCTGTGATGTCAAGTACATCATACTCGTCTGTGATGACAAGGGCATCATACTCGTCTGTGATGGTAACAACATCATACTCGTCTGTGATGACAAGGACATCATACTTGTCTGTGATGACAAGGACATCATACTGTCTGTGATGTCAAGGACATCATACTCGTCTGTGATGTCAAGGACATCATACTCGTCTGTGATGACAAGGACATCATACTTGTCTGTGATGTCAAGGACATCATACTTGTCTGTGATGTCAAGGACATCATACTCGTCTGTGATGTCAAGGACATCATACTCGTCTGTGATGACAAGGACATCATACTACTTGTCTGTGATGACAAGGACATCATACTTGTCTGTGATGTCAAGGACATCATACTCGTCTGTGATGTCAAGGACATCATACTTGTCTGTGATGTCAAGGACATCATACTTGTCTGTGATGTCAAGGACATCATACTGTCTGTATGTAAGACATCATACTCGTCTGTGATGTCAAGGACATCATACTCGTCTGTGATGCAAGGAATGTCTGTGATGTCAAGGACATCATACTCGTCTGTGATGTCAAGGACATCATACTTGTCTGTGATGTCAAGGACATCATACTGTCTGTGATGCAAACATCATACTGTCTGTGATGTAAGGACATCATACTTGTCTGTGATGTCAAGGACATCATACTTGTCTGTATTGTCAAGGACATCATACTCGTCTGTGATGTCAAGGACATCATACTCGTCTGTGATGACAAGGACATCATACTCGTCTGTGATGTCAAGGACATCATACTCGTCTGTGATGTCAAGGACATCATACTCGTCTGTGATGACAAGGACATCATACTCGTCTGTGATGTCAAGGACATCATACTCGTCTGTGATGTCAAGGACATCATACTCGTCTGTGATGTTAACAACATCATACTCGTCTGTGATGTCAAGGACATCATACTCGTCTGTGATGACAAGGACATCATACTTGTCTGTGATGTCAAGGACATCATACTTGTCTGTAATGTCAAGGACATCATACTCGTCTGTGATGTCAAGGACATCATACTCGTCTGTGATGTCAAGGACATCATACTCGTCTGTGATGTCAAGGACATCATACTTGTCTGTGATGTCAAGGACATCATACTCGTCTGTAATGTCAAGGACATCATACTTGTCTGTGATGTCAAGGGCATCATACCCGTCTGTGATGTTAGCAACATCATTCTCGTCTGTGATGTCAAGGACATCATACTCGTCTGTGATGTTAGCAATATTATACTCGTATGTTAAGTCAGGCTATACTTAACGGTCAAAGAAGGAAGGTTTAACACATTAAAACAATCCTACAATTAAGAAATGACGTCGATGTCATCTTGATTCTCTAGAACCTCATCATAACAAAGACATTGACGCCGTACAAAGTCTGAAACGCTTCTAATCAAATACAAGACATTTATTCTAGAGTAAATACAATACTTGATTTTGATCTAGAGCCATACAAAGAAGAACTGATGATCTTCATCCTGATTTAATAAGCAGTATTCTTCTGAAAACATTCCTAACCTAATGACATCAATCAAGACAGCCACCTGAGAAATGGCGACCTTCTGTTTCTATTAATTTCCCTTTGTTCCCTAGCACTCTCCTTCAGTAGTGCTTTTATAAATTCGTTTGACACCAGAAAGTGGCGGACTGATGAAAACTTGGCTGTCTAGCACCTGTCAAAACTAAGCAATCAAATACATAATATTTTACCATTCGCACATTCTTAAGAAAATTCTCATGGGTAGTTTTTTTATAAGCGAAAATATTACATTAAGTGAAGGTTGACTTGCATGCATAGTGGTATTAGAATAAAAAATATATTCTTGAAATGAGGCGCCGGCGTTGATGGGGCTAGGCTGGTACACGCATAAACGTCTCAAACTCGTGTCCCTAGCACGTTTGCAATTATAACATAATACAATGGCAGGGAATGCTAGCTATTATAAATACGCAGAAAATAATTAAAATTGAGTATTGATTTTCAAGCTACAAATTTCTTCCACGGATATACTATGAAAAATTATCATGTACATATTTCATTCTCGAACTAAAAAGAATTTTGCGCCTTTTTACTATTTTATACTAGATTCGATCTAATATCAAGTTTCGTTTTAGTTGCTTCCAATACACATTCCCTTTGTACAGTAGGGTAAGTAATCACTTCAGACACAGATGTGTGGTTCGCTATGTCTTTTTACAATGTATTTTTATCACTTCGTTGCTAAAAAGGAATATGTAAGAAGAATAAAATATGTATTCAATTAAAAAAGGATTATGATTTTAAATTATTTCTGTTCCATTTTAAATAAAAACAGTGATCCTGACAGAAAATGACAATACCAAGTATAGCTGCAAATACGATATCGGTCTTTTTATAACATCGAATGTGCTATGGATTATTAAGATTGCCACATATTAGTAATGGTAACTCGTCTTTTAAACAATCAGGTCATAAGAACGTAACTTACTGATGTATAACAACAAATAAAACTTTCACCTCTGCGATGGACGAAGGTTTTTTGTGGTAGATGTTGATATGGAAGTCACACGATTGCGCCGGTAGATGTGGATAGTGTTTGTCATGTTGTTGGGGACTGAATTTAATCACGAAAATTGACGTTTAAATATTGATAAAGATGGAGATAATGAAAATATTTGGCATAGATGATACTATTTCCGATAATGATGTCGATGATGGATTGTAGGATAAGAACGGGTGAAAGTAGACATTGAGATTTTGATGATTTTGTTGAAGATTGGTTGTGGAAAGATTATCACGGAAGTGAATTCGCACATTCATAACTGTAGAAAATTAATTTATAATAGCGAAATAATATTTTAGTACAAACATATCTAGCGCAAATAGCGATAAAGTATTACTACCGGTAAGATATGTAGTTTTACCGTAGGTTCTGGTGACATATGCTTGATAAAAAGAACAAATAACAGACATCACTCATATGGTATTGTCTCATTTGAGAGATAATTAGCTGTAGAAACGAGATCAGAATCGGACGACGGTGAATATAATGATCGGATCAATTTCCATCTTGTAGTGCCATTAAAGCCATGTTTTAAATTCAAACATGTTACGATACGATAAAAGTGTTGATATTCCCCTATTGGTTTCAAAAACAAATACATCTCGCTACCATATTGAAAACAATAAACAAGTTTACGCAAAATAATGATAATCTTCAGTTTGATGAAGTATTGTTATTCTTTCAGTATTCTGTCAGGGCAAATGTTTTATCGTGCCAGCTGTGTATTTTATCTGTGAATCAAATGGCTGTTATGTTGATGTTATAGCATGTTAAAAACAAATTAATGTATCCAAATAGTAAATTTATGGTCACAAACAAAATAGAATGGTTTATTAATTTAAGCTCGACATTTGTGTCTGCAGAATGAATAGACGGCAGGAAGTTACGAAGAAAGCATTGTTTTTTGTGTTAATAAATTTAGAATTCGAAACTTCTTTTTACATAATTAAACAATTAAGATGATCGTTTTGTCAATATATCAAAAGGAGGAAAAATAGTTTATTGCAATGAAAACTAATATCATCCATGATACGCCGTATGTGCTGCTTTCTGGTATATAGACTATGGATGTGATACACAACTCGAATGTGTGATTGCACTGGTTACGTCGAACCAAATTATGCTGTTAACGTAATGATCCCGTTTCGCGTTAGGTCTTACTTTAAAGTACTATCTCTCGGAAGTACACATTTTTATACATCCAAATAGAGACGTCATGCGGACATTTTATCTTGACAATGTAATGGGCAAATAAACCATGTATTGGTGTCGATTGAAAAGGAGCCGAAACAAACTTATTATATGTTTAGTATATAATGAGGGAGTCAATACCCTTTTTTCATAAACCTGATAAAAGGGGCGCTCATTCTCGATGAACACGTGGTTCAATTACAATACAAATCGCTCGTAGTTTGGTCTGGTATAAAAGCTCTGTTGCAATACCTTCTATTCCCTTGGATTTGTGAAACTTAGATGAAACATGGCAACACTTAAGTATCTACCCTCATGTGACACCACTATTGAACAATGTGTTTAAAAGTGAGAAAAAGATACTATTTATAAACCTTACTAAAGCGATATAAACTTTGAAAAAGCGTGCGAAGCTTAGTCTTTATTGCAAATTTGTGGCATTAAGATTCAAGTGTGCCACAGACGTTGGTGAATTCATTAGAGTATATCATACTGGGATAAACCGGGGTTAATAATAGGTTTCACCATTGTAAATCTTCTCTTTCCACTGGGAGTCGTCAACTTCGCGGAATCTATCGGCGTCGCAGCCCGTATGTGGGTGTGCGGATACTGTAAGTCACAAACAATACACTGTTATTTCGATCCCTTTTATTTGAATTTTATTTTTAAGGGCTGTAAACAATAAACGAAATTTTAGTACAAAATCTTAAATATCCATCTGTTTTACATTATTTTAACATCTAGTCATCACAATAGACAGTGCATACTTGATTGTTTTGTTTTTTTATTGGATAAATCAAAAAAGTAAAATTAGTAGACCAGTGCCGATATAGAATGTGTCTTTATCTCCTAAATTTACTACACTAAAAATACTAATGTGATGAAATTAATCTACATTTAATCGGTTCCAAAATATAAAGTTTTGTGCAAATGACATGTAAATAATGTATTGGAATTATGGCTTTCGTTTTAATTGCTTTTAAGAATATTTCTATTTGTTTTATTTTTGTTTTTATTTGTTAGTACAATAGTTCTAAGGAATTAATGACGAAATGTCGAAATATATAAACACCGAATATTGATAAAAGAATGGACTTTCATTGTCTCGAAATTGATGGCCACTTAAAGCATTTCAGTTAAATTATGCCTAATGATACACGATAAAATGCTTTTGTTCTCCACGTGCTGCTGGAGGCTATCGTCTTACCATTGACCAGTCGATAGTGTATTACCTATGGAATACCACTGTATCCATTTAGGTATTGATTGTTGTTCTGGACCACATGCACCAGCCACAGGGAGAACTGACGTAAGTAGCCGGTCAGTGTGGTGGGACTGTTTGAGAATAGAGTGGACATGTGATCCAATGATTGTGACATACAATCCGTATCTATATCATTTGCTAATAAGCGTAAGGGGTTGAAGTCTCCGAGGACATCATACATGTCCTGGAATGTCTGTCAAGCTTATAGCCGCTGTATCGACATGAACCGTCTACACTGCCATACGTAATGTAATTTATGCTGGAGTTCTTGTTCAGTTTCCTCTTACTAATTTAAGCGATACTTATAGATTACTATTACTTCGTTAATCAATGAACTTCTTATTAAGACAGTTTTACGCTACACCTGCCCTACGATAGAATCAAGTTATCATTTGACCGATGAAGTCTGAATCAAGCCCTGTAGTTGGATACAATCTTATGTAATTTAAGGCGTTATGCGTAAAATGTTTTGAAGTAGACGACTTCTTGATGCAAAACGACATTGTTTCATGGATTCCATGATTTATATTCAAGTAGGACAAGCTTGTAGATAAAGCATATAAATGTTAATACCTCAGATAACGGGACGGGCCTGTTCGTTTGACCTGGTAGATAACTATATAACGTTCAGCATCAACAGAACTGTTAATGATCAAAACTTAAAGCATCAAGATCATAAGCATCATGTTAACTCAGCAAATTGCTTTAAGTCCGGTGGTTTCTATCCTAATAATTTATTTTCTGTTTTTCACATTCGTCTGGAATACAAGGAATAAAAGCAATATGAGCGGTTATTTCAAATGATGAATTCAGTACCATTACGGTATTTATAGCAGGGATTTAAGTGTACAGATGTTTTGATTAAGTAATTCTATTTAAATAAATCATGCGATTTCTTGAATGTTGTTGCTGTGAAACACAGGTGAAACACTTTAATGAAATTTTCTTATTACATTGGATACTAAGTGTTATTGAAGAACTCATGTTAAATACTACTTTCGTTTTTGAAAACAAGTCGTGCCTAGTGTTGATATTGATATTAGATCCACAGCCCCGTTGTGCAGGTAAATATAACTTAACAATTCGAGAGCTAAACGAAAAGAAATAGCACTGTTATATCATATTGCTGCTTCACAATCACCAATGTTGGTGTATTTACAGGTAACTACGGTGCACGAGGTATTATGGAGTTTAAGAACCTTGCAAGAAACAGCAGCGTGTGCATCGCTAACTCCGAAAGCGCTCCCTCCCGACAAGATCCACACTTTTTTGATGCACTGATTCGACGCATGCTCATTACAAAGAATGCCAGAGTGATCGTCTGCTTCTGTGAGGGCGCCACTGTGACGTCCTTATACAACGCCACCAGGCGGGTGAAGGGGGCAAGAGGACACTTTCTAATTCTAGGAAGGTACAGCGATACACTTGTAAAACACGTTTTATTTGCCTAAATACACATATTCCTTAATCTAATATAATTATAATGATCACACATGGGTAGATTGGTGATAATAATAAGGTATTTTAGGGATCGGTGTGATTAGGGTTTCTTAACTCCTCTTCCACTTGTGGATGTCGAGTTTCAAGCATACATATTATTGCTTAACATTTTTGTAGATTTTCTTCACTTAATTATCTCCATTGGTGATTGCTTAGATGACCAGAAGTTAAAATTCGCCTAAAAGTGATAAACATTTCTATAGTAATATCGAGCCACAATCAAACCGAATGAAATTCACAATGCTACGTCTGCTTGCGTCAGTAGTCAGATTGTTGATACGGCAGAGCCTGGTGTAGCTACTGTCGTCTGCCACATTTTGGTTGCTGTGATCCATCATTGAATCGCTGAATTGACATCTTCTGTAAGCTTTTTACGGTTACATGATATACTCAATATATATTCAGTAACTGGTTTAGTGCTAGATACACATTAGTACGATTATGTATACTAAATTCCCACCAATGACACGGTGCAATTGATTCAATACCCGGTCAAAGTATCTCATTGTCATACATTCCATCCTCTATACTCCAGGGGTTCCGATCACTTTTGATGTACATCAAAGGAATAAATTACCTGTTCTGTTCTGTTGCCTCCAGTTTTACGATGAGATAGTCCAGGGGTGTAGAGATCGTAAGTGATCGGAACCCCTGGAGTATCGAGGATGCATACATTCTGACTTGATGATTGATAATATTGATAGCCGCAGATGTTGTACGTAGGAACCTCAGTTAAAGAATTCAACTTGCTTTCTTTACCAAGGAAACATAACCTTCTTAGAAAACATATAAAAGAAAAATAGTGATATTATAATCAAATCGTGTTTCTATGTTTGAATACTCGTTTGATTTTATCTAAACGAGTAGGAATGTCAGTGGAACGTGAAGAAGTTTTATGATATTCACATATTCTAGTTTGTTCTAATTGCACTTTAAGCCAGTAATATATTGCGATTTTATTCCAACACACCTTCATTAGACTTGATTAACCTTTCCTTCTAACGACAGTGATGGATGGGCAGACAGACCAGATGTGGTACAGTCCATAGAAGATGCTGCGGCAGGCGGTTTGTCCATCAAGCTTCATTCACCCATCATTCCAACGTTCGATAAGAAGTTCAAAGCTTTGAATCCATTCTTGAACGAAAGGAATCCATGGTTTAAAGAATTCTGGCAGGAAAAATTCAGCTGTACCATTCCAGGGGACGAAGACGCTAATCCACAATTTATCAATAAAACCTGCACAGGTACAATAGCTACCATTGATCATATAACATAACAAACAATTTGTTTCTATTTGATTTTTGACAACAGTACAATTCCCGCGTAGTAAAAAAACCCGCACTTCATCCTAAATACAAGACACTTGGAAATACAGTCCTTATATGTATTACTATCCTTTCCTTTACATCTTGTTGTGAGCTTAAATATATTTTGTTACATTAGATTTACATCTTGTTGTGAGCCTGCTGATATTTTGTTACATTAGATTTACATCTTGTTGTGAGCTTACAGATATTTTGTTACATTAGATTTACATCTTGTTGTGAGCTTACAGATATTTTGTAACATTAGTTTTACATCTTGTTGTGAGCTTACAGATATTTTGTTACATTAGATTTACATCTTGTTGTGAGCTTACAGATATTTTGTTACATTAGATTTACATCTTGTTGTGAGCTTACAGATATTTTGTTACATTAGATTTACATCTTGTTGTGAGCTTACAGATATTTTGTTACATTAGATTTACATCTTGTTGTGAGCTTACAGATATTTTATTACATTAGATTTATATCTTGTTGTGAGCTTACAGATATAATTTTTTTTTACATTAGATTTACATCTTGTTGTGAGCTTACAGATATTTTGTTACATTAGATTTACATCTTGTTGTGAGCTTACAGATATTTTTTAATTAGATTTACATCTTGTTGTGAGCTTACAGATATTTTGTTACATTAGATTTACATCTTGTTGTGAGCTTACAGATATTTTGTTACATTAGATTTACATCTTGTTGTGAGCTTACAGATATTTTGTTACATTAGATTTACATCTTGTTGTGAGCTTACAAATATTTTGTTACATTAAATTTACATCTTGACGAAGCACATAATTCTCATTAGCATGATAATACCACTCATAAAATTAAATCAGATAAAAATTTAAAGTTAATATATTTTATTTGTAAAAACGGACAGAACAGATATGTGATGTAAGAGAGCCAGATTTACGTTAATTGATTGATATAAGTGGAGTTTAAAAGTGATATTTACCAACACTGTGGATTCATTATATAGGTAAAGAGGTTCATCGAGACTTTGTACAGGATTCCAAACTGGGCTTCGTTGTGAATGCTATGTATACGATGGCCACAGCTCTCCACAATATGCACCGGGATATATGCGGGGATTACCCGGGCTTGTGCCCGGAAATGATTCCAGTGGAGGGGCGGTTGTACAAGGAGTACCTTCTTAATGTGTCACTGATAACATACAGTAATGATGATCTTCACTTCGACAAAAATGGCGATCCGCCGGCAAGGTACAAAATAAAATTAAAATACCACACAGCAGTTATTTTTCGTGGATCAAAATTCTACGCAGTTTTAACTTATAACGAGAAGTTTAAATGAAGAATAAACATTTCAAGCGGTTTTAGGGTTTGGGTGATTCAACCATTAAGCAAAAGGATCAAATTTTCGAGTTAATAGCAATGTGCCACGCGATTGCGGAACTATCTTCCCCTAGAAGATGACCATTTTTGCAGTATCAAGACCTTTTTTTAACTAAAACGTCCTAGGCGTTTTGTGCTGCCGTGATATAGCCGTAAAATAACGTTTTTAGCATGTTCTCATTATTTGCTTTAGTTATAGCGAAGATATTGACAGCAAGATGAATATACTGTATATGTGTTGGTGATTATGATTCGTTAGCCTAGCTGGTGTATAAAACTAATGTTTTATCAGGACATGCCTTATACATGTAGCATATTTCGATACGAAGTATAACCATCATACTAAATGGCAAAATGGCTCATAGATGTACGCTTTTTTACTCATTGAAGAGACGATTGCCAAAATTGGTAAATCAAAAGATATCAATTTATAGTAAAAGTAATTCTTCGTATCCAGTAGATCTACTTTTATATTATTTGGAATAAATGAAATATCATTGTTGATTTTTCTCTCTGTGGCCCATGTTCGTAGACCTTCATATATGTCTACTAAGTTAATATCGTAATTAGACGTAATCCGTATGGAGTATATCATAAAAGATGTCGACCCTATCTTATTACATTACAGGTACGACATAATGAATTTCCAGAAAATCGGGGAAGGTGCGAATGCAACGTATGCATACGTTAAAGTAGGCGAATGGAACACAGGATACTTAGACATGAACGATTCTAAAATATACTGGCTAAATCGTGAGAAAGGGGATGCGCATACCATGTCAGTGTGCAGTCAACCGTGTCCTAAAGGTTACGTCAAGGTAAGTCATATCTTTCATGGATGTTTTTATTTTATTATGAAAAAAATGTTTTTATTGTTTTAAGTTCTGAATTAAAAATCTTTAAATGACAACTACTCTCACCTATTACATTGACTTTTTGAAATTACGAAATATTCTTTATCGCCATTCTTAACGACCGAGCGTACGTTTATGGTTCCGAATCAAATACTAACTATTGCGCTTGGTTTGGGTTGTGTTTGATTCAGAATATAGAAGGAAACACTCGGTGCTGTTGGACATGCATCCCTTGTGAGGAGAATGAGTTCATGATGGATGAAGAGACGTGTAAAGAGTGCAGCAAGGGGTGGTGGCCAAACGAGGAACTAACAGGTATTTATCGCTCACTCTTCAGGAGCCCATGGTCAGAAGCTCTTCTCTTGGAGTTTCGATATGAATCCATATTAAAAAAGATCTGAAACGTTTGGTTTACTTCCCTCGATATTTTTTCTTGGATTTCTGTTTCATGTTTTTTCTCCTGGTACTCAGACTTTCCTCCACCAATAAACCTGTCACGTCCATGCATGACCCTGGCTGTTAATAGGACATTGAACAAATACAACCCAAATGAGAAGGTGAATACTAGCTGCATTAGATATCTAGACTAGAGAGAAGTTCTCTTCATTTCGATCGGTTGAGCTTCACACTATTCATCTAGAATTCCCGAGTTCGATTCCTAACAGAGACAGTGATTATGTTTATATCAGCCGATGCGCTCTGTACCATATATCAGACCTTGTTAAAGTCGACTTTAGACTTTTACGTACGGTTTGATTTAATGTCGGTTGTCGTTACTTTTTATAAACTGTCTACTTAAATTTTATTTTGATTTTTTTTCTTAAATTTTTACTGCTATATTGATATAATTTTAAATAATTCTGAACAATACATTATTACATGCCAAATAAATCACTAACCCGGTCCATGAAAAAACCCAACTAAAAATGCAATTCGTCGTTACAAGCATCACCATGTCCTCTTTGATATGTCGACACCAGAAAGCATTGTAGTATAGTCAATCTCTGAAAGCTAACACCATAACAAACATCGCCAGCTTTATGATAGCAGGATACGTTATTTTTTTACAATGTTGTCATGCACACATCCACCAGTGTTTCTGAACCAATATGAATGTCACTTTAAGTTGGCATTAGCGTTGGTTGTGTTCCTGGGCTTAGAGTTACACCATGCTGATGGACTGTTAATACTGGCATCAATTCCTAATGAAAGCAAACGACCTCTGGTGTACTAAAACCTTCCTGGGCGATAATAAAGCAGCTTATATTTCTAGCTAGCCCATTGAGAATACTTGAAATTGATTAAAAGATACTTAATATCGGTAATTGAATTTTCGTCAGCACATTTCATACCTATAATTCAATTTTCAGCTTCACATTTCCTAGCAAATCATAAACGCAGGAGTTATGTGGAGTAGCTATTGGGAGAAATTCAATGATACAGCCGTGGAGACTACTAAGATTTGGTACACTCACGGTGGTAGACAAAACACCTAAAGCTGTTGATTTCCGCTGAAAAATACCAATAGAGAAAATTGTAGATTCTGAAGTGTGAAGCAGGTGGTTCTTTCTTGTGACTGTTATTAAACTATAGTCACTGTTTACGAAATATACACTTATTATTTTAATCCTTCTTAAACTGTTTTAGTAACTAATAAGAATATAATTTCATTTCAACGTGAAGGATTGGTTGAATCTTTAAATTAAAATATTATGTTATAATTATAAGTCTATTGTCTATAGAGAATCTGCCACCACGTAGTTTGTTGTATTACAAATATTTCATAATATTGATTGCGTTGTGATTAATTGTCTTAACCCCAACTCGAGCCCACTGATGCAATATCACCCTAACAGGTCACCCGAGCAATGTATAGTAATGGGATCGTGAGCAGTCTGAAGTCTTCGAGGGGGAATCAGCTATTTATAATTATAATTCACCACACCATTCTATGTTTGGAAAAGAAATAAATTTCAATTAAACCCACACTTAAAAACGTAAAGTGCACTGTTATCGGAAACTGTGTGCTACAATTTAAGAGAGGGAATTTTTATACTCCATATGAGGCGAATAAAGTGTATTTAACATGTGACAATAATACATTTGTAAAACTACTTTTTGTACTTGTTGTAATTTTGTGCACGTATAGGTTAAGATGTGAAAGGATCCATTTAGTTATGGATGTATACTAAATGACAGGGACACCATACAAGATATATTGATATATGTGATCACTTACTCCATAGGATACTTTCACTACAGAGAGAGCTTCGTTTTTTACACTTGTTTCCCTCTGATTTGGTAACATTCCGCTGTTTTATTGATTATTTCAGTAAACATTAATAAAACATCACGAAAGTTATGTTGTATCTATCTAACTACAAATCATCCAATCAAAATACCGCTGATAAATGTCACTTTAACGTTACCTTGCGTCGCTATCAATTTATCTTCATTGGATAGAGCATGGCTCCTTAGTCTCACTACCGGTAATTGGCTAAAATTTCGTACTGTCAATTTTCTTATTTCAAATGAAACAGAAACAAATAGTCTAGCAATCTTGCAATACTTTAAAGAAGTTTTCTTTCTTCACTGAAAAATAATAAAATTAGTCCTATATTGCATTTGCTTTAATCAGATTTTTTTGATTTTTTTTTCTTCTGAAATGAACCAAAACAAAAACTCAAAAAACAACCTCACTATTTCTATAAATAATTCCCATTGTTCTCTTTCCAGCGTGTAAGATGATCGAGACGGAGTACCTAAGCTGGTTTGATACCGAGGCTCTTGTGGCTATCTCCATGGCTTGTGTCGGGATATTCGTGACGCTCTGGATTACCGTCATATTTATTCGCCATCATAACACACCTGTCGTCAAGGCGTCTACGAGAGAACTTAGTTACATCATCATGTTCGGAATAGTCACGGCCTTTTGTTGTAATTTTGTCCTTGTATCAAAACCAACCATTGTATCCTGCTATTTCACACGAATCCTACCTGGCTTGTCGTTTTCGTTGATTTACGGAGCATTGGTAACCAAGACCAATAGGATCGCCCGAATTCTAGAAGGAACCAAAAAGATAATCACGAAGAAACCGCGGTTCATGAGTGCGTCTGCGCAAGTCATCATCACATGCATCATTGTGGGAATAGAATGTGCAATAATAACAGTTATGTTGATTATCGAGCCAGCAGATTCTGAACTAGACTACCCGACCAACAGGCGGGTGCGGCTCGTGTGCAACACGTCGCCTCTTGGAATCGTGGTCCCGTTTGGGTTTGATCTGGTCCTAATCCTAATGTGTACATTATATGCAGTGAAAACTCGGAACCTACCGGAGAATTTCAACGAGGCCAAGTTCATAGGTTTCACTATGTACACGACCTGTGTGATATGGTTAGGATTTTTTGCGATTTATTTTGGCAGTGAATCGAGGGTGCTAACAATGTCAATTTCAATCAGCTTAAGCGCTTCTGTATCTCTTGTACTTTTATTCTTCCCAAAGATCTATGTGATTGTTTGGGCGCCAGAAAAGAACACACGAAGCGCCTTCACCACATCAAAGGACGTAAGGTGTCATATTGGTTCAATATCCTTCCACTCTGGAGAAAGTGTTGACATGATGAGGTAAGTCTAATAATTAAGGTATTCAACATGACTTTCCATGATAATGGTATATCTAAAAAGTGCGACAGAATTTCCCATTGGACTCTCGACAAGCCGGGTTAAAATGCTTACCATGTATGTCTTGATTGATTTTCTGAACTGTAAGTGATGTCAGTGTAGTCTCGGTTCTACTGTGTTCCGTCAAGTTGTATTGCTGGGTTAGGATTTTTGTCACTAGGTATCGACTTTTACGTCATTCTTTTTGTTAGAATAACGTCACAAAAGCAGATTAGTGTATATGACATAATTTAAAATTGAAACATGAAAAATAAAGGAACAACACTACCAAAACATTAATAAAACATATCATAATGCAATACAAATAATAGTCTAGTGTGTGATAGATTATAGCTGATATGACGCAAGCTCTCCTAAACCATCACACATATGTAACCCAGATGTTTGTTACTTTTTAGAGGTACTGGGGAAGAGGAAGTGGGGGGTACATAATCACCTCCTAGTTTCGGCTCCATTGTACGTAGTTTTCTATGCATTTTTGCTTCATTAGCCTTAGTATTCAGTGTTCCCTTTAATTGCGCCGTACATGCTTATTCAGCGCGCTTTTAATTTGCCTGTGTGTGATGTTTCCGTAATGGCGGATTAATCTAGTGTGGGTAGGTTCGACTTATTGAAGATTGTTGTCAGCTTTATCTTCGTACGCTTCACAATTTCGTTTTTGCATATTACAGAGTTATTTCTCTTTCGGGTAGGTATCCATTGTGTCGTCATTATTTTGTGAGCTCACGTCATTTTTTCTCAAAAGTATTACGTTATCCACAGAAATACATGACGTCGGAACAATATCTACCCTCTAAAGCAGACGCTTTAATATAGAAATACGGAATTGGCATGCTTCGTGTAAACAAAAAACAAACTCTGAGGTACCCCAATTCACAAAAAGGAAAAAATCATTGTAAACGAAAAAGAGAAGCAAAAAGAATTAACAAATAAAAGCAACATTATTACTAAACACAAAATAAAATATAAATAATTAACAGACTATAAAGCACTGTCATAATGCTGAAAATCGACACCAAAACAAAATCACGAACAGAGCATGTCAATGAGCCCACAATAACCATCTTGTCTATCGTAATCCGGTGCTACTTCGTTGAAATTCGTGAGTCGCTTACTCGGTGTGGCGAAGAAAAGTTTGAAACTAATAAATTCATCGGCGAACGTTATACGGCATGGCCCGCCATAAGACGGCAGCACCCTCGGGACTATCGTGTGTCGTAGTGATGGGGGCCATACATCTTAGTGATCAAGGGACCGCCTTATAGGTAGACCAACTTCTCAATCACTTACTGTTCACTGTGGATAAAATCTACAGTTTATCATAACGGAACTATCGAGAGATCAAATGTTGTCCTTTGGAAATATTCCCCATATAATGGAACTTCCACAAGAAGTTATACAGAAACACGCATGTTTTGTATCTAGTAATTTTGAAAAAGGTAAAAAGTCAATTTATCTTCTTTCATGTAATTGGAGATTCAAAAGAATGAAGCTTTCAAAAATAGCACGTTGCTGCATTGTTTCATTAAAAATTAATTCAATACTTTTGTAATACTCATACTGTTCGACGAAATAAAATAAATAACTAAAAATAACGAAGAAAAGAAAACATGCCATATAGAGAGTTTTTTAGCAAACCATTCTTCATATTCAAATAACAGTCAAGATATTAGACTTTTCTACAATGAGAGTTATTGGTAATCAGCATACAGATGAACCGTTGGATCGAGTTTCAGTATACTAAATATAGTAAAATGTTACAAATGGTTAAATCAATGTGATGAGTCGATTTAGACCAATCGAGTGCGCCGCGTCGACAGATCAATAAGAAACTGTCAGATTTTATCACCAAGCTCACCCTTAAATGTAAACAACTATTAACGTCGATTTATTACGCCCCTCTCTATGGCCTTTCTCATCGATTTTTAATTTACGTGGTGATAGTATTCTTAACTTACCAATTAACAGCTTGTTAGTCGGGACACCTCACCTAAACTGGCAGATTGACGTCTTTGAATTGGCAATAATTCGCAGATATTTGGAGAGTATCTTTTCGTCGAGGCTAGTCCTAATGGATTTCACTCCGAAACAGGATTAGTCACGAGGAATTTATAGACAAGCGACATAATGTATGAAATCTAGGAACAGTTTTTAGTATAAGATAAATTGGGGCATGATCGTTATTAGTAATCTAAACTCGGCTCTCAGTGGATTCTTTTGACGACCGTAGACGTCTAGAAATAGTGTACATTTATTTCCGAAATAATGTATGGCTGTTACATTTATGTCGTTCTCCGAAATGTTCCAAAATGTTTCTCAACACTTTTGTTTGATTGCTTCAGTTTTCGGAAAACTTTTAGATCTACAATTACTACCCTCATTCCCTAATGGTTTGTGTTTGTTTCTTGATTCAGTTGTAACTGAAGCCTCCCCTTTGTTTCATGTTTGTCCCCTATGCTAATTCAGTTGTAAATTAAGCTTCCCTTTCTCCCTTTGTTTCATGTTTGTACCCTAATGCACTTTTAACCGAAACCTCCCTTTCAAATATTGTTTTCACGTTTGTTCCCTAATTCAGTTGTGAAATAAGCCTCCCTTTCTCCCTTTTTTCACGTTTGTTCCCTAATTCAGTTGTAACTGAAGCCTCTCTTTCTCCCTTTGTTTCACGTTTGTTCCCTAATTCAGTCGTTACTGAAACATCTCTTTCTCTCTTTGTTTCACTTTGTTCCTTAATTCAGTTATATCAGAAGCCTCCTTTCTCCTTTTGTTTCACGTTGTTGTACCTGGATCCTCACTTCATTCATTTCGTTTGTTTCTTAATTCATTTGTCGCTGAAGCCTCCCCTTATCCTTTTGTTCCACGTTTGTCCCTTAATCTAGTTGTAAATGAAGTCTATTTTTCAAAGAAATTAAATTTACTGTAAGATGGAGAGCTGTGACATTATAAATTGGTATGATAGGTGTATTATCCTCCGAAAGTCGACGTTAAAGCCGCAGCGCTGTTTGTTCGGTATATTAAATGTGTTTAAAAACCTAATGATGAACCCTTCCTGAATAAACGTAATACCATGCATTTAGTGAGAACATTTTTACATTCGATCTTTATATATTTTTTTCTGAATTGTCTTCGTGTGCTCTAGAAATGCTTTCTTCAACACTTGACAGTACTGACATTGAACATATTTGGAGGAATCTTATTTAGCGCATTAATACTAAGGAATCTAGAGAATGAGAATTACAGAATTTTAAAATATTTAGAACATTACTTCATTTAAAGTCTTTATTTGTCATAAGTCAAGCATATGTTATAATTAGGCATGCATAAGAACTTTTACAGCATATTCATCATATTCTTTCGAAAATTGATATAAAACCAAAAAAAAGTTTCGATCAATAGGCATTCTCGCATTCCTTTACATATTATTGTCATTTTCTTTGGTTTAAACTTTCTTTATTTCGATATATGCATTTTTAAACAACGAATATAAAATCAATTGGAAATAGAAACAAGTGTCACAGACACTTATGTAAACCTATCACCATGTGTTTTACATTAAATGATAACTTTGGAGCAAAATAACACCATTCTTTCACGATAACTCACTCACTCGCATTCACATTTCATAATGAATAAAGAAAATGTATAACAAATTAAATTCTATAGAAATTGGTGGGATGTAATATCTTACATGTAACTATTCAACGGAAGCAAATCTGCCCGTTTTATTTATATAGTGCTGTACGGCTAAGAATATCGATTTATTATCAGCTGTAGAAAAAGATTCATCTCCAAAAAGAAAACGATCCAAAGTAACATTGAAATCTAATGAGTGTAGGTAGCGTCGTCTTATTTCATCAAATCGACCACATTCAAGTAAAAAATGTTTGTTATCTTTGACCACACCACATATATGTAACGGAGATGGTACACTATTTTTCGCAAAGAAATGACTATTTAGAGCACAGCACTCCATTCTTAGTCGTGCATGATATATTTGACCCTTACGAGTTCCAGAACTGAAATAGGCAGGAGTATTCTGTAAATGCTTATGATAAAAATAAGTTTTTTAAGGCAGAAGTAGAAGGGTTTGAGCGAATACTTTGTGGTAGACTATTCCATTGGTTTATAACTGAAGGAAGAAAAGAATTTTGATAGAATAAGGTTTTATATAATATAGGTGTAATAAATATATGGTTCGAGTATCTAGTTTCATATGAATGACCTTCAGAAACAGTTTCAGGGATCATGCAAAAGAAGTATTCAGATGTATAACGATAGAACATCTTGTAGAAATGAATAATGTTATGAACTTGTCTTCGTTTCGATAAACTGACCTATGCAGATTCGATGAACAGTTTATCAATACAAACCAATTGTGTTGCACCTGTAATTTTTCTAGTTGCTTCAATATTTAAATTCTCAAGTTTTGTCACTAGTTCATGAGGTATGTTCCCCAAACCATATTTTCATACTCCATTATGGGCATTATAAATGAAAAATAAATTGTTTGTAAAGTGTTCCTATCAAGTTTAAAATTCAAAGATCTCAGAAGAAGATTTCCCTTTTTAAAAACTGGTACGGCATCAGCCTTTTTCCATGACGATGGGAATTTAGACATGGCAAGACATTTATCAAAGAAAATGGCAAGTGGACTACAAAGAATATCTGCTTTCTCTTTTAAGACCTTTGGGCTGACTAAATCTGGTCCAATTGCTTTTGATTGGTCGAGATTTACCAATACATTTTTGACATCATTCGATGATATATGAATGTGATCAAGCTTGCTAGGGGAATTGCACGAGTTATCTTCCGGAAGTGAAGTACCAGAGTCATCAACTGTAGATTGATTGGAAAAGTAAAAGTTAAAAATATGTATCATCATCTTCATTATAGAAGTGACCGTCACTAAAAATGACAGGAATATTAGAATTGTCCGTGCCTATTTTCGTAAAACTGATTTCCACCAGGACTTAGATCAATTTGAGAGAGATAATTCTAGTGCCAACTTACCGAAATATTTATCTTTAGACTGCCTTATAAGGTTGACACATTTATTCCGTATACGTCTAAATTCAGACAAGTCATAATCTGTGTTGGTGAGTTTTGCTCTTTTATGTAGTTTTTTACGTTTGGAAATAACCTTTTTAATATCAAAGGACATCCAAGGAAGATATTTACTTTTGACCTGAATAGTCTTAAGCGGGATGCAGTCATATGAAAGATTATCTAACACTTCAGGAAGTTTTTCACACGATACAACTACATTATTTGACTGAAGGAAAGGCGAGTCGGTAGACCGAACCATAGTTCTATACCTTTCGAAATCAGCATGTTTATAAAGTCACACCTAACGATTGAAGGACTAAAAAATGTCTTTTGTAAAATTAAATATATCAAATGTAGGACAAAGGTATCGTAATGGTTGATCTAGAAAAGATTCCCCGACATGTATTTGTTGCAATATTGAAGGATTACTAACAAGAATAATATCTAACAAAGATGAACTGTTTTCTGTAAAATGAGTACATTCGTTCACTAGCTGTGTCATATTATATGTATGAAATATATTGCATAAATGATTTTTGTGGGGATGATTTTGGATAATATTTACATTAAAATCGCCTGTTATAACAATATCAGAAATACCTGTATTAAAAGCTCGATCGATCGATTCCTCAATTCTACCCCACATTTGATTATTTGAGTTTGGGGGTCTGTAAAAAGTTCCGAATAGAACATGTGATTTTTATGACAGATTTCTATCCATACGCTTTCTACTCCAACAACGTTAAACGAGTTTTAACAGTTAATTCATTAGACACATACATTGAAACCCCTCCCCGTACTCTGTCATTGCAGTAAAACATACCTGGCTATGGTAACCAGGGATATGTAAGGATATGTCATTGTCTGATTCACGGAGCCATGTTTCAGTAAATACTACAATTATGCAGTTCTGTATGTAATATGTCCAACTTACTTTTTAGGCTTTGAACATTCAGGTGTACAAATGTAAAATTATAAACTATTCAAAACATCTTCAGACATATCATCAGATGAAACAGACGAAACGGAATCAGACAATGGACCGGGATTCGATTCGATGTCCCTACTTAAAAGTAAAAAGTATAGCGTTTAAATACAAAACAAAAGATAAGATGCAAATAAAACTCTACCTTCACTGAAGAAATTATGATTGTGGTTATTTGGAATAATTACCTTTTTGTTAACACTAACTATAAAAAAACGACATTAAGGCCACATTATAGCTGGAAATACAATACTTACTCTTTGGTCGAAGTGCTTTACTGTAGAACAGGCCAACTCTCGTTCGATAAATTGTATTATTCAGTGGCATTTATTATGTTATTTCCGCATGATATACGTCATAAAAGTGAACGAGAGTATTTAAATTAAACATTTCATTATAGCAGTTTGACCAATGAGACAGTTATGGAATATTCCAAGTGATAACAATTTCTTTGCAGCACCTAGGTAAATAAAGCAGTAGTCTAAAGAAAGCAATGATGAATAAGGACATATTTTGCAAGATATCAATAAGCACATAAAAGTTTGACATGTATATATGATTTTATTTGATTTCTTTAATTTATCGGATTTTACCGTCCACCGTTATCATAACGCCATAACGGCGGACAAAAAAAATACGATCTTACTGTATAGCGGAGTTTATTAATCTTCTTATGTTGATTTTTTTTTTAATTATTAATTGATCTCACCACTTACCTGTGTTGTAATAAACAACACTTTATATCAGTTAAATTTTGAGTGATATCCAGTAAAGTTGAATAGTTTTTTTTTTTTTTTTTGGTGTTTTTTTTTTTTTTTTTTTTTTTTGGGGGGGGGGGGGGGGGACAATAACTTAAAGCCAGTGCTGAAAACATTGATTGCGAGCGAGAAAATGTATGCTAATTACGCGAAGTGCGAAAATTCCCCCATGCATAACATTTATGTTAAGTGAGTATACTATGTTACAAATTATTAACATGTGTATGCATGAAACTGTCACATATAATGTAGATCGTTGTCTTTCTGAACAGGCCGATGATTGGGAAATTCTCTTCGTGCTTTACAAGCTATTGCTTTAAACGTCTTCTTGAAATAACCGACTTCATAAACCACATGTTTAATGATATTATGTCAATATATAAACAACGGGTCATGCATCATGTGAACTCTTATGGGAGACGCAAATAAAGAGTGCAAGTGTCTGTATAATGAATGAGAGCAATCTGGACTGAATTATACACCCAAACGGCAGCCATTGCAATGTAATGGGAATGCTATACAAGGAAATGTTATGGTGATGAGAACGTCTTTTGCTTCCAAAATAATACCTTTCGTGGCATTCTTCTCTCGAAATGAGATATCACAAGTAATATACGTGTCCGTCTGCAAGGAAATGGCCGCGCTCTTTATAGTATCGTAATCAATTCGTGACGTCATGCAGGCCTTGATCCTCAGCCAGCCTGCGCGTGGCAGATACATGCTTCGTCCCTAGTGGTTAGCCTCTATAAATGTAATTCGCGATTCCATTACGAGACCAAACAAAAAAGAGGTCGATCCACCAATGGGACCATTCTTCAGAGGAAATTGGTGTAACTTTCTTAAGCAAACTTATTTCCGAAGCTCTTCATACCTTTGGGATAAAGCTTTTATCCAAGTTAGTCTCAAAATTAGTCTGACTGATCGTTTTTACTTTCTTTTGTTTTTGGTAATTTATGTATTTATATATATTCGATTTTTTTCATCGTCCCATTTTGATATACAGTTGTATGTGTATTTAGAAAAAAAGTATGTACGTAGCGACGACGAATCATAAGCAGAAAGTAATAATTATTATTGAAGCTAATCAAAGATATGAAATATAATGAATTGCATCCCGAAAAAATTCCATGGCACTACATCCTATATGGAATAAAGTACTGATTGCGCCTGCACCAAAGGCAAAATAATCTTTTTATTCTATTTTTTGTGTTAATTCGACATATATATATACGATTAAACACCAATTTTTGTTCAAATGATGAATATCATTTATGCTCTGTCGGCGGTTGAGCATCATTAAACAGATGACAATAATTATCGGGATTTTTATAAACCATTACAGCTACATCACAAATATCAACACACAGTGTTTGACCATATGATCTAGCGATGTTTTATATAAATATTTCGTGTTATCTAGACGGTGGTTTGGAATGATGTATGGCGTATACCGGCGACCAATATCACATAAAAATATCACAATATGGTGATTTGGAATACATGTGCATTTCATCTATTTGAGAACAATTAGTTCGATAATTGCAGTAGATTATTCGCCAATAACAACAAAGTATCATCGTACGATTTGCGACGGTTTTCGAATTTACAAATCCATTCAACAACACGCGAGTTTTTAGCTCAGACAAGAGTTGTGTGCAGTCCAGGTCGTGACGGGCGGAAATGACAATACCTCTTTTACAAGCATTTGTTTCACCACATACTCTTTGTTTTCATCAATGTACCGTAAAACTAACAACAGAACAGCGGTATTGAAATCTATTTTGACACATGTACACATACCAACCATTTGTCTGACGAGGAGTTCAGCCAATATAATCCGATTCTATGTAAATGTCAACAGATATAACATGTCTGTTAGCTGTGGCCTGGATAGTTTATCCTTATTTTATACAAATGTCAACAGATATAACATGTCTGTTAGCTGTGGCCTGGATAGTTTATCCTTATTTTATACAAATGTCAACAGATATAACATGTCTGTTAGCTGTGGCCTGGATAGTTTATCCTTATTTTATACAAATGTCAACAGATATAACATGTCTGTTAGCTGTGGCCTGGATAGTTTATCCTTATTTTATACAAATGTGAACAGATATAACATGTTTGTTAGCTGTGGCCTGGGCAGTTTATCCTTATTTCTATGTAAATATCAACAGATATGACATGTCTGTTAGCTGTGGCCTGGATAGTTTATCCTTATTTCTATGTAAATGTCAACAGATATAGCATGTCTATTAGCTGTGGCCTGGATAGTTTATCCTCATTTCTATGTAAATGTCAACAGATATAGCATGTCTGTTAGCTGTGGCCTGGGCAGTTTATCCTTATTTCTATGTAAATATCAACAGATATGACATGTCTGTTAGCTGTGGCCTGGATAGTTTATCCTTATTTCTATGTAAATGTCAACAGATATAACATGTCTGTTAGCTGTGGCCTGGGCAGTTTATCCTTATTTCTATGTAAATGTCAACAGATATAACATGTCTGTTAGCTGTGGCCTGGGCAGTTTATCCTTATTTCTATGTAAATATCAACAGATATAACATGTCTGTTAGCTGTGGCCTGGATAGTTTATCCTTATTTTATACAAATGTCAACAGATATAACATGTCTGTTAGCTGTGGCCTGGATAGTTTATCCTCATTTCTATGTAAATGTCAACAGATATAACATGTCTGTTAGATGTGGCCTGGGCATTTTATCCTTATTTCTATGTAAATATCAACAGATATGACATGTCTGTTAGCTGTGGCCTGGATAGTTTATCCTTATTTCTATGTAAATGTCAACAGATATAACATGTCTGTTAGCTGTGGCCTGGGCAGTTTATCCTTATTTCTATGTAAATGTCAACAGATATAACATGTCTGTTAGCTGTGGCCTGGGCAGTTTATCCTTATTTCTATGTAAATATCAACAGATATAACATGTCTGTTAGCTGTGGCCTGGATAGTTTATCCTTATTTCTATGTAAATGTCAACAGATATAGCATGTCTGTAAGCTGTGGCCTGGGAAGTTTATCCTTATTTCTATGTAAATGTCAACAGATATAACATGTCTGTTAGCTGTTGCCTGGGAAGTTTATCCTTATTTCTATGTAAATGTCAACAGATATAACATGTCTGTTAGCTGTGGCCTGGGCAGTTTATCCTTATTTCTATGTAAATGTCAACAGATATAACATGTCTGTTAGCTGTGGCCTGGGCAGTTTATCCTTATTTCTATGTAAATATCAACAGATATAACATGTCTGTTAGCTGTGGCTTGGATAGTTTATCCTTAATTTATACAAATGTCAACAGATATAACATGTCTGTTAGCTGTGGCCTGTCTAGTTTATCCTTATTTTATACAAATGTCAACAGATATAACATGTCTGTTATCTGTGGCCTGGATAGTTTATCCTTATTTCTATGTAAATGTCAAGAGATATAACATGTGTGTTAGCTGTGACCTGGACAATTTATCCTTATTTCTATGTAAATATCAACAGATATAACATGTCTGTTAGCTGTGGCCTGGATAGTTTATCCTTATTTCTATGTAAATATCAACAGATATAACATGTCTGTTAGCTGTGGCCTGGATAGTTTATCCTTATTTCTATGTAAATATCAACTGATATAACATGTCTGTTAGCTGTTGCCTGGATAGTTTATCATTATTTCTATGTAAATATCAACCGATTCAACATGTCTGTTAGCTGTGGCCTGGACTGTTTATCCAGTTATTTTCAATGGTTGATTAATCACCGTATCCACCTGAAAATAGGTCGATAACTGTTTTATTATATGACACTTTCATAATATTAACCCGGCTCTTCAAAAAGACTTAACAAAAAACAGGATGATATTTGCAAACTCTCTGCTTACAAAAGCAATTACATGTAGTATATGCTAAATTTCCAAATGCTTCTTGCTTACGGTGTAGACTGGTAGAACAGGAATACTGTATCAACTGCAGACCGTCTGGCATTCTTGAATTTTTTTCATAAATTGAAGTTTGCAGCTGATCACCGTTGATCGCAGTAAACTTGCTGCCTTTCACCATAGATGTAAGGAACATTTTCAGATATCCTGTTTATTATAGTTAAGTCTTTTTGAAGAACCGGGTTAATATCCTGTAAATGTCACATAATAAAACAGTTATCGACCTATTTTCAGGTAGATACAGTGAGTTACCAACCCTCGAAAAACCGTATCCACCTGAAAATAGGCCGATAATTGTATAGTATTCTGCTTTTCGACAGTCAGTATTTACTGAAGCACCTCAAGTATGTATGGTTGCCAAGGAACGAGAATTAATGTAAATTCTTTAATGAAACTTTGAAGTTTACAACAAGATAAAATACAAAAAATAATAAGAAATACAACAATGATATGAAACATAAGCAGTTTCTGTAAGACTTGTGTGGCGTCATGTATATATACTGATATCGATAATTCTGTTTTATGATGTTTTGACATTGAATCACAAGCCACTCATAAAACTAGCGTAACCTCGCCATATAACTCATATAGTGTCTGTTACTGTTGGGTAAACCTAAACTACAGTCTAAAATATATTCCTATCAAATAAAAAACCCACAAATTACTTTCAGAAACTCTTCACTAAAATTGATATAACATCTAATGAGTGTTAATTAGTAATGAAATATTCGAAGCTGGTGAATCTTTAAATGTATAAATTAAATGATAGAAGAACACAACTTTTAGATAATATTGTAAAGTTTTAAATGTAAATGAGCTTTTTGGTTTCAGAGTTAAATGCTGTGATTTAGTTTTATCGCAAAAAGGTGTTTTTTTCTGATACAACCTTAAATATTCACATAAAATTCTGACAAGAGGTTTGTATTTAGTACAGAATCTGTAAGTCTACACTGAACGCCAATAAAACGTGTAGATGTCTAGGTTCGATCACAATAAACTTTGAACATATATGAGCTGCGAAATAAGTTTTGACATTTCTAAAACCACGTTGCCGCCATTATTTCAGGCTATTTTGGAGCCGCGGCCACAAAAGTCATAAGTCTTTGTAAGTTATTTATGTACATTTTCTTTGTCTACGTCTGACATAAAAAGTATGGTCATGTGACATGTAACTAAAATACCAGAATTGAATAGTCATGTGACATGTGACTAAAATACCAGAATTGAATAGTCATGTGACATGAGTCATGACTAAAAATACCAGAATTGAATAGTCATGTGACATGTGACTAAAATACCAGAATTGAATAGTCATGTGACATGTGACTAAAATAACAGAATTGAATAGTCATGTGACATGTGACTAAAATAACAGAATTGAATAGTCATATGACACGTGACTAAAATACCAGAAATGAATAGTCATGTGACATGTGACTAAAATAACAGAATTGAATAGTCATGTGACATATGACTAAAATACCAGAATTGAATAGTCATGTGACATGTGACTAAAATAACAGAATTGAATAGTCATATGACATGTGACTAAAATAACAGAATTGAATAGTCATATGACACGTGACTAAAATACCAGAATTGAATAGTCATATGACACGTGACTAAAATACCAGAAATAAATAGTCATGTGACATGTGACTAAAATAACAGAATTGAATAGTCATATGACATGTGACTAAAATAACAGAATTGAATAGTCATGTGACATGTGACTAAAATACCAGAAATGAATAGTCATGTGACATGTGACTAAAATAACAGAATTGAATAGTCATGTGACATGTGACTAAAATACCAGAATTGAATAGTCATGTGACATGTGACTAAAATAACAGAATTGAATAGTCATGTGACACGTGACTAAAATAACAGAATTGAATAGTCATATGACACGTGACTAAAATACCAGAAATGAATAGTCATGTGACATATGACTAAAATAACAGAATTGAATAGTCATGTGACATATGACTAAAATACCAGAATTGAATAGTCATGTGACATGTCACTAAAATACCAGAAGTGAATAGTCGTGTGACACGTGACTACATACCAGAAGTGAATACCTAGTGGTGTTGGCCATTCAGATGATGGATAAAATTTATGTAAAAGTTGACGATACTTCCGAATCAGTATGGCTAGTCCGATAAGTCAAAGTATAACAACCGAATATAGTTATATAGACTGAAAAATTACTTAACCTCTTTAGCTTCACAAGGTAAACTAGAAGAATTACACAAGCCGGATAGTACAGATTAGAACGGTGATAAAGAATAAGAGTTATTGGAGACTCCTTTTTGAAACTGTTTACTCGTATTGATGTAAACGCCAGTTACAAATAAATGACACTCACTATCTTTTTCTTCGCCTCCCTTTTCACAACTCATCTATATCTCTCCATCATTCCTCCTCTGTCTCTCACTTTCTTCAAATATTGTATTTTGAATACATTGGAGTAGTATTTTGTCATATTTTGCTGTCATACGTGATGTTTTTATAGCATATCATTTTGTATCATGAAGTAAAGCATTGAGTTGATGTAACTCTTTACCAATCCTTTTATTATTTAACATGAAAAAAATATTTTCAATTCGTACAAAGAAAAAATTCACACAGTTTGTTTCTGAGTGATAGTTATAGGAAACACAAATTAAACTAATAGGGACTTGGTCGTATTTCATTTACGTTAAATGTGGTATGAACGCAATTGAATATAGACATATTCAATGAACATGAGGATGATAAAGTTTTATTTTTTTCCTTCGGTAAAAAGGTATATAACCGATGATGTATGTAGGGGAATATACCTCGTGATAGAAAATATATACAGGTATGGTAGCAGGTTTGCAACCGATGTTGTTCCAGTATACCCCTTACATTGTTGTTATAGTGAAAGGGTGTATTTAAAGTATACATTACTACTATGAGCTGACTTGTCTGCTAACTAAAAACAATGGTATTGACTGTTTCTGAACATTAAATGTTATTATGACTAAGGTTGATACTACTAACGGTACACGTTATGGTTACGTGTATACAGGAACACTACAACTGCTGGGGTTCAATTTACTTATACACAGCAGACAGCCGCAACATTTGATTAACACCTATTTGGAACATGTCGTTACATACATAAACGTTTAACACATTTCAATTTCAATTGAGTCAGTAAAGGTTAAAACAACGGAGAAAATTAAAATTAAACTATTTGTATAAAGGAGTCTGTCAGTGAGGTAATTTTTTTACTGATATGTTTTATTATATAATTTCACACAGACTCTTAGAAGTAAAATGACACTACGTTCTGTACAGACACAATAGGACATATAGGGAAGCAATCATCAAACTCAGTACAGAGAGCGTGAAATACAAACGGCAGTTATGCTTATTTATGCTTTACACGGAAGCTGGAAAAAAAAACCCACAAATTAAACGGAACCAAAGGTATCGGAATGAAAATATCTGAAATGTAAGTCTAGGTCAACGAAACAACTTAGCATGTCCAATCATTGAATGGTACGTAGATAGAACATCTGAAAGAAATGAACAGCCAGAAAAAGAAGGAGAGTGTTCGTTATAAAAGGAAGGGCATCGATCGGACATTATTCACACTACATTTTTTTTAACAAATTAAATCTATCTTACGAAAGGGTTTGATTTAAAAAACGACTTTATTTGAATAGAAGGTTTTTACATTTTAGAAATGTTGTATCTCAATAATAACTAGAAAAACGCGATAAATATATATATATATATGCAGATAGTATAAAATATTCAACCTCAACAATTCCCTAGAAAGGAACTCTACCAACAATACTCTATAATGATACCCTCGCGGACGACCCATCGGAGCAGGTCAGAGTAGAATTGACAATATAGACATTATAGTCTCCAATTACGGATGATAGTGTGACCTGTCTGGATGTAGGGACCGCACGCACCAGTGAATCCCAGTTATACGCCTATTAAACTTTGGTCAACCTCGTTGTGATTATTGCGCTTGCGCTGGAAGTGTGGATGAAAGATTTGAATGAAGATTGACATATTCCGATTAATCTATAAATTGGCGTTTTCACCAATCAGAAATAACAATTCTCTCGATGGAGCAACACAGCTTTGTACATACCGCAATCACATGAAACATAATGGGAAATCCGCTGTCTTGCAATGTCGTCAGAGAGCACCATTCTAAATGTATTATTCTTTTAATTTTTAGAAATACATGTTACCGTTATCATCTTTGTAAGTGTTTGATTTCTGAAATGTAAATAAATAACGAAAATTTAAAAAAAACTCTAATTTTGAAAAACGCATTTTAAAGTTAAAATATATTAACAGTATATGCATTTCCATATAAAGAACTTGTCACATGTCGTAAAACGACAAGGACTTTGAGTTCCGTAACAAAAAATAATGCCTTGCATTGTAGTATATATTTACGATGGAAGAATACATTCTTGTTTTATATAACCCAATACAGTATTATATCTATATTCAACATGACTTTATTTGCGTGTGACGTGGTTTCATACGAACGCTAGCGTGCCTTGTTTAATTACAAAACCAAGTAAAAACAACAGTGTGTCAGATATAGCAGTAGGCCAGACTGCAGTCCTTCTACATGTTTCCTGTCATCGGCAGCCAAAGTCAATAATGGCCAAAGATTTATGACGAAAAAAACTACGTCACGGCAATATATCATAAGAGCTGATGGGCTCCATGACGTTTTTATCCTGACACGGATGTAATTGGATGTGGAGCTAAGACCGCTGTACTCCCCGGTTCTCTGATATCAATCATCTGGTGCTAACCAATTTGTAGTGTCCCGATATCGTTTGTGGTATCACCGATTACAGGGTTACCACCTATTACGATCTAGTGGTATCGGGTCCACAGATTACAGGCTTACCACCAATTACGATCACGTGTTACAGGTCAACAGATTACTGACTTACTACCAATCACGATCACGTGGTACAGGTCAACAGATTACTGACTTAACAACAATCACGATTACGTGGTACAGGTCAACAGATTATACTGACTTACCACCAATCACGATTACGTGGTACAGATCAACAGATTACTGACTTACCACCAATCACGATTACGTGGTACAGGTCAACAGATTACTGACTTACCACCAATCACGATAATGTGGTACAGGTCAACAGATTACTGAATTACCACCAATCACGAATACGTGGTACAGGTCAACAGATTACTGAATTACTACCAATCACGATTACGTGGTACAGATCAACAGATTACTGAATTAACACCAATCACGATTACGTGGTACAGATCAACAGATTACTGACTTACCACCAATCACGATTACGTAGTACAGATCAACAGATTACTGACTTAACACCAATTACGATTACGTGGTACAGATCAACAGATTACTGAATTACCACCAATCACGATTACGTGGTACAGGTCTGATTACAGGCATATAAACGATAATACAATATTGAATACAAAATAATTTTAAAAATCGTTATTTTTTTCTTCTACAGCTATTTTCGACCCTTTCAAACCCCTATAGATATGTCAGTCTGGCAGTATGCCTATAATATGGTTATCGGTTTAATCTCGCCATCAACAATAAACGTGCACGTGTATCTAACACGGTCTTCATGGTCATTCATAGTCCCATGAACCTGCCAAACAGCATTGTACAGAACTGTCCGTATCGGA
This sequence comes from Argopecten irradians, assembly GCF_041381155.1. Classification (NCBI taxonomy): domain Eukaryota; kingdom Metazoa; phylum Mollusca; class Bivalvia; order Pectinida; family Pectinidae; genus Argopecten; species Argopecten irradians. The sequence continues at coordinate 29,610,538 of NC_091134.1, read as the reverse complement.
ATATGGACGTTTAAGTAGTTAAAACATTATAAGCCTCTAAAGAAAACGTATGAAGAGTCATCGTGTTACCATGACACAATATTCATTCGTATTGATTTCTTTTAAAGATAAAAGTATAAGTGTGTTTTGTGATGTTCATTATAAGCCTAACCAATATAAACGCCTCCGGATTCCGAAACCGTCCGTTATTTTGTGGAGTAGTCTGTTTATTTCCGGGTCCTTGTGAGTTTAATTTCGCTTTAGTAACACACAATATAATAGGTTAGGTTTGATTCGATAATATAATGACTAAGACCGTCAACTTATCGCATGTTGAAAGGCATCCCCAAATAGACTAATATCCCTGTCCCCATGACAGGCACTCTTTAATTGAATGTCCCCTAACGATTGTTTTTATCCATTACTTGATTGAAATTGCCGAGAAATCACGTCAATCCCCACAAGTAAATTACTGGTGTGTGGATTGTAATCTTGATGATATGTAATTACAGCCAGTTGTGTACCTCCTATCACAACGTCATGTAATTATTCGCTAGAAATCGTGAGTAATTTTTCTGCCAAAATATTCCGCTGTTTTAATCTTGCCTAAGGAAGACAAGATACATTTTCGTTGCCATTTCCCTAATTTTATTATGACATTGATAGGAGATTGAATCGCCAATATCCCTATCAGGGCGACTAAACTGTAGCCTAATTTGGCTTCTCTTCTGTAACAAGAGGTGCTGGTGAAGTCCTGAGGAGGTCTGGCTAGTATCCTCCGGGCGGTGAAGGGCGTGTCCAGCCCAGACCTCATATCAACCTTATATCTATAAGAGGTGCCGGTGAAGTCCTGAGGAGGTCTGGCTAGTATATATATCCTCCCGTGAAGGGCGTTTCTAGCCCAGTCCTCATACACCTTATATATATGTGGTGGGCATTAAATTGATTACATGGTAAATAACTGGAACATGCTAATAAAGCCATTATATGGTAAATAACCGGAGCACGCTTAATACGCCATTAGATTGTAAATAACCGGATCATGCTAATTACGCCATTAGATTGTAAATAACCGGATCATGCTATATTACGCCATTCAATTGAATTGAATTGAATTGATTGTAAATAACTGGAACACGCTAATTACGCCATGAAATGGTAAATAACCGGATCATGCTAATTACGCCATTACATGCAATGTGCTATAATCTACCATTTGATCGATGTCACATTCTTCCCATTGGTTAAAAACTCGGCAAAAATCGTTGGCTTTCTAGCAATTTTTGCACCTTTCTTTTCAATCTTTCGCCTTTTCTGCTTAGTTAAAGGAACAGCCCAAAGAAAGGGGACAGTGTGTTTATAAAATGTGTATTTAACCTGAGTGCTAGAAAGTCGTAGGGAAAGAGAACTACATGAATTTATGGCAATATGTATATTACTTGTCATATTATTCACAAATCGGAGATTTGATACGGGTTTTACATTTGATACATTTTAGGAATGTGAATATGACAAATTTACAACAGAAAATCGCTGGAGTGTTGTAGAATTGGAAAAAATAACGAATTATTTATAACTAAATGTGATGCCCAAAGGAACATGATAATGTATTCTGTCAATATTAATAATTGCACCGCATGAAGCGTAATTAATTATTCTGAACATAGATAAAAACGACGTAGACATGGTTTCCATTTAGATGAAAAAGATAAGAAAACTGGTTATGGCAATGGCGTTTTGCGCGGACACAGACCATGTTTGGTTGTCGTGGAGAGAAATGTCGGAGGCGTTAATGTTCTTTACTGTGCAAAATACTGCATTACGATACAGCTAACTGTTTATGACGTACGATGTTTGGCGCAGACACTGACAGGCATTCTATTCGCCTCCACACATATCAAAACTGAAAACATATACAGAAGATTTATATCTAAATTAAAATAGAAGACGCGTAGGTTTCAATATCACCAAGAGACTGGAATAAAAATGTCCATATTTGGTAAAATATTTCTGTTATCGTAATTCCCTAGTGTGTTTCACAAGAGAGGAACTGCAGTAATGTCTATATCAACATTTATTTATGTGTGTTGCTGGTTCGTCTTTTTTAGCCTTTTGATCTGTTCTAAATTTTACAATTATTTTCTATTGAAGTTGCAATTTTATCTTTCCTTGCATTGTAACAGGATTAACAGTAACAATTCAATCACATATTGTATACAACTAATCTTCTTTGAAAATGATCTCATTTAACCCTCATTTAAAATTGATGAGTACATAAGTAAAAGCTTACAAATTAATTTCATTTTATTTTCAAACTTGTATCTTTTCAGGGATAAGAAAACTATAGACGGTAAAACTGCCTACCGGCGACGGTCTCTATTTGGAAAGAATCGTCAGAAACCCAAGGAAAGTCTTGTCCGACATCAGAGTATGTCCTTACCACCCAATATCCGCCTTAATAGACAGAACTCAACACATGTCCAGGCGACGGAGTCTAACTCCAATTCCAACCAGAAGTTCCCTTGGACGACTAAGGACCGGTCTCCGTCCGAGGACGCCGAGGACAGACTAAGTACTATAAGTTCTAAGGAGGAGTCGCACAGCCATGGCAGCGACAGGCGGAAATCAGGGGCTACTGCAAGTGGGAACAAGAAACAAGATTCGCAGTGCCAGACTGATACTATGATGTTTGAGGAATACCTGGCACGCTCTCGCAGTGACAGGGTTGGGAGTTCAATCCGAAGTCGTGCTTCCACTGGGAAAAATTCTGAAGGAGCTCAAAGGTGTGAATCTGATAGCTCTATAAACAGCGACGAAATATTTCTATCGCTTCCCGCTAATAATGCCCACGAGAGACGCGGAATGTATAAGACATCGCCCATTCATGGCGACAGAAGTCCCCTTCTAAGCGATAGGGAAATTCAAGACAAATGTTACGGAAACAACTTTGTAGCAACTTTTGAACCATACGGTCACACCATTATGTCCGATTATCAGAGACAGGAAGTACCACCGCGTGTTAAAAGTGTTAGTCCTTACAATACAAGATATGACAATGCATATTCCAAACATAATCATCATAATGACTGTAGCACTAATGCATTCCTACATCCAAGTCCTAAAGCCGTGAGGGATCCCGCTGATCAAGTATTCCAACCACGTTTTTCTAATGGGCCTTTCTTAACAGCAACTGTGTCTGCCCCTTTAGGAAATACCTACCAGCTGAAGCCCGATGAAAGTTCCCTTTACGGGCGTCGCCATAGCGAAAACAGTGCTCTTATTAAGATCGATAACGCAGAAACGGTGCTACCTATTTCACAAGGGCGAAATGCAACACCTCGTCGATCAGTTACAAAATGTGACCGATCACATCTCGAGGCTAATGAGCCTCTTTTAGACGGCCACTCTTTAGACATGGCCAATTCTTCTCCAGTTTATTTTTCGCACGTTGACTGTTTAAAGGACAGTAGACTAATCACACCAAACAGTAACGTAGATCTCATTAAGTTAGCACCAGAAAAGCATGTTCCAGCTAGTGCCTTTAATCTGGCACCCGTAGAGGCGCCCAGTTTGAACTCCAATGGACCAGTCAACAGCGCCACGTGCCCTTCTCCTGAGAGTGTCGTGTCTACAGGGCTAAGTCAGCTGGAGGAGGAGGAGGTCTCTATGATATCATTCCATTCCTACCTTAAAAGTCACGGTGTGGATTTAGATATGTCTTCCGTTCAATCAAGTGACGTTTGATTATGTATGGATGTTGTGCTTCTTTCGCAATTTTCCATCTTATAATTCTCAGTTTACTGGAATCTCAAACGATTTTCCTATTTTCATAATCTTTAACAGAAAACAAATAAATGCTTGACCTTTTGATAACAATATGTTTCTAAATCAATGTATGACCGAACCAAAACCTATTCTTTTAGATAGAAAAGGTAAAGAAACCTAATTTTTGTGCTAATGCACCTGGGTATTAACATTGATAAGTTTCAAGAAGTTCACAAAGAAATATTTCATTGGTATCATTACCAGAATTTGACTTGTTATGTCACAATGAATGCTTAAAAACATGGCTTGGGAATTAAAAAAAAAAGTTAATGAAGGTGTTGCGGGATCAAATGTGGCTACTTGGTCGTATGAAAACCAATGTATCATATCCCGTTCGTTTCAAAACCAAGTACTCCCTCACATTGATTTGTCGTGATGATTCTGCAAATATTTTTAACGAATTTGAGAGGGTTATTAAAAGTGTGTGTTGTAGAGAATGCTTGGGTGATCAATATAGCCTTCCCTGAATGTAGTGGAGGATAATAATTGTTGTCGTGAATATTTGAATGTGCCATTAAAACGTACAGTATTTCCTTTTCATTAACTTCAACTATGTTCCTTGAATTTTTGACTGACACCAATGGTCTAGGTTTAATCTGATGGACATATCTTTGTATGACAGTTGTCATTGTTACACACAATTTATGTTGAAGCAGGCATTGTAACCTACATTGAACGTCTTCATTATGTGTCGAAGTAAAAGGTGCTTGCTGTTCCTGTTTGTTTTGTTCGTTTCAAAGGGTTTTAGTGCGAATTCGTATTTCATTAATATTTTATATTTTTCTCAAGCTTAACCGAATAAGGGCTTTTCTATTACTTTATGAGTGTTTTTTAATCAATGATTAAATAGAATACGTTCTTCGTGTGATGGAGATATGACACAAATATCTGAGTGTACTCTAGATAAACTGTGAAGTGGTTTATGATCAGACTTTCGTTTTAATCATTTTTCCTGCATTTCTACTTTTATTGATGAACTCTCTTATCTTATATATCATTTCGCTGCCATATAACCAATCAAATGCGACGTTATAAACGGAGACGTCATAATTTGTTAAACCAATAAAAATTCTTGATACAAGCAAGATTAAATTATCACGCAATGCTTATCTTAAAGGTAGGTTTCGCCCAACCAAATAAATATATTTTTGTGAAATGCGATAAACGGAAGAAAAGATGGAAAAACATATTAAAATACCTCAATTTAATTTCTTTATGCGTTTGAGATTGAACAAATGTGTCTTGAATACAAAATTGAAGGAAATCCTTGATTTTATTACGGTGTCCGTCAGACAAAATAGTATGCAAATGAAGCTGCAATGAATTGTGTTGTCGAAGTTTCGCGCATGCGCATTGTCACGCACTAAAAGTTAACAAAATGGCTGAACGAAAGTGTGTGAGATAAAGAAAAATATATCTGAATCGGCAACAAAGTGGAGGAAATTATAATGGATTCGGTAGCGTAATAGGATATCTATAAGAAATTAAATTCAGAGATGGCATGAACAATAGAAGAAACAGAAGCCACATCTCAAGTGGAACTTGCCCGAATCTGTTGGGACTCGTGTAACGGCATTGCACGTGGTGAGTTAAATTTCAACACATATGCCAGCGCACAAACAGCCGCAGACTAACTACATGTATATTTGGAGTACAAAGCTAGCGAGCGCATGTAAGTAACATGAAGTGTTTTAGATTATATGATATGTATAAACAGTCCATCGCACTTTGATTTGTTGTTGAGTTTTTTTTAACTAAACATGCCGTGTCAAGACTGTATCACTTCTATCTGACATTTTGTTGCACGCTTCCGTTTGTTGATGCGGCCTCGTTTTGGAAAAAAAATACGTCATGTTCTATGTAAAGCTTGACTTCACTCTATTTTTAGAGGAGTGTTTTCCTGGTCAAGCTAGGCAACTGACCACCCATATTGTTCGCTGTATCCATTGAAAATGATCTCAAGATTATATCTATGTACAGGATAAATTTCAATTTCGTAGTCTTTATATTTCATTGGGCGAAACCTACCTTTAACTTATCGTTCAACCAAACTTCAGCGTAAAATCAATCAATTATATGATACCTGATTGATAATGACATGTTATCCGCAAAATTTTCGCTCTTCTTAACATTTTTTTCTAGCTAATTCTCTGTAATCAGCAATCCTGTTCTCAGTGTCTTTTATAATACTCCTGGGACGGTCTGATTTCTGTTACTGGCGTCGCTGTAATATAGCGTGGATATGATATTTAATGGATGTTTAAATAATCTCTTGTAACGTGAGCGCCAAACAGTCTATAAACAGTGCTTAATTGTAATAAAATTAAGGTTTCTACGAATTTAAACATGGAGGTGGGAAGATGGAGGTCAAATTGTTTACAAGTTCACGGGAACTTTATTTAGTCAACGCTCATTCGGCTTCCATACATGAGATTACGCACTATTTTTGTGACCGAGTAACGAACACATCGATAAATGTAAATGAAATCACTGGATATCAGGCTGAATATGTGATAAATGAACATTTGAAAATGTGAGGTGTCAATTTAGCACTGAACGTCTTTCATTAGGCATCAATAGTCAATGTAAATGCCAGCTGACCAACAGAGAAAAATTCTATGATGCGCACTAGCGCATCATGTTGAATTTGCCTCTGTCCACTATCCAGTTGGTTAAGGAGATAAGTCGAAAACTGTACTATATGTGTGTGAGGGTACAGCAACGAGGCCCGTTCTCTCTCACACATATAGCACAGTTTTAGGCTTATCTCTAACTTAAAACACAGTTCCTTTTGTTGGTGCATCAGGACACTTTTTGCTCCCTAAGTTTTAAATATATAAAAAGAAAGGAAAAAAAACAAACAAAATATACATACTTATATACCAAAATGATATGACGTTTCATCGCTGCATTATAGTTTTTACAGGAAATGTTCATATAATATATCATTGAAGAGTCTTGGAACCCAAACTCAAACAGTTTCTTTCCACAAAACTTTTCCATAATTGTACACAATTTTAGAATAAATATGTTTTATGGATACTACTTGAGGTTGTGCCACGGTTATTTAGTCCAATTTGATACTATATGACTTGCTACAGCAGCATACATATCACGTGCAGGTGATTGGATTGGGATACATGGCAGGTTATGTTCGTGCTTCGTACGATACTGAAATCAGACAATGGCACAACATTCCTGATACTTAACTGCAAAATCAGAGGTATATTACTCATCTGAATTTTGGTCAATTTTATCTGTAGGATTTTTATAAGTTACAGCTACAATCACGTGTCAACTGTACCTCAAAATAACAGGTTTCTCTCCCAATAAAGTACTATTTTACAACATAAACATATATGCAAGTATATTTAGTCCTACTTATGAAAATGAGAATATTTGATTGCTTGTGGAACAGTGATTTAATTCAAAATTGTTTACATTCAATTTCGAGAAATATGGCGATCTCACAGTGTCCTAATGCACCTTAATAAAACCCTACTATACAAAGCAATCATCACTTACAAACCAGGTGGGTAACATATGCTGAAAATAACAACAATGTGCATTCATCCATATCATTTTATTCATCACATGTCATACCAGTAACAGGTTAAGCATGCACATATTCACTCACGTGTTTATGAGTGCAGTCAGCCGTACCAATGCATTCATCTCATATAAACCTGGTGAACCTAAAATACCCATAGTCACCCTTCTATAATTATCTATTATGGCCTGGTTGAGAGGGCACTATTGCCTCATAGTATTGTCGAGGGATGGAATAGTGCCTGAGCCGAAGGCGAGGGCACTATCCCATCATGAGACAATACTATGAGGCAATAGTGCCCTCTCAACCAGGCCATAATGGGTTTAGTACATCACCCTGACATGAGACCGTTTTCCATGTCATCGCAAACTTTGAGAAGCACGTCAAGCGATAGGCCTACCACCTCGCAACGCTATCTTCATTTCCACACCACGTTGTTACATTAAAAGTACAACATATAAATTGTGTCAGAGATATGGGATTCTATAAAAACGGGATTCAGCTTCATGAAAATTAAAAGTAGATCAATATAGAACATTAGTGAACAGTCTTCTGTAGAAAAGCAAGATTTGCTTCCATTCCCGCACAAAACAGCCTGTCCGCCATCTTGACGTCTTGGTCGAAGCGCAACGTTATAATGACGTCATGTAATGGTGACGTCACAATACATTCATGTTCAATTTCGCGCCACTTCAATAGTGCCCGCTTGCCCGGGCACTATTGCAAATAGTTTCCATGTGTGTAGCCAATCAGAATCCAGTTTCTGTCACGTGATGTACTAACGAATATTATTCATTTCTAAAATGTCTTCCTGCTCTACCAGGACAACGTCTTTACTGGTGAGTAAATGATTAGTGATACATGTACATTATATATAGAAACTGAAAGGGATTACAATGAGTGATTTAGTGTATCTGACAAAACAAAATGGGGGTGAAAATGCTCGAGAAATTGATAGGGTAAAACATACATCAGCTTAGCTTTACCTGAAAGAAACTCGACAAAATTAAAAGCGTTTAAAACAAACTGGATGTTAAAACACGATATATCAGTGTAGTGGGTCATGAATAAGATTTTTGGATACCTTAAAAATTGCAAGAAAAAAAGAATAGTGCTAAAAATATTGAGATATTACAAGAATTCGATACAGAATATTTATTTGTGTGTTGGTAAACTAAGCAATATGTTAGATTTGATTAAACCCAACAAAGAGTTTATGAATACGAAAATTATGTCCATTGGATTTACAGGAATATGCTCAACTATTCTAACAGACGTGTCAGTAGGCCTGATATGTGTTAAAACTGTTAAAATCCAAATGGCCAAAGATCACCTAATGTTGTATATACAGATATATTCACATGCATCATGGAACACGCTCGTGTGTATGCTTTGCTGTAGAAGAAGTGACAGTGTACATTCAACACTAAAAGACTTTTACCATCGAAAAACACTGCAGGATGCATTTAAAAAAAAGTTTATTTTCAGAGATTGAATTAATATATTCAACTTGAAATTCTGAATATTGTCAATATTGTTTTGTTTATGTTGATCAAGACACAAACATGTATTTCTTATAAAAGTATTTTGAAACTCTTTTAGAATGCCTTCACACTTCGAGCTGTGCTCAGGATTTACACACTGGTTTATAATGCATATGGTTTATAAGTGACTGTCCAAAAAAAGATCGCATATAAACCAGGCAGCGGTCCAAAATCTTAGTATAAACCGGCTACAGGTCACATATAGACCAGTTATGGGAAGATCCTTTACATTCCATGAATTATAACACAAAAAGAACAAAAGGATTTACGCTAACTGTGTTTTAAGAATTCACATAAGTCATGAATACCATCTGAAAGACGTTCAATGCTTATATTCACAACTGATAACAATTGTATAATGAAATTCCAAGAGATTTTTAATTAATAAAGAATTCGTTATCTTCAAAGACGGAAATTATTGCACGACAATTTTTGACGTCACAATGATAATGTCGTCATAATGTGGGGATGGCAGTTCATTTAATCAATAAATTGTTACCAGATTTGACATACGTTTGATATGAAGTCTATCCGGAAGAAAGATAAATATAATGACGCCCGTCAATAACAGTATTATATACTTATATTTCCATCACGATCATTACAAATCAAAATTCTACGTGTATATCGTTTGAATTTACCGCTTGCGATAGTGTTGTCGTCACTAAGTTCGATTAATGGAACACTCATAGAATCAGCTTCTGAATATAGTTTCCCCCAAAACGGCTTGAAACAAACGAACAAACAAAACTATGCGATGATATTTTTCAATACATGCTATTTTGTCAACAGGAATTTGAAGACCGCATAACTATAAAGTTACTTTTTTTTAAAATTATTTGACCGTTATGTAAAGGTGTAAGTATCGTCAGTAACGAGACGGAAATGTTAACTATTCATACACTTGACCATATGGGAGTTCATAGCCTACTATTTACCATCTTATTTAACATTGATCAAACGGAAACTGAAAGTAGAATGGAAATATACCGTGCGTTCCATGATACAAATCTACTGGATCTCAAATGGAACGCGCCGTACCAGTAGAACTGTACCGTTACAAGTGTTATCCAATGCCTTATCAACTTCATATGCAACTTGGACTATTCTATGAATGAGAGTGATCGTAGGTATAATAATTTTATAAAGTAAAGGGTCTGTCTCCTCATGGTAAAAGCTTTGTGGGTAGTTGGTTGGAGTTTAGGGGAGGGGCTCTGTGATCGGATGTCATTTATCAGTGATATCTGAAAACTGTGTTCTTTGGGTGTGGAACCATCTAAGTTCCGGTTTCTCAGGTAGTATACACGTAGATAATGTACAGCTTGTATAAAGGCTGTCGTTCAAATAATTATGACAAAAAAGGACAAAACAGTGGCGTTATCTTTGGTGATGTTTTTGGATTATCGTTAATGACTCCCGACATGCAGACATACATACATGTATATCATCATTGTACCCATACCAAAGCTCTCGTAAACATGATTCCGCCTGTTTGAAGAGATGCTAAAATATGTCGGTGACCGCGTTGAAATCTGTTGATATACGACCGAGGGTCGCGTGGTATTTTATAATCAGTAGACTCCATCAAAATGGAAATGTATTTATGGACCCTCTGGGTGTCATCATATCAACAAGGATCATACAGAGGGTGGCGACGGGCACGCGCTCACAGGCCACACACGTACCCATGGTGACTAGAAATGGTCACGCGACCTTCGGTAAAGGACTTAAAGTTATGTGATGCCCCCGGAAGACAATTTGGTACGTATTGTTGATTTATATCAAAGTATGGTACAGAAATCGTCGTTTTAATGATATTTTACTATGCACACACTGCGTGGTACAGCCTACACGTAAATATTGTTGTTAAATCCTGTTTTACGCTCCCGCAGACAGCATACACATGTACCTGAACATGGAAATCTTGTTAAAACACGTAAATAATTTCATACACAGCCGCGAAAAGTATATATAAGCAAATAATTTCAGAAACTCACTCCTGTGAATACCAAACACGTAAATATTTTACCAACACTGGATCCTATATAAATTCACTGTTGAATGTATTTATTACTATACTTTCCTGTACTTTGAACAAAGGTGTATTTCTAATATTTGACATTTGATTCATTTAATGATGTGTTTTTACAAACTGATTCTGTATTTTACAGTTATGTTATTTTATAAAGATATGAGGGTACAGATAAATTTTCATCCTGTTTGAACTTCATTGTTTTATCTCAAAACTAGTCTTATGCGTTATTCAATCATCATTTTGTTTAATATTTGCGGTCATATGTATATATCATCATCATTATTTTTACGGGAGAAGACGGATTATAAGTTTACAAATTTTGTCTAATCCCATTTGTATATAACGTGAAAATAAAATATGTTTAAATCAAATCAACACTGGAGAGTGCTATATAATCTCAGATTGAACATTTTAGTAACAAGTGCATAAGCGGCTAGACGGAGGTTCGAACCCGAGACCTCCGACCACTAGCCGAATGCTGCATAAATTGAGCTATTTGATCATGATGGTTGAATGTTTCGATCATTAAATTTTGCATATAAGACCAGGAAGAAAAATTCTAATGTTTAGAATTAATTTACATCGGTCCCTTTTTTCAGCGAAGGACAACCATCTGGTATATATTGTTGTCGATATTGGGTAGTTCGGTAGTATTTATAGGTTCGTTCCATTAAAGTAAACCTCAATTAAGGCTATTTTTGAAATTGAATAATTGATTACAACTATGACATGAAACACAAGTTATCTCATTAGCAAAATGTCTGTACGTTTGATGTTTGACCTCAATTTTCCTAGAAGCAATATTGTCTAAGTATTCCCCATCGTGAGTCTGCGTGTGCATGTGATTTTCAAAGTTTGTCGCTGTATAACTGTAAAAAATGTCTTTTACATGTCACAGACAAACAGACGACCCTAAATCTGCATGGTCTATGCAAAATAAAATAAAACCTGAAGAACATTTATTCCGAATCATGGAAGGAATCTGGCAGTGTGACTCGCTAGATATTTCCATGGAAGGAATTGGGTTATGTGGCTCTCTAGATATTTCCATGGAAGGAATCGGGTTGTATGACTCGCTAGATATTTTCCTGAGTTTGAAACAGTAGTCGAGATCTCAATTTCTCCACATTTGAAACCACAACATTATAGCGACAGTCAAACGTTCGCGGAGTATATTTATTTTCAAATATTTAAATAACATATTATGTCTGTATCGTAACATTTCCAACAATTTTTCTGATCTGTAACTAAATGTTGCTTCCAATTTTCTTTGATATTTGAAAATTGTTACAGTCCCGGAAATAAAACCTTAGAAATAGAGCTTTCCTTTAAATAGAATGTTTTATCAGCCATTATCAGGAAATTGGTAAAATCAGTGCCCTGGAGAGAGTCAACCTTCTTGCAAACAAAGTAGCTATATAGGAAATCCAACACAAAGGGTCCCTTGTGTGGTCACATCCAAACTTGCTACCTCTCTCAGCTATTCTCAGAACCCAATGAAAAATCATTGAGTCATCATCCAAACTAAAGCGTATCTTCTTCATTACTGGTTGACCGATGGTAAAAATATAAATCTATCAAACACCAAGTTCACCAAGTCATTGCTGGAAATACATGCAGTGGATCGCGATTAAAAATTGTCCCATTTGGACAGAAAAGAAGCGTCGCTCGAGGGACACATTTGGGATTAGCTATCAATGTGAGTTGTATCACCTACTTTCACTATGACCTCCAGTCTGGCCACCGTCGGTTACCCACGTTAATTAACGGTCTGGTGCTGTCTGGCTTGTAATCCCTTTACTCATCAAACAAGTTTAATTTCGTTTAATCAATGGATTTTCAGTTTTTGGACATTTGTCTTCTGCATGCTTTAATGTTGCGCTGACCCTCGGGACGCAAATTTAGTCGCTTTACTTCTCCAGCAGTATACAATCTTGCTCTCTTGGTCCTCTTTCGACAACCCTTCAAACATCATATTTTTTTCGATAATCATTTGCATAGCGGACGAATTCACATCATGGCTACGATGTTGTCATTCAGTATTTCTAAGTATTTCAACAATGTTCACTTTAATATTATCATAGTTTTATATCGGAACCTTTATTACAATTGTTCTCTTTCATTAATTAAGCTCATGCTTATGGATTAATTTTGGGTTTGTTTTAGGATTGTTTACTATATTTATGACTAGAGCGACTTGAGGCGAGTCGACATGTTGTAACTTCTCTGATGGAATTGTTTACAACCATCTTGGCCATAGACCCATTCAAACGCAGACTAGCTGATATTACTACGATTTGCTCATTTTTTCAGCAGAAACACATCGGAGGACCACTTTTTGGGAATAAGATTAAAGTTGTTTTTTTACTACATTGAATATAATGAGTTATACTATAAGTTGGTCCGCTGAGTTTTCCAAAATAAGATCATTTATATGTTAAATTTGCTTGACAGAAGCAAATGTATTCAGAAACTTCATATTTTGATGTTTACTTTTGGATTTTGAAAAAGGCGAAACGGACCGATATGCGTAAAACATCTTTGATTCTATCGTCTGCCACAGAAACTTAGTTGAAGTCCGGATCAGGGTAAAATCTGATACATGAACCAGTCTCATTCATGGTAAATCAAATGGTGTTGTGAGGACTGACCAGAGGACTATACCATAATGAATACAGTCCTTATGGAAAATATAGTATAAAATATCGACACGATATTGTTTTAAAAAGATATTAAGTATATGGCCTTAGCTCGTTATCTAAGTGGGGCCGCGGTGGCCGAGTGGTTTAGATGTTCTGACATGTTACTGTACCACATGCACTCCACCTCTGGGTCGCGAATTCGATTCCCATGTGGGGCAGTTGCCAGGTACTGACCGCTGGTCGCTCGTTTTTCTCCGGGTACTCCTACTTTCCTCCACCAACAAACCTGGCACGTCCTTTAAATGACCATAGCTGTTTATTGGACGTTAAACTTATTGTAATAAAACCAATCGTTATCTACTTAGAGAGACTCACTTTCAAGTGCGACATGTTTTCAAGATGTACTTGACTGCACGAAATTCAAAGTTTACTTTCTTCTATATTCGATTCAGGTTCATTACAATGTGACGAGTTTTTTATGTTTTTAAAAAAATCGGTAATTCACGCACGTAGCAATACTCGAATATGCTAACTAGACATAACTCTAACATTGGAAACTAAACAAATACAAAATGACTTTCGCTTGAGATATGTTTAGTGTAAAACAGATTCGAGATTAATTTAAAATACTTTATGTTACATTAATATTGCAAAAGTAAGAAAAGCAATTAAAACAAGTCAATAACCTCTAAAATTACATAAAACATACAGAGAAGTAACTAACTAGGTTCTATCTAGCAAGGTATCAATTACTAGATTAATTATTCCTTGTTGAGACCCCTATCCCCATATTTGTTAGAATTTATTTTATTTCAGACCTCTATAGAATGTTCCCACATGGGTTGACCCGCTGTCTCACGTGATGTTACATGCAATAGGGGTGTAAGAATTTTTTCTATCAAGGCCAAGGCTGATAAAATCATAGATATACTGTTAAAATGATACATTTACAGAAAACTGACACCATAGCAATACTGACGTCTAAATATTGACTACCGGGCATAACCAATGCCTATTCGGCAGAATATGGTCAAGAGTCAAGAGTCAAGAAGTTTTATTTAGAGTCGCGTACATGAGGAACATAATAACATTAGCACTGTAGTGCTATTTTTGCGACAAACATATTAAAAATATCACAGTACAAACAGCTAATATATATATAGACAGACAACAATTTAACTATAACAAGCATGCAATAGATACATGATATTTAGTTGGAAACAGCTATCACAGTTAAGCAGAAATAAGAAAATTTAATCTAAAGGTAATTACTTAATAATTACACTTGTATGTCACACAAATGTTACACAAAATAGGTTAAGACACTGAAGTGTAATGTACATAAATGCTAATATAGCAAAGTGTAAAAATTTACATGATATACACTACCATAGTGTGACTTAAAAATAGATATTGAAGCATAGGTAGAAAACAATAAGCTAAAATATGGTTTATAAAAGTAATGATCTTTAAAATGGTTTGAAATATCACAGGTTGTATGGTATAATTTCGAGCAGGTAGATTCCAAAGGTGAACAACTCCTCTATGGTGTGTACAGATGGTACAGGAGCAGATCTGTGTATACCAGGTGTGAAGCAGTCTGCGAAACGAACTGTAGTTTTTAGCTAGCCGACACTCATTTGGCAGACTGTTCCACACCTGAGAAGCAGCGAAACGAAAAGATCTCTTACTATAAGTGGAAGTGTTTACCCTTGGAATCTTTACCAACTTCTTTCTTCTCAACAAGATTTTGTTAAATATGAGGAGAAATATCATTTAAAATTTTAAAAACTTCAGAGGCCATATCTTTCATACGCTTTACATATAAAAATCAAGTTTGTGCCTCCTTAAAATATCGAAGACTGGGGAAACATAGTCATTGTCAATAAAACGAAGTGCTCTCTCCTTGACTTTTTCCATTTTCCTAGTATTTGTCAATGTACAAAAGTGCCAGGCAAGTGGACAATAGTTAAAATTTGAAAGTATAAAAGACTTAAAAATGGTAATTTTCCCCTTCTTTGTAAGATTATTTCCCAGTCCTTTTAAAACAGCAAGTTGTTTGGCAGAATTTCTACAGAGTCGAAATATGTGTGCATCAAATTTAAGAACAAAGTCAATATCTACACCTAAAAGTTTTACAGCATGTTCACACATAATCTCAAGGCCATCGATGTTAAGAGATTTAATAAAAAAATGTGTCTTCTTTCCAAAACATATAGCCTGGAACTTCTCTGGGTTGGCCTTCATACCATTAAAATTAAACCAGTCTATTAGAACTTAACTCTCTTTTTCTAAGCAATCATTCAGATGTGAAATAGCTGACT
Source organism: Argopecten irradians (assembly GCF_041381155.1). Lineage (NCBI taxonomy): Eukaryota > Metazoa > Mollusca > Bivalvia > Pectinida > Pectinidae > Argopecten > Argopecten irradians. The sequence goes on along the minus strand of NC_091134.1, from coordinate 29,594,639 downwards.
TACCCAGACCATAACATATAAACTTGCAGCTTCCCGAGTAGCAGGTTATGAGGAATGCAGTCAAAAGCCTTGGACAGATCCATCAGAATAGCTCCTGCATGCCGATGGCTGTCCAAGGCCTACCTCCAGTCCTCAAGAGCTCGCAGCAGGACAGACTGACACCCATAACCGCTCCTGAACGCTGCTAGGAAAGGATTAAAAATTGACTTAAAATATTCACCTAATTGGTTATGAATAAATCTTTCAAAAAATTTTGACATAGAAGGTAAAATACTTACAGGCCTGAAGTTACTCTTATCCATAGGGTTGTTTTTCTTAAAAATCGGTAAAAATGGGTGTTTGATAAGCTTTATCCTTATCAATATATAGATATCGGTCGTAAATAGTTACACTGTGTATGTCTATGTATAAGTCATATTAAGGTGTAAATGGTATACTTTATTTTATTCACGGGGAAACAGCGTCTATTGGTGTGATATTCCTTTCTAACTATCGTCAATCACAAAACAACCGCTTTGAATCTGAAATGGCCGGAAACGTCATCAGTACTGTGCAAAAGGCCTCATTACAAAGAATACATTTTAAATCTAGGATTAACTCAGATGAATCTATGTTAATTCTGATTTAGCGTACATTCCTGGCGGATTGATAAATCAATCCTGTTTTATTCAAACCTCTTCTTAACATCTAAGTAAAGATATTCCGCCGCTTAACAAAATGTTACCATGACGTCAGTATTCATAGAATGAGAGGAGCGTAAATAACATTTGATGTACCACGGATACCAGATTATATAAATACAATGTAGTATAGTTTGAAAATACTTCATTCGTTAGTTTATAACCAAAATAAACAAATTAACTTAATGGAACTAGGGTTTACCTTTCACAGTTTTACATTTTCATTTGAAGCTGTGCCTTGACCTGGAAGTGACTAAGACAGACATGCCATAGCCCAGTGGCTTCAATATTTTGAGGAACCGTCACCGCATACCAAAATATACAACAGACCATCCTGTTTCAAACCCATCGATGGTGTCATTTTAACAATACTGTGGAGACAAGGTCAGGCGTCAAAGTTTACATTGTCAAATGTGCAATAATATCCGCTGGTAGCCATAATTTCAAGTTTAAATGTGAATCATTATCTTTGCTCTAAGTACGTTCTTAAAGTATTAATTTTGTTTAAATAAATGTCCTTTTAGGAGGGAGTGTAGAGATGGGGGATGAATCAAGATCGTAATGAATTTTAAACAAATGTGATATAAGTAGACCTATTTGAAGACATCAGCTGTGTTGATATATATTTTACTCTACTTAATGAGCATGCATCCTCTAAGTATTTTAAAACGCTAAAACAATCATAAATAAGCATGGCCTTTAAACTGATAGCATCATTTCTGATATATTCGGTTGACACGGTATATCAAAAGTCCCCAGATAAACCACCGAACTACCAGGTACTATGAATGGAGAAGAGAATCTTTAGTAACACGTAGTCCTTGTATATTTTCATTATTTCCCGTACATTTTGTTTTATATACTTCGATTGTCAATTACGATGTTGATTTTTATCTTATTAATCTTGACAAAGTTAATAATTTAAGCGTGCCTGATTAAATCAATCTAAGATGTGATTATATTGTTGATGTTGAAGAATTTGTTCGGAACACCGTTGACGGTTGTACCAATAGAAAACCGTGGCCATTGACTACAGTTTTCCTGATCGATTTGGTGACTTCTAGTTAATTAGGAAAAGCATATAAATCCATTAAAATAAAATAAAAAACATATGATAACTTAAGGACAGAAAGCGTTCGACTATAACATTACATCATCCCTAGAAGATTCTCTAAGCCCAAACACAAAATCCAACGCACAACATGAAGTGCGGACTAGTATTTTTTTAATCAGCATTGGTTTCCAGCTGATTTATTTAGTTACATGTCATCCTTAACCGCTACGCGAGTTTGGGGATATTTCAATAGCTGTTTATAGCTCTCGTGATCGCATAAACAGATGCGCGTGTCTATTTTCGGATACAAGAGTTCCATTTTCAGAGCTGGTCATTCGTGTATAAACAGGAGAGGAGCAAATCGATTCCAGGAACAAAGATATCTCAGATGTGATGGCACCCCAGCCAGCCAGCGTCGTGTAACATATAAACAAAATCCAATAAGAATGATACAGTGTTTGTAGTAACTGAGTTAAAACAACATTGGCCTGATCTTTCCTTCATCATCACATTTGTGAATAAACACAGCGTAAAGATTGGTGCTAATGTTAGCGCTCTCCCTTTAATTTGTGTTCTCCGTTTATTACACAGAGGAACATGGCAACACCTGCTATGTGATTAACATTAAAGTCCTCTCCACCATGCCAGAGTCTCTGCCATATACTCTTGTGTCTGTAGGATGTGTGCGTCCTATTTACAAAATAGCGGTACGAGAGGTATTCCAAAAACAATGGGGTTAACGTGGGAACTTTTACTCGTAGTTTGAAGCTTTCCAATCAATTCATGGGTAGAAATATGCGTGTTTCGCCGAAAGAGCATGGTGACAAAAAATGTTACACCAAACATGATTCGCTATTTCTATATAGGGATTGGATTTCGTTTTTATGTTAACCATGCTTGTATGGAGCAATTCCTCTAAGAATATATTCTATGGGGCGCGTTAGCGCCCCATATTGAATATATTCTTAGAGGAATTGCTCCATACAAGCATGGTTAACATAAAAACGAAATCCAATCCCTATATTTACACTCACCCGACTTTTTATTTATATTTTATGCAATAAAATCGTCATTTGAAAGTGACGTAATTATTCAATAAAAGTCGGTCAAAAGTGGGAGGAGCTTACTCAATTGAACAGCGAATGATGACGCTTCACGTAAGGTAGAATTATTCATCCGCGACGACAAAAAAGTTCAATATTTTTAGTGTAAAATAAACATGACAAACAAAGTAAATTTCAGAGATAATTTTATTTAATCAGATCAGAACTTTAAATATATATTCAATTTTGCTAAAAGTTAATATATAGCGTAATAACATAAAGAATTTGTACACGGCCACATGTGTGAACTCGGTGACCGTTATTGTGCAGCGAGGCGAAGCTGACGCACGCTTACACACTTTAGTTTGCGGAAGTTGTGAAAACACCGATTTTCAAGTAGCTCAATGTGTTTGAGATGTCGTCTGACTTGACGATATTACATCCTTGGGAGCCATGTGATTATATAATCTACGTTTAGATCCATATCGCCATCGATAGATGAAACAAATTCACTTGTGTTCGATGGATACAATGTATTTGTGGTGACGCGGAACTGTCAACACGTGGATTATTAGCGGTGCATGTTTTATAATACACATGATTAAATACTCAAAGAACAAAGACAAGAGGATATGTTTATAACTGACCTCTATCAGAGGGTCTCACACCCGTCCACCCCAAAGGCTCGATCGTAGGACGAACATAGGCACAGAGGTAATGTTTACATTTGACACCCATCATTTTTAACAAAAATGAAAGCACGTCGCCCCGGTCGGGATATTTTTTCGTTTCTTTATACAATTGTTAATTTAAAAATTGTTTGAATCATATATAAATATAAAACATGTATATATTGTTTACATTTTTCCAAAATTCTATGAAAAACAACAATATACACGTAATGTTGCGTCAAAATGTAAACAAAGCCATGTGTTTCTTTTTAAAAAAGTAGTCCTTTTACGTTGCACAGAACATTTCCTTACGCAAGTTCAAAGTTCAATGTTACCATGCAGTTATGGTAAACAAAATCGGCTAGTATTAGCGTATAGTGACCAAGCCTAGCAAGTGTAAATATAAAACTCTTAAACAACGAAAATCTCATGTCCATACAGTTGTGCGCCCATGTCCATACAGTTGTGAGCCCATGTCCATACAGTTGTGAGCCTATGTCCATACAGTTGTGAGCCCATGTCCATACAGTTGTGAGCCTATGTCCATACAGTTGTGAGCCTATGTCCATACAGTTGTGAGCCTATGTCCATACAGTTGTGAGCCTATGTCCATACAGTTGTGAGCCCATGTCCATACAGTTGTGAGCCTATGTCCATACAGCTGTGAGCCTATGTCCATACAGTTGTGAGCCCATGTCCATACAGTTGTGAGCCCATGTCCATACAGTTGTGAGCCAGGGTGCATTGCGGTCCCTACGATTTCCCCTCTGTAAACGGCCCAGCGAAATTTTGAAATTCCAGAAAAAAACGTATTTCGGACGCATACTAAGTTCTTAAATACATATCGTAAGTTTCCTTTTGTAGCCTTTTCCTTCTTAGTTCTACTAAGGAGATAAGCCGAAAACTATACTATATATGTGAGAGGGAACAGGAACGAAGTCCGTTCGTGCCGAGTGCTGTCCCCTATCACATATATACACTGTAATACAGTTTGAGGCTTATCTCTAACTTAAAATACCGTTCCTTTTGTGTTAATCCTACTAAACAAAGCATTCATCACTTAAATAAACCAGGTGGGTAGCATTTGCTGAAAATAACAATGTGCATTCATCCATATCATTTCATTCATCACATGTCATACAAGTAACACGTAAAGCATGCACATTTTCACTCACGTGTTTATGAGTGCAGACAACCATACCAACGTATTCATCACATATAAACCTGGTGAACCTAAATTATTCCATAATCATCCTGATAACGAATATTATTCATTTCTAAAATGTCTTCCGAGGATGAACATATAGCCTTGCTCTACCAGGACAACGTCTTTACTGGTGATATAGAAACTGAAAGGGATTTACAATGTGTAATTAAGTTTTTTATTTTTTATTTTTTTTTGTACATGTATATATGACAAAACAAAATCAGAAAAGAATGCTCGAGAAATGATAAGGGTAAAACAAACGTCAGCTTTGCTTTACCTGAAAGAAACTCGCCAAAATAAAGTATTCCAAACAAACTGGATGTTAAAGCACGATATATCAGTGTAATAGGCCATGAATAAGTTTTTTGATTACCTTAAAAATTGAAGAAGAAAAAGAAAAGTGCTAAAAATATTGATATATTACAAGAAATTCGATACATGATATTTTTGTGTGTTGGTAAATTAAGCAACAAGTGAGAGTTGATAAACCCCAATAAAGAGTTCATGAATACGAAAATTATGTCCATTGGATTTACAGGAATATACTTTAACTATTCGCAAATACGTGGCTGGTAGGAGCTTACATAATGTTAGAGTGAATGTGGAAAAAGATGTTGAAATCCAAATGGCCAAAGACCACCCAATGTTGTATATATGTACGTGCAGCATTGAACACGCTCGTTTGTATGCATTGAGCTGCAGCAGTGCAGGTAGCGTTTAAAAATATTTTCAATGATGGAATTACTACATTCAGTTTGAAACTCTGAATATTGTCAATATTGTCTATAAATGATATGTGTATGTTGTTAAAGATAGTATTTCTTATAAAGATGTTTTGAAACTCTTCTGGAATTGCTTATGCCTTGACACTCAGGATTTACCAAATTGGTTTATAAGTGACTGTCCAAAAATGATCACACATAAACCGGGCAGCGGTCCAAAATCTTAATATAAACCGTCTACAGGTCACTTGTAGACCAGTTATGGGTACATCATGACTATTCCATGAAATATTACACATAAAGAACAAAAGGAATTACGCTAACTGTGTATTAAGACATTATATAATTTGATCATTCAATATCAAACCAGACAATAATGGATTCTTTTGCGGATAGACTAGTTTACTTGTAAATAAATAGTCACGATTTGCATACGATGTCCGTCGTTTCAAAAACAATCACTACGACGTCATATATATAGGGGCACAATCGTCATGACGTAATGTTCTAAGACCAGGGGTCAACAGACGGCCAGTTTGTAATTCGTTGACAGAGGGGAATGTGGGGACCGCAATGAACTCTGGGAGAGATTGTTTTAAACGTTGAAAATGGACTAGACTGGTTCCCGCCTCAGTTACCTCCCTTGCGTACGCTTCACTGAGGACCGGTAGCGGGTAGCCATCTTGAGTGGGAATTCCAACTCCAGAGTAGTGCGCATCATTTCTGCGCATGATATGTCATCATGGAGACGGCTACTTCCGTTAAGAGAAAATAACGTCATTAACGTCGTTCCTATGAACATTCTAAACTCTGTTAGCACGAAATGATTTCAAAACTTAAGATCTTATTCACTTTTGTTTATATATCGTTCAAATAAATTATTTATTCTTTATGTTAAGATCCGTCGCTTCGTGCGTAAAGGGGTTTCCCACGCCTAAAAAAATGTGATGCAGGCGAACCGGATATGTAGATTGACCAATCAAAAAAATCATCATGGTTACCCGCTACCGGTCCCTAGTGAGCGGAGCGCAGCCTAGCGGAGAGTAGAGAACTAAGGGAAGGGAACCAGTCTAAAAATGGACCCCCCCCTCCGTTGAAATTTGCCCCTGGTCTTTTTTAACGTTGAAAATGGACCTTAATATTTAAAGCAAAACTATTGTTACTAGATCTCGCACTAACAAAACATAATTGTTATATCGTAGCTAAAACCCGTTTCTAGTAGCTTACAATACAACGTGACATCATCATGGAGGTTTCCATCTTGTATTCAGTTTATTACAATGCGCATGCTCAGACATACAAGCGTGTAGTGATACAGATTAACAGACTTACTAAAGTCCGAGTTATACAAATAACACTGTGTACCGTATTTACTACATTCCTCCCCTCTATTTAAAAAGTCAGTCTTTAAATGTCTATAATTTCACCATTAATTATTATAGGGGATATTTAGAGTATTTTTCTTTAAAGATACACAGTAAATTATAGACTTTAAATTTACTCATTTCTTTTAAATCATAAATGTCAATGTCAGTTTCTCAATTATACGACACTGTAGATGGATTTTTAAAACACTCATTTTTAACTTTATGAAATGAAACAAAACACTTTAACAGTATAACATTGTCATTTTGTCATTAGAAAAATTAAACAAAACTGAAACATTATAGAACCCAGGGGTTCTTAAGAGTCTGCACGGGGAGTTATTATGTCCCCAGAGCACAGTGCAGCTCTGACCTATACCTAGCTACAAATCTAAACGCGATGGAGCTTTCCTTCGTCGAGCTGGGTTTCGTCTCGGAGATGGTGCTGACACAGTCTTGCCCGAGGACACAGCCACAGGATTTTCCAATGGTGGAGGAGGTGTCGCGACATCAGATGGAGGTTGGATAGGGACTGTTTCTGAGGCCTTCGGTGTGATTGGTATTGGTAATTTGGGTGGTAAGTCAACAACGAGTTCAGGGATGGGTAATTTCCCTTTGATGATTTGATCGGTATGTCTCCGCCACACCGCTCCATTACCAACATTTACTCGGTACGAAAGTGGACCTGTTTTCGATTCGATAGTTCCTGGGATCCACTTTTCTCCGCTTTGTCGATAATCACGTACATTTACCGTTTCTCCTTCGCTGAATTGTCGAGACGACTGATTTTCGTTTATCATCTTCTCCTGATTATTACGAACTGTACGACTCGTGCTCGGTCGGATAAGACTCAGGCGTGTTTGTAACAATCTTCCCATGAACAAATGCGCCGGGGTTTCGTTCGTTGTCGCATGTGGTGTCGATCTGTAGGCTAGTAGGAAATTACATAGTCTTTTATTTAACGTTCCTCCGTCCTTCCGCGATGCTTTCATGGCCTGTTTGAACGTTTGAACTAGTCGTTCCGCTAAACCGTTGGTACGTGGGTGGTATGGTGCGGACGTAGTGTGACGTATACCGTTGTATTTCATGAAGTGTTGAAATTCGTCAGATACAAATTGTGGGCCGTTGTCCGAAACTATACATTCGGGTAAGCCGTTTCTGGAGAACACTTCACGCATAACTTCGATCGTTTTCGACGCCGTCGTCGTTGACATTGGTATTATTTCCGGCCATTTAGAATGAGCGTCCACCATGAGGAGGAACATGGACCCTTCGAAAGGTCCGGCGAAGTCGACATGGACTCGCTGCCATGGTAGTTGTGGCCATTCCCATGGGTGCACAGGTGCGGCGTTCGGGCTACTTTTGTGCATCACACACCCATGACACTTTTTAGCTTGTGTTTCTAAGTCACTGTCTATTCCTGGCCACCAGACGTAGCTCCTGGCTAGCGCCTTCATCTTGCTCGCACCAAGATGACCTTCATGTATTTGATCCATGACCTTGAGACGGAGATTTTCGGGAATTATTACACGTATCCCCCCACATCAAACATCCGTCGTGTAACGATAGTTCCGTTTTACGGTTAGCATAGGCAGCTATGTCGGGGTCTGCCTTCACATCATTATTCCAACCGTTTAATGTCATTTCATAGACTTTCGACAATACTGGGTCTCTCCTTGTACTTTGTCGCACTTCCTTGACCGATACCGGTAGTGTGTCAAATTGAGTCGTCATGAACACATAGTCGACATCCGGCTCGTCGGTTTCTCGTTCCTTCACGATCGGTAAGCGCGATAGACCGTCAGCGTTTCCATGACTTTTCGTACCTTTGAATTCAATCTTGTACTGAAAACCGGACAAATACAACGCGTATCGCTGAAGACGTGCGGCTGTCGTAGCAGGAATACCTTTCTGTGGGTGGAAAATAGACACCAGGGGTTGATGGTCCGTTATTAGTGTGAACTCACGACCGTAGAGATAGGCGTAGAACTTTTTCACACCCCATACAATTCCCAGAGCTTCCTTGTCTATTTGCGAGTAGTTTTTTTCAGCAGCAGTAAGGCTTCGCGAGGCATATGCTATTGGCTTTTCGTCGCCGTTCTCGAGACGATGAGACAATACAGCACCGATACCAAACGGAGACGCATCGCACGAGAGTACCACGGATAATCGCGGGTCGTAATGCGTCAGAACTTCGTCCGATGTCATCATTTCCTTCACACGGTCGACGGCCTTCTGACATTCCTCGGTCCATTCCCATTCAGCATCCTTTTCCAGAAGTTTGTGTAGCGGGCTAAGTACGGTAGCAAGGTTTGGGAGAAACCTCGCATAATAGTTCACTAACCCTAACAGAGCTCGGAGCTCACTCACGGTTTTCGGAATCGGAGCGTTGACTACAGAGTTGACCTTGTCGTCGGTTTTGTGAATACCGTCCTTGTCGATTACATGACCGCAGAATTCGATCTTGTCGAGCATAAACGCACATTTCTCCTTGTTTAGGCGTAGACCAAATTTATCTAGGCGCTGAAGCACGGTTTCGAGGTTTCGCATATGTTCTTCCTCCGTTTCGCCGGTTATAATCATATCATCAAGAATACATTGGACACGACCTATCCCTTGAAGCACTTGGTCCATGGCACGTTGCCAAATGGCAGGTGCCGAGGCTATACCAAACACGAGCCTCTGATATTGGAAAAGGCCAAGATGGGTGTTTATAGTTAGGAATTTCCGATCCTCTGGTCTCACCTCCATTTGCAGGTACGCCTGCTTTAAGTCCAACTTTGTAAATTTCACACCTCCGGCTAACGAAGCGAATATGTCCTCAACTTTCGGTAACGGATACTGGTCCACGTCGAGTACCGGGTTGATTGTGACCTTGAAATCTCCACAAATTCTCACGGAATTGTCTTTCTTAGGGATTGGCACAATCGGTGTGGCCCATTCACTCGTTTCGACCTTCTTTAGGATACCAGCACCCATTAATCGTGTTATCTCAGTTTCAACTTTTGGTTTAATGGCGTATGCCACAGTTCTCGCCTTACAAAATTTCGGATTGGCCCCGGGGCGTACTTTGATCTGAGCGGTAATGTCCTTTAACGTACCCAACTCATCCTTGAACACGGCGGCATATTTCAGTTTGAGACCTTGTACTGTCATGTTTTCACATTTCTCATGAAAGTTGAGTCGCCGAGCTTCCTTGATTGCCGTCCAATCAAGTGTCAACACATCGAGCCAGTTCCTTCCGAGTAATGGCGGACCTCTGCACTCCTCACTAACAACGTGTATCGGTAGCACTGCTTTTTGTCCGTTTAGGTTGACCTTCACCTTAATTTGACCTAGTGCCTTTATTTTCTCACCGACTAGAGTACGAAGTTTTAAATCTGTCGTTTCCAGTGTACAGTCACTGAAATGTCTCTTATAGACGGACACAGGAACGATGGTAACTGGAGAACCGGTGTCCAGTTCCATAGCGATTACTTTACCGTTCACTTCCGGTTTTACCCATATGACGTCACAGTTGAGGTTCTTTACCGTGAATGTTAAACTTCCAAGTAGACTGTCAACATCACTGTCATCGTGATCTAGAGAGTACACCTTCCCCTTTTTATTTCCAGAATTAGACTTCTTTTCTGTGTTTCGGCAGGCTCTCTGTATGTGTCCTTTTTCTTTACAAGCGTTGCACGAGTAGTCCTTGTAGAAACATTCCTCCGCACTATGATTTTTTCCGTTGCACCGAAAACATGGTTTCTGTGATTTCTTTTCATTCTTTAAGCCGCTTTGTTGAGTTTTTTTCTTCATTTTCTTGTTTGGGTTAACCTTGTTTATTTTGTTTACAATGTTTCCTGACTTTTCCCTCTGAAGTTCCACAGCATCTCGGGATGCAGTTTCCATTGCAATTGCAATATCTAACGCGTTTTTATAGGTCAGATTATCTTCAGACAGCAGTTTCTTTTGTATATTGTCATTACGTAGACCACACACTAATCTGTCTCTCAAAGTTTCATCCAAAGACTGTCCAAACCCACAATGCTCACTTAATTTTCGTATGGCTGCATTGAATTCTCTGATCGACTCACCTGACTTCTGGTCTCTCTTGTGAAACCTAAAACGCTCGGCTATCTGTAGCGGTTGAGGGTTAAAATGTCCATTTAAGACGCCGACCAAATCTACATACGATTTATCACCCGGTAAAAACTGGTGCAACCAAGTCATGCAGGATGGAATACGGTTTCCCGCCAATAACACTCAACAACACCGGAACTTTTTTTCCATTTGGCACCTCATTTGCCTTAAAAAATTGTTCCAGACGTTCCTGATAACACTTCCACGACTCGACGGAATCGTCAAAGTTGTCGATTTTCCCCATGCGTCCAGCCATCCTCGTCGCCAGAATGTTATATCGTAGCTAAAACCCGTTTCTAGTAGCTTACAATACAACGTGACATCATCATGGAGGTTTCCATCTTGTATTCAGTTTATTACAATGCGCATGCTCAGACATACAAGCGTGTAGTGATACAGATTAACGGACTTACTAAAGTCCGAGTTATACAAATAACACTGTGTACCGTATTTACTACAATAATGAATATTAAAATTCAATGTCGTTATTTTCAAAGATCCAGGTCAATTTTTATACATTTTTTATCGACAAACACGTTTTAGAATTTTTTTAGAAATGTACAGCAAGAAGTCACTGGATCAAACGAATATCATTTATTACTTGTATATGAAGTGAAAGCAAAAGACTCTTAGTTTTTGTGAAAATCATGAAAATGATGTCGCTCACACAAACACTGTAAACTTAGGGTCACAGTATACCTTTCAAATAAGCGGTAATGCATACGTAATGGAATCCTCACAAGAATAAAACAACAACTTATAACAGAAGCATGGGGAGTAGAAATAGAAGGGTTCTGTTGATGCAGAAGACCGCGCTGCATATCCCACCCCACCTCCTCCAGATACAAACATTGCCCAGTATATGTTGCCGACTTAAAGCCTGCCAGGGTTGTCGCCACGTCGACCACACCAACCCATGAAGCTATTGCTGAAATCTAGGTCGTTTCTTACAATACAAGGTTTATTTTGGTGCGAGACTTAGGAAAGCCGAGATGACGAGGCTTTGCCGAGTCATCTCGGCTTTCCGTGTCGAGCACAAAAATAAACCTTGTATTGTAAAATACTAACCGTGTATTCTGTTTATCCTGCAACCATTATGGCATTCAAACGAAAGCAAATTGATAGTTATTTACTTGGTTTCGCTCGAAGCGAGACGCTTCTTTGATGCAGAGGTAAAGATTCATTCACGAAACCGAATGAGAGTGTACTCCTTTTTACTGCCGTGGGAAATAATTAAGCGCATTCACAAACACCATCCGTAATTCTATTCAGCGTGATATACCACTGAAACAATAAGAAAATACTAAAAAAAAACCAATAAATACCCTTTAAAAAATTACTTTATAATAGAGTCTACTTGAGTAAAAAAATCTGTCTGAGAAAGTTTTATGGTGCCGGGCCCAGGCCTTAAGTTATTCTAAAGCTGGTTTGTTCTTCAGTCAATCTAGGAGAAAGTCGTAGAGACGGCTCGAGTGATTTGAATATATATATTCTTATGAAGTTTTGAAATCATCTACAACTCCATAGTCTCAAACGAACAACTCGTACTGTTCCCTGTCTGTCCCTGGAACAGTTGTATGGACAAGTTGATTGGTATGATGCTGAAAGGCAGCAACTAAGTCTTTGGGGACCCATTACTACAACTGTACTATAGGCCCTGAATGATAGATTGATGTGTCTTCACCTTTGGCTAAAGAAACCAAAACACTGGGTTCGGGATCAATGAAGGAATCCGTATGTGCGTGTAAGACAGAAATTCTCCATTTTGTTTCAGCAGAGATTAGCGCGACACGAGTTAAAATTGGTTAAATGTGTACAACTTATATCGAAATAGGCTCGTTTCCGCTATCGTAACAGTGATGTTTGGTTTTAAACTCTGGCCAAGAAAAACAATATATAAAAGGGGTGTAATTTCGGGTTAATTCTCAATTTTTCGCAATTCAGGAAATATATATTTAGTTACCATGATTTTTATACGCTCGAAAACTCACATAAATCAGACCCATCCATTGTAAAACAAATGCAAATGTTGTGTAGATTAACAATTCAAAGCTGTGTCACATAATTAAAGCATGCCCTTAGCTTTATTTTGCTGAATTTTCATTTGTGACATCATAATACATTCTGTAGCTATGCGCAGTTTGTAGCGATACTTCATCATCGATCTGATAGATAACACGCTTTTATCTAACAAGAAAATGGGATGCAATATTTCCAAAATAGAAGAAAACGTACGAACAAGTGTACGCTTATTCTTCTGGAGAACACGGAACAAGGTGTTGCATGTAATTTCGCAGCGCAGTTTGAAATATATTGATAAACAATTGTCAAGATGAGCAGAAACAATGTCTTTTGGCGAACCACGTTATAATGTATAAAGTTATTAAAAGTATTTTAAAGTATAATGTTACAGTATCGTCACAATATAAAAAAAGCTTTCCATGGCGTTTTCTATCTAGTTACTACCAGCAGTAGGTGTATATGTACGAAGTTATATATCTAGTTAGAGAATCCGTTTTTGTTTGTTGTCTATGAACAACCATACTTGTTACTAGTTTAAATTTGGCCGATGTAAAAATCATCTCGACGAGAACAAATAATAGCATATATCACACACTGCGATTTACAATTCACGTTTGCCTTTACAGTAAAATGCAAGCCATTTTAAACACATATGTACTTTATTCAATAATAATTGGACATGTACCGTACCTAAGTGTCTTAAATTTCGACATCATGGGGTCAGCATTAAAGTTATTGAACGTGGAACATGTTAACATTTGTTTTATATTTTAGGTTGTCTTCTACTCTGTAAAATAGTATGGTTTTCAAAAATCTTTCTCATACGATCATTACTTTCCTTTAACTCATTACATTTATTTTTAATCACAGGGAAAATATTGAATTTTTTTGGGTTGAAAGTAAAAACAAAAGAAATCAAACTCGTATTTGCTTTATGTTCATGTATACGGGATGTAAAAGGTCCCTTTTCAATTGCCTTTCTAACACCATGCTCTATTACCTCAACACGATTACATTGAGCCTTAAGATATTGTTTCTTCTCACTAATAATTGTAATAATCCTTGAGGCAAGATTAAAAGGAATATTCACTTTAGTATGTTTACTGTGATTAGAATAAAAATGGAGGTAACTGTGTACATCTGTTTATATGCCGAAGGGTAAATTGCGCTCCATTAGGCTGTATAGTTAAATATTTGTCTTCTTTGTCCCGCATTTCTGTTCGTATGTAATCGTGTTCGTTTTGTATGTCTTGATAAAAGGGCTGATCGCCTCAAAAATATGACAATTTTTTTTGTCCACACGGTTGGAATTACTTCCTCGTCCCATCCACTTCTTTGACCCCTATATATATAAATATGCCTTTACTTACCTTGTAGGTCAGACCTATCACCGAAGAGAAGCCAGGACGATTCCTTGGATCAGATGCTGAAAACACCGTTCGCAGAACACAACAAACACTTCTCATGCAACTGAGAGCTGTTATGGTAACGAAGCAGGAGCAGGCAAGAAAGAACAGGAAAAGGAAAAAAGTAAAAAAGCCAAATATTCAAAGCATTCATGTAAACAATGACTTGTACCTTTATTTCTTTTATTGTAATATCTGTTTTGTTTTTGTAATGGATCGATTACACCATGTTTGCGTCCTATTGGTTTTGCAGAATTAACAATGACAATTTGAAATATGCATACTATTTGACAATTTTTAGACAAAGTGCGGGCAGTTTAGCGACTTAAAAATTCCATGTTGGGTTTGAGTTTTGATTATTATGTTTTACCTGATATTAACAGTTAGGGTAATTGAATAACGTGTCAAATATTTAGACAAAAGCCGTCTACCTGTGGTAAATACATGCTCCACATGGGATACAAATACTCAACCCAGACGTGTAACGGTATCGGTTTTTGTTTGTTTGTTTGTTTGTTTGATTAATCAACATCCTATTAACAACCAGGGTCATGTAAGGACGGTCTCCCATGTATGCGGTACGTAGTGTGTATTAAGTGAGGGTGTGTTTTTGGGAGACTGCGGTATATTCCCGTTGTGTCTTCTTGTAAAATGGAACTAATACGTTAGAACGTCACCAATGACCATTGGTAATTATATTAAGATAATTTCGTAGACCAAAACAAATTACAACACAACACTACATCGTCACTGCCATGAGAGTCACCACTACAATAGAGTGGAACGTTTGCCGATTTTACCCTGATTGATGCCGCTGTGAATATCTAGAAGTTTCCGATACCCTTCGGAATGTACCACTGACGATGATTAACGATGATTGACGATGATTGCTACGAGACATTGCGTATACTATACACAACAATACTTATTATCCAATTGGAAGAACCTATCTATATGGATGTCATATTTGACCTTACTTTCTTACGATCACCTTAATAACTGTCCTAAAGTGTAATGCATGTACATGCGTGTGGTGAGTGTGCTTGTCGTATATTTCCGAGGTGTCTCCTTGCGATAACGGACAGGTGTTTGCCTATAGTAATGGGCGTTGTTAGATAATTATACCAGAAACTTATTGGGTTGGTAGCATTGCTCCCATAGTACATGTGAGTAACAATGTACAATGATATCGTGAAATGACATCTGAAGTGTGAAAATGTACCATGCGGAAACAAAGCCGTATCTAAGGCGGGACATGCTTCGAAGTTTAGTGTAGACGTCTGTATGAAACCGTCTCAATAAAACCGTTATCTAATGCAACGTGACATGGTAATTTTCTCATTCCTCAGGATGTCTGAATGATAGTGCCGTACTTATCCAGTCTAACCGCGGAAACTGGAAAACTGGAGTACTCTAGGCCACCTCACTTTCCCCGTCGTCAACTCTCGTAGCCGTCGGCTATATAAATTGTACTATCTTCTACAGACTTGTTTTTGCCTAATGACATTGGTACCATAGAGAGGACGTCTCCAACTAATAATGGTCGGGTTAGGGATAGGCGTACAATTACATAGAAACTACACGCCGTGCCTCGTTATTCTGGTCAGGTGTTAGTTTGGGACATTTTCAACTAGACACATTTTTTACATTGATAAGAGATTTAAGGATGAAATTTGAAGCAACTGGCAAACGTCTTAAATGTGAACATGGAGGCCAGATTGTCTTAATACCCTTTGCTATATTGATGTAAAATAATTACAATGCATATAACTTGGTGTTTTAATGATAGATATAAATAAAATCGGCAAGGCGTTAATGACCACCTGGACAATATGAAACATCCCTGTTATTCTGACACGCTCAAACTGGTCAACAGCTCAGGGCGGAGAAAGCTCACCAAAATTGTATGGATTCATATAATGACAAAAGAAAAAAAGCATGACAAATAAAAATAAAATAATGCCAAAGCAAATGATATTTTGGTCAATTCGAATCAATATTGATGATAACCAGATTGATAAAATCAAATTATATCATGATAAAATCATATGATATAATAAAAACACATATCTCAAGTTTTGTTCCCATCTCATATTCTGTATTGTTTTTGCAAAGTAAAAAAAAAAACATATCAAATACTCTGTATAATTTAGTGTTGTAACGTCTCCCCTGACACTGCTTCGCTTTTGGCATTCAGATAAACATATACGAGGTAGGTGTTGGGTATGATCCCCTGATCGAGTCGTACACCCATATTCTATAACAGTGGTAGTTCCTACTCATGCTTACCGCCCAACATAAAGGGAGTGGGACGACTGGTTCGTGGCTGGCAGTATGTGACCGGGAAGGCTGTATTTGTTCGTTGTCTTCGGCAACATGATTCAATGAGATAGCACAATATAAAAGGGCAAAGGTTGAACTATTACAAAGAGACACAATATTGCAGGTTGTTTTTATCATTTTTTGTCCTTTATTTGGTTAACAAGATAGCTCTCCAAGCGAGGGGTACAAAGCCCTAAAAAACTTTTGCAGTTAGTTTGAGGTCTTAAACAGTGGAGTGTCCGGAGAAAACCCATGTGATCAGGTACGTAACCCCTGAGCTTTCCACGTTTGTATAGGGGCTTTAACTTTGACCGGCTAGGCGAATGGCTAAAACACTACACCACCCAGTTCAATCTTCCAGTTGTTTTTACATGTACACAACTTTATGGACCAAGAGAAACCCCCTTAAGCATTTCCCGAGAAATAATGGAAGTAAATTTAAATTGTCAAAATCGAAGATGACATTCAGTTTGCCATATTATTTTTGGATCGCTCCCAAATTTTATGACGGGCCTCGTTGCTGTACCCTCTCATACATAAAGTACAGTTTTCGGCTTATCTCCTTAACATATTGTCGACTCATTTCGTGAGATTAACATCGTCGGCAAACATTTTCACAACCGAGTTTAGCACTTCAAGCATATCATTAATGAGTATCAAAAATAAAATCGACCAGAGGATGCTCCCCTAGGGGACGCCGCTTGTGACGTCACGCGGAACAAACGGTTCGCTGTTCACAAATGCTTCATATACTTCAGAAAATCTGTTATCCATCTTAGAACATTTCTTTTGATATTTTTCAATTTTGAGTAATAATCGACCATGTGGCGCTCTGTCAAATGCTTTGTATAAGTCGTGGTATATAACGTCAGTACAAAGGCCTTGTTTAAGTCGTGGTATATAACGTCAGTACAAAGGCTTTGTATAAGTCGTGGTATATAACGTCAGTACAAAGGCTTTGTTTAAGTCGTGGTATATAACGTCAGTACAAAGGCCTTGTTTAAGTCGTGGTATATAACGTCAGTAAAAGGCTTGTTTAAGTCGTGGTATATAACGTCAGTACAAAGTCGTGGTATATAACGTCAGTACAAAGGCCTTGTTTAAGTCGTGGTATATACGCAGTACAATTAAGTCGTGGTATATAACGTCAGTACAAAGCTTTGTTTAAGTCAAACGTCAGTACAAAGGCTTTGTTTAAGTCGTGGTATATAACGTCAGTACAAAGGCCTTGTTTAAGTCGTGGTATATAACGTCAGTACAAAGGCTTTGTTGTTTAATAAGTCGTGGTATATAACGTCAGTACAAAGGCTTTGTTTAAGTCGTGGTATATAACGTCAGTACAAAGGCTTGTTAAGTCGTGTATATAAGTCAGTCAAAGGCTGTATATATAACGTCATACAAGGCTTTGTTTAAGTCGTGGTATATAACGTCAGTACAAAGGCTTTGTTTAAGTCGTGGTATATAGTCAGTCTGTATATATAACGTCAGTACAAAGGCTTTGTTTAAGTCGTGGTATATAACGTCAGTACAAAGGCTTTGTTTAAGTCGTGGTATATAACGTCAGTACAAAGGCTTTGTTTATCGTGGTATATAACGTCAGTACAAAGGCTTTGTTTAAGTCGTGGTATATAACGTCAGTACAAAGGCTTTGTTTAAGTCGTGGTATATAACGTCAGTACAAAGGCTTTGTTTAAGTCGTGGTATATAACGTCAGTACAAGCTTTTAAGGTATTACGTCAGTACAAAGGCTTTGTTTAAGTCGTGGTATATATAACGTCAGTACAAAGGCTTTGTTTAAGTCGTGGTATATAACGTCAGTACAAAGGCTTTGTTTAAGTCGTGGTATATAACGTCAGTACAAAGGCCTTGTTTAAGTCGTGGTATATAACGTCAGTACAAAGGCTTTGTTTAAGTCGTGGTATATAACGTCAGTACAAAGGCTTTGTTTAAGTCGTGGTATATAACGTCAGTACAAAGGCTTTGTTTAAGTCGTGGTATATAACGTCAGTACAAAGGCTTTGTTTAAGTCGTGGTATATAACGTCAGTACAAAGGCTTTGTTTAAGTCGTGGTATATAACGTCAGTACAAAGGCTTTGTTTAAGTCGTGGTATATAACGTCAGTACAAAGGCTTTGTTTAAGTCGTGGTATATAACGTCAGTACAAAGGCTTTGTTTAAGTCGTGGTATATAACGTCAGTACAAAGGCTTTGTTTAATTAAGTCGTGGTATATAACGTCAGTACAAAGGCTTTGTTTAAGTCGTGGTATATAACGTCAGTACAAAGGCTTTGTTTAAGTCGTGGTATATAACGTCAGTACAAAGGCTTTGTTTAAGTCGTGGTATATAACGTCAGTACAAAGGCTTTGTTTAAGTCGTGGTATATAACGTCAGTACAAAGGCTTTGTTTAAGTCGTGGTAATAGTCGTTTAGTCGTGGTATATAACGTCAGTACAAAGGCTTTGTTTAAGTCGTGGTATATAACGTCATACAAAGGCTTGTTTAAGTCGTGGTATATAACAGTACAAAGGCTTTGTTTAAGTCGTGGTATATAACGTCAGTACAAAGGCTTTGTTTAAGTCGTGGTATATAACGTCAGTACAAAGGCTTTGTTTAAGTCGTGGTATATAACGTCAGTACAAAGGCTTTGTTTAAGTCGTGGTATATAACGTCAGTACAAAGGCTTTGTTTAAGTCGTGGTATATAACGTCAGTACAAAGGCTTTGTTTAAGTCGTGGTATATAACGTCAGTACAAAGGCTTTGTTTAAGTCGTGGTATATAACGTCAGTACAAAGGCTTTGTTTAAGTCGTGGTATATAAACGTCAGTACAAAGGCTTTGTTTAAGTCGTGGTATATAACGTCAGTACAAAGGCTTTGTTTAAGTCGTGGTATATAACGTCAGTACAAAGGCTTTGTTTAAGTCGTGGTATATAACGTCAGTACAAAGGCTTTGTTTAAGTCGTGGTATATAACGTCAGTACAAAGGCTTTGTTTAAGTCGTGGTATATAACGTCAGTACAAAGGCTTTGTTTAAGTCGTGGTATATAACGTCAGTACAAAGGCTTTGTTTAAGTCGTGGTATATAACGTCAGTACAAAGGCTTTGTTTAAGTCGTGGTATATAACGTCAGTACAAAGGCTTTGTTTAAGTCGTGGTATATAACGTCAGTACAAAGGCTTTGTTTAAGTCGTGGTATATAACGTCAGTACAAAGGCTTTGTTTAAGTCGTGGTATATAACGTCAGTACAAAGGCTTGTTTAGTGTGGTATATAACGTCAGTACAAAGCTTTGTTTAAGTCGTGGTATATAACGTCAGTACAAAGGCTTTGTTTAAGTCGTGGTATATAACGTCAGTACAAAGGCTTTGTTTAAGTCGTGGTATATAACGTCAGTACAAAGGCTTTGTTTAAGTCGTGGTATATAACGTCAGTACAAAGGCCTTGTTTAAGTCGTGGTATATAACGTCAGTACAAAGGCTTTGTTTAAGTCGTGGTATATAACGTCAGTACAAAGGCTTGTTTAAGTCGTGGTATATAACGTCAGTACAAAGGCTTTGTTTAAGTCGTGCGTCAAGCTGTAAGTCGTGGTATATAACGTCAGTACAAAGGCTTTGTTTAAGTCGTGGTATATAACGTCAGTACAAAGGCTTTGTTTAAGTCGTGGTATATAACGTCAGTACAAAGGCTTTGTGTTAAGTACGTGGTATATAACGTCAGTACAAAGGCTTTGTTTAAGTCGTGGTATATAACGTCAGTACAAAGGCTTTGTTTAAGGCGTGGTATATAACGTCAGTAAAAGGCTTGTATAAGTCGTGGTATATAACGTCAGTACAAAGGCTTGTTTAAGTCGTGGTATATAACGTCAGTACAAAGGCTTTTGTTTAAGTCGTTTATAACGTCAGTACAAAGGCTTGTTTAAGTCGTGGTATATAACGTCAGTACAAAGGCTTTGTTTAAGTCGTGGTATATAACGTCAGTACAAAGGCTTTGTTTAAGTCGTGGTATATAACGTCAGTACAAAGGCTTTGTTTAAGTCGTGGTATATAACGTCAGTACAAAGGCTTTGTTTAAGTCGTGGTATATAACGTCAGTACAAAGGCTTTGTTTAAGTCGTGGTATATAACGTCAGTACAAAGGCTTTGTTTAAGTCGTGGTATATAACGTCAGTACAAAGGCTTTGTTTAAGTCGTGGTATATAACGTCAGTACAATAAGCTACAAGGCTTTGTTTAAGTCGTGGTATATAACGTCAGTACAAAGGCTTTGTTTAAGTCGTGGTATATAACGTCAGTACAAAGGCTTTGTTTAAGTCGTGGTATATAACGTCAGTACAAAGGCTTTGTTTAAGTCGTGGTATATAACGTCAGTACAAAGGCCTTGTTTAAGTCGTGGTATATAACGTCAGTACAAAGGCTTTGTTTAAGTCGTGGTATATAACGTCAGTACAAAGGCCTTGTTTAAGTCGTGGTATATAACGTCAGTACAAAGGCTTTGTTAAGTCGTGGTATATAACGTCAGTACAAAGGCTTTGTTTAAGTCGTGGTATATAACGTCAGTAAAAGGCTTTGTGTTAAGTACGTGTCGTGTATAACGTCAGTACAAAGGCTTTGTTTAAGTCGTGGTATATAACGTCAGTACAAAGGCTTTGTTTAAGTCGTGGTATATAACGTCAGTACAAAGGCTTGTTTAAGTCGTGGTATATAACGTCAGTACAAAGGCTTTGTTTAAGTCGTGGTATATAACGTCAGTACAAAGGCTTTGTTTAAGTCGTGGTATATAACGTCAGTACAAAGGCTTTGTTTAAGTCGTGGTATATAACGTCAGTACAAAGGCTTTGTTTAAGTCGTGGTATATAACGTCAGTACAAAGGCCTTGTTTAAGTCGTGGTATATAACGTCAGTACAAAGGCTTGTTATAAGTCGTGGTATATAACGTCAGTACAAAGGCTTTGTTTAAGTCGTGGTATATAACGTCAGTACAAAGGCTTTGTTTAAGTCGTGGTATAATAACGTCAGTACAAAGGCTTTGTTTAAGTCGTGGTATATAACGTCAGTACAAAGGCTTTGTTTAAGTCGTGTGGTATATAACGTCAGTACAAAGGCTTTGTTTAAGTCGTGGTATATAACGTCAGTACAAAGGCCTTGTTTAAGTCGTGGTATATAACGTCAGTACAAAGGCTTTGTTTAAGTCGTGGTATATAACGTCAGTACAAAGGCTTTGTTTAAGTCGTGGTATATAACGTCAGTACAAAGGCTTTGTTTAAGTCGTGGTATATAACGTCAGTACAAAGGCTTTGTTTAAGTCGTGGTATATAACGTCAGTACAAAGGCCTTGTTTAAGTCGTGGTATATAACGTCAGTACAAAGGCTTTTTAAGTCGTGGTATATAACGTCAGTACAAAGGCTTTGTTAAGTCGTGTATATAAGTCGTGGTATATAACGTAGTACAAAGGCTTTGTTTAAGTCGTGGTATATAACGTCAGTACAAAGGCTTTGTTTAAGTCGTGGTATATAACGTCAGTACAAAGGCCTTGTTTAAGTCGTGGTATATAACGTCAGTACAAAGGCCTTGTTTAAGTCGTGGTATATAACGTCAGTACAAAGGCTTTGTTTAAGTCGTGGTATATAACGTCAGTACAAAGGCTTTGTTTAAGTCGTGGTATATAACGTCAGTACAAAGGCTTTGTTTAAGTCGTGGTATATAACGTCAGTACAAAGGCTTTTTAGTCGTGTATATAACGTCGTACAGTTTTAAGTCGTGGTATATAACGTCAGTACAAAGCTTTTTAAGCGTGGTATATAACGTCAGTACAAAGGCTTTGTTAAGTCGTGGTATATAACGTCAGTACAAAGGCTTTGTATAAGTCGTGGTATATAACGTCAGTACAAAGGCTTTGTATAAGTCGTGGTATATAACGTCAGTACAAAGGCCTTGTATAAGTCGTGGTATATAACGTCAGTACAAAGGCCTTGTTTAAGGCGTGGTATATAACGTCAGTAGTGTTTCTTTTCTCCATTTCTAACGTTACATAACAGTTGGCAAACGCAAGATTTCCCTTTTATGAATTCAGGTTGGCCGTTATTAGAAAAGCCATTTCGTTCCATATGCGTGTTGATTTCGTCTTAAATAAATCATTGGGGGAAAAAACAAGGAACGGAGGTCAGACTTATCGGACAGTAGTTTTCTTTTCTTGTTTTAATCCTTTTTGTGTATACATTGTATATGTCACCAAGGCATTTTCCCAATCGTTTGGCAACTATGCTTCAAAGATGAAATTTTAAAAATGTTTTCAGGGGGTTCTAGTGTTTCATGGGATGTTTCAGTGATCATTTTTGATGGAATAAGTCAGGGTCTGTAGTAGAATTTGGTTTAATTTGGTGATCGCCGACTTGATCTTTACTTTTTCTCTGTTGCCATTGAATATTGAGCAAATTAAGTTCTGTGAATCCCCTACAGTTTGTTTTGATTTGGTATTACATATTTCCAGAGCTGCTTCGAATTCTCCTTGATTGGCGATATTTTGTTCAGAATGGTATGTAGATGTCATAAACGAGGTAATACGTTGTTTGTCACTGTACCATGTTCGTCAAATTAAACCGGCTTATGTTCTGAAATTTTCTATTCTTTTTTTTTTTAAATAAGGACTCGTTTTCCGTTTGTTTAATAGTCAGATCGCGGATCAAGATGACCTTTTTTGAATTTCCTTAAAGCTTTGTCTTCGATCTGCCTATAATTTTCTTGGAGGGTTTTTGTTTTTTCTTATTGTTCATAATGATTTTTAGTGATCTTACTCTTTTTCTTATTTGAAACACCAATAGAATCAGCGACTTCTTCAAAATTCCTTCTCACAATTTTTCGATTTTGGTAGATTGAAAAGGATAGCATTTGAGTCCCTGCTTTGTCGGTCTTGTAATCGCCGAGTCGTTTTACCTAAATGTACTATTTGCGTTATTTCGCCTTTTATTTCCCTAATTTTGCAATCCTTCATAGAAAGTTTAAGATTTGATTGGGTCAATAATTGGTTTTTCTGATTGGTTTGCCTTTCTTCTACTGTTACTATAATCCTTTCCCCAAGTTTTGTAATTCTATGTTCACTGTCATGTTTCAATTGTGTGAGTGAACTTTCTATTCATAGAAATATTGCTTCTGTTCCTTTCCAACAGTTGCAGGATAACGGTTCCCAAATTAAAGACCCCTTCTAAACTTGTTGAAAAACAGAAAGGATAACTACATATACATGTATATATTGTTGAAGGACAGATGGATAAATTAATTAGATGGACAAGGATTAAAAGAAACTCGTTTGTACTTAACAAGTGTTGTACTTTAATCAAGACAAACTGTGAATGCAGGCGACAACAAAACACATACTAATATTTTTTCTCGATTCCATAAAATATATATCCATTCATACATAAGTTATATACGGATAGAATCATACAATACATAATAATCAAATATTGTGACATATACAAAGACAAACTGGCATGTATTATATATATTTGGACGGCATACCTTTGTTCAGCTGATACTTCAGTAGGGGACGTTTTGGAATGTAATATAGGGAATAATTCCTAATGAGGTGAGTGCATGCGTCTTTTCACTCCCACAATCTTATTTTTCTTTTATCATTGTAATGATTTCTACACTTC
Source organism: Argopecten irradians (assembly GCF_041381155.1). Taxonomy (NCBI): domain Eukaryota; kingdom Metazoa; phylum Mollusca; class Bivalvia; order Pectinida; family Pectinidae; genus Argopecten; species Argopecten irradians. The sequence goes on along the minus strand of NC_091134.1, from coordinate 29,570,376 downwards.
TCAAAGTTTCACTTAAGTCTGAAAAAGGATTGTTTGTGAAAAAGTCACACACAAATTTTTATAGAATTTTCTTTAAAAACACACCAAAATTGTATTTCTAGTCTAAACATCACCAACCTATTGAGCTATTCTTTCTGCATTTCTATCATAAATCATAACACCAAAAACATTAAAGTCAGTATTCAAATAAATCATGTATGATAAATTAATGATGTTATTTTATTATTGTGCTAAATTATTTGATTTGAAACTTTGCAAAATGTCTCATGTAGTTACATATATGTAAATTAAAAAAATAATCAAGCAAAAACATTTTCTAAAGAAATAGCTATTTCTAATGTTGATGATTTAATATGACATTGTATAATTAAGTGATAAGGTGGGATGAAAAGTTATATGTGTTTCCAAAAAAGTTAAGTGTGCCTTAGACATAAGTCATGATCACAACCAGGAATGAATATGCAAAAATATGGTGGAACAGCATACTACTACTGTCTGATCAAGTAAAGATATCGGTGGTAAGGTTTGTGAAAAACCTCTCATTTAAGTCAATCAGTACCATAGCATTTTCAATCAAAATTTTACATGGCTATTCTTTTTTTCCGTTATAAGCACTGGTATCAATTGTTGGAACAATTGTATGTGAGAAGCAGTCATAGTGAGAACACAATGTCATTGTCACAGTTATTACCTGCTCACAGACAGGTGTGTGTCTGTATAACTGACCAGAGATGTTGACCCCATGTATCAGCTGAACCCACTCCTTCTCACCAAGTGTAAATTTAAAAAACTCTGTCGTGATTGAGGTAATTCAAAATCAAAAATTAAATAAGCAATAAACGTAAAAAAAAGATCATGAATACTTAATTACCTCTGTACAATAAAAAATATTTTGTGATCCATCAACCTATATAGAGACATGTATTATAATGTAAACAATGTCTAATCGTTTTCACAATTAACTTTTATGATCAGTCAAACATTTAATTCCATTCTAATATTTTTCCATTCACCTCTTTATCATCATGATGAACTATATTCCTGTCCCCTAATAAGTATTATTGTGATTTAAATTCTGGGTTTGATGATCAGGCATTACTTCATTTTCTGTACAGTACTGTAATAAGAAATCAATGATGATGTTCTACATGACATGCAATGTCATCACATTGTAAATATTTGATATGTAGATCAATTTGTGTATACAGATAGTCTAAACATAGTAATTTTTCGGTATATTGTTTTCAAAAGCAAAACAATCAAGCAATAATTTGAATTTTTAGAATTATATATATGCAGGTGAGCTAAAAGCAGTGATGTAAAACAGTGAATTCTACAATTTATCATATCTTTGTGTATAAAATGTGTGTTTTACATACACAAATTGATGGTACACTTTTGTAGTTTACATGGCCTACACAATATATGTTATGACACACTTTTAACAAAAAATGATAATGGATTGGTCAAAACAAAGTATGCTGACAACATGCATACAACTGTTAAAAGCTATCCTCGGTTTCCATACACAAATCTATCAAAGAAAGGCAATTTTTAGACAACTGTGTCAGTGACCTATCTTAGGCAGTGTAGGAATTCTCTAATTTGTTGTACATTTTATCACACTGCTATATAGCTTCAAAAGAAACAATATATTAAGTACATCTTTTATTTAACATATAACCTCATGAAAGACTTGAAAGTTGTTGGATTTTTCATGCAATAAAAAAACATGATAAAAATTGAAATTAAATAGGTGTAAACTACTTGTACATATACATATACACTCGATTTTACTCAAATGGCTACTGACTACTCATCTATGTTGTCTTGAAATAAGTTTTGTTAAAATGCTGGTGAATGGAAATGCTATTTGAACATTTGAACTCAACATAATAAATACAAAATAATGATTAGCACTTGTAAAGTTTTCAATGTGATTATGTATCAGCCTGTATTTGTGAACCAGAAACACATTACTTAGCCTGGGGATTCCAGTGATCCTAGCCACGGAAACCTGTGAATTCCAGTGATCCTAGCCATGGAAACCTGGGGATTCCAGTGATCCTAGCCACAAAAAAACTTTGTACAAAACAATGGAACATCATACATTGATAGTAGGCACAAGACAGTCAACAAAATTATCACATTTTACAATATTGCATTAAAAAAAATCCACCTATTTAAAAATCATATCAGCTTTGCAAATTCATCACTTCTGATGAAGTCAAACTTCAACACATCACATCAAGGATTCTCTCACTTAACTGGAGAGGGGTGATTCTCTACAACTTCTAACTTCCAATCAATTTTCAGCTAAAAGTCTGAAGACAATGAGAGAAAAATTAATATTTACACAATTAATTAAACATGAAATAGAAATCATGTGAAATCCATTAATAGACAATAAATAATGATACAAAACATTCAACCCTAGACACCTAACAATCACGCAGCAACCAAGTTGTCAACAAAATGCACTCTTGCCCATCTGTCTTAAATAGCAACAAACAAAACCACCAGCAATTTTAAAAGTTGTGATCAAAAGAAATAGATATTTCAAACAATACAGTTCCAGTAGCCCAAATAAATTATTCCTTCATCTTCTTATTTCATTTTATTCCTAAACCATTTTTTCACAAGTTACCAGGAGTTCCTGTAATTTCCTTATTTATAAACCCTATGTGTTTTTTGAAAATATACCTCTGTCTCTTTCTATATGCAATATCAATAAATGAAACTACCAGTACACCAATCCTTGAACATTTCAAAAGCATTACCTTTGACGTTTTTCAAACCTCTGTTTACGTTTTGTTAATAACTGCTATGATGTTCTCCATTCTTTGTCAAGCATTATGACATTTACACATAGTGTAAATGCTGGACAACTAAAATCTACCATGATATCAATCTCATCAAGTTTGTAAAACTGTATGATTTTTTCTTACAATGATATTTGGAATACTCTGTGTCAAAACACAAACTGTGGCTGGTCCTTCGTAACATAGCTAGCCTTAATCTACACTCATTAATGTGGACATCACAGTTAATATGACTATATCCATCTGACAAAACATGTCAGTGTCGGACCTGTATCAGTATCACTTCCACATCATATGGTCAAACCTTCAACATTGGTATTCAAAATCAAGGAAAACCTTTCAATTGTACAATTTACAAGAGATACACACATAAACATTTGTACTGCTCCTTCAGACTCCTCTTACATTAAAACATAACAATTTGGTCATCATCATCAAAACAAATTAAAATAAGCTCCATTAGCAGAGAGAGGAGAGGACAGAAGAATTCTAAAACTAATGACAAAAATAAAATTATGTCAACTCATTCACCTCTACAATATCATTATCAACTAGCTATTTCATCAAGAGTTTTCACCCCTGTAATGTTATTATGATTAAGCTGTCCCATCATCCGAGTTTCCACCCATGTAAAAATAGTATTATGAACTAGCGGTTACATCATAGTCATAAAGTATAAGGGTGAATAAATTAAAACCTGTTGGCAGGATTTCGCAGGGATCATAATACTTTCAATGCCTTAATGAAAGTATGCATCTTAGGTATACATGCTATATGAAATCAAGTCCATACAAGAAATACAAGTCCACATATGTAAAGAACAAAGTAGTACTCAAAAAATGCTTGTATATATATATACTAACTTAATCCAGGTGTTTTAACATGGATTAGACTCATGTACAGCATCAGTCTCGTAATAAACATGTGTAGAACTGTGTGTACAACCTGATGTATACATGTGTGTGACATCCAGCATGTGTCACACACATGATCTGTGTACCACACACATGATCTGTGTACCAGGTATTCAGCACAGAGTTACGTATACTCAGACAGGCATGCGCATCTTCCTCAAACTCTTAAGTGATATGTGTCATATTAAGTGATTAATTATCGTTTGTTTATACTGAATGAACATTATTAAACATCAATTATTTTCACCAGACAATAAAAATAAAAAGCAATGGAGATAAGAATTAAAAAGTCTTCACAAATTCCATCAATACATTATATATCATCAAACTGAAGAGGAAAGAAATTCCACAACCAGTCGCCTGTCTGAGAATCTTTTGAGTAATAATGTAGTGATATGACAGTTACAACCTTACACCAGATACAAAAGTATATCTTTCTTTGTCTCCCAAAATATTCTCAGTCTTTTCCCTCATTCAAAATAAAAACGTTTACCCACTACATTCATGCATTTCCATGCAGACAATCTTTGGCGTTCATATCAAAATGATTATTTACATTCTTAGTGGCGGCATGAAAAATAAAAACCTGCATATCATTGTGACAATAATAGAGTACCTTAGAACCCATCCCCTTTAGCTGGCCGGGCTCCTATACAATAAACGGAGTTGCCATTGTATTTATATCTTATAATGCAATCATGAACTCAACTAATATTACATACTAGGTGCTTTATCACATACCTAAACATTTTTCTCTAGTGATTTATCCCTTTGTGTTTGAATCACCATCCATAGAAAATATACAATTTCTACGTATTTATACTCAAGTATTCTATCACTTTCTAACGGATATGAACTAGAGCAAATGTATTTTGCAGATGATTGCGAAACTCTTATCAACAGCACTACATGTCCTAGCCATTGAGACGCCAATAAATCTCAAACAGACAAAGGAGTTACCTCCCTTGTTCTGTATGACAGTTCCTTCATGTACAATTATCTCCCTTTATCTGACATCTCAGGAAGTAATTTGAGCTAAATGACGAAGTGTGATGAATTCAGTTAAATATCACATATTTGAAACTGAACAACATGTGGTTAAGGAGTGGCTATTACTCGCATGCTAATTTACTGTCAAAACTGGACAGAGCAATGCCGAACGCCTGTACAGCACACAGTGGATAGTTAAAATCCAAGGTGAATACGTCTTCTGCTACGCGGCCAAATTGCATCACAATATAGTCCACTGAAACAGAAAACAGATACACTGAATTCTTCAGGAAATAAGTACATGTACTTGATTATATTATAAATATTTAGGTTGTACATCATATTTCCATTTTAAAAATAGCCATGTAACTTCTTTGTTTGCAAACTACTTTAATTTTTAAATAAATACAATTTATTGAATTCTACCTGTGATTTTAAGTTCTCTCTTTTCACTTTCCATGTTTTATATTTTACTGTATTTAATAAAATCAGCGCCTATGTTCCCTATTACTAGAACCCCCTCCCCTCCTACCACCAAAAGATTAAAAAAACTTCTCCAATACAGGTCTAAAGCTTAGAGATGACGATCTCTGATTGTTTTAATACAATATATAGGTTACTCATTGTGCATCACTGATCTGGTTAATTACTAGGTCCAAATTATGCTAATAGTCTAACATACCATCATTATCATGGACAATCTGGAAATTCTTCACCGACGCCTGGGTAACCCTTCCATGAAAGTTCAACACATAAGATTGTGTTTCTGAAATTGAAATCAAAATTTTCTTTCGTTGCAATGATATAAACATATGTAGTGGAGCCCTGTTTTACTGAAGTTCTCAGGAAATTGAAAAAAAAAATCATCCAAATTATCTGAATTTTATTGTCACCATGGGGAAACCACATATACAGAGACTTTACTGCAATGTAAATAAAGTAAGCGGTAATTCAATATACAATGTACATGCGTGCATGTATTTGAGTCAAATCTTTAAAGTGGGTTCAAAATACATATTGGTATTAAATTTGCTTTTCTGAATTTTGACATTTATGCAGCGATAAATACACTGTATGTTCATCAATGGCGAATATTTGATAAATTAGAACATAAATAGATCATTATTTGTTTTTGTAGCATCTGACTGGACAGAAATAATAACAAATTTAGGATTTACCGTCATTCCAAACAGGAGTTTTGTTGTGTAACTCTAGGATGTTTTCCATATTTTTCCTCTTCCATCGGTCAATAAGACCATCATTATCCTATAATATAAACAAATCACAGTTACTTCATACAGAAAAAACATTTCATCCTTAACCACTAGACCTGGCGCCGATTTCTCGAAACAAACTTAGGTCCAAAACTGACTTATAAGTCTAAAGTTTTCATATAAGTTACATAAGGAGAAAACTTTTGTTTCGAGAACTCGGAGCCAGGCCACTAGAACTTAGAAATCAGGTAAGTTAGTGACATCTTGTAAGGCTTAATTATTGACATATTTATTTCGATGAACTCTCAAAAACATGTATTCCACAGAGCCAGTACCTTGATGTAAGAGATCAGACATTACAACAACAGCACCTCTAAGTGGGATGGTTGAGGAGCCCCAAAGCTAACTATAAAGACCTCATCACAGTGTGGCACCTCATACAGTACATAACAGATATCAGGAGGAAAACCAAAATCTACCAAACTTCGTTGCTTTTGTCTCAGACTTACTGATCGCGGCTTGATGTCCACTCTCTCATGGTCAAGGTTCATCCCCGGGATTATAATGGTCATCTTTCTTGGTCCTTTGAATCCCAGCACGTTTGTTTCCTGTAATGGATTTTTAACAAACAGAATATATAATTCATTTTCAGTCAAGAAGATCATCATTCATTTATGAGGAAACCTAATCCATTTTATTTCATCAATGAGGAAACCCAATCCATTTTTATTTCATCAATGAGGAATCCCAATCCATTTTTATTTCATCAATGAGGAAACCCAATCCATTTTTATTTCATCAATGAGGAAACCCAATCCATTTTTATTTCATCAATGAGGAAACCCAATCCATTTTTATTTCATCAATGAGGAAACCCAATCCATTTTTATTTCATCAATGAGGAAACCCAATCCATTTTATTTCATCAATGAGGAAACCCAATCCATTTTATTTCATCACACCTACAAACTGTTAACCAGAGATTTTTCATAGCTACTAAATTTTGAGATTTTAAATTTTAAAACAGGTTTGCAAAGATTGATGTTTGTGATTTTCAAATTGAATGACATTTCCTTTCATTATAAGAAAAGTAAGAATATTTCCTATGGTGACCAACTTTCACAAATTTATTCTGATTGTGAAATTTCACGAAAGTAAATTGTATACAAAGGAAATTCCATTCATAGTATACTTGAATACTTACATAGACTACTCCAATCAGTTCCTTCCTTGCATTTTCATAATTCTGTTTTGGGTTATCTCCATTATCAAACAGAGTGAAGTGTGTTCCCAATAAGTTTGATCGTAGTTTTCCCACATAGGCCTCGCCTCCTCGCGACAAATCTGTCGGATCCGTGGATATCAGGTAATTGGAAGTTTTACTCTTCTTTCTTTTCCTACCCGCTAATAAAAAGATCTGAAATCATAAGACAAACATTTATAGGAATCATCATATGTAAATAAGCTATGATTTTATGGAGTTTTAGCGAATAGTTCCTGGATCAATTCTTCAATAGATCCTTTGGTATTAGTAATTAAGGTCTTTTTGATAATCTAGAAAATCTTGATAATTTGATAACTTCTGCACAGAAAAAGATTGAAACATGTAAGTTTTGATGAAGTCTGTTCCACATCTACCTTTTTGCCATCTTCCCTCTCCACATGTAAGTAGTAGGTGGGGTAGATTCCACGGTCCACGCCCTTTTTATCCCGTGTAATGCGACATTTCACGGTCTGGCCCTGAGGGGCCGGTTTGAACACAAAAGAATCTAGGTTTTCTGTGATATCAGGAGTCAGAGTGCGCCCCATAGCCCCTTGTACATCATCTCCATCATCATCCAAATCATTCTACAACAGATCAAATTACAGTAAATATCAATAAACATTGCATCCTTGGTAATTTCCAAACCCAAAATGTCCAAAATGTTCTTGGTTGTTATTTTTCATTATCTTAGTCATTAAATTTGCCATTCAAAGAGATATTCCCTTCGTCACAGACGTGAATCAACTTGAACTCAACATTCAACTGGCAGAAGGGAGACAACTGTAATATAAATATTGTGACAACCCATTGAGTGACATTCATTTGACTTGTTAAACTTGTGAACTGATTTTGAAATACCACAAAAACATTAATGGAATATGTTTCGAACTCTGCAGACTTGTTTTCCTGAAGTGTACATTTTTTTTGCATGTTTTGCCAAAAGGATTATGCATTGTTTGGGCCCTTTATGACTCCTAAATCCATTAAATTTTCAAACCTGTTATTTTGTGATTAATTTGTTGAATTTCAAGTATCTAGTACATCCCTTATACATTTAGTATGATAGTTGTGTATCATTCCAGTTGTAGCTGCCATGGCAACCATCCAAAATATACATAATTTAAGCAAATGTGAAAATCTGGTCATTTTTTGGCTATTTAAGTATCTAGAAATCAATCTGTTCAGGTAAATATTTTATTCCAATAATTGAGTGTCAATTTAACCATAGTGATAGTTTGATGCATTGAAAACTTTGATTCATGAAACTTTGATTCATACACGGGTTTGTCAGTAATTTTATAGAGTGAAGAAATTTGGAACCACGCAAAAAATTTGATACAGTGAGAAATTTTATTTATTGGAGTTTGAATCATAGTGGTTTTGACTGTAGTTAAAACAAGGGTTAATACGTTTATGTTTCTGGTGTAAAATCCATGAATTTTGAATGATGTTAGATTAATGTGTACCCTCAGTATCAATGTAGTACTTACTAAGATTGCATGTACTTATTTCTAATTGAGAAACAATCCTGTTTCATTTTGATCCTTTAAATCTGTTTCCAAGGAAGAACTGGCCTTTAATATGGAAACTGTAAATTAACTTTCTTTTGCGAGAGATTTACTTTCGCAAACCAAGTAAATTCTTGAAAGTTTATCTCCACAAATATTCAATATTTTCAATCCACAAATTGCAATCTCCATAAACTTGTTTTGAAATGAAATTAGTGAAATTCAATAGAAAAGTTAATGTTTGTTAACAGTAGATACAGTTGTGCTGAGTCTCTCCATTGCTTCTAGAAGTGTACAAAACTCACCCCTCCTGAGTTGTAATCCTCCTTGCCATTCCTCCCAGATGGTGATTTGCCCTGGGCAACCTGTTGGGGAACAATCGGTGCACTACTATCGTCAACATCTTCCACATCATCATCGCCCATATTTGGGTTCATGGACATGACGTTTCCGCCTCGTTCGCCCCGCTCTCCTGTACTTCGTTCCGCTGCTAACGCTGCCTGTTGGGCTTTCTTCTGTTTTTTGTCTTTCTTGTTCTTTGATTTATTTGGAGTTACATTATCTGAAATGAACAACACATTTTGATATCAATCTTTTCTTATTTTCTTTACCTTTTTGCCTATTTACATGGAAACATATAGCAAAAGAATTGATTTATTTTAGCTGATACACATATTTACACATCAAAAACAGCTGAAAATGAAGACCATATCAACATCAATTGTTCTAGTGTATATAAAATATGTATGGTATGATATAAAAAACTTTTAAAAAATGCATTATTTAATCTGTTATGATAAACTGGAGAAACGCTTAACGTCATTACTGGAATATGCAGTTATGAAAAAATTATATTGGTAATACATGTTTATTAATCAAAAGTTTAAAAATGTATTTAAATGATAACAACAATTTCATTATTTTTTTCCTTTAGATTTAAATTTCCTAGATTAATCAAAGCCACCTTTATGATTAATTATCAATGACTTAATAATAATAATAAATACACACAAAAACAATTAGTAATATAATGTTAAGAAAAATGAAAAACTAAATTATACTATGAGAAGGCCAAAGGTTATTTGAAACATATTTGAAAAAAAACAAAAGGCCCATTGGGCCTTAATGGTCACCTGAGATCTGATACAGAAGCATTATACCAGGCCCTTGCACTCTGATCTGACATATGAAGTTGGTCAGGACTGATGTTGGTATGTAAAATTGTATACTGATACAAAATCGACAAAATATCTAACGTAAAAACTTATATGAAATTCACACTATTGTAATGTTTTGGTGCTGGAAATACTGAAAAAATTAGTGGTACCAGTGTAATTTAGGCATCATCAATTTGGGGAAAAAAACTTTCACATAGAGGAACTGATTTTATCAATTTGACCTTTTATTCTATGAAGAGCATGCAGAAGAAAGTTTTTTAAAGAAATTAAATAAATATTGCTTAAAAATGTGTTTTTCTTATATAAACTAGAATAAATTTGACAATTAACTCTCCATTTCCCCCCGTTTTGACCCCTTCCATAGCCGCTTTTGAGGAAGGGGGATATACGGGGATTCAGAATTGCAAGTGACCATAATGCCTTTGAAGGTTTGTGCAAAATTTCCTTGATTTTGCTGCAGTAGCTTTGGAGAAAAAATTGAAAATGTAAATTGTTTAAGGTAAACAAATGCATGACGACGGACAAAAGACAATAAGAAAAGGTAACCTGAGAATCCCTCTAAGGTAACCTTGAAATGTATTTGAAACCTGATTCAGTCAACAAACATAGACTGAAACCTGATTCAGTCAGCAAACATAGACTATGATCGAAAGAAAATAGTTCAAATGTTAATGACTTTTGCAAAATATTAACTAGTTGATATGTAAACAGTGCTGCAAAGAATATGGAACTAAATAATACTATAGTCAAGCTATTTCTATAGAAGAGAAAATATTATTTCTAAATGCTTTGATTTCATTTCTAGCAAAATCTAGCAAAATTTATCAGTATTATTTTTGATGACTGAATACTAATGTGTTAAATGATGAATCAATAAAAATATCAGTGTATAATTGGGCTGTCTGAATTTTGCTTGTGTATGGCTGCAGACATCTTTACCGCTTATGATGGCCATTTATGTAGGACATCAATGTATCAAACAAAATTCTACTCAACTATAGCAGAAAAAGTTAAAGTCCTCATCACAAGAATTGGTGTATTGATGAAATCAGGAGCGATCAATTCACTAGTGACATCAGGAGCGAGCAATTTACTAGTGACATCAGGAGCGATTAATTCACTAGTGACATCAGGAGCGATCAATTCACTAGTGACATCAGGAGTGATTAATTCACTAGTGACATCAGGAGTGATTAATTCACTAGTGACATCAGGAGCGATCAATTCACTAGTGACCTCAGGAGCGATTAATTCACTAGTGACCTCAGGAGCGATTAATTCACTAGTGACATCAGGAGCGATCAATTTACTAGTGACCTCAGGAGCGATTAATTCCTAGTGACCTCAGGAGCGATTAATTCACTAGTGACCTCAGGAGCGATTAATTCACTAGTGACCTCAGGAGCGATTAATTCACTAGTGATCAGGAGCGATATTCATAGTATCAGGAGCGATAATTCACTAGTGACTCAGGAGCGATTAATTCACTAGTGACCTCAGGACGTCAGGACTCAGCGATTAATTCACTAGTGACATCAGGAGCGAGCAATTTACTAGTGACATCAGGAGTTAGCAATTTACTAGTGACATCAGGAGCGAGCAATTTACTAGTGACATCAGGAGCGATCAATTCACTAGTGACATCAGGAGCGATCAATTCACTAGTGACATCAGGAGCGATCAATTCACTACTTACATCAGGAGCGATCAATTCACTAGTGACATCAGGAGCGATCAATTCACTAGTGACATCAGGAGCGATTAATTCACTAGTGACATCAGGAGCGATCAATTCACTACTTACATCAGGAGCGATCAATTCACTAGTGACATCAGGAGCGATCAATTCACTAGTGACATCAGGAGCGATCAATTCACTAGTGACATCAGGAGCGATTAATTCACTAGTGACATCAGGAGCGATCAATTCACTACTTACATCAGGAGCGATCAATTCACTAGTGACATCAGGAGCGATCAATTCACTAGTGATATCAGCTGTGAGCAATTCACTAGTGACATCAGGAGCGATCAATTCACTAGCAATCAATTCACTAGTGACCTCAGGAGCATGCAGTTCACTAGTGACATCAGGAGCACGCAGTTCACTATTGACATTACGAGTGATCAGTTCACTATTGACATTACGAGTGATCAGTTCACTATTGACATCATAAGTGATTTGTTCACTAATAAGTTCAATAAACATCCACACACTATGAATAATTGTGATTATAATTTATAAAGGCAATGCTGCCTTCAGTAACAGCTGTTTGTATACAAATGTAGTTAATGAAAAGTAAACATTATTTGCCAGAGGTTATCAATAAACAAAATATGCCCTCAGTTTGATATTATTATGCTTCTAAATAAAAACAAAATGCTCTCAGCATGTTTTTTCATAAATTGAACGAGACCAGCTTGTTATATCCACCTGAGGCCTGACTGATCACTCCTTACACAGATAAATATAGAAACTGTCAAACATTTACTACATTAAACACTTACTTGCCAATAATTGCTTTATGTAGATTTCAATTAATTCTGTGAAGATCGAATTAACACCCGAAGTGACACTCCAATGTGTCACCTTTATAATCTTTGTTTAGTTTGTTCTTCTCCAAAAGCTAGCTTTATACTAAGTGTTAGTAAGAAAGGCTCCTGATAAAGTCAAGGATTTATACAAAGTCTGAAGAAATAAACTAGGTTAAGTGGTATCAGTGTTGGTTTTATCAATTCTAGTATTTGATTTTAAAGATAAATCTTTCTTTGTGTATAAATAAAATGTGCATACACCAAGATAGTATACATATTTGAGATTGTTATTGGCCTGACCAGAGGTGTCCTAAATTCTTGCCTAACCTGACGACCCCCATCTTCGACACGTTATCACTTCGTAAAGGTCCAATATAGACTTTAAATGTCAGTGGTGGCATTCAGCTGACGTCAGACATTTGCACATTCTTATGATATGGTAGGCAGTATCTTGGTGACCTGGCCATTGAGAATATATATACAGCAAAACAATTGTACAAGGGTCAAGGTCACAGAAACTGTGACACTTGCTATCTAATAGTATTAGTTATCAGGTTTGCACATGTAAATTTTACATGTTACATCATAGAACTGATAGAATTGTTATGTGAACAAAAGTCTGAAGTACAGCTAGCCCTGTTTTATGATAACCCAGCTAAATGTACTTATTAGTACTGTACATTGATTTGTTTACATAGAGAAAATTTATAAAACATTACACACCTATGAACTCATAAGTTGATATGAAAACACATTCAATTTGGCAAATTAAACACACAGCTGATAATATAATAAAACATGTCATATTACCATTTAATAATAAAATAAGTCTAATTAAAAAGGTTTTTCTGTATTTTAATGAGACAATTTAAGCTGAATATAAAACTTACACGGGTTATGATCCAGCCGATCGCCAGAGGAGAACTCATTATGTTCAGAATCTCCAAACTCGAATGCTTCATTGATACGAGCCCTACCCCCATTCTCCAGGTGACGAGACATGTTTATAATCCAACACTTAGATCACAACATTTAATCCAACATTGTAGATCATACACATACACCAGAACCATCCAACAGGGGACTTCCAATCAGCCATTCACACTCGAACTTGGAAACACCATCAGCTTTTTCTTGACTTTACTTGCACGAGAATCTACAGTCTATGTCCTATAACTGTTGTCTGACCAGACTGTTATGGATCTGTACTATTTATCCGTTTTATTGGCCTACATCGAGGATCTCCGTGAATGACCTACCCGTATTGAATTTAACTGATTGACTCAAATGACAAAACACTGAACCGTTTCTTTCTGCTAGACTAGTTACAGGCAAAAAACCCTAAAGCCACCCAGTGAGCAAGCGTCCACAAAGCTAAAGGTTTACTGACGATGTGTGTGATATTTTACCTGTAATCAAGCTGCACACCTGTAATTGTGTATGGTCTGCTACTTCAACACAGACCTCTTATTCAGCATGATTAAGATAACAACTTATGACAAAAATCTAAAACAAGTCTCTTTATAGCTAATCACAAGAATGAACATCAATAAAGTGACAATGATGTCAATATTGTATCCTTTACATCAACTCTTCCTAGGAAAATTAGTATTTAAGTTTATAACTGAAACACTAAGTAATGTGACATTCTATCAGGTTGAATTCCTTACCAATTAAGTGAAAAAAATAATAAAAACTGACCGAAGGACAACTTTAACTACAATAAGATAAATACCTGTTGTATTACATCCCTTACAAAGTAAATATAAAATTAGTCCAAATATTCAGTAGAAGGTGATCAACTGTTCTAGTCCTCTTTGGTTCTACACAGTAAGCTCAGACTACAGGCAAGATAGTAGACACTAAAACAAATAACAGAATCTCTTGAGGTCCCTCCCAGAGACAGAGGAACGGAGAAAAACAGCCGAGGTAAAATACGATATGGATGCCAGTTGTACATATCCCACTGTGGAGTTTTACCTGTACTCACTGTAATGGACAGTTATCTCCAGGGAATGTCCACTGATATCTATATGTTGGTAGGTCTATTAACAAATATTTCTGGTTTATCAGTTTAGTCTGAGTGGTGTGACAGCTTGTCAACTATCAGCTGTTACTCTTAAGTTATTCAGCTATATGTAATACAGAATACTTATATTTCTCAAGAATATAACAGCATAAATAACTATATATTGATAATAAATTTTAAATGCTCCTTACAGACGGAAAAAAATATAAAATATATATTTACTTTCTTTAGGATAATTATGGAGAAAATGTTTGGTTTGACTAAATAAATTCACTGTTCATCCTTTCTACAGCTATATATAGTAATTGGGAGAAACTCCCTATCACAAAAAGCCCACCGACTTACAGTCATTGAACCCCACACACTCATAAATCGATCTGGGCTATTAAAAGTGTATATAAGTAATATAACTTGTTTATAAGTAACTTCTTTTGCAATGGTTGTAAAACTTCTTTTGCAATGGTTGTAAAATAAAGTTTATAATTTAATCTTTGATATCTGCATCTGCCTTAAACTCATGACTTAGAGGTGGACGCTGCAGGTTAAATGTCAGACACTTTTACTACTAAGCCATCTGGTCAGCCAAAGCAATGTTTCGGTAGTGATTGTGCTGATCTATACAATGTAGAAGGATATATCTGCTTGAGTATTATACTCATAATGTTTTAACAAACACTGCAGTATTTACTGTATTCAGATTTATAGTGGTCTAGTCATGGCAGCAGATATGTTATACAATTTATTGGCCTACACAAATTTACTAGTGTGATATCAAAGGTATGTTGATGTATCGTGAGAGAAAGAATTAGGATAAATTGTTATATTAACCTTTTCTGTAATAATGAATTCTAGCTTCACTACTTCCTATTGAACACTATAGTTTCAAAACATATTTAAATCTCTTCTAAATTAATGTTAATTCAATCTTCTGTTGTGGTTTACCACTAAATAAGCATTAGTGACACAAAATAGTAAGAGTTATTTCCCTTTAATCAAACCTTGCCAACCTTCCAAAACTTTATGAAATGTAATCATAAAAAAGACTAATAAAAACTAAAACAAAATACAATTTGATTAAAGCTGCTATACATTTGCGATCAAAGAGGCACAATCTGCAATGCCAACCAAACTGTTTTATGATTCAACTGATCCATTGGAAATTTTATTCTGATTTTCAAAGGCTTCATATCAATATTTCATTTTCAATTATTTGTAAAAATAAAACCACAAAAAAGCATACTAATGAAGACAGCTATAAAATAATGTTCTACTAATTCTATAAGTATAGAAGAACATCTTGATATTTAAACATGTTTGATGAAATAGCAAAATAGCATGGACCTTATGGTAATGGTTTCTTTTGATCAATTTCAGAATTCATCAATGAATGGTCAATTTAATTAGGATACTGTATTGGTTGTAATTGACAGGCTATGCTGAAAGACTAGCTGAAATCTTGCTGCATGATGCATTGTTAGCTGAAGGATACAGTGTTGCTGGGAGAGTTAGACACACAAGGGTTATATGGGAACACTAACATGCAGTGCAGTCACCTGACCCTACTAGACCACGCCTCCCTACCTTGCAGCATGGGGATATCAGGAGATTCATCATCAACATTTTCAACCCCCTCAGAGATAACATTATCCTGAGATTTTTTCTTTTTCGTGGTAAAATTTGGGATTTGTCCCGTGTTGGCAAGAGTCCAATTTGCAGCACTCTTAGAGGTCTTGGCCTTGTCCTTTTTCCTGGTGGGCTGCATTGGTTCTGGTGCCGAGTTACCCATGTTACCTATAGGTACAGGAACACATGCAGGAGAATAGCTATGACAGGAGGGGGCGGGGATAAGGGGCAGGGTAAGGATAGGGCATGGGGCGGGGGCTTAAAGGACAGGGTAAGGATAAGGGCACTGGGTCGGGGCTGAAAGGGACAGGGTAAGGAGAGAGGCACTGGTTTGGGACTTAAAGGGACAGGGTAAGGAGAGAGGCACTGGGTTGGGGCTCAAAGGGACAGGGTAAGGAGAGAGGCACTGGGTTGGGGCATAAAGGGACAGGGTAAGGAGAGAGGCACTGGGTTGGGGCTTAAAGGGAAAGGGTAAGGAGAGGGACACGGGGTAGGTGAAAACAGGACAGCCAGGTGGGAGATAAAGGGACAGAATGGGGGATAAAGGGAAAGGGGAGGGATAATCGTAAGGGTGCGGATAATGGGATGGGGTAGATATATGGGGACAGGATAGGGCCAATGACATATAGACAGAGAAATAAGGGGTGGTAAAATCTAGAGGGAAGAGGTCATAGCTAGGAATAAACATATCTAAACAGTGGGAATTACGGGTCAAGACATCTAGGGGGAATATATCATAGCTAGGAATAAACATATCTAAACAGTGGGAATAATCAATTACGGGTCAGGTAAACATCTAGAGGGAATATGTCATAGCTAGGAATAAACATATCTAAACAGTGGGAATTACGGGTCAGGTAAACATCTAGGGGGAACTGATCACAGCTAGGAATGAACATATCCAAACAGTGGGAATTAGGGGTCAAGTAAACATCGAGGGGGAACTGATCACAGCTAGGAATGAACATATCCAAACAGTGGGAATTAGGGGTCAAGTAGACATCTAGGGGTTTGGGAGTGAACATATCTAAACAGTAGGAATTAGGGGCCAGGTAAACAATAAGGGAGTTGGGAGTGAACATATCCAAACAGTGGGAATTAGGGGTCAAGTAAACATATAGGGAATTGGGAGTGAACATATCTAAACAGTAGGAATTAGGGGTCAAGTAGACATCTAGGGAGTTGGAAGTGAACATATCCAAACAGTGGGAATTAGGGGTCAAGTAAACATCTAGGGGGAACTGATCACAGCTAGGAATGAACATATCCAAACAGTGGGAATTAGGGGTCAAGTAGACATCTAGGGGTTTGGGAGTGAACATATCTAAACAGTGGGAATTAGGGGTCAAGTAAACATCTAGGGGGAACTGATCACAGCTAGGAATGAACATATCCAAACAGTGGGAATTAGGGGTCAAGTAGACATCTAGGGGTTTGGGAGTGAACATATCTAAACAGTAGGAATTAGGGGCCAGGTAAACAATAAGGGAGTTGGGAGTGAACATATCCAAACAGTGGGAATTAGGGGTCAAGTAAACATATAGGGAATTGGGAGTGAACATATCTAAACAGTAGGAATTAGGGGTCAGGTAAAACAATAAGGGAGTTGGGAGTGAACATATCCAAACAGTGGGAATTAGGGGTCAAGTAAACATCTAGGGGTTTGGGAGTGAACATATCTAAACAGTAGGAATTAGGGGCCAGGTAAACAATAAGGGAGTTGGGAGTGAACATATCCAAACAGTGGGAATTAGGGGTCAAGTAAACATATAGGGAATTGGGAGTGAACATATCTAAACAGTAGGAATTAGGGGTCAAGTAGACATCTAGGGAGTTGGAAGTGAACATATCCAAACAGTGGGAATTATGGGTCAAGTAAACATCTAGGGGGAACTGATCACAGCTAGGAATGAACATATCCAAACAGTGGGAATTAGGGGTCAAGTAGACATCTAGGGGTTTGGGAGTGAACATATCTAAACAGTGGGAATTAGGGGTCAAGTAAACATCTAGGGGGAACTGATCACAGCTAGGAATGAACATATCCAAACAGTGGGAATTAGGGGTCAAGTAGACATCTAGGGGTTTGGGAGTGAACATATCTAAACAGTAGGAATTAGGGGCCAGGTAAACAATAAGGGAGTTGGGAGTGAACATATCCAAACAGTGGGAATTAGGGGTCAAGTAAACATATAGGGAATTGGGAGTGAACATATCTAAACAGTAGGAATTAGGGGTCAGGTAAAACAATAAGGGAGTTGGGAGTGAACATATCCAAACAGTGGGAATTAGGGGTCAAGTAGACATCTAGGGGTTTGGGAGTGAACATATCTAAACAGTAGGAATTAGGGGCCAGGTAAACAATAAGGGAGTTGGGAGTGAACATATCCAAACAGTGGGAATTAGGGGTCAAGTAAACATATAGGGAATTGGGAGTGAACATATCTAAACAGTAGGAATTAGGGGTCAAGTAGACATCTAGGGAGTTGGAAGTGAACATATCCAAACAGTGGGAATAAGGGGTCAAGTAAACATCTAGGGGGAACTGATCACAGCTAGGAATGAACATATCCAAACAGTGGGAATTAGGGGTCAAGTAGACATCTAGGGGTTTGGGAGTGAACATATCTAAACAGTGGGAATTAGGGGTCAAGTAAACATCTAGGGGGAACTGATCACAGCTAGGAATGAACATATCCAAACAGTGGGAATTAGGGGTCAAGTAGACATCTAGGGGTTTGGGAGTGAACATATCTAAACAGTAGGAATTAGGGGTCAAGTAGACATCTAGGGGTTTGGGAGTGAACATATCTAAACAGTAGGAATTAGGGGCCAGGTAAACAATAAGGGAGTTGGGAGTGAACATATCCAAACAGTGGGAATTAGGGGTCAAGTAAACATATAGGGAATTGGGAGTGAACATATCTAAACAGTAGGAATTAGGGGTCAGGTAAAACAATAAGGGAGTTGGAAGTGAACATATCCAAACAGTGGGAATTAGGGGTCAAGTAAACATCTAGGGGGAACTGATCACAGCTAGGAATGAACATATCCAAACAGTGGGAATTAGGGGTCAAGTAGACAATAAGGGAGTTGGGAGTGAACATATCCAAACAGTGGGAATTAGGGGTCAAGTAAACATATAGGGAATTGGGAGTGAACATATCTAAACAGTAGGAATTAGGGGTCAGGTAAAACAATAAGGGAGTTGGGAGTGAACATATCCAAACAGTGGGAATTAGGGATGGTGAACATCAAGGGGATAGGAGGTGCGCCGGACAGTAAGTGCAGCAATACAAATGGACATTGGAAGCACACAGTCTTACAAGATATTTCAACAAGTTCTACATACTAGTACATTCTACCCATTTATCACCATGCAGTATAATTATAGTCAAAATGATAGTTTTAAAACATTTCATTTCTCTTATAAGTCACAAGTCAAATAAATTACAAACATGCAACCAGGTGTTGATTTTCATATAACCACAGCCAATCTTCATTTCAAGATTCTATGAAAATTGATGCATAGTTCAGACTAAATCCCTGTTTCTATAGTAAAGGCAAAGTAAAATCCTACATGGAACAGTTCTGCTAACACTCACAAGACAGGCAGGTTATCAAAATTCATCACAAAAGTGAAGTTTGAATTGATCCAGGTGTTTTACTGTTATAAAATCCTCAGGTAAAAAAAACGAAATCAGAAGTTGGTTACATATTTTGTCCTTCTTGATATGATTGGAGGTTCAATATTGGGCATACTTTAGATTTGGTTTGTGGAGCTCAGTTATTCAAAGGATCACAAGATGTTCACAAGGGAAAAAAAAGATTAATTACATCAAAAAATGTTTGCTGTTGCATACATATATCTATATATTTCATAGCTTAGACAATTTTACTATAATTTTCTTATAAGCTATCGAAAATATCTAAAAATTAATTTTTAAAAATATCAGAATTTTTTTTTTCAAACTTTTTAAAAGGCAATCAAAAAAACTGCAAATAATTTCCATATGTATTTTAATAAGCACGATGTCCCCAAGACATTGAAGACTCGGTAATTGAAGGTAAAAGGAGAAAGAAAAATGTCATTTATAAACTTTGGAGGAGCAAGGAAAGATATGTCTGAGAATTTCTGGAGAAGGAAGTTGTTTGTGAGAATTCTAGCTAGTTGTAGTCCTCAGAAATTTGGCTTGGACTCTTCTATAAAATATTCATTCCTAGGTTTGGACTGGCCAGATTCCAGTTTAAGCACAAGTTATATCGAGTTACCATGCATTTTGTAATAGTCAGACAGTACTAGATTTTTTTCATTGATATTTACACGCAAAACTTAAATTGAACAGTTCTAAAATTTGATTTTAAAGTCTTCAAAAGATTATCATAGATTTATGGGTTAAGGGTTTATGGGACCAACAAAAATAGATGTATGAAATGTATTGATTTTAGTCCTATGTACTTATTAGGTGCCACAAATCCCTGGTTATAATAGAAAATAACATTAAGAATTTCTGAATTTAAAAAAAACGTTCTGTGACCCAAGTCAAGTGACCTTGGACACGCTATGGTGATAAACGATCTATGACCCCAGTCAAGTGACCTGGACACACTGTGGTGAGAAACAATCAGTGACCCTCATCAAAAATCTGGGCACACTATGGTGAGAAAAGATCTGTGACCCCTTGACCTGGACACCTTGTGGTGAGAAACGATCTGTGACCCCCGCAGAGTGAACTGGACACACTGTGGTGAGAAACGATCTGTGACTCCCGTTGAGTGACCTGGACACTTTGCATTGATGAGAAATGATCTGTGACCCCCCTTGAGTGACCTGGTCACACTTTAGTCATACAGTAACGATCTGTGGCCACCTTTGAGTGACCTGGTCACACTTTAGTCATTGAGTAACGATCTGTGACCCCCCTTGAGTGACCTGGTCACACTTTAGTCCTTTGAGTAACCTGGTCACACTTTAGTCATACAGTAACGATCTGTGGCCACCTTTGAGTGACCTGGTCACACTTTAGTCATTGAGTAACGATCTGTGACCCCCCTTGAGTGACCTGGTCACACTTTAGTCCTAGAGTAACGATCTGTGGCCCCCCTTGAGTGGACACACTGCATACCTTCTAGAGGCGAGGCAATCTCTGGTATACTGTCACTGTCATCACTGTGGCTGTCGGTTGTAACGTTTAGAACAGTCATCGTGCGTTGATCTTGCGGTGACAATCGTGCCATGTCATCTATATCATCATTAGCTGCAGGGCCGAGGTATTCTGAAATCAAGCATGTACAGTTATAATAGAAATTTTAAATATTTATAAAATCCAGGCTTATGAAATTGAATTGCGATGTAAAATCACAATGTTTGATTCTGTCTTACATTAAAATTCTTGTGGAACATGTATTGATTTAGGTTTGGACACACATTAGTATCAAGGACTGTTTGTCTATAGCTGGTGTATTAGATGTTATAATGGTCCTAATCTTCAAGCAAATATGTGATAAAACTACAGACACTTGAAGGAAATAAAGGTTATTTTTGCTTTAAGAAGAAAATCTTACGTTTATTTATATTTTTAAAGTTCAAAATGAATTACTTTGCAGTAAACATACACTTGTATGTGTAACTGTAGTTGTGAAATGGATTGTAGAAGCTGTAGACATCACTGCTAGGTTTGTGTAAAGGTCAGATATGGAGATGATTCCAATGGAACAGTGCAAATCAGTCTAAAATACCACAGAACATTCTCCAAGGAGTTTAAATGTCAGCATATTCCCAGAAATCAATGTCTTTGTTTAACCTTATATATCATTTGGATAGGATATTTGCCTGTATTGTCTGGAGAACCATCATTTTACATGACTATAACAGGATGTCTAGGCAGTAGAATTACTTGCCTTTCTGTGGTGTTATAAGCTCAGTGTAAAATGTGTGTTATTTGTCTATGTTTGTTTAAAGGAAACAGAAGATGGTAAAGTTAATGTAATGTTTTGACTGTGACATTACCTCTAATCTCAATGGTATAGGGGTGTAGGTCGACATAAACCAGATTTGACCTAGATTTGTATAATGTGTGTTGGTTTACATGACCTAGATTGTGTATGTCTGTCCTCATAACCTAGAATTGACCTAGATTTGTATAGTGTGTTGGTCTATATCACCTAGATTTGACCTGGATTTGTATAGTATGTCAGTCTACATGACCTAGATTTGTATAGTGTGTGTCAGTATACATGACCTAGATTTGTATAGTGGGTGCTGGTCTACATGACCTAAATTTGTATAGTGTGTGTCTGTCTACATGACCTAGATTTGACCTAAATTTGCTTATAGTGTGTCAGTTTACATGAACCAGATTTGACCTAGATTTGTAAATTGTGTGTTGGTCTACATGACCCAGATTTGACCTATTTGTAAAGGTATGTGTTGGTTTATATCGCCTAGATTTTACCTAGATTTGTATAGTGTGTGTCAGTCTACATGACCTAGATTTGTATATATGGGTGTTGGTCTACATGACCTAGATTTGTATATAGTGTGTTAGTCTATATGACCCAGATTTGACATAGATTTGTAAATAGTGTGTCAGACTACATGGCCCAGATTTGGCCTAGAATGGTATAGGATGTATCGAATGATATGACCAAGTCTGACCAGATTTGTAAACAGCGGTACCAATTTACGCCATCAATTATTTGTATTCTGACAATTTTGTATTGCTTTGCCAGAAAGGTTGCTCAGGTACATCTACATATCATCTTACTTTACAGAATGCTGTTGTTTTTAGATTACCACATCACACAGCTGACAGGGTATGAGATATGGACGAGGTATTGTAACTACTACAAATTTTTTTATCATTTGGCAAGATGACATTAAACACATATTTAACTAAAAAGTAAAGAAAACTGAACAAAACATTTTCTGCTAAAATTTTCAAATTACATTACAAACCTATTGACTAAATGACAACCAATAACTCAACAAAGATAACTGGTACAGATGCTTAATTGTGATGGTTAATTACTCACCAAAGTTTGTAGGTGTGGACGGTTTTGAAGATTCCTTTACAAGAGGCCGAGTTTCATCTCCACGGCGCCGGTGCCCTCCGGAGTTTGGCCGGCTATCTGTATTGGGCTGTAACAGCCCCATATTGTTAGTTGCCCTTTTCCTCCTGTTCTGTTCATCAATTCGTCTTCGCTGAAAACAAATAGAAATAGAAAGATTGCCATATCTTCTTTCAGTCAAGGATAATCACAAACACAACAGTCAAATGATTTGATAAATTATTGATTTTCGGAAAACCAAAATTTAAAACAAGACGTATTGCTCACCTAGTTTGCTATGCCGAGAAATGTTTTGAATATACACTGGCTCTACTTTCCCTATCGGTTCCACACCTCCTGCCCCAATTGGTCAGACTCAGACCAACAATTTGAGGCATATATACCGTACATAAAGCAATATCTTACCTCCTTGTCAAGCTTTTTCTGGTGTAAGGACATTGCCTGTTCATCTTGTATACTGAAACAAAAATCAGACTCCATTTGAGTTATCTATCTTAATCTTTCTCCTTGATCATGATTATCGATCTGCAGACATTTCTATATGTATACATATAAAATACTGATTCCAAAATTAATATCTTCTTATCCTAATTCAGAGAAATTATATCAAAAAGAAACTTTCCATCTACAAGCTATCATCCAATCCATTTGAATAACAGCTTGGTAACTTCCCAATATCCTTATAGCTAGACACCATCCACATACAGTCCAACGTCAAAAATCAACTCATATTTAGATCTTTCAATATCACTACAGTTCCGCAAAGCAAAAATCCCAAGCTGTAATCGATACCATTTTAAAATTTCATGAATAACCAATACTGTGTGCAAAATTCTGATTTAATTATCCTTTTTATAGAGACAAATGGTAAGGTCTTAATTTTGAGGTACACAACTTGTTTTAATAATTACTAGCTATCTTATTATCCCTCAAAGGTTACAAATCTATTCATCTCTAAATCTCTAAATCGCCAAATGACACGAGTCATAGTTGGTCGTCTAGCTGATGTTCTCTATGAGAAAAATTTGTTTCAATTCGGAAAAAACAGTTCCATCAAAATATGCAACTATGCAGTTATTTTATGAAAATCTCTACTGCAATAAACAAACTACTTTTTTACAAGTAAGATCATTTGTATCTTAGATGTAAAGCATACTTCAAATACTTTATATTTCTAAATATCTTTTTTGAATTTTGAAAAAAGTCAATTTCAGGTCAAAACAAGTTGATATGTATCATACCTCTTTGGACAGTTGACAGTAATTACTGGGAGATCCTTAAATGCCCCTTAAATCATTAGTTACAAGCTTATTTTAAAGCTGAATTTGAAAAGTTTGAAGATCTTTGTATCAACCAGGATCATGTATAGAAAAAAAATCAACCTTATTGGTGTGACCCTGAGGCTAGCTCTATATGCTTTTGTGTTTTTAGTTCTGAAAACTAAATCTAGATATAGATTATGTTATAATGATTAAATTGAAGAACACCTCAATAATTTCTAGGTAATATATTCAACCAAAGTTTGTCAAAGGACCAGCAGTTTCATACATATAAACTGATCGAGCTGCAGGCAGACTTTGAATATTGAACAAGGCGTATCAAAAACTTTGACAGTTCATTTAAGCATTGATGTCACTATTTTTTAATTTTATCGGGGTATGAAAAAAAATTGTTTGCAAACTGTGTGAATCCGCGTAGCGGATTCTCACAAAAGTTTGCAAACAATTTTTTTTTTCATAACCCGATAAAATTAAAAAATAGTGACTTCAATACTTATAATTAATTTTATACTCTATTTGATAAAATGAAGTATGTTTAAATGTAACATTATAGTGGTTTTTCAAGGGATTCTTTTTTCCGAATCAATACGCAACGTCAATGTCTCTATTGTGACGTCACGTTAACGTCGGGGTTTCGCGCCATTCTCGGAGTTTTTTTTCATAGTGGTATGCAAAAAAAATATTGGCCAATCAGAAAGCCAGATTTGGTATGAAAACAAAGAAAAATCAATTATTAATACATGTACACTAAGTACAAATCCAAACTGAACTCTTCACACCTGCTTCACAATTCACTATACAGCCCAAGTTCTTTAATGAGATAATTTATATATATTTTATCAAAATCAATTTTGTACAAGAGAAAAAGGGACAAATCTGTTACCATTTTTAAGTTCATTGACAGATAAAATGTGCCTTTTGATACAGTTTTTTAATCTGCAGTCCAGAAAGTCATATTTCAAACATTAAACCTCAACATAACCCCAGATCTATAGACCGAAGTATTACAATTAAATATTTTGCTCAATTAAAGTTTTTGTATAAAATAGACTTCAGACTAATGAAAAGTATTCCATGATAATGGACAACAAATTAGAAATATAGCTGCAGTCAAGCATGTTTTATGGTAACATCTTTTCAATATTCTCTTATTTTATGACTATGCATATACTTCAAATTTGGCCAACAATGGGACGAAATTCATGTACCACGTAATATCCGACAATCTTTTTGCGGGACTAGTTTATACAGTGGTAATATAATGGAACTAACTATTTTAATCTTCCAAATGAAATGACGTCAGCGCGGGATTTTATCTTTTGACGTCATTCCATCACCAATAGAAACATTAGTCCCACACAAACGTTATTGGGAATCACATGGTACATCAATTAGTCCCATTTTTACCAGTTGATGAGGAGTAACTATACAGCACTATAGCTATCTGTATGGAGTAGGATAATGACTATGAATGAGGAAATGATGCCTTAAACTGGGCCAAATAAATACTGATCAGGCTGAAAGCTTTGGATTAGTGGTAAATCTATCATTTTATAATGTCTGAAATCTTTCCATTCCTGAGCACTTTATAGAGAAACTTACCTTCCTGGTACTCCACTCATATTCCAGCTTGGCGGGTCAGATTCAGCTGGACTACAAAAAAAACAAAAAACAAAAAATTAATAATGTCTTCTTAACAAACATACTTTATTTGATGAAAACAACGCTTCTACATATAAATCTAATGCTACGTCAGCATAGCAAAGGAATCTTTGTTAAGCACCTTTTCTGATCCACGAGGAGTATTTACAGATTTTATGATATATAAGAGCTAACAAAGCGTAACCAAAACATGTGTTTACCGTATAGCTGGTTATTTTCGCGGGGATGATAGTTTAACGGGACACTGCTATGATTGCAAAAATTTGATAATAGAAATGGTTGAATGACATCTACCTTCAAAATCCATATTGTGAAAATTTAAAATCACTAACATATGAGCAAATTTTGGTCCGCGAATATAACCAGCTATACGATATTTTCTTAGTCTTTACACTAATTATTTTTTTTTTTTTTTTTTTTTTTTAACACATAGACACATAGAGATTTCTTCCTGATCTCATGGGTATTTTATTGTATAAAAAATATATAGCACCCAAGGTTATGTATGGATCAAATGTGCTTGGAAAACCAGAGTACTTCCAGTGACAGTGTCAGTATGGATAGAGCTATTCTGAACCCTGGGGAGAGTGTCAGTATGGATAGAGCTATTCTGAACCCTGTTGAGAGTGTCAGTATGGCTGGAGCTTTTTTGATCCTTGGTGAGAGTGTCAGTGTGGCTGGAGCTTTTTTGATCCCTGGTGAGAGTTTCAGTATATATGGTTGGAGCTTTTCTGAAGCCCAGTGAGAGTGTCAGTATGGCCGGAGCTTTTTTGATCCCTGGTGAGAGTGTCAGTATGGCTGGAGCTTTTTTGATCCCTGGTGAGAGTTTCAGTATGGACAGAGCTTTTCTGAACCCTGGGGAGATTGTCAGTATGAATGGAGCTTTTCTGAACCCTGGTGAGAGTGTTAGTATGAAGACTTTTTGGGCCTGACCCTGGTGAGAGTTTCAGTATGGACAGAGTTTAGTATGGACAGAGCTTTTCTGAACCCTGGTGAGAGTGTCAGTATGAATGGAGCTTTTTTGATCCCTGGTGAGAGTTTCAGTATGGACAGAGCTTTTCTGAACCCTGGTGAGAGTGTCAGTATGAATGGAGCTTTTCTGAACCCTGGTGAGAGTTTCAGTATGGACAGAGCTTTTCTGAACCCTGGTGAGAGTTTCAGTATGGACAGAGCTTTTCTGAACCCTGGTGAGATTGTCAGTATGGACAGAGCTTTTCTGAACCCTGGTGAGATTGTCAGTATGAATGGAGCTTTTCTGAACCCTGGTGAGAGTATCAGTATGGACAGAGCTTTTCTGAACCATGGTGAGAGTTTCAGTATGGACGGAGCTTTTCTGAACCCTGGTGAGATTGTCAGTATGGACAGAGCTTTTCTGAACCCTGGTGAGAGTTTCAGTATTGACTGAGCTTTTCTGAACTCTGGTGAGATTGTCAGTATGAATGGAGCTTTTCTGAACCCTGGTGAGATTGTCAGTATGGACAGAGCTTTTAGTTTAATTAAAACCTCTCCACTGACAACACTAACACCACTGCTTATACTATTCAACCAATGTTCTAGCTAGCTGCTTAATCCATTGAAATGGAAATCTGAGGGAAGGTTATAACGATACATTCCTTAATTAGACCCAACACATGTCACAACAGTATTGGTACTAATGATAAACAGACATGATCAGGCGTGACAGCAACTGTATCTTTCCCAAAGTCAAACAAAGTTATGATTTTATTAAATTTTACTTTTGTTCATATGCAGTCATTCATTTCTTGTTAGACTCATGCATTCAATAAAATATATCCCCTTCACAAATTTCTACATGGAACATTTGGATTTCACCCTGTTAGTAATTAAAATAATAAATTATCAAAACATTTTCTATTGTTACTATCAGTAATACACTGATTGGTTTTAAAACCGATTCTTTTGACACACTGGGTGGTATATACTGCTCTGCTGTTAGAGAAAGTATGACCCGGCCTAAAGATGTAAGCAGATAAACCCAAGGTATGCCTATATAGACCTATATCTATCAACACATGCAATGCAGGCGGGTAATTAGACAGTAATCAATAACAGGTATGTATAATGAAATATTTCTGTTTCACCCTAGGCTAGGTCAGACAGTAACATTTGGTACACGGCAAATTAATTATATTAGTGGTACCACTACCAACACCATAGTCGTGTCTAACAGTTCAACCATAATTATATTATATAACTTACAGTACTGAGGCTATGGTAGCCAGTCCGTTAAATGTCCATGGGTACCTCCTTTTTTATATATGGTGCTACTACACTGACCAAATAATGTCCAACATTCTACCACTAATCCTCCTTTTCTTAGATATGGGGCAACATAACGAGTATCTTTTATAAATACTTTTTTTTATTTTAGTGCCCACATGACTTGTTTCTAGTGATGAGGTCAAGGTATGCTTTACTAGTTATTGAGGATTATGAATATATACTGGCAAGCTTCACACACAGGAATCCCAGCGTCATTATCTACTATAAAACCTTCCACAAAATCAAATACCATTGCTGGTAAATTAAATCCTTGTAATCATGATAACAAGTGCTACTAAAATTGATATAGTCAGTGACTGATGACATGTAACAGTATTGATTATGATTTAGTGACTTTAATATAGCCATTTTAATTGTTATTTATATACGAGACAGCTTATCAATTATTAAGGAAACTGCTTTGAAAGTGTCTAGGCAGCATTAAAATGTATGTTATATTACATGTTGGCCTTCCTAAACATCATATAAAACCATGATGATTAAAACTCCATTATATCCTTATACAGGTGTCCTAGTGGTAAAAATTCAAGGTAATACAATAATGTCTCCTACCTATAAAGCTTTATAAATTCCTCCACTGTAATTATATTGCCATTTAAAAGTGGAATGATGCTATGATTGGATTTTTATTCAAGGTTGTATTTTCAATAGCATCAAATAAAACCCATTACAACAGATGTGATGTTAACTAAGCTAATGTGTTCTTCAAAGGTCGAAATGTCCTCAGAGTGATATGATAATCAATCTCAACAAGAACTTATAGCAATAAACTTTGGCATTATCTCCCCTGTTAGGTTTATGGTATTATCTCCCCTGATATGTTTGTGACATTATCTCCCCTGTTATGTTTGTAGTATTATATCCCCTGATATGCTTGTGGCATTATCTCACTGTCAGGTTTATGGCATTATCTCCCCAGTTATATTTGTGGCATTATCTCCCCTGATATGCTTTTAGCATTATCTCCCCAGTTATGTTTGTGGTATCATCTCCCCTTTTATATTCGTTGTATTATCTCCCTTGTTGTATTATCTCCCTTGTTATATTTGTTGTGTTACATCCCCTGTAAAGTTTGTGCTATTATCTGCCCTTTTATATTTGTGGTATTATCTCCCCTGTTATATTTGTGGCATTATATCACCTTTTATCGTTGTGGCATTATATCCCCTATAATGTTTCTGGTATTATCTCCCCTGTTATATTTGTGGCATTATATCACCTTTTATCGTTGTGGCATTATATCCCCTATAATGTTTCTGGTATTATCTCCCCTGTTATATTTGTGGCATTATATCACCTTTTATCTTTGTGGCATTATATCCCCTATTATGTTTCTGGAATTATCTCACCTGTTTTGTTTGTGGGGTTACATCGCCTGTTATGTTTGTGGTATTATCTCCCCTGTTATGTTTGTGGTATTATTTCTCTTGTGGAATTTTGTAGAATTATCTCCCCTGTTATGTTTGTGGTTGTATCTCTCCTGTTTTGTTTGTGGTATTATCTCCCATTTTATGTTTGTGGTATTATCTCTGCCGATATGTTTGTGGTATTATTTCCCCTGTGGTATTTTGTAGTATCATCTCCCCTGTTATGCTTGTGGTATTATTTAACTATTATGTTTGTGGTATCATCTCCTCTGTTATGTTTGTGTCATTTTCTCCCTTGTTATGTTTGTGGTAATATCTCTCTTGTTATGTTTATGGTATTATCTCTTCTGTAATGTCCGTGGTATTATCTCCCCTGTTATGTTTGTGGTATTATCTCCCCTGTTATGTTTGTGGTATTATCTCCCCTATTATGATTGTGGTATTATCTCCCCTGTTATGTTTGTGTCATTTTCTCCCTTGTTATGTTTGTGGTATTATCTCCCCTGTTATATTTGTGGTATTATCTCCCCTATTATGTTTTTGGTATTATCTCCCCTATTATGTTTGTGGTATTATCTCCCCTATTATGTTTGTGGTATTATCTCCCCTGTTATGTTTGTGTCATTTTCTCCCTTGTAATGTTTGTGGTAATATCTCCCCTGTTATTTTTATGGTATTATCCCTTTTGTAATGTCCTTGGTATTATCTCCCCTGTTATGTTTGTGGTATTATCTCCCCTGTTATGTTTGTGGTATTATCTCCCCTGTTATGATTGTAGAATCATTTCCTTTTTTGTGTTGGTGTAATACTTTCCTTTTCATCTCTATAGCATTATCTCCACATTTACAATTGTTCTATCATCTCCTTTGTTATGATAAAGATTTAAATTATTTCTATTCTTATATTTGATATTGTTTTTGGTGTTAAAAGTTTATTGCATTATTGGTAAAATAATGTTTAATAATGTTTGTGGTATCATGTCTCCACCATCTCTCAACACCTGTACAAACTAAGCCAAATTGACACAGTGACCCTCTCATTTTATATACGAAGCACAATTTAAAATTTCACCAAACCAAACTTCTTACAATCAATATCTATATCAAATTGTCTTCATATCTATAATTGTTTTACAATCTCAGAGTTAAATAGAGGTATCCGGTTTTATGAGTGTACTTATCTACATATAATGTATAGCATCATCGTCACAGCACGGAGAGACACCAGATTTTAGTGTTGGTTTAACAGTGCTGTGAGTGTAACACAAATATTGACAGTAAGATAATAGAACTCTGTGGTATATTGTAAAATGCCATCTCATCTTAATGTTAAAACAAACGATCAGTAAACAAAATTGGCCACCTTATCAAACTCAACAGTACTGATAGGTGATTATGTGTGATGTGTTTGCAGTCATAGCAATGGCACTGTTATCTGCATGGAAACGGAAACCACAGAAAACACAAACAAGATTGTCATGCTTTTTACAATAGTCTGATTTCACCATGTACGCTTGTGTAAATAAACAGCTGATCCCATTAAACATGTTTGATTATACATTCAACAAGTAATTAAATCAGATTAATTAATATGATACTTTAGAAATCAAACAGCTGTTTTTACAATTACAGTTGCCAGGTGTGTACATATGATCAAAACATAATGAAAATCTGGAATCGATATATGGAACACATGAAGTTATTGATGTTGACAGAACTTTTTACACAGACGATTAATTATCGTATTTTCCAGATTATAAGTCGCACCTAAGTAAAAGCGGTAAAAGACATTTTTTAACAAGAAAAAGAATCTAGAAACAAATTCTCTAAATGAAGATAAACAACATTAATTAGCTTCCTCAAAATGTTCACAATGTTCACATAAATAATCAAGCATTTGATTGGAAACGAAGAGACAATATTGCTTTATTACATTCATTGATTTCCTGTTTAGACTATGGACATTGAGGGTATTACCAGCAGCTCGACACATCTGTTAGGGGATGACCTACCAGCTGGGTTCTCACCTGCTCATACATCCTAGTCAATCCAGGATTAAACATGCTGCACCAATCATACTGTCAAATCTTTACCATCGTGCACACTTAAGCTGTTTAAGGTTGAGGTATGATGCTGATTTTAAAACTACATGCACTTTTGTTTGTGGTATTAGCTAGCTTTCAGACTGATGAACAAAAGCTGGGAAACATTCTATCCAGTAAAAAGTTCCTACATTACTGAACTGATGCTGCAACAATGGACTAAATAATTTCAACTCTTAATAGCAGAGGCTGATATAGTAATCAGTCATATATATTTGCCTTAATTAGTGTTGCAAGGTCGGGAGGGAAGTGAGGGGTTGGAGTTGAGGAGAGTTAAGGGGCCATGTGTGTGTGTGTGTGTGTGTGTGTGTGTGTGTGTGTGTGTGTGTGTGTGTGTGTGTGTGTGTGTGTGTGTGTGTGTGTGAGTAAGAGAACAAAAATGTAAGCTGTGGATGATAAAACACTAAAAGTCAGCCTATTCCTGTACTCATGCCACACATTTATCTCTCATAGTAAATTTTTATATGCATTCTTTCCTTTGCGACATTTACACATGCATTCTTTCCTTTGCGACATTTACACACAATTGCCATAACATGAATTTTTTGTAATTTGGGATACAATTCAGTTTAATTTAATTCTTTTATTACTTTCAGCGTTTCAGCTTATCACCCATACAATACAGAACATAAGTTTCAGCATGATGTATGTATATAAATGCACAACAGTTAGTACATTTAAGAAATGAAATAAATGGTGTATACCACAATTCTAACATATAAATTAAATATAATGATTAATTCTGGTGTTGTAAGCCTATCATTATTGAATCCATGGCATGAGGGAATTTATACTTGTATATCCAACTCAGAAGAGGAGAGGGGCGTTAGTTTTGGCAGATATGGGATCGTTGTTTCTATGAGAAAGAATAAGTTTCATCAGATTAAATGAGAGATGGAGAGAAACCAAATGACACCATATTGTAAACAATCAATTTCAAGACTTAACAATCATAATTTGGCTTTCTTCTGACAAGAGTAATGAAGATCTACTTTAAAATTCATATTGTTATCACCAATGACACATTAACGTAGACCGTCCCTTCTGTGACGTCATACATTTGTAACATCGCTATCCGGATCCAGGCAATTGTATTTTATTTCTCCGTTCCCATCTATTACAACTCGCTTCAGAAATCGGCATTCGAGCAACTATTTCGTCTAGAACCCTTTCGAGTGTTTATTTGAAGTGTAGCGATCTAAAGGTGTGGCAATCCGTACATATAGTATCATTTTGAAGATTCATGCAAGAAGTAAAATCCAAGAATCACAATAGTCGCTAAACAATCAGATGGAATACACATGGATTTACGGGGACCCAAAATGAAAAACTTCACGTCAGGAGTAACAAATGAATGAGTGCTTTCATTATAATTGTATACCTATCTTTTTGCAGAAAAGAAATAAATTTACACAGTATATGGATAATGAAGGAAGTTAGTGGTATTGTCGTCAACAAAAGGTTTAGTAAGATTTATTACATTATCCTTCAATCCTCAACATTGGATTTTTAGTTTAACACCATCAGGACAACATTACATTGCTAACACCATCAGGACCAGCACTACATTGCTAACACCATCAGGACCAGCATTATATTGATAACACCATCAGGACCAGCATTATATTGATAACACCATCAGGACCAGCATTATATTGCTAACACCATCAGGACCAGCATTATATTGCTAACACCATCAGGACCAGCATTATATTGCTAACACCATCAGGACCAGCATTATATTGATAACACCATCAGGACCAGCATTATATGGCTAACACCATCAGGACCAGCATTATATGGCTAACACCATCAGCATTATATGGCTAACACCATCAGGACCAGCATTATATGGCTAACACCATCAGGACCAGCATTGTATTGCTAACACCATCAGGACCAGCATTGTATTGCTAACACCATCAGGACCAGCATTATATGGCTAACACCATCAGGACCAGAGTTATATTGCTTACACCATCAGGACCAGCATTATATCTGACTTTGTGGTTTGAAATTAAAAGGATTACAGTTTTATAATACAGTTTGGTCAGGATCAGAACCAGAGGCTGCATGTATTGAATTTTACATGGTTTCCCCACACTTTGGCCACGAGAACAAACACGCAGTATTGAACTTAAATAAAACTACTGAATTTTGAATGACTTCTGATGCCAGTGGATTGGCTAGGTGATGCTAACACTAGACACACTGTAAGCTGTCTTGTTTTACGACCGTTTCTAACTAGCACAGCAGGTGAGAAAAAGCCAGCCTGATCAATACAAGAAGATTGTCTGTAATAAATACATTAGAAATGGCCTCAACTAAATCATTTTCTTCCCTTACAGCCTAAATGACCAGTACCAAATAAATGGAAAAGTTTTATCATAATATCACAGTCTTCCTTATACTCTCTGACACCAGAGGTATTCTACCCCACATGTTACGTAACTATTATCTGTGTTATACTGGGGTATTGATTATACAACGTCGCTTTTAAGAAACAAAAGAATTCAGTAAGACCATTGAGACTTCATTGAATACTCTGCAATCTTTTATCACAAGTCAACCTGTCATTTTGTAACATCCTTAGAGCATTACATATCATCGCAAGACCTTGAAACCTTGTTGTTATTTTGTTATCTAGCTTATGACTGACATTCTGTCACTAGCTCTTCAACCCGCTCTAGCTTATACAAGCTTTGAGCTCTCCACTGGCAGTGTGACTGATGATTTTTTACCACAAACGTTGAGGCCTCCCCCAGAGTGTGTCTGACATTCTACCATCAGCTTTGAGCCTTCTCGACATTTTATTGAGCCTTCCCGACATTCTAAAACAAGCTTTGCGCTCTCCCCTAGTATGTGTCCAACAACCTACCACAAGCTTTGAGTCGATCCACCCCTGCAATGTGTCTGACATTCTACCACAAGCTTTAAGCACTCCACTGTGGTGTGTCTAATATTCCACCATAACCTTTGAGCCCTCCTCTGAAGAGTATCTGACATTCAAACACCAGCTTTGAGCCCCCCTCTTGGGTGTGTCTGACATTCTTACACCAGCTTTGAGCCCTCCGCTGGGGTGTGTCTGACATTCTAACACCAGCTTTGAGCCCTCCTCTGGGGTGTGTCTGACATTCTATATAACACCAGCTTTGAGCCCCCTCTGGGGTGTAGCTGACATTCTAACACCAGCTTTGAGCCTTCCTCTGGGGTGTGTCTGTCATTCTAACAGCAACTTTGAGCCCCCCTCTGGGTTGTGTCTGGGATTCTAACACCATTCACATTCCACTGGAATGGAACTAAATTGAAATTTTCTGTAGGGGAGAGCTTCAAGTTAGTGACAAAATATTCTTAGGAGCTTATACATTGAGTAAAATTTGTAAGAATATAATTCACCAACATGTCTTAAAACTATTAGCTTACAGACAGTTTTAGTGTGTATTTTGTTCTCCTCCACTGAATGTGTCCCAGACTAGGACAACTTTAAATTACAGTATACACAGATTGTATAATCATTACACTATAGATAAATATACTTGTCCGTCTAAAAACCATGACTCAATGCAGTATGTACTGACACACAACAATGTGCTATATATAATAAATTTAAAGCCCTGACTGGTATCGTTTGTGCCATCAAGATATTCCATATAATACATAGGAAAAAGATTTACAATAAGAAAAAAAAAATATTTAGGGAATAAGCTATAATAGAATTTGCTAGCTCTAAAAACTTAAAAAACTTTTAAACAACATTATTTGTAACTAAATGGAGTGAATATGATCAAAGGCAGAGTATTTCATTTGAAACGGATAGTGATAACTTAAAATGCAAAACATGACAAAATCCATTAGGAGGACATGTACACCATGTTAAGGAGTCAGTAATCGACTGGTCTTTACACTCTTCCTTGAATTCTGACTGTTATTAATGTACACGGGATAAGTTAAGTAAATACAGGCAACTGGCAGTAGAATATTGTTACAGTTACATTTTAGGAGTGAAATACTTATCTAAAGAAAAGAATGACTTCAGCAGTGACTGCTCACCAAACAATAACACATGTTGTATTTATGTGTAATATCAAAAGGTGATGAACAAATTCCCGATTTATTTTTAATAACTGTAAGGCCTGACGTCATAGTTCTAAATCGTCAACTTTATTACAAATATCCCATATAATTGTCTCTATAATAAAACACAGTTGGGGGGGGGGGGGGGGGGGGGGGGGGGGGGGGGGGGGGGGGGGGGGGGGACACCATGACTATATGACTACCCGGTCCATGTTGACTTAGCCTTATATTTATATCATGCATTGATTGCAGTGTCTACACGAGTCTCTATAAACTAAGCTACAGGTATTGGGTGGCCCCCCGGTGCAGATATTTACATTCATGTTACCAAAACAGCCGAACAAACACAAAATGCCCGGGTATACATAGTGGAACAAACGGTAATTCAATATTCAAATGACTTTTTACATTGATCATCAGAATCAATTTTGTAGTTGTGTCTAATTAAGCTCATTGTAGTTTTCTAATTCTGATTAATTAATAATTTTGCTGCAGACAAAATCACAACTAGATTGACAGCAATCTACATAATGGGCATTACAACAAAGCAGGTCATGACAATATGAGTAAAACTTTTTCCTTAATTTTCCTGCTTTATTGCATTACAGTCAGTCAAGAATTAAAGCTTTACAGTGTTGTTCTAGGAATTCAAATGACAACATATACCACTAAACCACTTCAGCTCTGTGATCTTCAGTTTTATAGATGAAGTAAGCATATAACCTAAAATACACAGACTGTCAGAGAGATCAGAGGTAGGATCTCACTCATGACTTTAAATTATTAGATGACTCTTCCCTTGATATACAGTCATATTACAAAAGAAACTCCTATCTTCAATCAACAAATTTCATTACTACTATACAATAGTACAACGGCATTTCAACACAAAGTTGGTGTTTTACTAAATATGCTACATTAGTACATAATGTGACTTTTTCTCACGTTTTCATTGGCTCAGCCCCCAGACACTATTTAGCCATAGTCCCGGGAATAAGGTTTCCCACGGGACTATGGTTTCCCGCGGGACGATGGTTTGGCACGCTTTGTGTTACGAACGTCATATTGAAGAAAATGACACCACTGTCGCTATCTGTGCTGTCCACTGGCAAACAAGCTGTGTGCGGACGACGTTTTGCAAACATAAATGTCACGATTTGGAAACTTGAATGCTGATGAATTTACAAAAGAACAATTAGCAAATTGAACTGAGCAGGCAACAAAAAATGCAGTGAGTATTTTCAAAGATTTCTGCCCGGAAAAATGTATTTAGACGCCTCCAACCATGACATTTCTAAACGTTAGAAGTGGCCGCACCTGTTTAAATAAATTATTATTGGTGATCATATATAATTGTTTGTCCTATCATTTTTTTTTAATTCGTTATGTACTAAAAACATTATTGCCTTCTTTTGAGGGCACTATGGTTTCATAGTGTTGTCTTGTGATGGTATAGTACTATACCTCCGGCTCGGGTACTATGCCATCCCTCGACAACACTGTGAGACCATAGTGCCCTCAAAAGAATGCAATAATATACAATAAGAAATCTTACAACTATACTGTGTTAATGATTTTGTTTT
Organism: Argopecten irradians; assembly: GCF_041381155.1. NCBI lineage: Eukaryota > Metazoa > Mollusca > Bivalvia > Pectinida > Pectinidae > Argopecten > Argopecten irradians. The sequence goes on along the minus strand of NC_091134.1, from coordinate 29,532,857 downwards.
AGGATTGTCAGATCAATAATACATATCTGTGATAGGGAATCTATTTTCTTCCTGTTTTTATGATGACTATTTTTTTGAAGATTCTTATAAAGTACACCCAATTATGTTTTGACCATCCTTATGTTATCAACTATCTATTCTTTGTTTGTATAGTACAGAGTTATCTTTCCTTGCGGGTAGGTATTGATTGTACGTCACGTATTTGTCAACGTAACATATATCATACCTTTTGGAGAAAACGATGTGAAATGCACTCACAAAATAATGAAATATCAAGAGCTAACTCTGTAATATGCAAAGACGGAATAGAAATTATTTTATGTTAATTTTCTCCATAATTTTAGATAATGAAATAAGTGTTCTTTGTCTCTGCAGGATCGGTTGGATTAAAGGTTGGCACATCATTTCTAAATAACTGTGGTACTTGTTAATGATATACCAATATATATATGCCCTCTAAATTTATTTCAGTGTACAGATAGAAAAGCACAATTCATATATACAGTAATGATATTTTGGGAAAATATAGATTCCTCGTTAACAAGTTTTAATAATTGCTATGACTATCGTTCTATTTCATGCAAGAATTAGTAGAGCATTTCAAAAGTTCTGTTGTGTCTACAGTAAGTTTCGAACAAAGCTTGTATTTCAAAATCCCTGAGTAATTTTCAAACAAAGCTAGTATTTCAAAATACCTGATGCTTACATGTCAATACAAGAAAACCTTTAAATCCTATAGCTATATATATATGTGTGTGTATGTGAACATTATTTACACTAGACATTAATAACCAGCATCTAGTATGTGTGTACTAAAATCATTACAGTTAACCAGAACGATGGAGGCCACTTCTATACCATGTACTCAATGAACCACATTACCACCAAACTATTCAAAATCCTCATCTTTTATTGCTCGACCTCGTCATTTTCAAAGACCTTGAAAAATTGAGTAACATTGAAAATGATTATAATCACTTTTTAACAATTCATGAACTAAAAGTGTTGTCATTATTTGTCATATAAAATAACTATGTAACTGTTGGTATCACCCTATGACCTCAGTAACTGTTGGTATCACCCTATGACCTCAGTAACTGTTGGTATCACCCTATGACCTCAGTAACTGTTGGTATCACCCTATGACCTCAGTAACTGTTGGTATCACCCTTTGGCCTCAGTAACTGTTGGTATCACCCTTTGGCCTCAGTAACTGTTGGTATCACCCTATTACCTCAGAACTGTTGGTATCACCCTTTGGCCTCAGTAACTGTTGGTATCACCCTTTGGCCTCAGTAACTGTTGGTATCACCCTATGACCTCAGTAACTGTTGGTATCACCCTATGACCTCAGTAACTGTTGGTATCACCCTATGACCTCAGTAACTGTTGGTATCACCCTTTGGCCGCAGTGTAAATTGATGTTACTGTTAGTATTACCGTATAAACTCAGTATGAATTGATGTAACTGTTAGTATCACCCTATGACCTCAGTAACTGTTGGTATCACCCTATGACCTCAGTAACTGTTGGTATCACCCTTTGGCCGCAGTGTAAATTGATATAACCATTGGTATCACCCTATAATCTTAGTATAAATTGATGTAACTGTTGGTATCACCCTATAATAATAGTATAAATTGATGTAACTTTTGGTATCACCCTATATTTCAGTATAAATTGATGTAACTGTTAGTATCACCCTATAATAATAGTATAAATCGATGTAACTGTTGGTATCACCCTTTGGCCGCAGTGTAAATTTATATAACCATTGGTATCACCCTATAATCTTAGTATAAATTGATGTAACTGTTGGTATCACCCTATAATAATAGTATAAAATTGATGTAACTGTTGGTATCACCCTTTGGCCGCAGTGTAAATTGATGTAACTGTTGGTATCACCCTATAATCTTAGTATAAATTGATGTAACTGTTGGTATCACCCTATAATAATAGTATAAATTGATGTAACTGTTGGTATCACCCTATAATATATAAATTGATGTAACTGTTGGTATCACCCTATATAGTATAAATTGATGTAACTGTTGGTATCACCCTTTAACTAGTATAAATTGATGTAATGTTGGTATCACCCAATAATAATAGTATAAATTGATGATGTAACTGTTGGTATCACCCTATATATAATAGTATAAATTGATGTAACTGTTGGTATCACCCTAGAATCCATTAGTATAAATTGATGTAACTGTTGGTATCACCCTATAATAATAGTATAAAATTGATGTAACTGTTGGTATCACCCTATAATAATATGTATAATTTAAATTGATGTAAATGTAGGTATCACCCTATAATTATAGTATGAATGATGTAACTGTTGGTATCACCCTATAATAATAGTATAAATTGATGTAACTGTTGGTATCACCCTATATTTCAGTATAAATTGATGTAACTGTTGGTATCACCCTATGACCTCAGTATAAATTGATGTAACTGTTGGTATCACCCTTTGGCCTCAGTATAAATTGATGTAACTGTTGGTATCACCCTATTAATTAATAATATAAATTGATGTAACTGTTGGTATCACCCTATGAATCCTCAGTATAAATTGATGTCACTGTTGGTATCACCCTTTGAACTCAGTATAAATTGATGTTAATGTTGATATCACCCTAAAATCTTAGTATGAATTTATGTAACTGTTGGTATCACCCTAGAATCTTAGTATAAATTGATGTAACTGTTGGTATCACCCTAGAATCTTAGTATAAATTGATGTAACTGTTGGTATCACCCTATAATCTTAGTATAAATTGATGTAACTGTTGGTATCACCCTATATTTCAGTATAAATTGATGTAACTGTTGGTATCACCCTATACCTCAGTATAAATTGATGTAACTGTTGGTATCACCCTATAACCTTAGTATAAATTGATGTAACTGTTGGTATCACCCTATAATAATAGTATAAATTGATGTAACTGTTGGTATCACCCTATACCTCAGTATAAATTGATGTAACTGTTGGTATCACCCATATAATCTTAGTATAAATTGATGTAACTGTTGGTATCACCCTAGAATCTTAGTATAAATTGATGTAACTGTTGGTATCACCCTATCTAGTATAAATTGATGTAACTTGGTATCACCCTATAATTGGTATCACCCTATAATCTTAGTATAAATTGATGTAACTGTTGGTATCACCCTCTTAGTATAAATTGATGTAACTGTTGACATCAAATGGCTTTAAAATATTACATAAATTTTCATAAATTGATCTATACACAACCTACTGACCCGTAAACTGTATACATCACTGATATACAAAGGTAATGACCGTGTTGATGATGATGACAGACCTGATACAGATCATAAACCACAGGTATTATCTGTGAATTTTGTATAACACTATATACAGAATTAGAATCAATAGATATTGAGTGGCTGTAACGTTAACGAACCTATATCATTAAGTACATGTCATAATTCCCCGATAGGATCAATATTTTTCTGGTAAGGCGTAAATGGGCCTTTAAAAAGTCGGAAATTATTCTACGTTCTAATTTTTGACAAGACAAATAGACAGCCAGTGTAAAATCAGCCATTGTTGTTGTCACTGCAGTAGTATCACGAACTAATCCAACAATAACACAGAGAATACAATACACGTTACAAATCCTCACCACTACCACCTACCTGTACAAATGAACAGGACTAGATTTCCCAATCTTATAAGCTGGTTCCATTTTCCTTCAGTTAATTGAAAAGTCAGATGTTGAGCAATAATTTCTATCAGAAAGACAATTTCCTGGGGAAATCCATTGTAAGGTGTTTCAGGAAGTAGAATTGTGGATCAGCCATGTTGTAAATTATGACGCCAAATGGTTGTCAACCTAGTGTGGTGTGTAATAGACAAGGGAGAGCTAGCAAAATCCCACCGCTACAAAGACCTGTCCATGTCAGATGACCACTGCCCTTCACCATTCATGGCCAGCCTAGCAGACAATCAAATGTCCACTATTGTTAAAGCTCTGTTGGACCAAGCTTTATAACCAAACATGTATATACACACACATACACACCGTCAGGCCGTGTGTGCACTCCAGCACATTATACCGTGACTGAGGGGGTTTGTCTGGCAGATCAATACTGCCGGGTCAGCTGATCAACCCGGTTAGAATTTCCAGGTAGATGTTTAGGTGTGGAGTCCTCAGGTGTCCTCAGTCATAGGTAACGGTTTTATCAGGTGAGGAAAACTACAGCCAACTTCACTGCTTCATCATTACCATGGTCATTCATAGCACATCTATATTGTTGTAAACATATTTATAGTTTGTGGTTATTCTACATTCAAACTTTTATCTTTTCGGCACTTCATTGTTTTTTGTACAATTAAGAATGTTCTTTTATTGCTTTTTAACCTTTGATAACACTTTGACTCATTGAATTACATGCTTTAAATTTTATGAAGACAGACATATCTCAATTAAACTAAAGTATCCTCAAATTGTGTGATTTGCCATAGATAATTAGTCCTATCGCCTATAACGACTTTGATTATCTGGTGCTGAGACCCACCATCATTTGATCAACTGATTGTGTTGTCAAATCCTCCCTCAAATGCTTTTTAGTAATTCTAACTGAATCTTTCCGAAGCTTAATGCTTTCTTCCTTCCAGTACTAATTTGATTGTTATATCCCCTGCCAATGCTAATTTGATTGTTATATCCCCTGCCAATGCTAATTTGGTTGTTATATCCCCTGCCTATGCTAATTTGATTGTTATATCCCCTGCCAATGCTAATTTGGTTGTTATATCCCCTGTCAATACTAATTTGGTTGTTATATCCCCTGCCAATGCTAATTTGGTTGTCCCATCCCCTGCCTATGCTAATTTGGTTGTTATATCCCCTGCCTATGCTAATTTGGTTGTTATATCCCCTGCCAATGCTAATTTGGTTGTTATATCCCCTGCCAATGCTAATTTGGTTGTTATATCCCCTGCCAATGCTAATTTGGTTGTCCTTTCTTCCTGCCAGTGCTAATTTGATTGTTATATCCCCTGCCAATGCTAATTTGATTGTGCTATCTCCCTCGCCAATTATTTGGTTGTAATACCCCCTGCCTATGCTAATTTGGTTGTTATATCCCCCTGCCAATGCTAATTTGATTGTTATATCCCCTGCCAATGCTAATTTGATTGTTATATCCCCTGCCAATGCTAATTTGATTGTTATATCCCCTGCCAATGCTAATTTGGTTGTTATATCCCCTGCCAATGCTAATTTGATTGTTATATCCCCTGCCAATGCTAATTTGATTGTTATATCCCCTGCCAATGCTAATTTGGTTGTTAATATCCCCTGCCAATGCTAATTTGATTGTTATATCCCCCTGCCTATGCTAATTTGATTGTTATATCCCCTGCCAATGCTAACTCAGTTGTTATATCCCTGTCTATGCTAATTTGATTGTTATATCCCCTGCCAATGCTAATTTGATTGTTATATCCCCTGCCAATGCTAATTTGGTTGTTATATCCCCTGCCTATGCTAATTTGGTTGTTATATCCCCTGCCAATGCTAATTTGGTTGTTATATCCCCTGCCAATGCTAATTTGGTTGTTATATCCCCTGCCAATGCTAATTTGGTTGTTATATCCCCTGCCAATGCTAATTTGGTTGTTATATCCCCTGCCAATGCTAATTTGGTTGTTTATATCCCCTGCCAATGCTAATTTGGTTGTTATATCCCCTGCCAATGCTAATTTGATTGTTATATCCCCTGCCAATGCTAATTTGGTTGTTATATCCCCTGCCAATGCTAATTTGGTTGTTATATCCCCTGCCAATGCTAATTTGATTGTTATATCCCCTGCCAATGCTAATTTGGTTGTTATATCCCCTGCCAATGCTAATGCCTATGCTAATTTGATTGTTATAATTATCCCCTGCCAATGCTAACTCAGTTGTTATATCCCCTGCCTATGCTAATTTGATTGTTATATCCCCTGCCAATGCTAACTCATTGTTATATCCCCTGCCTATGCTAATTTGATTGTTTATATCCCCTGCCAATAACTCAGTTGTTATATCCCCTGCCTATGCTAATTTGGTTGTTATATCCCCTGCCAATGCTAATTTGGTTGTTATATCCCCTGTCCAATGCTAATTTGATTGTTATATCCCCTGCCAATGCTAATTTGATTGTTATATCCCCTGCCAATGCTAATTTGGTTGTTATATTCCCCTGCCAATGCTAATTTGATTGTTGCCAATGCTAATTTGATTGTTATATCCCCTGCAATGCAATTTGGTTGTCCTTTCTCCTTCCAATGCCCCTGCCGAATGCTAATTTGATTGTTATATCCCCTGCCAATGCTAACTCATATGCTAATTTGATTGTTATATCCCCTGCCAATGCTAATTTGGTTGTTATATCCCCTGCCAATGCTAATTTGGTTGTTATATCCCCTGCCAATGCTAATTTGGTTGTTATATCCCCTGCCAATGCTAATTTGGTTGTTATATCCCCTGCCAATGCTAATTTTGTTATATCCCTGCCTATGCTAATTTGATTGTTATATCCCCTGCCAATGCTAATTTGAGTTGTTATATCCCCTGCCAATGCTAATTTGAGTTGTTATATCCCCTGCCAATGCTAATTTGGTTGTTATATCCCCTGCCAATGCTAATTTGGTTGTTATATCCCCTGCCAATGCTAATTTGATTGTTATATCCCCTGCCAATGCTAATTTGGTTGTTATATCCCCTGCCAATGCTAATTTGATTGTTATATCCCCTGCCAATGCTAATTTGATTGTTATATCCCCTGCCAATGCTAATTTGGTTGTTATATCCCCTGCCAATGCTAATTTGGTTGTTATATCCCCTGCCAATGCTAATTTGGTTGTTATATCCCCTGCCAATGCTAATTTGATTGTTATATCCCCTGCCAATGCTAATTTGGTTGTTATATCCCCTGCCATGCTAATTTGGTTGTTATATCCCCTGCCAATTTGGTTGTTATATCCCCTGCCAATGCTAATTTGGTTGTTATATCCCCTGCCAATGCTAATTTGGTTGTTATATCCCCTGCCATGCTAATTTGATTGTTATATCCCCTGCCAATGCTAATTTGGTTGTTATATCCCCTGCCAATGCTAATTTGGTTGTTATATCCCCTGCCAATGCTAATTTGATTGTTATATCCCCTGCCAATGCTAATTTGATTGTTATATCCCCTGCCAATGCTAATTTGGTTGTTATATCCCCTGCCAATGCTAATTTGGTTGTTATATCCCCTGCCAATGCTAATTTGATTGTTATATCCCCTGCCTATGCTAATTTGATTGTTATATCCCCTGCCAATGCTAATTTGGTTGTTATATCCCCTGCCAATGCTAATTTGGTTGTTATATCCCCTGCCAATGCTAATTTGATTGTTATATCCCCTGCCAATGCTAATTTGGTTGTTATATCCCCTGCCAATGCTAATTTGATTGTTATATCCCCTGCCAATGCTAATTTGATTGTTATATCCCCTGCCAATGCTAATTTGGTTGTCCTTTCTTCCTTCCAGTACTAATTTGGTTGTTATATCCCCTGCCGATGCTAATTTGATTGTTATATCCCCTGCCAATGCTAACTCAGTTGTTATATCCCCTGCCTATGCTAATTTGATTGTTATATCCCCTGCCAATGCTAATTTGGTTGTTATATCCCCTGCCAATGCTAATTTGATTGTTATATCCCCTGCCAATGCTAATTTGATTGTGCTATCTCCTTCCAATGCTAATTTGGTTGTTATATCCCCTGCCAATGCTAATTTGATTGTTATATCCCCTGCCTATGCTAATTTGATTGTTATATCCCATGCCAATGCTAATTTGATTGTTATATCCCCTGCCAATGCTAATTTGATTGTTATATCCCTGCCAATGCTAATTTGTTATATCCCCTGCCAATGCTAATTTGGTTGTTATATCCCCTGCCAATGCTAATTTGATTGTTATATCCCCTGCCAATGCTAATTTGATTGTTATATCCCCTGCCAATGCTAATTTGATTGTTATATCCCCTGCCAATGCTAATTTGGTTGTTATATCCCCTGCCAATACCAATTTGGTTTTTCCATCCGCTGCCACTGCTAGTTTGGTTGTCCCATCCCCTGCCACTGCTAGTTTGGTTGTCCCATCCCCTGTCAATGCTAATTAGGTTGTTCCATCCCCTGTCAATGCTAATTGGTTGTTCCATCCCCTGTCAATGCTAATTTAATTTCCCTATCCTCCAGCCAATATTAAATTTGGTTGCCTTTGCATTTCAAATTAACTGAAACTTTGTTGTGTCATTCTGTTTTCAAAGGTTAAATTTTGCTGCTAATTCAGTTGCCCCACTCTCCTATCAATTGCATATATGGTTTCCTATCAAAGCTGATTTGGTTACCCCAATCCCACAAGATATATTTTTAAGCCTGGTATATTGCCCCAATATCCAGTCACCACTAATCTGTTTGTCCCAAAACCTAGTCACCACTAATCTGGTTGTCCCACTATCCAGTCACCACTAATCTAATTATCCCACTATCCTGTCACCACTAATCTGGTTGTCCCACTATATAGCTATCCAGTCACCACTAATCTGGTTGTCCCACTATTCAGTCACCACTAATCTGGCTGACCCACTATCCATGCAGTCACCAATAATTTGTTTGACCCCCCTATCTAGTCACCACTAATCTGGTTGTCCCACTATCCAGTCACCACTAATCTGGTTGTCCCACAATCCAGTCACCACTAATCTGGTTGACCCACTATCCAGTCACCACTAATCTGGTTGTCCCACTATATAGCTATCCAGTCACCACTAATCTGGTTGTCCCACTATTCAGTCACCACTAATCTGGCTGACCCACTATCCATGCAGTCACCAATAATTTGTTTGACCCCCCTATCTAGTCACCACTAATCTGGCTGACCCACTATCCATGCAGTCACCAATAATTTGTTTGACCCCCCTATCTAGTCACCACTAACCTGGTTCTCCCACTATCCAGTCACCACTAATCTGGTTGTCCCACTATCCAGTCACCACTAATCTGGTTGTCCCACTATCCAGTCACCACTGATCTGGTTGCCAATGAGTGAATAAAACCAATATTTTTTTAAGAACTAAAAAGAACTTTTAAAATATGATTATACGCTGAATAATATTGTATGTTTTTTATTTGACTAAAATGCACTTCTATTTTATCTGTTATATTTTGCAGACTAGTTCACCTGTATAGTTTTGTCTTTATTATAGTACATAGTTTAGAATAACACACAAAATGTAATTCCAACTTGTACATCATGATCAAATCTGATTACAGCTAAATGTGTTAATTAAGCCATGTGAATGGGATTATAAGATTATATTTGTTTTCCCTGATTAATCATCAAAGTAAAGAGAAGTTCTTAAAATCATCTGCTACAGCTAAACCCTCATGATGAGACACAACTACATATGTATGTACCATGTGGATCTTGAACCGATTGACAAAAATGTGGAAGGCTAAAGTGACAAAATACTGTATGTCTGTTTAAAATTGAATCACTGAAACTGTTCTGATTCTGTTTTATTCAAGTTAAGCCAAATTATGAATTTGATAAACATGTAGGTACATGCCTAGCTATAAGTCAGAAGACTTCCTGGACTATGTTTAAAATTACTCTTTCATATATAATTTATTGTATGTACATGTATTAAGTTTGAACTTCAAAGGATTTATTATTGCTGCATAAAATGTATAGATATTAAATGAATTAAATTTTCTTATAAAACCATCTCTAGAGATAGTAGAGAGGCAACTTGATGTAACAGCCATGTAAATCAATAGTCACTGCCCGGTAGACACAATGGTTCAAATTAAAGCTTGCATCAGAGAAGAATTAAATCAGCTTTTTTACACCTGTGCAAACTCTCCTAGCAACATTGAAGCCTTAGCTAGCTACCTTGGTATCTACTTTCCAGAGAAAATCAATCACACTAGGGTATTGTGTAGATTTTATTACTCATATTTAGTAAGATGAACTATATTTAGAATATAGATAAATTGATTTGACCTAACACAGACAACTACTTCTATCTACAAGTGATCTACATATATATATATATAATATTGCAAGTGATTTTCCAGAGACAATACTAGGAAGATTTTTGAGGCCAATTTGAAGGTGGGTTACATATCAATATAGGATTATTTTGTAAATTGACATGAAGCTCTTTATAAAGAACCATCTGCAATGTCAGGATGATGATTAGTTAATTGTAAATCCATCAAAATCACATAGATTCTATCTCACTGCCTTTTACCAAACATTATCCTGAAATTTATATTTAAGAATCGAACAATATAATAATTAATTCAGTTTATGAACGTAGGAATGTATAGAGTAACTAAAATAAACAAACTGGGGGGAGGGGGGGGGGGGGTATTTGAGGAATGCAAGTTGGAGTTAGAGGGGATTAGCTTCTCCTTAAAACACACTGTTTATATGTACTGTAGGATATAAAACAAAATTAAACAAAAAACTAAACCTTAATAATTGTCTGTGTTGTGGGTAAATGTAAAAAAAACATACAGTATAAATATTGTTAAAGCACCTGTTTTACATGTTTACATCTTTTCACAAATACAAACTAAATGGTGTGACAAATTCTCATGCCATAAATAAATTTTTTTTAGGAATATTTAATGAAGAAAAGTATCAATTTTCTAATTATATTGTCAAATTATTTTTCTTAATCTTTGCAAACCCAATCACATGCTGTAAGGTATTGTGCCATATTATAGGTAGAACCTATAGCAATCAGAAGGTAATATATATATATATGTCTAGGCCAAAGTATGTGTATTCCCAATTCTGGACCAACATGCAGCAAAAGTGGAACATTGAAACAAAGGGAGATAAATTATAGCTTTGTTTGCTATTGATATTTGAAAAAATAGACCTTAGTATTCTTATTTTTCAAAAATTCTATTGAAAATTAGGTCCCAATAAATCAATTGTTCTCCTATTTTCTTTAAAAAGTAATCAGATAATCATGTGTCAAATCTAACTTGTTTCATAACTCTTGTAGCAGTTTATAAACACTACAGGTAAATGGTCTCTTTTTAAAAGCCTATTGTAATATATATGAAAGGATTAAATAAAATTCTTGTCTACACATGTGTATATTGAGCTAGTAATGAGTCACCAAGATAAGTGTAAAAATTGGAAGAATTGAATATTTTCAAAAATATAGCATGATACATACTAGATATCAAAAGACAGAAGACAGATGATTAATAATATATACTAGATATCAAAAGACAGAAGACAGATGATTAATAATATATACTAGATATCAAAAGACAGAAGACAGATATTAATAATATATACTAGATATCAAAAGACAGAAGACAGATGATTAATAATATATACTAGATATCAAAAGACAGAAGACAGATGATTAATAATATATACTAGATATCAAAAGACAGAAGACAGATGATTAATAATATATACTAGATATCAAAAGACAGAAGACAGATGATTAATAATATATACTAGATATCAAAAGACAGAAGACAGATTAATAATATATACTACATATCAAAAGCAAAGACAGTGTATCTACAGAAGACAGATTAATAAGTTATCAACTTTTGTTTCTTTTTTTATTATTTCATATGCATGTTCAGAGGACAAAATACATATATAAATAACAATTTTCTCAGTATATACCACTACCTCTCTATATATTATGTTTGATTTCCCACATAATATTGAAAAAATGCATGGTTCATTTAAAATCATTTTCAATTGCCTTTGGATTTCAATGTCATATGGAAAGAATTGACAACATAATTTATGGAAGTAATATCCCAAAGCAATATAGGTTTAGTATTGTCAAGAATAATGTATGATTTTTGTTTATTAAATATAAGTAATACACCTAAAGTTTATTAAATCAGAGTAGAGTGAATATAAAATCACTCGAATCCAGGAAACATCACAGATAATGTACCTTATGTGTGGAAACAATATTGTAAGCTTACATCTACAACAATAAATAAAATATAAATCATTAATTGTACAACTTCTTTGATATCATTCATTAGAGAAAGAAATCTCCTACATACATATATAGTCATGAAGCTTCACAGCAGCTGTATCAGTTGAAGGGAAATAACTCTTACATTTTGTCTTTTAATCATTGATTATCTCTTTAACATCTTTTTTTTTTATTTTCTATATTCTTATTATAAAAAAAAACATAGCAAGTATGTAATAATTTGTATGCACATTTTCAGAAATATATTTCAACATAAGCAATACTAATAAATCTTTGCTACAGGTAAATACTAACCTGGGAGGCTCGCCAGCATACATATTGATAGCTGGAAATATTTACTTTAAACTCCACAGATGTCTATATTAAACTTGTAGATCCTTCCACATAAATTCACTAATCACATTCCACATTTGTGCCCCTTTCCAAAGTTCATTCACTATAACCATGGGCCAGAAACAGCATATATCTCAAAAAAATCTGACAAACTTTTCCCCAAAGTTCACAATTGAAGTAAATCTGTCAGTACCGCAACTGTGATCAACTCGGGTTCTATAAGCTGTACTATATTGTTCAAAATATAATCAGCTAAACATATCACCAGCTAATGACTATTGTACAAGCAAGAAAGGTTTCTACTGTGCAGATTAAAACACTCACAGTTATTACGTCTGACACAAGGTAAATTAATCCTAACTGTAGTCTACCTGTGAGGACTTGCACTGACCACCCTGAGTCAATGTGATACTTTAGTAAGCAAATGCATACTTATTTAGTGTTCAACTTAACCCTGAATTGATATAGAAGACATAAGATTCAGACAATCAATAACTGGCATTTATATATAGTATTTATCAAACGTTATTCGTCTTCATGCGCTAGTGAATGTGACAAAAAGCTAATGATATTCCCAAACCTCGATCTAGCTATAGCTTTTAAAAAGATACTTAACACAAAACTAGTGAGCTTATCTTGTATATTAGTCATTGGACTGTAACAGAAAGCTGTGGGTGTCAGTGTGTGGCCATTAGTGATCAACAACTTACATCATTATACATTGTACTGTTGTCACCTAATCAGGTTCTAGTATACACAAAGTTCAGGTGTGATATACAATATACATTTCTATCACTATGAGTATCTAACAATGCCTATAGACTGTAATCCACTTTACTCCCAAGTTCAATAGTAGAACTATATATACATATATGTTTATGTTTTCCAATACAGGTATATTTGTGTAAAGTTTATAAACACACGTAAATATATATATATATACATATAACATTTGACTAATCGCTCAAATAGAAATGTTCATGTTGTGTACAAAGTATATACAAGGGATCAAGTTTTAAAATAAGAAGAGGGAATTAATGAAAAAAGTAACACTTTATACATGATACAACAGCATGTTTTATAAAAATAATCCTGTACTGGTAATATCAGCAGAAACTGAATTCAAGCATGACAAAAAAACACCTACAACTTAAGGAATTATGCTAAAGCAAAACTTACACAGTGAAGTAAAATTTTAGTTTTTTATGTGTAACTTTACATATTGAACAGCAATTCATGCCTGATTAGTTTTGGACACGGTATAAAGATGTTTGCCATCTTTCTGGGTCAAAGTTGATTGTCCCTAAAATATGTTCTATTCCATTTCCCAATACATGAGCCTTTAAACGGACTTATTGTATAGTACATAAATGGGTCCGACTGATCAGGTTTGTTCATGTTGTAGAATCAACATCAAGGTACATAAAGAATTGACGGTAGAAGGTGACAATCGAGGATTTCAGTGACATTCATGACAGTAAAACATCTTATACATAAAAAAACACAAGAGGCCCATGGGCCTTAACGGTCATCTGAGTACCTTGGCAATAATCATATAGGAAATTAATTAGATATAGTGTCATGGTTGCCATCTTCGATTGGGGATCAACCAGAGATGTAACAACACTTTGTTGGGACCATGTCAGGCTCCTTTCATGCAAGTTTCAGCCAAATCGAACCGGTAGAACTTGAGAAGAAGTTCAAAATGTGTTTTCAAGATGGCAGCTGTGGCGGCCATCTTGGATTTCGGATCAACCCGAAAAATAAGAACACTTTGTCGGGACCATGTCAGGATCATTTCATGCAAGTTTCAGCCAAATCGCACTTGTAGAACTTGAGAAGAAGTTCAAAATGTGTTTTCAAGATGGTGGCTGTGGCGGCCATCTTGGATTTTGGATCGACCCGAAAAATAAGAACACTTTGTCGGGACCATGTCAGGATCATTTCATGCAAGTCTCAGCCAAATCGCACCGGTAGAACTTGAGAAGAAGTTCAAAATGTGTTTTCAAGATGGCGGCTGTGGCGGCCATCTTTGATTTCGGATCGACCCGAAAAATAACAACACTTTGTCGGAACCATGTCAGGATCATTTCATGCAAGTTTCAGCCAAATCGCACTACTAGAACTTGAGAAGAAGTTCAAAATGTGTGTTCAAGATGGCGGCTGTGGCGGCCATCTTGGATTTCGGATCAACCTGAAAAATAACAACACTTTGTCGGGACCATGTCAGGATCATTTCATGCAAGTATCAGCCAAATCGCACCGGTAGAACTTGAGAAGAAGTTCAAAATGTGTTTTCAAGATGGCGGCTGTGGCGGCCATCTTGGATTTCGGATCGACCCGAAAAATAACAACACTTTGTCGGGACCATGTCAGGATCATTTCATGCAAGTTTCAGCCAAATCGCACCGGTAGAACTTGAGAAGAAGTTCAAAATGTGTTTTCAAGATGGCGGCTGTGGCGGCCATCTTGGATTTCGGATCGACCCGAAAAATAACAACACTTTGTCGGGACCATGTCAGGATCATTTCATGCAAGTTTCAGCCAAATCGCACCGGTAGAACTTGAGAAGAAGTTCAAAATGTGTTTTCAAGATGGCGGCTGTGGCGGCCATCTTGGATTTCGGATCGACCCGAAAAATAACAACACTTTGTCGGGACCATGTCAGGATCATTTTTATGCAAGTTTCAGCCAAATCGCACTTGTAGAACTTGAGAAGAAGTTCAAAATGTGTTTTCAAGATGGCGGCTGTGGCGGCCATCTTGGATTTCGGATCGACCCAAAAAATAACAACACTTTGTCGGGACCATGTCAGGATCATTTCATGCAAGTTTCAGCCAAATCGCACTGGTAGAACTTGAGAAGAAGTTCAAAATGTGTTTTCAAGATGGCGGCTGTGGCGGCCATCTTGGATTTCGGATCGACCCGAAAAATAACAACACTTTGTCGGGACCATGTCAGGATCATTTCATGTAAGTTTCAGCTCAATCCCACTGGTCAAACTTGAGAAGAAGATTGAAATGTGAAAAGTTTACGGACGGCGGACGGCGCACGGCGGACGGCGGACGGCGCACGACGACGGACGAAGCATGATGACTATAGGTCATCCTGACCCTTCGGGTCAGATGACCTAAAAAAGGCACAACAGTAAGGACAACTTAAAATCATGCAATGACATTTGGTATCCAATAAAGGTCGTAAACTTCTTTTCCGAGCATTCATCTTATTTCAAAGAAAAAGTTGATTGGTTCGGTGAAGAAAATACAAAGTTATTACTCAAGTTATTGAGGTAAATGCCACATAACAACAAGGTAACTATGCATGTGGCCCCAACTTCCAAACTCCCTTCCAGATGGTATTCAGACATGACATTATGACTCTTCATGAATAATTCATGACCTTTCAAGAATAAGACCTGATATTCATGAAATGGCTCTAAACCATGAAACATTCATGATTGTTCATAAAGAATGTATCAAGAATAAGTCATGACTTTTTTATGCATAACTGATATTCAATATATTAAATAGTCGCTTAGAGTTACTTCCCTTGTTCTTATTAGTCTTCAGTCATCTCCCTTGTCTAATTCTTTTGTAAAACGTTGATAAAAAAGATACAAAACATGGACAACCATGCACAGTGGCCCCATATGATGCAAGTTTTTAATTATTATAAGTTTATGTTAATGTTATGTATATTATCGTTGGTTGACTCTTCAGATGTTTTAGTATTTTTCGGTGCATATAACTTAATTCTAAAGATTGATAATAGTAGCTGATACATTTTTCGTTTCTGTAATCCAGCCTAATTTTTTGATTCATCAACCAAAAAAATTCACATTAGAGCAAAATCAGGTCTCGTTGTCGTGATATTGTCACTGTTTATGATGTCAGGTACATATGTATGTAGCTGCTTTGTTATTATAATTACTAAGCAGGCTTTTTTGCTTTACATCTTGAATTTCAAGCTGTTATGGGTTATATATACACCTTTCTGTATTTGCTCAAGTTTGTTAGATAAGCTTAAGATGATTTTGTATGATTAAGTAAAATATGATGGCACATTGACATTATAAGCAAAGAAAACATAGAGACTATAATACAGTGATATGATATAAATCTCCCATGTCTCTGTAGCTCGGGAGAATATTTTAACTAAATCTATGATAAATCTCCCCTAAATTAGTATCTAATTCAACTCAAATCATGTGCTACTAAATCATCATTTAAAATTCCTTTAAATAAATATCAGTTTCGCTTGGGAAAATAATGATGTTTGTTAAAGGCAATTCAAATGATAGAACTTCCTATAAAATCTCACCTGGTAAGGAGGAGTTACTTCCCTTTAACTGAACACCACAAATTAATCCACTAAATCCACATGCCTTCCATCACCATAAACACAACATATAGGACACAACATGCTCATCACTTAATGCAGCTACAGCAGCGAGCCATATGCACCAATATCAGACTCAGTGAAAACACATATATATATCCTGCTCCCCAATCAATACTGCCTGATAAAGCTGAGTGATCCCTCCCAGAGTGTCACACCCTCCTGCTGTATCTGACCCTGTATATGAATATTTTATAACGCCATAGCTCTCACCACACACATCACTGTGCAGTATTTATGCTTTAGGACATGGACACAATCTGTATACCAGCTTAGGTAGTTGTTGTTAAAATACAATGTCTTACTGACAAGGTATGGCTGGATATTGATGCAGTTTTAAAAGTTGACTGAATATAAAAATATAAGTACAGTGTACCAATTTATTATCCTCCTCCCCATATAACCTGGCTATCTATCTTTGAGTTGGTCTGTGGTTTGTATACTTTTGCAGGAGGTCAGAGTTCATCAGTCATTGCCGTGTCATTCACTTCTATCCGTGTCTATCAAACTATCAGCTATCATTCCATCCATTACACTATTTTTATTTATCTTTTTTTTTCAGTATTTTTCTTAAGACTTCTATCATTAAAAATGTGTGTTATCAATTTTTTTTTTCCTTTTTATAAAATTGACAATGTAACTTTTGAATACAGATTTTGTAAACATATGTGTACATATCTTTATAAGTTTTTTGTTGACATATCTGTATTGTATTTAAACCACTTTTTCGTTATACTTTCTTGTACATAGATTTTATTTGGCAGTTGGCAGAACAATATTTTAGTATTTAATCAAATATGTGATTATGCAATGATAGAATTTTACTTCCAAAATCATAATATATAAATGTAATGCAAAAAACATTAAAAGAATTCTAAATAAGTAATTAGGTTTAATTTATATCTACCGGTATATGTAAAATTGATCAAATGAGATATTCACAATATGCTTTATTTTGCAGTACCTCTGATAATTACAGTAGTTTGTTTATGACCAATAAACATTTGCCATTATAAGATAGATAAGGTTTACTCTGGAGTTTCCAGAGTCACATGTACATGTAGCATTAAACACACTTATACTGATCTAGATCTATAAATTTTGTAAAATCACAAAGTTTTCTCATATATTGGTACACACAAAGCAAGGATAGTGATTCGTCTCCATTATAAAACTCATTAATGATGTATATACCCGAGACAGGCCTATCAGATCATAGCCATACATGTGTTGGCCTTACGATAATAATCAATAATCAACCTATCTTAATTAATAGTTTATCCTCATGGTACAGGTGTATCAATAGGTATAAACATACCTACAGTGGCAAGATCTGCTTCATCAGTTCTTTTGAAATTATTAATGAGCACTAGGCATTAATTAGCTAAAAATGCTTTAAACTTTTCTACCATAAGTTGTGGACATAGTTTGTCATTTCCATACAATAAAATCAGCCTTTTTGACCACCTTTATATATAGAGACATTATTATCGAGAATTTCAACACAATGGAACCTTTGTAAATAAAGTCTTTAATAATAATTGAAAAGTAGCAATTAAGGTTTTCTATCCCATACATTTTATAGCATAACATTGATGTCCAATAGAAACCTATGTTGTAAATATATATAGAAAAAAAATGTTTTACACACTTCTAGTCCTAGTCTATTTAAATCATGAATATTTTCTTTCATCAAATAATTAACATAGCAACTAGCTTCAAATCACAATAGAATGTTTCAACAATATACACTTGATGTGAAACAATGTGTCAATAGATATTTTAGAGAAAAGATCTTTTACATACATGTACCGGTAGGCCCAATAATGTTAACTTGTTTTGCTTGCATGTATATGGGCATTGTATGCAGGTTATCAGAAAATGCTATTCTGTGAGCAAGTGTCAGAATGGCAAAATTCCTTACAGAATGCCATAAAATCTTATATTTAACATTGAAAAATGTACTAAATAAAACTATCATTCTAATAATGAGTATGTATTAAATCAATTAATCAACGTTGTTATGGGAGTTAATTATGATACCCGTCATGGCCTGCTAGGGATCGAGTCAGTTTGAACGTCTACCTCCTAAGGTCAACAGACTCTAGAATATCTACATGTAACTCTTATGCTGAACATCAGACAAGGTCTGGTAATGATGGTTTTTTTCAATGGATGACATTTTAATCCAATCACTATACCTTAAGTTTATGCACCATAAAATGAACCTTAAATTATCGACAACATATTTGCTGAGAACAATATCTATGGATTGCAAACACCTGTAGAAATGATAACATGAGTGATTGTCAGGCCAACCTGCTGGGCATACTCCATGTTTAGACAAGGAAATTGATTCCAAAATTAATGGCCAAAAACCTTCCCAATCAATAGCTATATAGTTGCCATGGCAACAACAAAGTCATTAATTGGAATGCATCTTGTGAGGAATGTCTACATTTCCTACAAGGTAAACAGTATAACGCCAGTAACCCGAGGCTATCACACCAGGCTCTGTAAGGCATTTTGCAATATGTGCCAATTTAACTGATGAGAGTACATCTAGATTTTTGTGTTATATCTCCATAACATAAAAAATCTATTCAAATCAATACTTATAATTCAATTTACTAACAAGAGTGATATCAATTCTAAAGGAGTCTACAAGTTACACTAAAAACAGATGATAAACCACACACATTGTTAACTGGTAAATAGTCATAAAAATTCTGATATATAATGAATGCCAGCCTTTTTTAAGATTAAGCAATATCCTACTGTAATCTCACCAATGGCCAGACCACAGACGAAAGGTGATTTGAATAACCTACCATCTGATGATAATGGCCTAAAAAACACTCTCATTTTCTGCATATGCAATCCAGAATATTTAAATAACTGTAGTTGAACTAAAATAGAAATATATTTTTTCCTAAAATATAGACAACTTGCGGTACCTCCTAAAAATGTTAAATTGTAAGACAGATATGGCCTAAGCTACTAAAGCAGAATATTTCTAATACTTTGTCCATGCAATGCCGGGAAAACATACTCATACCTATTCATTGCGATCTTATGTACCCCACTGCCCCCATGTTACATCCCATTTTTGAAATTAAACAACTTAAACTGCACAATGAAATACTTATATAATTATGACTAATGGGCGTCGACTCGACAACTAGTTGAGTAAACAGCAGCCAATCACCATCGCTTCCAGTTTCATTTTTAAAATACCACTATCTTAGAGATTATCACCATGTGTGTTATCTTCAAACTGAGCTATATGACTTGGCATCAATCCATGGATACTGAAAACTTATTGTGACAAGCTTTTCTAAGAGAAGTCTCCAAGATCAAGCTTCTAGCTTATAGAGATGGAAGAGCTTCCAGAAGCAGAGAAGCTACAAAACATGTGATCAAGAATTCTATTCTAGAAGTAGAGAAGAGTGCAAATCAAGCTAGGTTCTGACAACATATATATATGGCAGATCCTAACCCATATTACTCTGAGCCCTTACAATTAATGTTGTGTGTATGTAATAATTACATACATTGTAGAAATACAGAAAACTTATCTGTAAATGTCTTCATATGGATACACAAGTAAACAACTAATCACAACTTAAAGTCTGTAACTATACATACATGTAGAAATCATAGACATTGTCAAATCAACTGCACTTCCATGACACAATATTTAGTCAGCTGAACATTTGTAAATTATTGGGTTTTTTTATATAATTTCAATTCACTAATATTAGTTAGCATTCCTTCTCACGTAAAAACGTGTGAAGTTATAGTGAATGTTTGAGATTTCAATTTACATTGCACAATTACTTTACAGAACTCACCTTTTCAAGAATATCAAATATGATATATTGACCTGGTGTATAATCAAGCAGTAAATTTGCAGCGGTTATCAATCCTGATATCATCTATTCATAGCTTCAATCCTAAGTAGTAAAATCCAGATTAAGTTCTTACAACAGAAACAGTGAATATCCAAATGTGCATGTAAATGTGTAGTACATTGTTAGACAAATCATTCCCACCACCCTGGAAACAGGAGGCCATTGTGGCTCATTTATATCCCAGTGTTAAAGGTAGTGTCAGGTTCGATTTCTTGGCGATAAAAATTGGCCCTGATATACCTATAGATTTAATGGTCTATATGGAGAAATATGTATAACTTTTAGTTTATATGTAATGATTGCTGTTCCAGAAAGCAGAAGTCTAAATTTGTAAATCCTACCAAAAAGATTGGTGCATGGTTATATCAAGTGATGATTATATGACCATTTGGTTTACACATTGGGTCCCAGAGAATCTATACATGTATATATGTATTCCACTCAACTCTTAAGTGACCTTTCTGTTTATTTGGGTTTGTTTCTTACACTGATCTTCAAAATGTTTTGATGTTTACTGATTTCCCAAAGTAAACACTGGGATAGCATAAATCAACATGAAGACCAAAGTCAGAAGTCAAAATAGACGATTACAGAGAAATAACTGTGTTTACCAGAATCTGGAAAATGACACGGTAACATATACCATGATGTATGGCCAGTTTGACTGTAATAATAGTGCTATTGTCCATTGACCTGATTAAATGTAACAATAGCTGCTAATTCAGTCACAGTAAATTGCCAATGGTACAAGTGATACGGATGTATATCACAGTAATGGATGTATATCACAGTAAATTGCCAATGGTACAAGTGATACGGATGTATATCACAGTAATAGATGTATATCACGTACAGTAAATTGCAAATGGTACAAGTGATATGGATGTATGTCACAGTAAATAGATGTATATCACGTACAGTAAATTGCAAATGGTACAAGTGATATGGATGTATGTCACAGTAAATTGCAAATGGTACAAGTGATATGGATGTAAATCACAGTAATATGGATGTATATCACAGTAAATTGCAAATGGTACAAGTGATATGGATGTATATCACAGTAAATTGCCAATGGCACAAATGATATGGATGTATGTCACAGTAATTGCAAATGGTAAAGTGATTGATGTAATCGCGATTGCAATCAATATACAGTAAATATTGGATGTAAATGGTACAAGTGATATGGATGTAAATACAGTAAATTGCAAATGGCACAAATGATATGGATGTATATCACAGTAAATTGCCAATGGTACAAGTGATATGGATGTATATCACAGTAAATTGCCAATGGTACAAGTGATATGGATGTAAATCACAGTAAATTGCAAATGGCACAAATGATATGGATGTATATCACAGTAAATTGCCAATGGTACAAGTGATATGGAGGATTGCCAATGGTACAAGTGATATGGATGTATATCACAGTAAATTGCCAATGGTACAAGTGATATGGATGTAAATCACAGTAAATTGCAAATGGCACAAATGATATGGATGTATATCACAGTAAATTGCCAATGGTACAAGTGATATGGATGTATATCACAGTAAATTGCCAATGGTACAAGTGATATGGATGTAAATCACAGTAAATTGCAAATGGTACAAGTGATATGGATGTATATCACAGTAAATTGCCAATGGCACAAATGATATGGATGTATGTCACAGTAAATTGCCAATGGTAAAGTGATATGGATTGCCAATGGTACAAGTGATATGGATGTATATCGCAGTAAATTGCCAATAGTACAAAGTGATATGGACGTATGCCGCAGTAAATTACCAATGGTACAAGTGATATGGATGTAAATCACAGTAAATTGCCAATGGTACAAGTGATATGGATGTATATCACAGTAAATTGCCAATGGTACAATTGATATGGATGTAAATCACAGTAAATTGCAATGGCACAAATGATATGGATGTAAATCACAGTAAATTGCCAATGGTACAAGTGATATGGATGTATATCACAGTAAATTGCCAATGGTACAAGTGATATGGATGTAAATCACAGTAAATTGCAAATGGTACAAGTGATATGGATGTATATCACAGTAAATTGCCAATGGCACAAATGATATGGATGTATGTCACAGTAAATTGCCAATGGTAAAGTGATATGGATTGCCAATGGTACAAGTGATATGGAAGTATATCGCAGTAAATTGCCAATAGTACAAAGTGATATGGGCGTATGCCGCAGTAAATTACCAATGGTACAAGTGATATGGATGTATGTCACAGTAAATTGCCATTTCACAATGTTACAAGTGATTATGATGTATATCCAGTAAAATGCCAATGGTACAAATGATATTGATGTACTTACCAAAAAATATATATATGACATTAACTTTATGTTTCTTAATCATATACATATGTATCTCAACAATGTTAGCTATAGTGTAATATTATCTGAAGTGCTTGGGATCGAATTGAACTTCAAAATACACAGATCATTATATAATTTACACAAAATCTGATCCATTGATATCTTTGAAATACTTGAATGCAAAGTTAAGTTGTGCTGTTGAAATATATATATCTTTAAATGTGATAATATTGCCTTGCTTTATTTACACATTTTGTGATACAATTATGATAATAAATGTCTTATAAAGCATATCATTGTCTGTGCCTTTGATTGATTTTTACAGTTCACTTAATAATAATAATATAACTTTATTTCACAAGGGTTACATATTTTGTACAGTACAAAACTTTACATATGATTTATCAAGTTTTATAGTCTTCAATTGATTACTGAAGAAAACAACATGTCAAAATGTTCATTGACTTACAGCACATAAAACAAAACATCAGTGTAGACTGTACATGTTCTAGTAACTTATGGTTGTACATGTAGCTTGTGTTAACTTCTATACTGGGTCCCAACCAGTAGTCATGAAGGAACAGTAGTTGTGATTTAGGAAAAAAGAAATATTGTTTATATCTCACCAAACACATTATTTCCACATAAACAAAACAACGTCATCATAAAGCATTCGTAAACACCTCCAGACATTTGGAAATCTGGACGCACAGTAGAACATGCACATAATCATGACTACTGTTCCGTCACGACTACTGGTTGGGTCTCAGTACAGTAAATATATGTACTTACATTGAATAAAAACTTCTTCGACTTAATTTGGTATCAACTTCATATAAATATTGATATCAATAGCAATTAACACAACCTTCTTTGTCATCAATTAAAAGTATGTTAGGCCCACTTCCCATTACCAGACAGTAGCTACACTACAAGCAGGTTATTGTACAGATCTACCCATGTACTTTTGTCCATTGTAGGCAGTTGACCCAGATCGGGTCAAGGTGCCTGAACATGTTCAAAGAAGAATTTTCAAACAAAAAGTACAAAACAGACACTTATATATCACTATTTTAGCATATAACGCTATAAAAATGAACACCTATAAGTAAATGTGGTTTTTGTGTAAATTTAGCTTGTAAAAAACAAATATGAGCAGAGAATATGAGAACTCTAATATTGTCATCAATGAGAGCATGCTTGTTCGTAATGCATTTGTTTACATTGACATCGTGCCGCTGGACATATTCGACACATTGCCTATGCAGTATATTAATGTTATTTAAGTGTATTTGGGTATTTAGAGATTAGTGCTATATGTATTTATCTTTCTATAGTCATTAAATATACATTTACCTCTTATTTTCGCTAAACTGTCGATGTCAACAGACTTGAGTGTCGTCTTCACTCCGATTTCTACCGAAATATTCGGAAGATGACAGCCTCGAGCTGTCAAAATACTCGCAATTTGATTGGCTGAAAAATTATTGCTAAAGGGAGCGCACTCCTGCTCCCGTGTATCAAAATTCAGTCGCACCTGATGATTACTGTAGTTCAGGACTACATCATATGGATATTGCCCACTACCTCTCCGAAACGGCTTTTCATTTTTAAAATCGGAATGTAAAATATAGATATACAGGAGTACTTGAAAAATATGTCAGTTGATCTGTATGAACCATGGATAAGACATCTAAAACAAGAATTTGACAGTGCCTATATATATATATATATATAACTCCTTTGTTGTAATTAGTGTTTAAAATAAGCCATCAGACATGCCCAGCTTAATCGGGTTTCTTTTTCTTTCTTTTTTTAACACCCGACAAAAGCATTCAAAAATAAGAGAAACTGATACAGTATATATTACTGCATGTACATGTATGTGCAATATCGGCTGAAGCTTTATGCTTTCACTAATGCATGACAGATATAGCACATTCACACGGAAAAATCAACTTTGATTATTCAGCTTTTTGAGGCCTACTACACTCTACCTTTCCGAAACGGTTTTCAATTTTTAAAATGGAAGGTAAAATGATATTGATAATTGTGTAGAATCGCAAAAAATATTAGCTTACTGTTTTAGCATACACATGTATACCGCGCGTTAATTGACTATCACTGCATGCGCACCAGACGGCAAACCAGCGAAACGATTCGCCACTGTTAAAACAGATTACGTAGGGAATCTTGCATTTGTTTGGTGTTATAACCCCATCTTAGAACCATTGATATATATTTTCTTATGTTATTATTGTTTTTAAGAAACTTTTTAATTTTTGTTTCGGAAAAGTATAGTGGGCCTTTAATTCGACAGATTGTTTGCAATGTCATTTCTCACCGAATCCCCTCCAAAGCAACGTTTACCGGAACAGTTAAAACAATCCAGGAATCCGGATCAAATTTCTACGACTCAGCTTAATTTTGGTATATTTTACAATGTAATGAAAATCAAGATTCCCGTATCTGGACACTTTTTGTATTGTACATATACATAAATGTAGGTGTATTCAAAATATAATTTAATTCGAGCATAATCATTTGTATTTTGTGTTTTTTCACTCATCAGACACCCGCTCTCCCTGGTTCATTCCACACCATTACTCCCCTCTCTCCAGATCACTCACTCACTCCTATATTTCAATCTCACTCCTCAGATCACCGTGGACTAGTGACAACAAAAATGGGACTCCTAAGGAAGCAGTGTTCAATAGGTGTACCCTATAAGAAGTCACCAAGCCATATCATATTAGATATCATATGAGGGACCTCCGATCGCGATCCACCCACCAACGAAGGAAACAGACAAATGTAGATGGAAGTGTAGTATTACACTGTCACACGATGTGTTTGCATCAGGGCAAGTTACGAGAAGGTTAATCAAGGTTTAGGGGAGCTGTGAGTATACGAATGTATATATACCTTGGTACATGGCGTACATGTGTTTGAAAGAAGAAAGAATACCACCAGAGTTGAGCTAGTTTAACTTACCGTCAAGAAATCGTTTCCGGGTATGAGACTCATACACCATAATTGAACTTCATTATATATTGCAACTAAAATCGATATTTTTAAATATTGATATTTTTATACATATATCTTTGCATCTCTGTACAAAATACACGTTTATTATGTTTACAAAATACACGTTTATTATGTTTATAACATTTATAAATTAGCTTGGAATTTAAGTAAGATGGAAATAAGTAATCACTTACAAAGTAGATTTGGGATCTTTTTCACTTTATATTATTTCTCTGTGAAGGCAATCCCGGTAACTCTGATTTCCTTCTATTATACATGTAAACCTTTGTGATACTACGGAAGCCCATTGTGCCAAATAAAGTATGAACATTTAAAAAAAGATATTGCGAACAAACGCATTTACTTGTTGCGAATATACAATGTATTGCGTTTATTTGCAATACCTTTTTCGTTATATATATCTAATTTGCCACCAAATGGCTTCCGTACTTACTATTGACTTCACTACTACTTAAACATCTGTTATTTAATATCACCACCGATAAGCCTGGGAACTGTGGATTCAACAGGTCATGATAATTTGGCTTTTTATGATAATATTTTCTTGTACTTATATATGATGTATGGACAAATAACACAAACCTTGATTTACGTGTATCATAAACTGTTTCAAGAGGAAAAAGGGTATGGACGTAATACATATGTACGAATCATTACACACTAATCTATATTCATTCCAACACATTGCATCTACACTCTGTATGTATGTAACATCATTTAAATTTATCTAAAAAATACAACATAAATTTAGTGAAAATATAAATCAGTGATAGTAAAGATAAAACAATTAAAAACTATATCAAAGAAACCAATATCTACCCAAAACAGGGATGATGAAGGTGGTTGGTAATGTCTGGAACGGTTTGCCGGATTCGGTATTTAACGCAGAAACCACGAAATACTGCAAATGCTGTTCAAGACAAACAGGCAGTTTTATGGGACACTTTTGAAGGACAAATGTGCAGTTTCGTGGAACACTTCTGAAGGACAAATATGCAGTTTCATGGGGGCACTTCTGAAGGAAAAACGAACTGTTTCCTGAGACACTTCTGAAGGACAAACGGACAGTTTCATGGGACACGTCTGAAGGACAAACGGGCTGTTTAATGGGATACTCCTGAAGGACAAACAGACAGTTTTATGGGATATTCCTGAAGGACAAGCGGACAGTTTTGTGGGACACGTGTGAAGGCCAAACGGACAGTTTAATGGGATACTCCTGAAGGACAAACGGGCTGTTTAATGAGATACTTCTGAAGGACAAACGGACAGTTTTATGGGATACATCTGAAGCAAAAAATGGACTGTTTCATGAGGCCATTTTTGTAGGATAAACGGTCAGTTTTAAGGGACACTTCTGAAGGAAAAACGACGGACTGTTTCCTGGGACACTTCTGAAGGACAAACGGACTGTTTCATTGGACACTTTTGAAGAACAAATGTGCAGTATCATTGGACACTAATGAATGACAAACGGACTGTTTCATTGGACACTTCTGAATGACAAACGAACTGTTTCATGGGACACTTCTGACGGACAACCGGACTGTTTCATGGACACTTCTGAAGGACAAACGGGCAGTTTTCATGGGATACTTCTGAAGGACAAACGGACAGTTTCATGGTTGAGGACACTTCTGAGGACAAACGGACAGTTTCATGGGACACTTCTGAAGGACAAACGGACAGTTTCATGGGACACTTCTGAAGGACAAACGGACTGTTTCATGGGACACTTCTGAAGGACAAACGGACAGTTTCATGGGACACTTCTGAAGGACAAACGGACAGTTTCATGGGACACTTCTGAAGGACAAACGGACTGTTTCTATGGGACATTCTGAAGGACAAACGTGACAGTTTCATGAAGGACAAACGGACTGTTTCATGGACTTCTGAAGGACAAAACGGACTGTTTCTGGGCACTTCTGAAGGACAAACGGACAGTTTCATGGACACTTCTGAAGGACAACCGGACTGTTTCCTGGGACACTTCTGAAGGACAAACGGGCAGTTTCATGGGACACTTCTGAAGGACAAACGGACTGTTTCATTGGACACTTCTGAAGGACAAACGGACTGTTTCATTGGACACTTCTGAAGGACAAACGGACTGTTTCATTGGACACTTCTGAAGGACAAACGGACTGTTTCATTGGACACTTCTGAAGGACAAACGGACTGTTTCAGGACACTTCTGAAGGACAAACGGACTGTTTCATTGGACACTTCTGAAGGACAAACGGACTGTTTCATTGGACACTTCTGAAGGACAAACGGACTGTTTCATTGGACACTTCTGAAGGACAAACGGACTGTTTCATTGGACACTTCTGAAGGACAAACGGACTGTTTCATTGGACACTTCTGAAGGACAAACGGACTGTTTCATGGGACACTTCTGAAGGACAAACGGACTGTTTCATTGGACACTTCTGAAGGACAAACGGACTGTTTCATTGGACACTTCTGAAGGACAAACGGACTGTTTCATGGGACACTTCTGAAGGACAAACGGACTGTTTCATTTCTGGACACTTCTGAAGGACAAACGGACGGTTTCATGGGACACTATTTAAGGACAAACGGACTGTTTCATGGGACACTTCTGAAGGACAAACGGACAGTTTCATGGGACACTTCTGAAGGACAAAAGGACGGTTTCATGGGACACTATTTAAGGACAAACGGACTGTTTCATGGGACACTTCTGAAGGACAAACGGACGGTTTCATGGGACACTATTTAAGGACAAATGGGCTGTTTAATGGGACACGTCTGAAGGACAAAACGGACTGTTTCATGGGACACTTCTGAAGGACAAACGGACTGTTTCATGGGACACTTCTGAAGGACAAACGGACTGTTTATGGACACTTCTGAAGGACAAACGACGTTTCATGGGACACTATGAAGGACAAACGGACGTTTCATGGGACACGTCTGAAGGACAAACGGACGTTTATGGGACCTTAAGGACAAAGGCGTTTATGGGACACTCTGAAGGACAAACGGACTGTTTCATGGGACACTTCTGAAGGACAAACGGGACTGTTTATGGGACACACCTGAAGGACAAACGGACTGTTTTATGGGGACACGTCTGAAGGACAAACGGACAGTTTTATGGGACACGTCTGAAGGACAAACGGACAGTTTCATGAGACACGTCTGAAGGCCAAACGGGCTGTTTAATGGGATACTCCTGAAGGACAAACGGACAGTTTTATGGGACACGTCTGAAGGACAAACGGACAGTTTTATGGGACACGTCTGAAGGCCAAACGGACTGTTTAATGGGACACGTCTGAAGGACAAACGGACAGTTTTATGGGACACTTCTGAAGGACAAACGGACAGTTTTATGAGACACGTCTGAAGGACAAACGGACAGTTTTATGGGACACGTCTGAAGGACAAACGGACAGTTTTATGGGACACTTCTGAAGGACAAACGGACAGTTTTATGGGATACACCTGAAGGACAAACGGACAGTTTTATGGGACACGTCTGAAGGACAAACGGACAGTTTTAGGGACACGTCTGAAGGACAAACGGACAGTTTTATGGGACACTTCTGAAGGACAAACGGACAGTTTTATGGGATACACCTGAAGGACAAACGGACAGTTTTATGGGACACTTCTGAAGGACAAACGGATAGTTTTATGGGACACTTCTGAAGGACAAACGGACAGTTTTATGGGATACACCTGAAGGACAAACGGGCTGTTTTATGGGACACGTCTGAAGGACAAACGGACAGTTTTATGGGACACGTCTGAAGCAAAAAAGGGACTGTTTCATGAGGCCATTTTTGTAGGACAAACGGTCAATTTTATTGGACACTTCTGAAAGACAAACGGACTGTTTCACGGAACACTTCTGAAGCACAAACTGATGTTTCATGAGGCCATTTTTGTAGGACAAACGGACAGTTTTATGGGACATTTTTGAAGGTCAAATGTGCAGTTTCATTGGACACTTCTGGAGGACAAACGGACAGTTTCGTTTCATGGGACACTTCTGAAGGACAAACGGACTGTTTCATTGGACACTTCTGAAGGACAAACGGACTACTGTGAAGGACAAACGGACTGTTTCATTGGACACTTCTGAAGGACAAACGGACTGTTTCATTGGACACTTCTGAAGGACAAACGGACTGTTTCATTGGACACTTCTGAAGGACAAACGGACCGTTTCATGTGACACTATTTAAGGACAAACGGACTGTTTCATGGGACACTTTTGAAGGACAAACGGGCAGTTTCATGGGACACTTCTGAAGGAAAAACGGACGGTTTCATGGGACACTATTTAAGGACAAACGGACTGTTTCATGGGACACTTCTGAAGGACAAAACGGACTGTTTCATTAGACACTTCTGAAGGACAAACGGACGGTTTCATGGGACACTATTTAAGGACAAACGGAATGTTTCATGGGACACTTCTGAAGGACAAACGGACGGTTTCATGGGACACTATTTAAGGACAAATGGGCTGTTTAATGGGACACGTCTGAAGGGACAAACGGACGGTTTCATGGGACACTTCTGAAGGACAAAACGGGCTGTTTAATGGGACACGTACAAACGGACTGTTTCATGGGACACATTCTGAAGGACAAACGGACTGTTTATGGGACACGTATGAAGGACAAAACGGACTGTTTTATGGGACCACGTCTGAAGGACAAACGGACAGTTTTGGATACATGGACAAACGGACTGAAGGACACGTCGAAGACAGTTTCATGGGACACGTCTGAAGGCCAAACGGGCTGTTTAATGGGATACTCCTGAATGACAAACGGACAGTTTTTATGGGACACGTCTGAATGACAAAACGGACAGTTTTATGGGACACTCTGAAGGACAAACGGACAGTTTCATGGGACACGTCTGAAGGACAAACGGACAGTTTTATGGGACACGTCTGAAGGACAAACGGACAGTTTTATGGGACACTTCTGAAGGACAAATGGACAGTTTTATGGGACACACCTGAAGGACAAACGGACAGTTTTATGGGACACGTCTGAAGGACAAACGGACAGTTTTATGGGACACGTCTGAAGGACAAACGGACAGTTTTATGGGACACGTCTGAAGCAAAAACAGGGACAAACGACGTTTCATGAGGCCATTTTTGTAGGGACAAACGGTCAATTTTATGGGACACTTCTGAAAGACAAACGGACTGTTTCATGGACACTTCTGAAGCACAAAAGGATGTTTCATGAGGCCATTTTTGTAGGACAAACGGTCAATTTTATGGGACACTTCTGAAAGACAAACGGAATGTTTCAGGAAAAATTCAAGGGACACTTCTGAAGGACAAACGGACAGTTTTATGGGACACTTCTGAAGGACAAACGGACTGTTTATCTGGGACATTTTGATATTGGACAAACGAACTGTTTTCATGGGACACGTTTGTTAAGGACAAACGGCTTGTTTCATGAACATTTCTGAAGGACAAATGGATTCTATGGG
This sequence comes from Argopecten irradians, assembly GCF_041381155.1. NCBI lineage: Eukaryota > Metazoa > Mollusca > Bivalvia > Pectinida > Pectinidae > Argopecten > Argopecten irradians. The sequence goes on along the minus strand of NC_091134.1, from coordinate 29,501,223 downwards.
GCGCGTTTTAAAATGACACATTTTGAACAAAAATGACTGTTTATTGTATAGGACATTTTGAAGGATGGTTGAATTGGACACTTTGTACAAACGTTTTTTGGGACACTTTAAAGGACAAAAAAATCGGATGTTTCATTGGAAAAGGACAAATGGACTGTTTTAATGGGACACTTTTGAATTCTGAATACAAAAAAACTTTTTATTTTTTGAAGGAAACGGACTGTTTTCATGGGGAATTTTGAAGGACAAACGGACTTGGAATTTTTCCATGAAGGACACAAACGGACTTTTCTTGGATTTTTATGAAGGACAAACGGACAGTTTCAATTGAGTGTACTCTAAACAAACCACTGGTTTTATGGGACACTTTGAATCCGGACTGAAAACAAAAGGACAATTTTATTTTGGGATTCTTCTGAAGGACAAACTCAGTTTTTTTTTGACCTTCTGAAGTACAAAAATTCGGACTAATGGACACTTGTTTGCTTTACAGAATACTGAATAAATTGTTTTTATGTTGTGAAAATTTAACTGGGGTGTTACTGTAATTGTTTGATGATGAACAAACTGCAGTTTTTGTTTGTTACTTCTGAAGTGACAAACGGAATACTGCTAGTGTTGTTGTTTTACTGCTAGTTTGCTGTTACATAATAATACTGTTATTGTTGTTGTTGTTACTTTTAATACTGCTTTTGCTGTTTTACATAATACTGCTATTGTTTGATGTTTGTTACAGATTAGTGCTGCTGTTACAGAATACTGCTATTGTTGTGTTACTGCTATGATTGCTGTTACAGAATACTGCTATTAGATGTTGTAAACAGCAAGTGTTGCTTTACAGAATACTGCTATTAGTTGTTCTTTTATGTTACTGATGCAGTGCTGCTGTTACAGAAACTGCTATTGTTGTTTTTTAATTGCTAGCGATGCTGTTACAGAATACTGTCTAATGTTGTGGATCACTGAACTAGTCGTAGTGCTGGTAAAGAATAATTTGTAGCTTATTGCCTGTTTCAGAATAATGCAAGTGTTGTTGTTACTGTTAGTGTTTGCTGGTTACAGAATACTGCTTGTTTTGTTGTTACTGCTAGTGTTGCTGTTACAGAATACTGCTATTGTGTTTTACTTACTATATCGCTAGTGTTGCTGTTACAGAATACTGCTTGTGTTGTTGTTGTTACCTGCTAGTGTTGCTGTTACAGAATTACTGCTATTGTTGTTGTGTTACTGCTAGTGTTGCTTGTTACAGAATACTGATTGTGTTGTTTGTTGAAACTGCTAGTGTTGCTGTTTACAGGAATACTGTGCTATTTGTTGTTGTTACTGCTAGTTTTGCTGTTACAGAATACTGCTAGTGTTGTGTTGTTACGCTAGTGTTGCTGTTACAGAACATACTGCTAGTGTTTGTTGTTTGTTACTGCTAGTGTTGCTGTTACAGAATACTGCTATATATGTTGTTATCGCGAGTGCTGTGTTACAGATTACTCGCTAGCTGTTGTTGTTGATGTGTTGCAGTTAATACTCGCTATTTTTTTTGTTGTTACTGCTTAGCTAGATTGCTGTTACAGAATACTGCTATTTTTGTTGTACTTTGTTGATGTTTCTGTTACTGCTAGTGTTGGCTGTGTTGCTGTTACAGAATACTGCTAAAGTTGTTGTTGTTATCGCTGAGTGTAATGCTGTTACAGAATACTGCTGCTCTTTTTTTTGTTGTTTGTTGTGTTGCTGTTTACAGAATATACTGCTATTAGTGTTGCTGTTACAGAACTACTGCTATTGTTTGTTGTTAGTAGTTTACTGCTAGTGATTGCTCATTACAGTTTGAATACTGCTAGTATTTTTGTTGTTACTGATAGTGTATGCTGGTTACAGAATACTGCTAATTGTTGTTGTTGTTACTGCTAGTGTTGCTGTTACTGCATACTGCTATTGTTGTTGTTGTTACTGCTAGTGTTTGATGTTACAGTATAATACTGTTTTTGTTGTTACTGTATTGTTTTGTTGTTACTGCTACGTGTTGATTTTACAGAATACTGCTATTGTTTTTGTTGTTACTGAGCTAGTGTTTGCTGTTACAGAATACAGTAATTGATAATGTTGTTGTTACTGCTAGTGTTTGCTGTTACAGAATTACTGCTAATTGTTTTTGTTTGTTACTGCTAGTGTTTTTTGCTGTTACAGATATACTGCTATAGTTGTAGTTACTGCTAGTGATTGCTGTTACAGAATACTGCTATTGTTTAAGTTGGTGTAAATCGCTGCTAGTGATCGCTGGTTACAGAATACTTTCTATTGTTGTTGTTGTTACTCGCTAGTGTTGCTGTTACAGAATACTGCTATTGGTTGTTTATGTTGTTTACTGCTCCATGTTTGTTGATATTACAGAATACTGCTATTGTTGTTGTTGTTGTTGCTTGTCGCTAGTGTTTGCTGTTACTGAATTCTGCTATTGTTGTTGTAGTTACTGCTAGTGTTGCTGTTTACAGATTTCGATGTTGTTGTTGTAGTTTTGCTGATTACAGAATGCTATTGTTTGTTGTTGTTACTGCTAGTGTTGCTGTACAGAATACTGCTTGATGTTGTTGTTTGTTATCGTACTAGTGTTGCTGTTACAGTATTACTGCTAATGTTGTTGTTGTTACTGCTAGTGTTGCTGTTACAGAATACTCTATTATTGTTGTTACCTGTTGTTGCTGTTACAGAATACTGCTATTTGTGGTTGCTGTGTTTGCTTTTACAGAATACTGCTATTTGTTGTTGTTTTTGTTACTGCTAGTGCAGCTGTTTGTTGTTGTTTACTGATAGTGCTGCTGTTACAGATACTACTATGCTGTGGTTAGAATGTTGCTGTTACAGAATACTGCTCTGTATTGTTGTTGTTACTGCTAGTGTTGCTGTTACAGAATACTGCTATTGTTTGTTGTTGTTACTGCTAGTGTTGCTGTTACAGAATACTGCTATTGTTGTTGTTGTTGTTACTGATAAGTGCTGCTGTTACAGAATACTGCTATTGTTGTTTTTGTTACTGCTAGTGTTGCTGTTACAGAATACTGCTATTGTTGTTGTTACTGTTAGTGTTGCTGTTACAGAATACTGCTATTGTTGTTGTTGTTACTGATAGTGTTGCTGTTACAGAATACTGCTATTGTTGTTTGTTGTTACTGCTAGTGTTGCTGTTACAGAATACTGCTATTGTTGTTGTTGTTACTGCTAGTGTTGCTGTTACAGAATACTGCTATATTGTTGTTGTTGTTACTGCTAGTGTTGCTGTTACAGAATACTGCTATTGTTGTTGTTGTTATCGCTAGTGTTGCTGTTACAGAATACTGCTATTGTTGTTGTTGTTACTGCTAGTGTTGCTGTTACAGAATACTGCTATTGTTGTTGTTGTTACTGCTAGTGTTGCTGTTACAGAATACTGCTATTGTTGTTGTTGTTACTGCTAGTGTTGCTGTTACAGAATACTGCTATTGTTGTTGTTACTGCTAGTGTTGCTGTTACAGAATACTGCTATTGTTGTTGTTGTTACTGCTAGTGTTGCTGTTACAGAATACTGCTATTGTTGTTGTTGTTACTGCTAGTGTTGCTGTTACAGAATACTGCTGCTTGTTGTTGTTACTGTTAGTGTTGCTGTTACAGAATACTGCTATTGTTGTTGTTGTACTGCTAGTGTTGCTGTTACAGAATACTGCTATTGTTTTTTGTTACTGCTAGTGTTGCTGTTACAGAATACTGCTATTGTTGTTGTTGTAACTGCTAGTGTTGCTGTTACAGAATACTGCTATTGTTGTTGTTGTTACTGCTAGTGTTGCTGTTACAGAATACTGCTATTGTTGTTGTTGTTACTGCTAGTGTTGCTGTTACAGAAATACTGCTATTGTTGTTGTTGTTACTGCTAGTGTTGCTGTTACAGAATACTGCTATTGTTGTTGTTGTTACTGCTAGTGTTGCTGTTACAGAATACTGCTATTGTTGTTGTTGTTACTGCTAGTGTTGCTGTTACAGAATACTGCTTATTGTTGTTGTTGTTGTACTGCTAGTGTTGCTGTTACAGAATACTGCTATTGTTGTTTGTTACTGCTAGTGTTGCTGTTACAGAATACTGCTATTGTTGTTGTTGTTACTGCTAGTGTTGCTGTTACAGAATACTGCTATTGTTGTTGTTGTTACTGCTAGTGTTGCTGATACAGAATACTGCTATTGTTGTTGTTGTTATCGCTAGTGTTGCTGTTACAGAATACTGCTATTGTTGTTGTTACTGATAGTGTTGCTGTTACAGAATACTGCTATTGTTGTTGTTGTTACTGCTAGTGTTGCTGTTACAGAATACTGCTATTGTTGTTGTTGTTACTGCTAGTGTTGTCTGTTACAGAATACTGTTATTGTTGTTGTTGTTACTACTGATAGTTTTGCTGTTACAGAATACTGCTATTGTTGTTGTTATCTGCTAGTGTTGCTGTTACAGAATACTGTTATTGTTGTTGTTGTTACTGCTAGTGTTGCTGTTACAGAATACTGCTATTGTTGTTGTTGTTACTGCTAGTGTTGCTGTTACAGAATACTGTTATTGTTGTTGTTGTTACTGATAGTTTTGCTGTTACAGAATACTGCTATTGTTGTTGTTATCGCTAGTGTTGCTGTTACAGAATACTGCTATTGTTGTTGTTGTTACTGCTAGTGTTGCTGTTACAGAATACTGCTATTGTTGTTGTTACTGCTAGTTTTGCTGTTACAGATTACTGCTATTGTTGTTGTTACTGCTAGTGTTGCTGTTACAGAATACTGCTATTGTTGTTGTTACTACTGCTAGTGTTGCTGTTACAGAATACTGCTATTGTTGTTGTTGTTACTGCTAGTGTTGCTGTTACAGAATACTGCTATTGTTGTTGTTACTGATAGTGTTGCTGTTACAGAATACTGCTATTGTTGTTGTTACTGCTAGTGTTGCTGTTACAGAATACTGCTATTGTTGTTGTTACTGCTAGTGTTGCTGTTACAGAATACTGCTATTGTTGTTGTTACTGCTAGTGTTGCTGTTACAGAATACTGCTATTGTTGTTGTTGTTACTGCTAGTGTTGCTGTTACAGAATACTGCTATTGTTGTTGTTGTTACTGCTAGTGTTGCTGTTACAGAATACTGCTATTGTTGTTGTTATCGCTAGTGTTGCTGTTACAGAATACTGCTATTGTTGTTGTTGTTACTGCTAGTGTTGCTGTTACAGAATACTGCTATTGTTGTTGTTACTGCTAGTGTTGCTGTTACAGAATACTGCTATTGTTGTTGTTGTTACTGCTAGTGTTGCTGTTACAGAATACTGCTATTGTTGTTGTTGTTATCGCTAGTGTTGCTGTTACAGAATACTGCTATTGTTGTTGTTGTTTATGCTAGTGTTGCTGTTACAGAATACTGCTATTGTTGTTGTTGTTACTTCTAGTGTTGCTGTTACAGAATACTGCTATTGTTGTTGTTGTTACTGCTAGTGTTGCTGTTACAGAATACTGATATTGTTGTTGTTACTGATAGTGTTGCTGTTACAGAATACTGCTATTGTTGTTGTTGTTACTGCTAGTGTTGCTGTTACAGAATACTGCTATTGTTGTTGTTGTTACTTCTAGTGTTGCTGTTACAGAATACTGCTATTGTTGTTGTTACTGCTAGTGTTGCTGTTACAGAATACTGCTATTGTTGTTGTTGTTATCGCTAGTGTTGCTGTTACAGAATACTGCTATTGTTGTTGTTGTTGTTACTGCTAGTGTTGCTGTTACAGAATACTGCTATTGTTGTTGTTGTTACTGCTAGTGTTGCTGTTACAGAATACTGCTATTGTTGTTGTTGTTACTGCTAGTGTTGCTGTTACAGAATACTGCTATTGTTTTTGTTGTTACTGCTAGTGTTGCTGTTACAGAATACTGCTATTGTTTGTTGTTGTTACTGCTAGTGTTGCTGTTACAGAATACTGCTATTGTTGTTGTTGTTACTGCTAGTGTTGCTGTTACAGAATACTGCTATTGTTGTTGTTGTTATCGCTAGTGTTGCTGTTACAGAATACTGCTATTGTTGTTGTTACTGCTAGTGTTGCTGTTACAGAATACTGCTATTGTTGTTGTTGTTACTGCTAGTGTTGCTGTTACAGAATACTGCTATTGTTGTTGTTGTTACTGCTAGTGTTGCTGTTACAGAATACTGCTATTGTTGTTGTTGTTACTGCTAGTGTTGCTGTTACAGAATACTGCTATTGTTGTTGTTACTGCTAGTGTTGCTGTTACAGAATACTGCTATTGTTGTTGTTACTGCTAGTGTTGCTGTTACAGAATACTGCTAGTGTTGTTGTTACTGCTAGTGTTGCTGTTACAGAATACTGCTATTGTTTTTGTTGTTACTGATAGTGTTGCTATTACAGAATACTGCTATTGTTGTTGTTGTTATCGCTAGTGTTGCTGTTACAGAATACTGCTATTGCTGTTGTATCGCTATATTGATTTTTACTCAATATTACCATTGCTGTTACTGTTGTTGTAGTCGTTGTTATCGCTATTGATATTGTTGTACTGCTATTAGTGTTGCTGCTATTATTATTGTTGTTCACTGAATGTTCATGTTGTTGTCGCTGTGTTACTATCCCTTAATTGTAGAGAATAACAATTTGCCATTGAATTCTGTAGAATATTAATCAATACTTATCATGTACGGACTTCTTGGGCGATATATTTCATCACCAGTACTCGATTGACCCCGAAGGTGTTTACCATAAAAAGTATTTCTTCTTCGCATATCATGCAAACATTGATTGTATTCCGAGATTTACACATAATGCATATCGCATCCAGCATCCTTCATGAGCAGGCGTTTATGTACTATAACCGAACAACAAGTTTCGATCTTTCCCATGGTGTAAACACTGAGATTTAACACCGTACTTTAATCCCTAAGGATGTATACAGCATCAGGATACCGATGCCTAACGAATAATTAAAGCCCGCTTGGTTAATCGCCTAATTGTTTCTTACGATCATACACACACATGCACCCAATTAGATTAGCGTTATCTGCCTGTGTATGAGTTGAATGGTTTACTATACACCTATAAAATGTACATCATTTTTAAGTTCAGTCAAATAGAAATTCCAGGTGATCAAAATAAATAAAAACCAATAATGGTTTTACAGCAACATGTAAATAGAAATTAAAAAAAAGATATTCAAGTCAGAAAGTACAACGATTCAACACGACGTATTTTTAACTATAAACTAGTATGACAGAAAGTGTGCTGAACGTTGAACACACAACTACTACAAAAATGGAATAAAACGATAGGGCGACAGGGAGAACTGCCAATCTTCCTAACATTGGCGACTTTTTGTATTACATAGAATACCGGAGATCGGACATGTAGGCATGCACGTGCACTGCATGAATATGGTATGTATATATATATTGAAAAGTAAGACATGAGGGATGAGGCAAGAAGACCAGGTCATGGGAGAATTTTGATGGAGCACGAATGGACAGAGTAACAGACGACATCGTTATGAAGTGCTTCATGCCACTACCATTTTACCATTACATGTAATTGTTCAATGCCACTAGACTTTTTTCCACCTTCTGAAATGTCACAAGACACTTTTAGACGAGCAAAACAGGTGCAGTTTCATAGGGCACTTCTAAAGGACAAACGGATTGTGTCGTGGGGCACTTCTAAAGGAAAAACAAACAGTTTAATGGAGTATTTCTGAAGGAAAAACGGACCGTTTCATGGGGCACTTCTGAAGGACAAACGGGCAGTTTCATGGGGCACTTCTGAAGGACAAACGGGCAGTTTCATGGGGCACTTCTAAAGGATAAACGGGCAGTTTCATGGGGCACTTCTAAAGGACAAACAAACAGTTTAATGGAGTATTTCTGAAGGAAAAACGGACCGTTTCATGGGGCACTTCTGAAGGACAAACGGGCAGTTTCATGGGGCACTTCTAAAGGACAAACAAACAGTTTAATGGAGTATTTCTGAAGGAAAAACGGACCGTTTCATGGGGCACTTCTGAAGCAAAAACGGACCGTTTCATGGGGCACTTCTAAAGGATAAACGGGCAGTTTCATGGGGCACTTCTGAAGGACAAACGGACAGTTTCATGTGACACTTCTGAAGGACAAACGGGCAGTTTCATGGGGCACTTCTAAAGGATAAACGGGCAGTTTCATGGGGCACTTCTGAAGGACAAACGGACAGTTTCATGTGACACTTCTGAAGGACAAACGGGCAGTTTCATGGGGCACTTCTAAAGGATAAACGGGCAGTTTCATGGGGCACTTCAGAAGGACAAACGGACTATTTCATTGGGCACTTCTGAAGGTTAAACGGACAGTTTCATTGGTCACTTGTGAAGGTCGAAAGGACAGTTTCATGGGACACTTCTAAAGGACAAATAGGCAGTTTCATTGTGCATTCTGAAGGACAAACGGACAATTTTATTGGGCATTTTTGAAGGAAAAAACGGATAGTTTCATAGGGCACTTCTTAAGGACAAACAGGGCACTTTCATTGGGCACTTCTGAAGGACAAACGGACAGTTTCATTGGGCATTTTGAAGGAAAAAACGAATAGTTTCATAGGGCACTTCTTAAGGACAAACGGGCACTTTCATTGGGCACTTCTGAAGGACAAACGGATAGTTTCATTGGGCACTTCTGAAGGACAAACCAGCAGTTTCATGGGGCACTTCTGAAGGACAAGCGAACAGTTTCATGTGACTCCTACTACTAAAGTATCCAATGGCATTATTCCTTTGATCTCATTCTGATGTCTCCCATACCACTTCTTCGCGCGAGAAAGACTATTGTGAATTATAAAGTTGTACCCTGTTAATTCAACTATTCGTCGCATTAACAACGTTAAATGGTTAAATGGCTTAGGGGAAGCTGAAGTGTACTCAGTGTACCAGGAGCGGGTGTATACCAATATCAATGTAGTATACACTTCCAGTGAGAGTCTATTAAAAAGACCACAGTGCTGATACGATACGGAAATAATAAATCAATCTAAATGCATTCTTTACGAAAATAAATATAAGTTTGTATGGCTGGTGGTTGTGCACTAAATTTGATGATGGTTTGACTACGTATTAAGACTAGAAATTCAGAAGTTCACAACTTTTCAGAATTATAAACAGAACGATTTTTGTTAATCGTTCTTTTAAGAATAATTATGTCAATCAATAAAGCAATTCCTCGCATAGACACTTTTATACTTGTTTCAAAAATACATTTTTGTGTGTGTATTCAATCCTATGGTTACACAGAATGCCGCAAATATTTATTAGTGGTGCAAACCCTAATTCCCATTAATACATTGTTAGTACCTAATTGCTTGTAATTATCCAAAATTCAAATTAAACCAATAAATGTATATTTCATTTCAATAGCAACAGTACTTTTTGGCTTTCCCTCTCTTTCTTTGGCGGAGTGACATTCAATGTTAACAATAGAAAATCGTTGTGAAAAATTAAAATGATAGTTCCTCTACACCGTCTACACCGAACTCTATATGGTCAATATATAAGTAGAAGCACAGTTATCATTCATATGTATTTTTTAATATTTTCATAAGTTTCACTGTTAAATACAATATCATTATAACAATAACAATACGAACAATTCCATTCTGTATCAAAATATTTCACATCCATGTATATGTGACAGAAACATATTTAATAGTTTTGATAAAACATTGGTAACAAAAAAAGCGTCTCCCTTTAATGGAATTTTGTCTATATTGCCAAGCAAGTAGAACACCCAGTGCGATATGAACTACTAGTATGTAAACAAGAGATATTGTTATTTAACACGGTGGTACCAGCACTGTCGTGGTCCCTGATGTTTAAATCGTCATGGTAACTTACACATACTCTCAATTATCTACTAAACTATTTAATCACCATAGCAACGTTACAAATACTCTCCAACCTCTCCTAAACGACTTCGATTGATATCCCCATGGCGACAGTACACGTACTCACCATCATAACGTGTTGATTGTCCATTTAGTGACTAGCCATGCTTGTAGCACTACAAAAGTATCATAATGAAACAAAATGGAAACAACAGAAAATCACCAATGGTAACAGATAGATATATATATATATATTTTTTTTTTTTGGGGGGGGGGGGGGTCACCTCTTAGTTTTATTTTCCATACCAATTGAAAATCAAAATGAATTGTAAGTTAACTGGTGGCTGGTTTAAAGTGAATAGTCGGGCAAAGAAAACCAGTCTAAATGCGTTCATTGGCCTTCCAAAAGTTCTCACATATTAATACGACGGCCAAGTTCTGCTCACGTTTCCCAGTTCTGACCATTAAAGTAAAGGAAAGTTGAAAGCATTGAAAGCGAGGCTGCGTGTAAATGTAACCACGGACATAGTCAGCCGGGAGGACGTTTCAGGATTCCTATACTTTAAATTAATTTCTTCTTACGCAAACAGATTTTGGCGAGATATTTTATTTTTTTATTTCATAAGAAATTATACTGGATACATTCACACCATTTTACCGACTTTAGCCACCCTTGCCCGACTGTTCACTTTAATAATTGTGAAATCAAGAAAAAGGCGGAACAATGCATTAATGACTTTGAATTATTCAATGTAGTCAAGAGACGTCTAAACAACAGACCGGAGCCAGTTAGACCAGATAGGTAGAGCTGTTTCCTGGAGCCAGTTAGACCAGATAGGTAGAGCTGTTTCCTGGAGCCAGTTAGACCAGATAGGTAGAGCTGTTTCCTGGAGCCAGTTAGACCAGATAGGTAGAGCTGTTTCCTGGAGACAGCTAGACCAGATAGGTAGAGCTGTTTCCTGGAGACAGTTAGACCAGATAGGTAGAGCTGTTTCTTGGAGCCAGTTAGACCAGATAGGTAAAGCTGTTTCCTGGAGCCAGTTAGACCAGATAGGTAAAGCTGTTTCCTGGAGACAGTTAGACCAGATAGGTAAAGCTGTTTCCTGGAGCCAGTTAGACCAGATAGGTAAAGCTGTTTCCTGGAGCCAGTTAGACCAGATAGGTAAAGCTGTTTCCTGGAGCCAGTTAGACCAGATTGGTAGAGCTGTTTCCTGGAGCCAATTAGACCAGATAGGTAAAGCTGTTTCCTGGAGACAGTTAGACCAGATAGGTAGAGCTGTTTCTTAGAGACAGTTAGACCAGATAGGTAGAGCTGTTTCCTGGAGCCAGTTAGACCAGATAGGTAAGCTGTTTCCTGGAGCCAGTTAGACCAGATAGGTAAAGCTGTTTCCTGGAGACAGTTAGACCAGATAGGTAGAGCTGTTTCTTAGAGACAGTTTTTTAGACCAGATAGGTAAAGCTGTTTCCTGGAGCCAGTTAGACCAGATAGGTAAAGCTGTTTCCTGGAGCCAGTTAGACCAGATAGGTAAAGCTGTTTTCCTGAGCCAGTTAGACCAGATAGGTAAAGCTTTTCCTGGAGACAGTTAGACCAGATAGGTAGAGCTGTTTCCTGGAGAGACCAGATAGGTAAAGCTGTTTCCTGGAGCAGTTAGACCAGATAGGTAGAGCTGTTTCTTAGAGACAGTTAGACCAGATAGGTAGAGCTGTTTCTTGGAGACAGTTAGACCAGATAGGTAGAGCTGTTTCCTGGAGCCAGTTAGACCAGATAGGTAGAGCTGTTTCCTGGAGCCAGTTAGACCAGATAGGTAGATCTGTTTCCTGGAGACAGTTAGACCAGATAGGTAGAGCTGTTTCTTGGAGACAGTACGACCAGATAGGTAGAGCTGTTTCCTGGAGACAGTTAGACCAGATAGGTAGAGCTGTTTCCTGGAGCCAGTTAGACCAGATAGGTAGAGCTGTTTCCTGGAGACAGTTAGACCAGATAGGTAGAAGCTGTTTCCTGGAGACAGTTAGACCAGATAGGTAGAGCTGTTTCCTGGAGACAGTTAGACCAGATAGGTAGAGCTGTTTCCTGGAGCAGTTAGACCAGATAGGTAGAGCTGTTTCCTGGAGACAGTTAGACCAGATAGGTAGAGCTGTTTCCTGGAGACAGTTAGACCAGATAGGTAGAGCTGTTTCCTGGAGACAGTTAGACCAGATAGGTAAGCTGTTTCCTGGAGACAGTTAGACCAGATAGGTAAGCTGTTTCCTGGAGACAGTTAGACCAGATAGGTAGAGCTGTTTCCTGGAGCCTGTTAGACCAGATAGGTAGAGCTGTTTCCTGGAGACAGTTAGACCAGATAGGTAAAGCTGTTTCCTGGAGCCAGTTAGACCAGATAGGTAAAGCTGTTTCCTGGAGCCAGTTAGACCAGATAGGTAGAGCTGTTTCCTGGAGACAGTTAGACCAGATAGGTAGAGCTGTTTCCTGGAGACAGTTAGACCAGATAGGTAGAGCTGTTTCCTGGAGACAGTTAGACCAGATAGGTAAAGCTGTTTCCTGGAGACAGTTAGACCAGATAGGTAGAGCTGTTCTGGAGCCAGTTAGACCAGATAGGTAGAGCTGTTTCCTGGAGAAGTTAGACCAGATAGGTAGAGCTGTTTCCTGGAGACAGTTAGACCAGATAGGTAGAGCTGTTTCCTGGAGCCAGTTAGACCAGATAGGTAGAGCTGTTTCCTGGAGACAGTTAGACCAGATAGGTAGAGCTGTTTCCTGGAGACAGTTAGACCAGATAGGTAGAGCTGTTTCCTGGAGCCAGTTAGACCAGATAGGTAGAGCTGTTTCCTGGAGCCAGTTAGACCAGATAGGTAGAGCTGTTTCCTGGAGCCAGTTAGACCAGATAGGTAGAGCTGTTTCCTGGAGACAGCTAGACCAGATAGGTAAAGCTGTTTCCAGGAAGGATCAATCATACATAATCTTACTTAACCTATAGACAAAGGAAATATGTAACAACACCAAAATATGGTTTACGAGTCTTTTGTATGGCAGAAATGCTTAGTTCAGATCATACGTATTTAATTTGTCTTTTGACTTGATTGTCTAATGAAAAGAATACCAATAACAAGTAAACAGGACATAAATTTGTTTTATAGCATACTTTTGTATGATTTAGCAGTGAAATAAGTTATTTTTCCATGTACAGTACTAGTAAAACCTAGTTAAATAAAGTCCAAGTTACTGGAACATTCTGTGAAAACGTTGAAGTGTATATTGAGTTGAGAGAGTTGGTAGGTTATGTATGAAGCTGGGTCGGAATCGATTTAAATTCTTTGAAATAAAAAAAAGTATACAAGTCTTAATAAAATCGACTCAACGATGAACTAAAGGTACGAATTTAGTTTTTTTCTTTTTCTCATAATGGGTCCTATTGTACAAAACATGAGGTATTGTTCGATATGGCGTGCACGTTGTTTTGCCAAAAAAAAAAAAAAAAAATACCAGCGTAATTATTTTGATGAAAAAACGTTTAACCGGTTAGAAATCCGGCCAGGTGCCTTCCATTTGCCACTAATGATTGTCATTATCATTGTTACATCGTAGCCATCACAAACATATCGGTTTTGGCGTTTCAAATTTACACGCAAACACTTTTTTTCATACGAAGAAATATCCAAATTAAACGAACCATGTTTTGATATATATCATTTGGATGATTTTACATTTCTCGTGGTCCATATTGCACTAGAAAATTAGGCCTTTATATCAGTTGAGCCTACTTGCACTCTGTAGGAGACATAATGTTGGGCAGCGCTAACGACGGGGCTGTATTTTCTCTGTTTAAAAGTGATGAAAGTTCAGAGTTCAATGTTCCCTTCGAGCTTGCAGGTTTAGGACTAGATGATAGCGCTGTGATTCTCTCAATGGAGGCAGCATGAGGCGATTTACTTCTATTATAAAGCGGAAGTGCCTGCCCCGCCCTGTTGTGATTGTGAAGTTGGTGATGATTTGCGGCACGTGCTGACGTCCTAGGCTTAGGGACATCTAAACCTTTTTGGTTAGCACCATGTGCTGTTGTCAGCACATGTTTTGTGTCTTTGTTAGCACAAGGGGAGTAATCAAGATGAATTAGTTTCTTGTTGTTGACTATTTTAACCTCAGTTCGTCTAATGTATACGTTATTTTGCCCATTGCACATTTGATGAGTGACGTTGTCAGGGTGATTCTGTGCCCTCTGAAAGCGAGGCTTATTGCCTTTCATGTTCACCGTGAGATCTGTGTTACAGCGTTTGATGAGACGTCGTACCAACACGTCCGCCGTCTCCGTATTTCCTCTTTCAGGAGCTGCCGGCAGTGGATCCTTCCAAAGGTATTGTTTTACTCGTCCAAGATGGCGTCTTGGGGGCATCATATGAGGTCGGTAGTTGGAACGTTTATTTACGGTACTGTGCGAATCTATACCTTCCGTGGTTCCACAATTGTCGCTGCCTATGTCCTCTATATGGAACTCTGGGGAAGGAGACAAGTCATGTGAAACACCAGCACCTCGCACAATCACTTTCCCGGGGACAATGGGAAGGTAGGTTGTCTCCCTTCGTATAGGCAGGGGCGATTTACAGAAGGAATGTTTCGGCTGGTCCGCTCTCGTAGTATCAGATGCTTCTCTTTCCAAAGCTATAACACACGGAAAATGGGGTTATAAAATACAAAGGATTACAATAGTTTCCTTCCAAATACACGATACGTGATAATAACAAACATACAGATGTAAAGAATTCAATGTATAAAAATAAGTTTCGGTACTGTTTTGGCTTTTGGCTCTCAGATATGGTAAAACCACATACTCTTTGTAGCTGGAAGGGAATTCAAGTTCTTTAGAAAAAGTCATTATATATCACTTTCACCACAATTTCATAAGTAATATGCACACATTAGCCGTTGCTAAATTCCTAGGGCCATAACGAGTCAACACTGTAGTGACCATTAAGGCCCCTAGTAATTCCACCTTTCCACCTTTAACGCAATCAAAACACTGCCCAATCCCCATATGGTCATGGTAAACTGATTGCTTTTAGGACTGATAAAGATGAATTAGCATGAGAGTATTATCACATGGAAGTATTAATTCTATGGCTTACAACACCCGTTTTTACCATACTTATTTACATGTAATTAACACTATCTACATTTGGATATCGGTCTAATAACGGTCGTTATGGGTTAATTGGTTTGTCAGCCGAACCCTGATGTTTAGTCACACTGCCCATAAATACGCTTTCAGCTGGACTATTATCTTCTAATGTACAGACATATCCACGACTAGACTGAATCTAGCAATCCAAAATATATCATATGACGGGGTTTTTTCTGAGATACGGAAATGATAATTAAGTCAAGTGTGTTTTGCTTTTGCTCAACTTGAAGGCCTACATTGCAACCAAATTTATATTTGTGATAGTACATTGAGCCTGATTTGAAGTTCCCGGCGAGTTTTGCCGATGGAGCAGAAGACGGCCATTATATTGAGACACCTGTATTTGGTTTACACTAAAACTCTCTAGTTTGTTTTCATTCGAACTTGCTAAAACGATGGATTATAATTTTTTGAAAGCATCCATCTTTCACTGGCTCTCAAAGAGATTATAAACACAAACCAAACCCTACATCATCTGTCAAACGCCATGGTACATGATACATTTTAACGCTATAGACACGTGTTTTCATTAACAATCTCGGTGAATACCAATATCACAACGTCACACTGTTGTAATGATATTGTAATGGAGAACCTTTATTGTGAGTTCGTATAAGGCTTAGTCTAACGGAAACTACATAAACTACACGCTTTGATCCCAAAATTAGATAGACGTGCAATTTCTCAGTAATCAAGACCAATCAGTTTATTCAACGGTTATATTTTATTTATAGAATTCTTCATAATACGGGCGTTAAAACTCAGTGAAGCGTACACTAATTTGGTGGATTTACCTCCGAATCGATACTTCCATAAATATAAATGGACCTGTGGTCTATGGAGGTAGTGTATATTGTATCTCTGATTATTGTTACTTTTGTTGATCTAGGTGACTTTACAGTCGCACTGGGACAGTATTGTTGTATTTATGCAATGCTTATCGACCAATCTTTTATAACACACACATCCGATGACTTATCTGTAGAATGTGAATAACATCACTCTCTGCAATACACCTAGATCTGCTTTGTGACACCGTCCATGGCATTATGAATTTAGACTTCAAATGAATTAAAGTGAAAATATTGAGAAAGAGTAAAAGATCTGGTACCACTTTTTCCCATTTATATCACGTTTTGAAAATGCATTATTACATAATTATGCCAGAGGAGATTAGGATTAGTCAAAGGGGTTTCGTAATAAACTACAATGGAGTAAGGAAACACTCATTTTGCAATCGAAGTAACTTTGTTAACGAAGTTTTTTATACATTCGAAAGAAAGTTCTGAGCTGACTGTTGTACTGTAATCAACGTTAACAGTACTTGGTAAAAGGTGTTAGATGAATTACGTTGATTATATAAAACCTACTTTTCGTCTGATCACTACTGTTCTCCTCGCCGTCCATATCTGTGATCTTCACGTCGTCTGCTTTCACCGCCTTTGGCTGTTTTTTCTTGGCCATATAGTTGACTGCACCAAACTTGGTCGGAGCCTGATAGTCATCGCCATTCGTAGAATTCCGACGAGCTTTTATTTTCTTCAAAATTAATTTAAAGATAAGGATACATTTTTTTATATTATTCAGATCGATATGATGTGGTCATATGTGCTTTAAAAAAATGAAAACGCAATGCAGATCGCAAAATGGTTATTGTAAGTGCAATTGCAACTGCTAGCATTCAAACACTTTTTCAACAAGAATTAACGGTAACCTGAGTTCTAATATGCTGAGAATTTTTGGCCCTATGCCCCACCAGCCTGATTTGCTATTATTGAGGATAAATGAAAGCGCAGTAAAATTTTAAAATTAGTAGTTCTTACCAGATTTGAATAATGATCAAAAATGTGTTTTCCCCTTTATAAACTATAATTATTTTGACCCCCTCCCCTGGAAAAAACATGAGAGCCCAAGGCCAGGAAATTATCAATTTTGTAAAGGGTATTTTTTACCCTTAATGCATTATATGAAGAATGCTTTTGTTTCCACCAAATCTGTGCGTTGAGATTTTTATCCCTTTTGGCCCCTCCCGAAGCCTCCTCGAGGTGGTAACGATATAATTCAAATTTTTGATTGGTCTGAGACCATGGAAGGTTTATACAAAATGAATTAGTTTTAGTAGTTTGGGGAAGAATTCAAAAGTATGAATTGTTTGAGGACACAAGACACACGACGACAGACCAAAGGTTAACAGTATAGCTCACGTAAATAAAGTGTTTGATAAAGTAAAAAAGAAAACAAAATCAATAACAACAAAAAGTATTCCTTTGAAGTCAGATGTATAGAAGGTATATTGATTTATATTGATTTACCTGAAAGACTAGTGATACTTTCTTATGTCCAAACATCGGCGAATCCATAGCAGAAACCTTTCCCTTAACACGCATGTCTGCCATATATCGAATCAACTTCCGGTGTAAAATATGATACATTGCTAAGGCCGGACTGGGGATGTTTCCGATAACGAATCGGATCACCTCCGACATTCGGAACCCCTGGCATTCTGTCATGTGCTTCATGATGTTGTCATCAAGTTCGTCATTTCGAAGTTTGTTAGGACAGGGAGCGCGCTCCATCGGAACACCTTTACCTTGATTATAGACAAACACATCAAACTTAATTTTTCAATTTTGTACGCATGCAAACATCCAAAGTATAATAATGCTGATATCACGTTGACATTAAAAATTATATTATGATGTCGAATCATTTTCATTTTTCAGAATATCTAAATGGGCAAATTGTTGAAAAAGCATCCACCAGCTATTCCTTTTGCATCAAGTTATAGACACACATACAGTTATCGTTACAGTTGACGATGCATTTTGCACGAAGATTTGCCAATTGAAAAAAAAAGAAAAAAAAACCTGATGATTTAAATATAGCGTTCTAATGTAAATATGCCGAATAGACATGGAAGGACGTACTTTCTGCTACCCAGGAATGCCTCATGGTATCATCGAGGGTGATGCGTTTATCGGGCTCCGGTGTAAGGAAACGCTTCAGTAGTTCTCGACAGTCTGTAAGGATATCACGGACATGGAATACACATCAAGTCTCAAGCATTCTGAAGAAAACATAAGACTGCTAATGGCACATCTTGAATGCCTGCTGGTCAAGCCAAATTTTATATGAACCGTTATTCAAATCAGAAAACTTTTTAACTTGAACCACTGTTTACATTATATAGATTTGTAATGATAACAGAAACAATACAGGTACAAAAAGTACAATAACACCAGGTGTTGTGGATGGGTAAACGTTCTTAGTTTTATTTCTCAAAATGAAACCAGGTGTTGAGGATGGGTAAACGTCCTTAGTTTTATTTCTGACAATGAAACCAGGTGTTGAGGATGGGTAAACGTCCTTAGTTTTATTTCTGACAGTGTAACCAAGTGTTGAGGAGGAGTAAACGTCCTTAGTTTTATTTCTGATAGTGTAAGCAGGTGTTGAGGATAAGTAAACGTCCTTAGTTTTATTTCTGACAACGCAACCAGGTGTTGAGGATGGGTAAACGTCCTTAGTTTTATTTCTGACAACGCAACCAGGTGTTGAGGATGGGTAAACGTCCTTAGTTTTATTTCTGACAATGTAACCAGTTGTTGAGGATGTGTAAATGTCGTTAGTTTTATTTCTGACAATGTAACCGAGGTTTAGGATGGGTAAACGTTATTTCCGACAATAATCAATTACGATTTTGTCATTTTCTTGATATCCTTACTTTATTTTCAACGTAATTGTCACTTTCATGGTCCGTTTAACCGATCATTATTTACATCACATCAATTATTTACATCAATTATTCACACATGATAAAATAAATAAATTGAATAAAATCACGAAATTAAATAAACGTGTATTCAATTACGCCTTTCGATTTGCTTCATGGCTCAATTGCAGATTCACAAACAGAGTTACAGTGCTTTCAAAGTCAATGAAGCTGTAACACTATCAGTAGAATGGTCGATTAGGGTTAAAGGTATTTGTTCTTGTTTGATAACAATTTTGTAAAAAATGTAATTACTGAATTTCTTCTTAAAAATGTAATTACCGAATTTCTTCTTAAAAATGTAATTACTGAATTTCTTTTTAAAAATGTAATTACCGAATTTCTTTTTAAAACTGTAATAACTGAATTTCTTTTTAAAAACGTAATTACTGAATTTCTTTTTATAAATGTAATTACCGAATTTCTTCTTAAAAATGTAATTACTGAATTTCTTTTTAAGAATGTAATTACTTCATTTTCTTTTAAAAATGTAATTACTGAATTTTTTTTACTGAACTTCTTTTTAAAAATGTAATTACTGATTTTTAAAAAAATGTAATTTAGATAAACATGATAAACAACACTCACGCGTTGGGGAACTTATTTATCCCATAACTTTAACTCTATATTTATACCGTGGTGACCATTTTCTCGTTTTCATTCAGAGAAACTTACCACCATAAAATATAGTGCATAAATAGAGAGCCAATATTCTATTGTTTTATACTTTGAATTAGCAACTACATGTAAAACAGTAAATACTATGACAGTTAAAAGAATGCGCTGTGAAAAGTAGACCGAAGGTGAGAGCAAACTGGAATCAAGAGATCTTGGAGTTGACCAATCAGAGGTGCCGTAGGTGTTTACACACTGGAGTGTGTAAACATAAACTATAACCAACTGCTATGGAATTTATCACATGGGTTTTCCATTGTGAAACATGCATAGTTATAGGATAAATGACTTTAAACATTACTTTTGATATATCTATATTTTTTGAGATTGATTCTTGATTCCCATCAATGTGTTATACACAAATCGACTTGATAGCATGTATCTGCTGTGGCGAATAGACCCAACATCACAAAATAGACACACTATCAAGTTAAGTTAGAATCATGTCACAATAATTTCGGTTGTTACATTAAAAATGAAAATTAAATGCAAATTTATAGAGTTAAAATAAATATGATTACAATTGTATCTTTCGTCATCATGGAGTTACCTCCCCCTATCTTCATTAATTTCACCATGAATATATATGTTTTTTATAACTATTTTTTATACAGGAGAAGACTTAAGAGGCTACGCCTATGTTAAATCATATGTGCCAAGGAGGAAATATCAACAGTTGTGTTCCATATAACACTGGATCCTTTAAGTATATGTCTGTAGGATACGAATTATTATAGTAGTAAATATAGGACAAAAAAATAATTCTAACAGTGCGGACAAAATATTATCGAATTTTCAAGGCGATCTGCCCCTTTGTCAAATGTGATGTTAAATCCTATTAGCTCTTAACACCTTTTTGTCGATAAAATATTTGGAAACTAAGCCCCACTTGTTGTTGAATCCATTTTGTAATTGTAACGATATGGCACTTTAATTGCTGCACACATTTTCCAGTTTTATATATTTTTGGTGATGATGTGATCATCCAGTGTTTGTAAATCTGATGAAGCTAAACGTTAGTTATTATCATATACATCCTATATGATACAACTACCATGTATTTATTGTATAATATAATAATTATACTCTCGTATAGAATAAAAGTGTAAATTAGAAATTACACTTGTAACACAGTGTATTCCTATTAAGTCAATTAAGATCAGGTTATACCTAATCGAAGATCTAACAATAAAACATTCAAACGTTACTCCCATATGTTTGCAAAAGCAGATTATAAGGACGACTGTTTAATACAAAGAAAACCCCAACTGGGCGAGATCTTCAGTCACAAAGACACTTTCATCATTGGATATGTCCGTTGCTACCCGGATTCCTATGTGTGCGTTATATAAAGGTTGCTTAGATATGGGTCGTCTGATCTAAGGCGTTAGCGTGATAGGCCTAACCAGTCATCGTGGGAGAAAAGATACCAATTAGCGATAAGATTAATATCTACTGTACATATACATGCAAGATTAACATCAGAAGCTTCTACCATTCTGGCGCCCGGTCTAACATGGGTTCATGGTGTCGTAAATCTTTACAAATTGAATCATAACTAAACGTATTATTATAACCCAGTATTAATGAGTCTGAAACAACGTAAAGAAAACCTTAGCAAACATAGGTAAAAATGTTCTTTTTCTGATGCATGTTTGGAAGGTTACCAAGACAACTACATATAACCGGCATACAAATTGTATTAAGGATGACTGAATACTTGAAATTCAACACTTTGATCCCTTTAGTTTTGAAAATTTGATAGTCTAGGACCCAAACCGGATATAGACCTTTAAAATATGGTATACCATATCATCAACAACCAAAGACTCAAACTGTATGATGTGCTGAATCGAAATCAATCAGGCTTGCAAATTAAACGAATCCCTTAAAACAAGTTTACTCTAAATTAATCGTACATTGATCTATTGCCATTGTATCCTTCTTAGAACCGCTAATGTCCTCCTGGTAACGTTGATTTTTACAAAACCACAATCACACTGACCCTAATTCTCACATTTGCGTTGGGAGAGTATGCCAATGTCCGTTATGAGATTTGAGGTTGATAGATGACGTGGATATGATATGTTCTCCTTCTAACACAGCTCCTTACCTAGGTCATGCTTGGCTTGGTTTACAATGTGTCGTGTAGCTTACCTTTAGATACGTTTTCCGGAAGTGGGTTCGTTTGACCGCTCAGCATTTTGTTGTACAGAGTTTTGATATTGAACGGATCGACAGTAAATGGAAGGTTCCCAGTAAGCATTGCATACATATTTACACCGCTGAAAATATTCGAAAGGAAAGAGCTCAAATCAACATTACATGTTACATAAGTTTAACCTTTAAATAGCATGCAATATTGTACACATAATTACACGCACATGTTCATTTTAATATTATCCCAAATTTGTACAAAACTATAAAACCATCATAATGTAACTAGGTCAGTTTATACCTCTCGAGAACTAGAAGTAATAATATTTTAACTCCTGTAGATTGAGGGGCCCTTCATCATTAAGTGCCATGGTTGTAACTTATTAAAACTATTACCGTCGATTCATAGACAATTGGTTGTGTTTTGCCTGTTTACCGCTGTATTGTTAATACAGTAACTACGTTTGTTAATTAGAGTTTTATATTCTGAATGGAAATATAACATAATACACCTCGGATATCAACGTGTCACTACACATATTGATACATTGGTTAAGTTAATCTCGTAGGCTAATCACAACCAGGCGAGGTTAATTTCGTTTTGGGCGTTAAGTTTCAGCTGAAATGTGTGATTGACGTGAAATGAAATGTGTAATAGACACACTTTATGTATGTGATGTCAATTACTAGTAGACCAAACCCATATTACAGTAAACAATAACGACAGGCAGATTACAATAGACTCAGATTCTCTTTTATAATGTTCCTCAGTATCATCAAAATATACATCACTGAAACCGACAAGGTATGTTTGTTGATTATCATAGAAATACCACTATGAATTTTGTATATTAC
Source organism: Argopecten irradians (assembly GCF_041381155.1). NCBI lineage: Eukaryota > Metazoa > Mollusca > Bivalvia > Pectinida > Pectinidae > Argopecten > Argopecten irradians. Next base: position 29,478,714 of record NC_091134.1, on the reverse strand, counting down.
TAGCTATTAACATTACCTCGTAGCACTCAATGGCCTACTTAATCCTAGGTATGCTACTATTAAGTCCTACCACACTCGATTCCAACATTTTATTTTAGAAAGTAAGATCAAGACGAACCTATTTGATACATTTGTTGTATCTTTGATACTGAATTTCATTTATCAAAATGATTTCGGTTTACCAATCATGTACAACTGACTGTTTTCTGTTTTGATTGTTGCCACAGTTGTTACGTGGAATTATGTACTACATGTACTAATGTAGTAACATATTACTTATTTGATTTCTAGGGTCAACATGAATATATCCGAACTGACGATGAAATAATGTAGCATGCCACCTTTTTGTATGGACAATAGTATATAGCTGACTAGTTGAAGCTACAGTACACGATCGCAGGCGTAACGGTTATACTTTGTGAGGAAACTGTTGATACCTAAACTCATACTGACATGGTGATATTTAATCAATGCGATGTATATGTCCCTGGCAGAATTAGTTTCAATGCCATTAAACGTGATCTTCGTGCAGCTTTAATCCGTGACCTGAATGCAGTGGAGCGTACAATTGATTATGTATTTAAAGTACCAGGGACTATGTTAATAAGTTTGTGATGATAACTAGCGTTCTTAATTACTAATTAGGATAGTAACGAACTGCAGGAGAACTCTATGGGGCATATTTAAATAAAAAAAATATTGTTGACTAATACGTTTTCGCCAATTTCATGTAAAAAAATCTGAATCGGTTCGAATCGGAAATTTTAATTTCAGTCATTTGGGGTTGTACCTTTGTTCACAATTGACTTACATTGATATGACATATGGTACCCATGGGGAAGAGTGCCTGCTATCAGTTTATTAGTTTTTTTCGTTCAAGCATGGTTTTATATTATTTACCTAAATGTACAAGTAATGTAAGCGAATATTTGGTACACAATGTATGCTAATTCCTAAGTGTGTTTTTTAATAACTGTTGGCAATGTTATCAGTATATTTCAAAAGTATGAACCATGTAAAAAGTATGTCGTTTATCTACTGTTACAAAAGGAATAAAACGATTATGTTACAATTAGTAAGCTATTGATGAGGGCGTGTTCCTCACCTATCCACATTATGTTCTAGTTACAAGACAATTAGGAATGGTTTTAAGGATAAAAGCATTAAACTGGGGAAAATAACCCACGAAATAGCATTTCATTGTAGGCAAAAATATCTCTATTTTAAAGTAAATTATCTATTTATGAGAACTGGATATCAGGGATTAAGTATTTAAAAATATAAAGGTTATTAATTATTCAAAATGTATGCCTTAGCAACGGCAGAAAAAGAGATCTCAGAAACCAGTCGACTGTTAATCGACTGGGCGACATTAATTCCTAAGAGTACTATGAAAATATTTATTTTATTTGGCATTCCATTATCATGCATTGTTAAGCGTCCATCACACTTCGTGTTACAGACACCATTCGGGTTTTTTAAAATTTCATTTGCTCATTTGTATTGTGTTTATTCGTAGTAATATCTATTGGGTTTTTTTACAGTACCGTGTCATAAGTATGGAAACAACGTCATTGTTCCCATTGGATTTGATGGGGGAGTTTTTTTTCTTCAATTTTGATCTTAATCGTCTGCTCCTGTTTTTGATAGTGAAAAAATACCATTTGTCAGCGGTGGAGCATCTTTAATGAAAATTAATATTTTTCAATAATCCTTTTGATGTAAAAAAAAATTGTGTCCATGTTCTAGTTGTGCAACTGCATAAGAATATAAACACTCAAAACTATCAAAATGAACAATATCACATTTTATTTTAACCGTTAGCAGCTTCTTTGCTATCGGATGGCAAACATTATAAAAATGTGAAAGAAAACAGTGGATCCAATGAAAAAAATAACGCTGTTTTCATACATGGCACGGTGAGTATATCTTGTATGTATTACCGTGGAACCGCTTTTGATCCAGATAAACAGGACATATTTCACTTATCTTATTCCAAACATAAACCATATTGCATTGTATTTTTATCACATCAGTTCTAATTAACAGTAAGCTGTCTCTTTAAAGTTATATCTTAACGTAAAAAATAACAGGATATGAGCTCTGATACAACTTTAAATAATACCACTATTAATTTATCAATGTGGCCTTAACAAATCATTATTCCATATATTTAATAATTGGGGTTATGTTTTTGTTAGACCATGTAGAAGCATTGTGACTTAATTTTCCTTTAATAATTGTGGTTAATAATTTTTCTTGTAAAAATGATTTATGGCATGGTGAAAGGCTCACTTTCGACATCATTTGAATTTAAAATTTCGTTAAATTTAATTGTGATGATAGAATCACCAATGACATGTTATACGAATAGCTAGAAGAGGATATTTAATACATGTATTTACATTATCGGTTGAGTATTTACAGTGCCGTGCCAAAAGTATTCGGTCACAATGGCGGCGTGTTAACGTCGTGTCAATAACATCGCTGAAAATGGCCTTGGCATTCATTGTAAACGTCACTGATGATGACGTGCGTCATTTTTAGGTTTGCGTATGACGTCATGTTACGTCACACAATTTTTTTTTGTTGTCGTCTGCTTTCTGTTTTTTCCCGTGGACGTGTATTGCCAAGATGGGCCGAAAAGGAAAAGAACTATCGATGGGCGTTAAAAATATGATCGTAGGGATGTTTAGGAGTGGATATTCACGACGAAAGATAGATAGGTGATGATGTAAAAATACCCAAGTCCACAGTTATTGACATTGTTAACAAATTTTGTACATGTGGTTCAGTGGAAAACAGGCCGAGAAGCGGACGACCAAAGTTAGTGAATTTGCGGGATTATCGTTCTTTGGAGAGGATTGTTAAAAACAATAGGAGGGATTCCCTTACTGATATTACCATTAAATACAATGAGCAAAGTAATGTTTCGACTTCTAAAAGAACACTTCAGCGACATCTGAGCCAACATGGGTATACCAGGTGTGTTTCTAGGAAGAAACTTGTCGTGAAGCAGAGTAACCGAACTAAGAGACTTGCTTGGTGTAGAGAAAAGCGGAGATGGACAATATATAATTGGAAGCGAGTTATTTTCTCAGATGAAAGCAAAATAGTTATTGGACAGGACCACAGAGTTTATATATGGAGAAAGCGAGGTGAAGGATGGCGACCGGATCTTGTGCAGCCGCGTAATACCCAAAACAAACTCGAGGTTATGATTTGGGGGTGCATTTGTTGGAACGGTGTGGGGACATTAGCTCGAGTAGAAGGAAATATTAATGCTGCAAAATATCAGGAGGTTTTGGAGGAAAATCTTTGGCCAGTTCTTGCCAGACATTTTCCTACTGGTGGCTATTTTTTCCAAGACGACAATGCCCCAGTTCACCGTGCGAGGTCCACCCAAGACTACATCGCCCAGAACGGAATTAATGGAATGAGTTGGCCCGCTCAATCACCAGATTTAAACATAATTGAAAATCTTTGGTTATTAATAAAAAGAAAACTTCAGTCTCGAGTAGCAGCTGTGAAATCGGCAAATGACTTGTTCTCCGAGATTCAGAGGATTTGGACGGAGATCACACCTTGCTACATTCAAAGCTTGTACAACACTATCCCTAAACGAATTTTAAACGTAATCAGATTGAAAGGACATCTTACAAAATACTGAAGGTAAGTGTGTAATACCGTTGCAATTAACTGTTTAGTATATAAGTAAAATTAATTTGGAATTCGTTTCGTTTTTGCCGTCATATTAACACGCCGCCATTGTGACCGAATACTTTTGGCATGGTACTGTAAGTTTAAACATTTTTTACAGTAATCTACTCAAGCATAACGGGATGATGAGGATGCAGACGGAATTAAAGTTATAGAGTTTTCTTATCTAAAATAACTTACATGCTCCAAACATCGACTTGAGGGCCGTACTTTTTACGCCCAAGGAGTTCCGGTGCTGCGTAAGCAGGACTTCCGCATTGTGTATTAAGGTATTCTTGCGCGCGTACCGAGTCTTTGGAAGACGACACTTTTATTGTATTGCTTAATCCAAAATCTGTGAATGCAAATAAAAAAAACTATAGAAAATCGGGTGTAATAAAATATCCTTAATCAAAATGAATGACACTAGATTTTGATAATGTAACAAGAATGTAAACTAATGTACGTGTGTAGTGAATTGTTTAACCATGTCTTGATCATTGTGTATAAGACAGTAATAGTATATATAATTAATATCCAGGTATATGAAATACAAATAATGTATTGAATTAAACTTCCAATAGAAGATTCCAGCAATACTAAATTGTTTTTTCCGTACAGGAAAAGGTGTCCCAAAAAACACACAGTAAAAAAGTGTAAACAACTCTCGGTAAAAGGAATGAATTTAATATGTAGTTGTATATGTACCCGAGGTTCATATAATGTTGTAAAACCCGAGGCTTGCCGAGGGTTTTACAACGTTCTGTGATCCCGAGGGTAGAATATCCCTTTTTTCATATCAACGTATGAAAGAGTATTTTTCTCTCATACCTTGACGTTTTATTGAAATTTTACTACTATAATCTTCCGCCATTTTGAGATAGATTCGAAAAAACACGACTGCAAGTCAATTCTCCATAAATGAAATTACGCATAATAATTTCAACGCAAATCCCGTTATTTGTATCTTTAAAAGTAAATATAGAATAGCTTCTAAAAAAAATCCTGTTAAAGTTGTACCGAGAAAATAGTTATTTTATTGACACTGTGACGTCACGAGGCTTTATTGCATGGGTAGCCATGCCATACAGCTTCAGGTGACATGAGTGTCTCTCATACCTACACGTATAATACTGTCTGGTCTTGGGCAACACACTCATGTCGCCTGAGGCGGTATTGCCTGGCTACCCATGCAATAAAAACCCGTGACATCACAGCGTCAACAAAATCACTACTTTCTAGGTAAAATTTTAACATTTTTTTTTCAAAAACAAGACTGGATTTACTTTTAAAAGATACCAACAACGGGATTCGCGTTGAAAATAATATGTTTTTATGTATGGAGAATTGACTTGCCGTCGCGGTTTTTTTTTTATTTCAAAATGGCGGAAAATCATAGTAGTAATATTGCAATAAAACATTGAGGCATGAGAGAAAAATACTCGTTCATACGTGGACATGAAGGATAGGAATATTCTACTCGAGGGTCACAAAATGTTGTAAAACCCGAGGCACGTCTTATAATATACAGAAAGATGTATATCTAATTGTTAAATGGAGTCATGATGAACTTGCCTATTATCTTGATGTCACGGTTTTCATCTAATAGTAAATTTTCCACTTTCAGATCCCTGTAAAATTGAAACATACAAGTATAAGGACAGGAGGACAAAATATTGATTCGATTCCATTACGCAAATACAAATGTAAAATATTCATATCGCATTAAGTGCACAACCACAAAGAAACATCTATGTTACATATACAGCTATCGCATTGTAAAACATGACACATTGTATGATGTTCAACATCACTCTTTTTCACATTTTGTTTTATTTATAGCCAAGTCATACATTAATGATCACATGACAACGAATGGACAAGGAGACCTCTTATCCGCCCGTAGATACCTATAAACACAACTATAACTCTATGAATTGTTAGTTTACTTATACCTTGATATCATGAGCTTACAAATATCATCGTTTGTTCCATTTCATTCGCATTTGTATCTAGTATATTTGTGTCGTATTTGAATAAAGAAAAGACAAAATAAAAGGAAACAATAACTGGCAGCGACAATTTTCAGATCGCCACCCTGGTGTGATGACAAACAACGGAACACCTGGTAGCATCAACCGTCCATCAGTGTAATTCTTTCACAAAATTATTTTTAAATCGCTTTTTATCTGGATACTGACACGATTCATACCGTTAGCCATTTCATGACTATCAGTCAATGTATACCTCTATTTCTAACTGTCCTCATATAATAATATAATGTCTTATATATGACTCCTGGTTCTTGATGCCACCACATCCCAGTCAATTAGTTAGTTTTATCTTAATTAAAAACGAATTCTAAATTGTATTACACTATTTCTGTGTGTTGAATTCAATCCCAGAGACATTTATACACAAACCAAGAACAATATAAAAGACATTACAGAAGAAAGTTTTGTGTGTGTGCCGCCCAAAAGATTCTAAACACTTGTAAGTAACCTTTCGTGCAGAGGTATGATAGTGTATAGTAATCGGTACTACATAGTATACCTACGGCCCACTATTTACTATGTGCCCTTTGGCTCCAGTGATCAATAATTCAAATGTTTACGTCTTAGATTGACTCTACACTAAACAATCCTCACCACAACAATAAAAATAACCCCTAGATTACACCCTGTATATCCACTCATCATGGCTTCAGTTGATTGTTTGTTAAATGACTGGAACAGACACCGAGATATTCACAGTATCCCGTCCAAGTGTTCATAGATGCCGTTGATATAATGACTATGCTAGTTTATAAGTTATCAAAACATCATATTTGAGCATTTAGATCCTAGTAGCAACTTGCCAATGAATTTACAGAGGTAAGTACGATTAACCGTCGATTAGTCCCACCTTCCGGTGATTATGACATCACAAAAAGCATGTCATTGGTAAATTGACGTGACCCTGTGTATTCACTCATTATGGTATGACAAGGTAAATTGTACTTTACCCATGTCGTTTTAGGATCTCGAAACTCCCGTGTTGCTTGAACACGTAACTTAGTTCAAGCGTCATGGTTCATTTCCGACGTGGTTTAATAAGAAAAATAGACAATGGATACTTAACATAAAGGTTTCTTTTTATTAATGGATGGCGTAGAAAATAATTTTCTTCTACGAACGAATATCTTTTCAAAGAGTAAAAAGCAACACATTATTAATTACTTTCTAAATCGTTATTGAAATTGACACATATTTATAGAATTACACTTTCAAATACAATGTTAGATATTTGAATACCGAGGGACGTGTATCAGTGCTGCATTTATACTCTGAAAGGAATACCTGAGAACTGACTTAAATAACCTATTGAGGGACAAAATTGGGGGAAAGCCCTCGTACTAATTTTTTTTCATTAAAAAATACAAAGCATGTATTTGACCTCCCAAACTTATCGGTTAGTAGTATATAACCTATTAGTTTTTCTAATGGGACGTTGATGGTGATTCAAGAGAAAGGTGGTTACTTAGTTCGATTTAACTTTGTCCTTCATCCAGTTTTATGATACGAAAATGTGTTAAAGATCGATTTATAAATGCTTTCGTCATTTTCCGCATGATAAAAATACTTAAATTTAGATTTCAACATTTTCGTAAATTCTATTGATATTTATATCCATTTTTAACCTCTATCTACGCCCATAGATCCGGCAAACATCGATAGCTTTAGCTAAGCCAATTTAAGGGGTATTTTAATGTGCCTCTGCTATTTTATCTTAGCAACTTAAAAATTTCTATTTTTCACAGTGAAAAAGAATAAATTTACTTAAGTACTATCCAATAGCTAAAAACTATTGAAGTATCAAGACTTGAAATAGGTATTTCTTTGATGTTAGAATGAACAAACCGAAGAATAATTTGAATAAATCATTACCGTTAGGCTACAATTATTATTTAGGTTTGTGTAAAAGGCAATATTGCAATACTGAAAATGACTCAAAATAAACCGTCGCTATTCATTATATTTCGCAAACATTTTTTTTTCATTTCACACAGCCAAAACTAAATATGTTTTTGAATCCGGAAGGAGTGGGAGGCCGGAGTTTCTGGAATAAACTTCGGCTAACGATCAGTATCTTGCCACAATTCCATATTACACTAAGGCGAGCTGGTCAATGCAGCGAATGAAAACCGAACCACTCGAAATATAAGTGCAGTATTAAGATGGACTAGTCAAGGCAAAGAAGTCATATGCTGCGGTAGCATTAATATACAGTGGGTTATGATCACTTACCTATGTAATATACCAAGTCGATGTAGATACTCGATAGCCGAAACGATCTGTCGAATAAACCTTTTTGCTTCTCTTTCCTCTAGTTTCTTCCGCTGACAAATATAGTCCATGAGATCGCCGCCTTTACACAGTTCTGTCACGAGGTAGTAGCTGTTTTCTGTCTCCATTATTTCAAATAACTGTACAATATTGGGGTGCCTTGCCATTTGCAGAATTTTGCCCTCTCGTCGAAGGTTCTTCCTCACATAACTGTCCTGTTTAGCTCTTTTTTTGTCGATAACTTTGATGGCAACCTTTTTACAGAAATAAACATTCGTGGTATACAAGGAAATTTATGGTTTAAACATGTGTGAATGGTGGGAAAGTATATAATTCTAAGAAACTAACATATCACACATAGTTGAGCTTAAAATAACCACACAAACGCATTTTGAGTAGTATCAGCGAATTTGTAAAATTATTATATCACTTTGTCTAACACCGTGTTCTTTGTGTTTTACTGGAAACGGTGTTGACTTCAAAAACTTGAATTAGGCACATTAAATTACACAGCGCATTTATTTTCTCATACAATTGTGATCAGTTATATAAACTGGTGATGGGGAAACCCAACAGAAAATATGTTACAAATGCATGATGTTATAGAATTTAATGGTATAGTATTACTTATTCCTACACTTGTTTGATACAATGTTTATGTATGATCTACCAACATCCCATTACGGGTCATGTTGTGGTGACCTTCCAATTGGCCAATCACAAATTGCTGTTTCTAGAATCTAGTAAATGAATAACAGGTGATGAAATAGTTTGAAAGGGGTGTCATAATTATTTTCTTGTAAAAAGGCTGAAAGTATATGTATACATATACATATACTGAGGCGAAATGTCGTTTTCAATGATGTAGCTAGGTGTAGGGAATGCATTTGATCTTAATTACGTGACCCCTAAAAGGTATAATGATAAGGATTTGTATTTCAATCAGATTGCTGTGTGTACTAACATGATTATAATTAAGATGATGGTGTGGTGGACGAAATATTTGTATAGTCCTGTCTCAATTGGAAATAATATTGTTTATGATTTAAATGATGTTGTACGGCAAGTCAATATAAATTCAATGTTTTGAGACACGATGTAATGGCAAATGTAGTAAAACAGACTTAAAATCATTGCTCATTGTGTATTACATTTCAATTTTGACATCAAAAGAAAGACAAAATGGATGATCTTGATTTTAACTTATCTATGCAATTTATAGTTATCTTCATAACAGGCAACATTGGTAATACTGAAATCGAAATCAAATTTCCGTCATGGTCGAGTGCAAAGCTAAATGTAACAATAAACAAATGTGTATACATGTCTATACATGACAAAAGAAATAATCATCCCATAACGATAATGTACTTTTTAGAAATGATTTCCTATATAGGTTGCCATCAATATGAATATTAGGATCCCCATATAAAGTTGTCTATACAGCCTGAAACATTTAATATTTAATAGAAATAACGTGGATTGATTATCACAGTTCGTTATTGATGTCTGGTATATATTACACATACCCTTTGTACAATGTGGTTATAAATCTCGTGTAGCCTCAGATCTACTTACAACATGGCCAATCATATATGTATATATATATATCACAGGCTAAACATAACCTCAAATAGTTTATATATTCATGAGCAAACATATCCCTCTTGTATTATTGCAACCATGACGATGTTTGATGTTTGTATATTATTGTTAACATGTGTTCAATTTTTATATTTCCAGTATAAGAACGATAACAACAAGATTTTATTCTTTTATTCTCACTCTGGTTCAACTGCTATTGTGATTGTTTTTTTTTTTTTTTTAGTTTATTTTGTATGTATTTGTGTTCACTTGGACATTTGAGATATGTATGACAATGATGTTATTAATACATTTCTAATACGGCTACCAATATGACTGAACTCTTTATACTTTATCACCGACCATATGTAAAATGTTCGGGGTTTAATAGTAAAAACAAAGGGAATTTACTCTGTGGTAGACTGTTGTTTGGGTACATCGGATAGGTCTGTATAGTATGATATCTCCAGATATCAGGAATAATTACTATGTTGCAACCATAAGTGTTTGATAAATGATCTTGCCCTAGTGGCATATTTTGTCATTGATAAAAGTAAACTGTGGTGGGGACCTTACTCTGTAAATGTTAAACCAGATACCCTGTGACACTGTGGTGGGGACCTGAATGTTTCACATGCCTAGAACAGAAGGCCTATCACAATACTGCCAACACTATAAAGAAATCGGATGATAAGTAAAGCCATGTACATACAACATATAGATAAAACGCACGACAATACGACAGTACTCGATTTTCCTTTCAGGATATGACAATGTGATGTGTTTCCTTGGGTAGACAAGATCAGTAAAGACATTCCTTTGTACAATCCATGGGGGATATCTTATCAACCCTAATGGTGGCTGCCGGGGTTTACACCCCGTCATATAGCTGTACAGTCTTATATTGACTCAGGATCATATTTATTGCTTTATTGTTGGTTTGCTCTAGTGTTTACATTCATAAAAATGCATCGTTTATTCCATATTGAAGTTAATAATAGCTTACAGATCCGATGCCATCATATATCATATAAAAGGTTTTACAATTGACCAAGCATGAATAAGAAAAAAACAATGGACCAGAAAGAACTAAATAGACGTTTTAATCATTCAACAGGACAAAAACAAACAAACCCAATCGTATGGAGACAATATTTGCTAGAAACACATCTTATAGAGCAAACTTTCATTTAAAAAAATCTATCAATCAAGACTTAAGGGCGATCACACTACCTGAATACGACGATCATACTACCTGAATACGACGATTATACTACCTGAATACGACTATCATACTACCTTAATACGACGATCATACTACCTTAATACGACTATCATACTACCTTAATACCACGATCATATTACCTGAATACGACGATCATACTACCTGAATACGACGATCATACTACCTGAATACAACGATCATATTACCTGAATACAACGATCATACTACCTTAATACGACGATCACAGTACCTGAATACGACGATCACAGTACCTGAATACGACGATCACACTACCTGAATACGACGATCACACCACCTTAATACGACGATCATACTACCTGAATACGACGATCATACTACCTGAATACGACGATCATACTACCTGAATACGACGATCATACTACCTGAATACGACGATCACACTACCTGAATACGACGATCACACCACCTTAATACGACGATCACACTACCTGAATACGACGATCATACTACCTGAATACGACGATCATACTACCTGAATACGACGATCACACTACCTGAATACGACGATCACATTACCTGGATACGACGATCACACTACCTGAATACGACGATCATACTACCTGAATACGACGATCATACTACCTGGATACGACGATCACACTACCTTAATACGACTATCATACTACCTTAATACGACGATCATACTACCTGAATACGACGATCACACTACCTGGATACGACGATCACACTACCTGAATACGACTATCATACTACCTTAATACGACGATCACACTACCTGGATACGACGATCACACTACCTGGATACGATGATCATATACTACCTCAATACGACGATCACACCACCTTAATACGACGATCACAGTGCCTGAATACGACGATCACAGTACCTGAATACGACGATCACAGTGCCTGAGTACGACGTACATGTGTGTTATGAATGGGTATACGTGTAAAAGTATGTGCCTCAACTGTGATATCGCCAGCTTATAATGTTATTTTTAATTTTAGGATAGACTACATCATACTACCGAACACACTGCAGTGCAGAATAGGATAGACTTCGTCATACTACCGAACACACTGCAGTACAGAATAGGATAGACTTCGTCATACTACCGTCCACACTGCATTACAGAATAGGATAGACTACATCATACTACCAAACACACTGCAGTACAGAATAGGATAGACTACATCATCCTACCGAACACACTGCAGAACATAATAGGATAGACTACGTCATACTACCGAACACACTGCAGAACAGAATAGGATAGACTACATCATACTACTAACACACTGCAGAACATAATAGGATAGACTACGTCATACTAACAAACACACTGCAGAACAGAATAGGAAAGACAACATCATACTACTAACACACGACAGAACAGAATAGGATAGACTACATCATACTACTAACACACTGCAGAACAGACCACCCAGTCACATTACGATTATCCTCCATACCTTTAGTGGAGGGAACACATTCAGACATCGCATACTTACATACACACGTAAATATTAGTTTTAAAGTGTCATTGTAGTCACAAACGTCGAGTAAATAAACTATGTAATTCCACACAAACATCAAGAAAGGTGTATAACTAGGTGATATATGCATACAGTTTATAATTTGATGTTTAATATTTATATAATGGAATCTAGCTATCGGAAGGAAATAGACGAAGTGAAAATTCAACACAGCCGTTTAAATCTACTTGTGTTGTTTGCTTATGTAGATTGAATATGCAATTCTTTATACACTTATCAAAGAATGTATGGTTTATTTTGTCCAAATGTTAAAAATGACTTTTAAAACAGAATAGAATACAATATGGGATGCAAAAACAAATTTTCAATTTTAGCATACACAGCAAAGACGAATGGATCAGTGCAATGGAATGAAGTAGAAGCCTATCTATAAGAAAATCAGTCATTTTTTTGTTTTGTTTAGAAGAAAGGTATTGAAGATTTAATAATAATATTTTTCAAACCAAAGTTTATGCATATTTCGCAAAAACAAAATTTCAGTTCCCACATCTCAGGCCTCGCCCATCTGTCCCAGAGCAGTTGGATAATACCATTGCCTTTTTTCAATGATTCTGCCAATCTCTGTAGAAATGTTTTCTGTGTTTGTGGATATTGACAGGACGGGCACGATGGTTATATATATAGTTCACAGTTGACGGGACGGGGCACGGGCACGATTGATATGGTTCACTGTTGACGGGACGGGCCTTGTGCACGATTGGTATGGCTGACTGTGTTGACAGGACAGGGCACGGGTACGTTGTCTATGGTTGACAGGACAGGGCACGAGCACGTTGGCTATGGTTGACTGTGTTGACAGAACAGGGCACGGGCACGTTGGCTATGGTTGACTGTGTTGACAGGACAGGGCACGGGCACGTTGGCTATGGTTGACAGGACAGGGCACGGGCACGTTGTCTATGGTTGACAGGACAGGGCACGAGCACGTTGGCTATGGTTGACTGTGTTGACAGAACAGGGCACGGGCACGTTGGCTATGGTTGACTGTGTTGACAGGACAGGGCACGGGCACGTTGGCTATGGTTGACAGGACAGGGCACGGGCACGTTGGCTATGGTTGACAGGACAGGGTACGGGCACGTTGTCTATGGTTGACAGGACAGGGCACGGGCACGTTGGCTATGGTTGACAGTACTGGGCACGGGCACGTTGGCTATGGTTGACTGTGTTGACAGGACAGGGCACGGGCACGTTGGCTATAATTGACTGTGTTGACAGGACGTCTTAATGCCACATGAGCTAGCCAATCACCATATATGACACTTATCCTGATATTTATCAATTATGGACCTATGCTGATGTTTATGTGGTACTATATCGCCCCGGTCGAATTAAATAATGACCGGGTGATAACACAATGTCATTATTTGATATTCTACCAGGGCAGTACGAAACCATATAGACCGAATCAAAGGACTTAATAGATATATGATAATTATTTCAAAATGTTCAGAAATGGCTAGACTACATCTTTCCGAAAAACTCAACGTCTCGGGGTCGGAGTATTGTGACGTTTCTAAAAATGGAAGCATAGAGGCCGATATAATTATAATCAGTATCGCCCTCCATGTGACAGTACATGTATATTAGCCGATGAAAATGATGGAAAATCGAAACCTACTAATATTCTCATGTATATGCATGGTTATCATCAAGCTCTTACTTACCAGCTCCCCAGTTGGAACATGGAGAGCTTCCTTGACTTTGGCAAAAGATCCCTCTCCGATTGTCTTCCCGAGTAGATAGTTCCCTACTTTCTTTGAGTGATGGAAGCTCCGGATGGCTTCCCGAGGGACATCAACTACCCGTGGGGGTAGATAGGAGGTATAACCAGAAAGGCTGGATGTCACTGTCATGGTGTTAGGGTCCTCGAAACAAGACAACCCAAAAAGGTCCTCCGTACTCTGAACGCAGCAACGATCAGCACACTATATGGTCCATTACACATGGAAAAAAACCTTTGAGATGATATCAACGTGCAGTCAAGTGTTTGTTTCATCTTTAATGCAGTAAGTTCGGTCGGGTACTTTTACATCCATCGAAAACATTTTTGTTAGGTGAAATTAACCAAACTTGTGTGAATATGCCTTGTGATTATGTTTGTATGGTTGTGTTATACTATCTCCATTAATAGGTTCACAGTGATCACCAGGCGAGCCGATATGTCTTACCTTTCTTTATAACACTAACACGATATTTAAATCGCTTAGAAGAGTATAACCTTTCATTGTATAATCACAACACTGTTTCCAAGTGTTTACAAGTGAAAACTTTAACTAACATCAACATGGTGGTTCCGAATGGTGGTCCTTTATTCCCGGCATGTCTCGACTGTGCACCGATGCACCTCCTCCCCTATAGATGTAGTGATATGTCCCCCAGGCGACTGCACCGTCTACCGACCCTAAAACAACAAATCAAATGTCATACAGTGGTATTTCATCCCAAAACTATTTCATTTACTGGCTTGACTGAACAAACACACATCTGTTCGTTGCCTTGTCGTACAAAGGTAAGACATATCCATGAATAAGCGCAATCTGAACACAACTCTTTTATTCTCTACCCACAAAACGTTTGGATCATATGTTTTATATGTTTTATAAGTGAATACTTGTATTGTGTATACCCTCCATTGAACTGTGTTGATTTAGATCACATAGCCGTCTGAAGACAAAACTATTGCCGTAAACGATCGATATTGTTTGGCTGATTTTGTTCTTTCTACACAACTAAATAAACACAACCTAAATATACATATTAATGTAAATATTGCAGGGTTTTAATTTCCCAAGTTTGCCGACAGATAACAACACCGTGCCCTTACATACAGTATAGCTGGTTAGTTTCAAAGGATAATTTTCGTGATTTCGCAGGACATTGCTATGATCGCAAAAATTGGGTTCGTGAAATATTGAGAAATGAATGAATCACATATAACCTTAAATCCAGACAGCGAAAAATTAATTTTCTCATATCGAGCTCAAATCGCGAAATGTTTTACCCTCGAAAATTACCGGCTATACGCGTACGGTAGGTTAGTTTATCAAATATATCTTACATTTATAATCTGGAAACTTTAACTGTAAATCTTCAATTGCTGATAATGTTTCCAACTACAAATAAAATTGGCTAAGAAAATCTTACATTTTTTTTTACTTTCAGAAAAAAATTCGCTTAATGATTTTAACTTTAAGCATATATATCCTTTATCGTTTACTGAATCTATTTTGAACATTTTACGTAAGTATTCTCTAATCCTGTAAGAACCGTATCTTAATGTTTGGTACACCAATTATATTTCGGTTTGGCAGTTATACGCCTTATATTTCGATAAGACAGACTATTGGTTCAAATACTGGCCACGAAAGGTAGGGTTTTATACTTGTACACAATTACCCGATCTAAAATTGAAATGTTCATTGGCAAAATTTGAAAGTTACAATCTAGAAACTCTTTCTTTAAATATGATACAATTAAGAAATGATCATATGATATCTGTTATAATTTCAAAGATTGTTTTCACTTTGTCAATCAGTGCGTGACACGAGTGAAAATACGTTAAGCATAGAAACAAATATATTGCATTTATTCCCTTGAAAATAAAAATAAAAATAGTTACGCTTCTATTTGTTTCATACGTGCTTAGATAGTTTCTATCTTTGAAATATGTATGCTTTATTGGATAATCGTTAAATTCCTGATCAACGAACAACCATCCAGATAGGACTCGCTAATACCAAGTAATGACCACAAACTATTTTCAATCCATTTTGTAAAATCAAAAAGATTTAACTTGTATCAGACAGTAGACAAAGCCTATTTATACATCATCCACTAACTTAAGTGACAAAGCGGACAAAAGTGACGTCCAGGTAATAATATCTTAAATTGAGAGGCATCGACATTGTCGGTTATAAGTCATACCTAATCTTTTCTGGGTAGTATTCAGTACAGTTAATGTAAGCAACAGCGATGGTCGACGTTTCGCGTTCAAGGTCAACAAAAACCAAAAGGTCTGGTATTAGCGATGGAGGATGGCTTTACTCTAAGGCCTCTGGCTTTTCTACATTACCATAACCTGGTGAGTTCCTTAATAAGAATAACTCGACATTTACACCAAAACAAATATAATATAAAAAAAACTAGATCTAAGAACGAGATTGGTGCGAAATAATTGTGAGAACGTACATTGTAATTCGGATTCATGTGAAGGAATTGTTTAATTCTCTCAAAAAAGTTACAATTACTGAATTGACATGATTTCTTTCCAATGTAAACATTAAAATTGATTTACGAATGGTGTGCTCGTGGTGTAGAATGTGACATACCGGTGTCATCACACGCGATGTTATTTACAATGTTATTTTATGTAAACATTCGAAGATGTCATGTGAAATATTACACACAATATCACAATAAATAAAACTGAAATCGTCTTAACAGATTTGAGTAATGGCTCTTGACAAAATTTTATGAGAAACTTTCGTGTAAAGTCTCCATAATATTTGTTTTGAAAACAACATTTCGGTTTTTTATTTATTGCGGAGCCGGTTGTTAAAACTATTATGTGCGATTCGTGATTAATTAAATTGATATCATTGTAACAAGCGATGATACATTATTGTATACATTGTTAATATGACATGCACCTCGTATAAAACCACTGCTAATTATATGTTGTATAGCGACATGTTTTGTCGTAATCTGTTGTCACTATAAACCTGTCATATTCAAACACCACACAAAATATCACATAATACGGATTTAGTACGTTAGTAACACTATATTTGATATTTCTATAAAGGGATAGAAAGGATATTGTAGATATACACCCGGTGGTAATGAGTTTCTGATAAAAGGCCATTCACTGTGACTTAATTACATGGCCCCTCCTACCTCCGGTAATACCTACACCACAAAGGTAATCAACCCAGCATCAAACACGTACGGACGTGCAATCAAGGGCTGACATCGATAATCAACATCTATATCCAGTAAGATGACTTTTTGACCTATCGTCCCCACCTTAACCTTGTATATATGATTTTGATTTAATACCACAGGGAATTCATGCGCAGTATATCCATCTACGTACAGTTTACCTTGTCAGTTGTTGTTATTATCATAATATTATATCGCGGTTTGTAATCAGAGATGGTGACTTTCATTGGCATACCTACATTATAACCTGATATATATTTATAAACACACATGTAATTTAGATTAGGTTTTTGATTATTGAAACTCTACGTAACCTTTTTTATTACATCATATTTGAAGCTATCATATTACACGGTATTTATTAACGTCATTCGGGCTTATATGAATAACATCCTTTATCTGACACATTTACTCAGCCCATACTATTTCATTCTGGGTTGTAAAAACGTATTCTACAAACACACACCTTAGAACTGGTTTGATATGTGTGTGATTTCAATGAGGACATATAGCATGTTAAAGCCTTTGCATCTGTAATTTGTAATTAACAAATGACCAAATCTTGGCAACTGTTATTGTTGAATAACATTTCAGAAGATCTCCTTGATAGGTGAGTATGAGAAAAACGGCACATATAACTGTTTTAAAAAACACCAACCACACACAAACAACTCTTTATTAGATCCTTAGTGTAAAATGGATGGCAATGTGATTTCATCCACAACTTCATACAATATCAAACCAGCATCTAGTCCTGTAAGGTTTATAAGTCTTGTAATGACATGTGTGTTACTGTTTGTCAAGTAAGTAGTGTACGTTGAACACGTTGGGAATAATCTTTGACGCAGAATGCCTTCCGGACGTCATTGCATACATAATGCATAATTTTACAATACCGCTAAGTAAAGATCAGATGAAAGTCATTTAACTTCAAATTGCTCCCAAATTGAACCCAAAAAAATGCCAGGACTATGGTTTCTTCAACATATTGTTTTGGTGGTTGCTGTGTAACGATATAAT
This sequence comes from Argopecten irradians, assembly GCF_041381155.1. Lineage (NCBI taxonomy): Eukaryota > Metazoa > Mollusca > Bivalvia > Pectinida > Pectinidae > Argopecten > Argopecten irradians. The sequence continues at coordinate 29,460,357 of NC_091134.1, read as the reverse complement.
CTACACCTTTTTGCATTACATAAAAATCAAAGTAGTCCTTTGTGTACAGCAATGTTGAAAAACTTAGATTAGTTTTTGTTTCTATCCTAATTATTTGTTCTCCATGGTGGTATTTTGCTGTTTGAAGCATCACGTTCTAGTAGTTATAACTTCATATTAAAAGTTTCTGCTAATTTATAAATAAAGTCTTTCATTTGCAAGATGATTCATGTTTCTTTGTACATAGTGGTAAAACGTTTCTACAACCGTAATGTAACCGTAATTTCGTAAAACACTTTTACCTGTAAAATGAGGTTTCGATAGCCTACTCACTAAATTGGTTTTCCGCTTTATTATTGGTATGACATAGACATAGTTGGACATAATCTATTCACATTACTGATAAAAATGGTGTTTTAAATCACGAGATTGAAGTAGATTACACTTTCTCTTCACCTGGACAGTGACCCAACTTCCGTTGAGACTGAGATATTTCTACCTAACCCAAGGCAAGACAGTCTGCATGCACAAACTTTACATAAATACTAGTTGACGTCGTGCTAATAGCACTCCAGTGCGTTATGTTGACGTTGTCGTGCATTTATGTAATGTCAACAGTAAATGCAGCGAAAAGCAAACATATCAAAAGAAAAATAATCATTTATTCCATTGAAAGTGAGAAAAGGTTCATCTTAACCCGCGGGTTAAGATTCTTTAGCTGTCAAACACTCGGCAAGCTTCATGTTTGAAAACTTTAGAATCTTACCCCTCGGGTTGTGATTTGCCTGTCTCACGCTCGAGGGGGTGAAACCTTCTCTAGTATTCACACGTTTAACGTCAAATGTGCTAAAAGCATGGTCAATATAGTTATCCCGCCTTAGACAGGAATCTTGTAATTCTATTGGTTAAAATTACGTCACGTGATATCCAATAAATAATCTATCAGGTTAGTAGAATTCGTATCAGGTTTGGACGATAGAGTTATCGTTCTTTGCCCCTAACGCCATTAGGAACAAGAGGGCGGCCAAGTGACGCTTCGTGACGACGGCACTCGGAGAGTTGGAAGCAAAACGATGACGTAAAACCCAGTCTTTTCTTGACCTTCGAACTCTTATTTTGGTATTTGTACGCCAGAGCCTAACTGCCAATGCAAATACAGGAAATTATCATATATTGGGCTTTGTAGCAACATATAGGTCCTGTCCAGTGGCAATATTAAAGTTGTATGGTCTATAACTTTCGCTCTTTTGGTCACAGTGAAAACTGTTTAAGTGTTATACATATTTTTCTCCGTCTGCCTGAGGTTTAAACTTTCTAATTTTACCACTTTTTATAAAGTTGCAGCACTGGAAGTATCTTTAATTATAAAAGTAAAAAATCTTTTTAACGTGTACACGTGAAAATAGGCTCGAAAGATGCCGAATCATTCCGAACTCTTCCGAACATCGTCGCGACAATCTCGAAGTAAAACGAGAGTTATGAAACCAAGAGAAAATATCAACAATTTTTCATAAACAAAATATGTGGTCGACCTCATCAGACTCTATCTACAAAGAAAATAATGCTCGCGCATTACAATATTTGATACACACAACATTTTATGGTAATGTGTAAATTGGATGTTTCAAATACTCAATCTGTGGACATATACTAGCATGATTTGCTCATATAGGCCAGAAGGAAAACGTAAACAAACACATGTGTGCTTACGATAGTTACCTGGCTCACCACGTGCAGGTCGTGTCGAACGTCAGTCACGTGATACGATTAGGAATCCGACAAAACCCGAAGTCACTGAACATGGCGGTGATTGAAGGCGCTTTATTCAAAACCAGGAACATATGATTCCTAGATTTCGGCTCTCTTATAGGCCGACATATGCTTTTGGGGACCAAATCATCAAGTTACATGTCAATGTTTAAATATCAAATGTTTAAGTTACATATCGTTACAGTGAAATTAGCAGCAATACAACTTAAATATCAGCAAAACGAAACCGGCAAGCTCTACTAAGATTAGTTAATAGAAACGGACTATGACCATGTATTCGTCATTTAGGTAAAAATTGCTTACGTTCTGAGTATTTTTGGTTTCCATACATAATGTATTTTGCAGTTATTTCCAGTATCTTCAGTGGTGATGGAAAGTAACTATTTGTAATCTTCCCGTTGAAATGACGTTAGCGCTGGATATCATCTTTTGACGTCATTCCATTACCAATAGAAATAATAGTCACGCACAAACTTTATCGGGTATCACATGGTACATGAATTATCCCCAATGTACAGTTTGTTGATGACCGTACTAACAAACTGTGTAACTAATAATATTGGAAGCCTGCGGTATGTGTGTGTGTCGGTCATACTGTGGGAACGGGTAGACGACTACAGAGTGTTGGCTCACATAATCCTACTACTATACGTATCTAGCTGCATAGTCAACAACATTTCACTTCATTATGGTTATCAAGTTGTCTTAATCCAAATTTTCGAGCAATAATCAGTAACAAGTAGTAAGCTGACGTTAGAACCCAACCGCCCGTCCCCGATTGTATGTACAGAGGCGATTATACAAAAAGAATCAGATCTAAACCGCCACACGAGAAAGGATACTAGTATTCATCAGAGACAGGATTATTACCCAATTTTAAAGCTCTAGTAATACTGCAGTCGATAAATTATTCATAGTCCTACCTTTGGGGTAGACATACTAGTGTGATTTAGGGTAGCTTTCAGAGATATATAATAAAACATCACTGAAGTTATGTAGGAAGATACATTGTACGGAGATAGTTGTTAAAGTGAATAGTCGGGCAAAGAAAACCAGTCTAAATGCGTTCATTGGCCTTCCAAAAGTTCTCACATATTAATACAACGGTCAAGTTCTGCTTAGTTTCCCAATTCTGACCATTAAAGTAAAGAAAACTTGAAAACATTGAAAGCGAGGCTGCGTGGAAATGTAACCACGGACATAGTCAGCCGGGAGGACGTTTTAGAATTCCCATACTTTAAATTAATTTCTTCGTACGCAGACAAATTTTGACGAGAGATTTTATTTTTCCATTTCATAAGAAATTATACTGGATACATTCACACCATTTTAACCGACTTTAGCCACCCTTGCCCGACTGTTCACTTTAATATTGAAGGTTCCTATTATAAAACAATAGAAGACTGGCGATTTATTGGGTGGTATCACCAGAAGCCAGGAGGTAAGAATCATGTATTCCATTCCTTTAATTTTTGTACACCAACTTGCTCCAACTAACTGATTATATACATTTATGATTTTAACCAGTTAACTCCATACCTTCTATCTATTAAGGCATATCATTCATATTTTGTTAATATATTTTACAAAAGATTTTCACGATCAAACATGTTCGTATTACTTTATAATGATGCTTGGTTATCACACCAAATTTATGTTAATCATATGGGGTTTTAAATTGACGCGAATTAAGGCCTTACAAAACTTTTATATATGTAAAGGTACATGATCTAATTATAATTCAGCCCATATTAATCTTTAAATGATTTATATTTGTAGGCTGTTAACACTACTAGTCACAACATTGTTGGCATTATTTAACCGTACAAATGTATGGGCAAAGATACTTTTGATTTCAGCTATAAGTAGTAGTTTGGTATTTTGTGCTTTATAATTCATTTTGTTGTGTTGTATAATTTGTTATTCCTTTTTTTTCTAGATTCATATTGCATTTTTATGTTGCAAGTTTTTTTTTCTTTTTGTTCGTATTGTATCTTTGCTATTTATAGTATACCTTTCATTTCTGCATTGTATATTCGTCATTCATACTGCATCTTTCTCATCTTCTCATATGATAGCACGTCGTTGACTTTGTAATATTGTTCTTCATAATGTATATTTTATTATTCTAAGGATCTATAAATGTGATCTACGTCCATCATTATTCTTATGGTATAATCAATGTAAAAAGATAACGCCGGGAAGCTGAGTTTTTGAGATTGATTATACCGTAAGCAAAACGAAAAATCCTATATGAATGACATTTATACAATGTGAACGACAAGATAAGCAATAAGAATGACATTGATAAGATGTGAATGGCAAAGTCATTGTTACATTATTGTTTAGACATATCTCTCTGATTAGTTAGAAGCAGGCCACGTGTCGATTGCCTTTTGGACAACTGACCCCTTCGATTCTACCGGTGAAGCCTACACTAGTGTTCTGGGCGAATTGTAGCGGTCTAGCACCAATATAGTCATTTCATAACATATAGGGACCGCAGAATCAAACCAAAAATAGATTCCTGGAAATCCCCTTTTGGGCACTCCTGGAAATCTCCTTTTGGGCACAAGATTTCATAGAGAGGTGAATGTTTCGGAGCCTGCTGATTGGGTATTCAGGGCGCATCAGTTTCAAATGTTTAATGTGTGGGTTGGGCAATACATGTAGATGTAAAATATATAAAGAAATTTTAAAATTCTGTCAAGTGTGTGTCTGACAGGGGGGAGGTAATCAATATTGGAATTTCATGAATATTTTGGTCTATTTTCGTGCGGAATTCAACATAAGACGGCACCCCCCACATACAAGTTTAGCAAGATAGTAGATCTTAATTTCTTTTTTTTCACAGGTATGCGAGATGCCATTATTCAAAATTAGTGACAGGTGACCAGACTTGAAAACTCCATTTAACCTGGACAGTGGCAAACGTTAATATATCGTATATAGCGAAATCATTTGGTTCTGCGGTCTCAACATCTTGCCTTATACAATACAATCGCTTTATATCCTTGGGCAAGAACTTATTTTCAGTAGCACTATCATCACTATTTCATCGATCTTATATCGTTCATATTTCATGAAGTTAGTTTGATAGAGTGTTTCGATTGATTATTTCAATGATAGGGTAAAATCAACGTATATTGAATACATAATTATTCAAGTTAGTCTCATTTCTATAAAACCATAATTTAAAGAATTGCAATTATGCTAGAGAGAAATCAGAAAGAAATATGTATGTTAGTTATAGTTATGTTTGAAATTCACATTATTTGTAAGTGGTGCTGGTTTAATTAATAAACATTCTATGAATGTATTGATTATAAATCAAACTTAAACATGAAGATGAATAGAATATTATAATCTTTGTGACGTTATGTACCAATTGAACGTGCAGTATAATATACAATAGTTCTGTACTCAATATGACGCACTTAGTTTACACCATGTGCCTTCAACTGAACGTCGCGATGATCATATAAGGTCGTTCTGGTGAAACAACAAACTATATTTACCTTATAAACATTTACGAGAGTGTATACTATAAAGTTCATTAAAAACATCTCTACATCGCCAAGCAAAAACTCTTATCGCAATCAAAGACCTTGAATCATTCATATTTAATAATGATACTACTGATGTTTTTTCTCAATTATCTTTGAGTATCGGAAAAAGTTGTTTGAAGAAAGAAAAAAGTATAATACAGTATATCTGGGTAAACCATGAGAAATGAAATAACGTCTTCGTGCTAACTGATCAGCAATATGCTCATATAATATTACATAGAAAATGAGGATATTCGATAAATGAAAGTACTGATATACCGTACCTTTCAACTTGTCATCAAAGCAGAAGCATCCTTTATTTCACCTGACACGCACCGCTAAGGAAGACAGCTGATTGACAATGATGCTTGCGTGGTAAAAACCCTTTTACATATGCCAGCCTGACCCATATTATCAGAGATGCACTCTTTCACCTATCGGAGATGTCGCCTGTTGGTCTATTTCCTATCCTTGTTCATTACCAGAACTATGACTATGCTAACCAAACCGTGCCGTATTCAACGTCACCGATACATTCCAAACAGATCGCGCTCTCTGCTATATTGTTAAAGTCCACAAGGGAATGACTTTAACCAATACAGCTGATGCTAAATGTAAACACATGTGTCGCCGTAATGCCGGTGGTGTCCTCGCCTCTCTCTCGTCACGGGTAATGTCTGACAACACTCTCACTTTCCATGAACATTATCTAGCGGCGTGTGTACAGTGTATTATAAGTATACCTATCTCAAGTGGATGTGTAAACGGGTCGATTTTTTGTCTTTGTCTTGCATTGGTTAGGCCTTGGTTATCCCCATATAGTTTGATTAACACGCTAAACATCGAGTGTATCCTAGTAATTAGGCAGTCAGGTGTATTAACAATCCAGGTGTTCCCTGTCCAGGGTAAGGTGGGATTCACCTGGCGGCCCTACAATGCTTCATTCCTTTACGTAGTGACGAGGGTTTTCGTGTCGACTTTTTCTTCACTGTAAATGGCATATACATTAAATATTGATACGCTATTTCGGTATCCCAGGACACAAAGAAACACTGGCTTCATCGATAAATAGACGTAGAAAAATTATAGTAGCGAAATTAATCTTTAATGCTTTGGATTTATACTTTAAAGTACACTGTTTTTACAACTAAGATATCACTCCAGTAGATTATGAAACTGAAAAAAAAATCATTCCAGAAATTATAAAATACTCAAAGATGTCACTTCACATCAAATAGATATTGCAGAGTAAAACATTTGATATGCTGTTTTGGGGTTTTTAATATTGCTTTGTTTTGAGGTGGGTTTTTTATGTGTTTTACCCCTTTTTTCTTTCTTTTGATCGACGACACTGAAAATTAAAGTATCGAGTTAGGCTTTTCCGTGTCGACAGCTGTATATGTTATCTGAATAAAACCACAGACCTAACATCGAAATGCTCGTCTGTGTCTCTCACTCGAAACTAAGAAATAAGAGACATGGAATTAAGTACAGGATTGTTACAATGGATGACATCTGATATGTACAACTCTATAATGGCTGGTCAGAGCTTGAACATGTTAAAATTAGATATGGAATTTATTTAACAAATGTCGAAATTATCATCTGATGTAGACGTTAAGTATCAGATAAACGATGGCAACCCCGAACAACTAAACGTTTTGGTAATAGAGTTCACAGGTGTAAACAATGGGAACATCGATATGTTATTTATCGACCCACACGGGACCACACAAGAGTCGAAAATCAGAACATAATAATGCAATATTGTAAAAATAAATTGTTTATAATTAATACCCCCGCCAGAAATTAAAAAAAACAACACACAAATGAAGATTTACGGATACGTCATATTACAAATATTAACCCAACAAAATAGAAACCAAGAATTTAACCAAGCGTTATATTACCATGATAAGGACATTTTAAATGTCTTGTATATATGTTGATGCTTATTTTGATTTCGTTGGGGTTTGTTTTTCTCTGAATTTCTACCGTCCATATCCCAAAGATATAAACAGGATGATATCCATATTCTTTATTTTAATATATATGAGGTGTACTGTAGTTTACATATGTTATTTAGTCAACTTAGACTAATCACACTGTTCAGATGACAGCGTTGGAGGACCTGAGTACCAGGGCAAAAAAAAAAACATTGCCCTGCAGGTCACCTGGTCACGTCGGAATCTTAACCATGGTCGTCTTGGTAAAAACAAGCTGCATATAATTGTGTCAACTGGTCAATCAGTTTAAATCTTGAACATACCCGAGAAAACATTTGCGGGATTATTTTACTGACATTGTTGTTGTGATCAATTTAATTTTGTTGGCAATGTATCTCGTCAATTCTCTGTAGTGGTCATGAAACGAATATACTCAACCGCTTCGTGATATATGTGGAGTTTCTCCTAGAGTATACCTGTATACAGTCATAGTAACCCACGGAGTACCGAGGACAGTCTAGTTTACATACTATAAAGTTCATGTTGATTATAGTACGGTTGAGGTCATCTCGGTTTCATGACAACTGCCGTTGATATACAATAAGAACATTTGGTTGTCAAGAAAATATTTTGCTATTCTAATAGTTTGAACAAAATTTGATTTTACTAAATATACAAAAGATTAAATAATGCAGAACATATACTATGTACTAAAGGAATTAATACAAAGTTGATCTAGATATCGTATCCCTTACATGTTTTTGGAGTTAGTGTTTTGTTGGTTTTCTTTTCACTAAAACTACTTTACAAATTGAAACAAAATCAGTACAGTGTTACATACTAATATATGCCTCTCATGTTATTCTCAGACTGCCAACTGGGTCTTGGGTATTAATGTTCATCTTGTAAAATCACATTTAAACCATGCACGAGAATATAGTTAAATGTCGGACTAAAGTGAGAAAAATCGACTTACCTGTACAACAATCACCACACACACACATTTAGATTTGTACATGACATTGATGTAAGGTAATTAACATACATCCTTTTAACTCACAATTTAAAATGATTAATCCGTTTTAAGGCCTAGGTATAATTGTAAATGATAAGAGTAAGGTTTTTTGGTTATGATGGTAACGTCTATGGAGGATCAATGTACATGGACTAAGTGTAATAAACTCCGCTACCGTGGTATCAATGTGTATCTCACTCACCTCCAGCTGTTTATGTGTGAATTCGTCACTGTGGTCTCATGCTATATGTTATTAATGTATTATATAATCATGTATGGTCAGCTCTATCATTTCAGTCCGCTGTCAAGTCTTGATTCTTCATTTCCTGTTGTTGTAATATTTTTTCTTGTACGGTATAAAATCCAATGTTGTTGAATTGTTGCCAAAAATATTAATTTATTAAATCACTTTTCTATGGGTGGCAAATGATATCCAGATTGTCAGCAAATCGGTTCGTAGGGACCGAGCTCTAGATCCTCTCTAATTATAAAATGTTACACATGGAATTAAAACATGATTCGTACAAATGATGACATCTGATATGTATAACTGTATAATGACTAGTTAGTACTCGGACAGGTAAAATAATGAGTTCATTCATTGTCCGACTGGTAAGTGTTATATACATGTAGTTAGTAGGACCAGTTTGTTTTACTCTTAAGTGTTATATAGTAAGTATATAGGACCAGTTTGTTTTACTCGTAAGTGTTATATAGTATACATGTATATAGGACCAGTTTGTCAATTTAACTGGTTAAACCATTTGTCAGATACGTAGAATGATGAAATATGACAGACGTAATTAGCTTTAAAATGTATCATACCGTAGAGCCGGTCATTTTTGCTAATGATATTTCCGCGATTTCGCTAGACATGTTATGGTAGCGAAAATTCGATTCATGAAATATCGAGAAATGTTTTAATTATGTAAACCATGAAAGACATATCGCGGAATTTTTGCCTTTTTTTGCGCGAAAACTCTGACCCGTGTAAAGAATCGGCTATATGATATCACAAAACATAGTTAAGTTACAAAAGTTCGTGGAAAGAAACCAAAATATAATTACTGAATGTAGTACTATTATGATAAAATTCTTTATGATACATGTACCTCTATCGTGACAACTGAACACACCCAAAACAAAATACGGATCAAGAAGAAGCGTTCGAAGGGAAATAACTCTAACATAGATTATCATTTCATTGGTAGTACACCAACGTTAACCTCCATGCCACACAACAAGCCCAACTAACAAACAGTGGGACTAATAGAATCTTCCCCTACCTAGAGGGCGTGGCCGCCATTTTGGTCAAGATCCTGACCAAAATGATTATGATTGGTCAATTCAATAAACAAATCGCTGGGTACATTTAGACCGAGGATTCCATTCTGTTTACAATGGCCACGTGGTGGAAATGAAATTTCGATATGTTTAGGAAGCATTCAGAATAGAAAAGCTATTTGAAATAGTCTAAGAACGTTACAATTTAAAATCAACGACTAGATATCTACTCACGTACGAAATCTGAAGTTCCATACTATACGCTGACGTCATGATGAGTGTAACGGAAAACCCCCGAGCGTCTGTTTCAAAAGACAATTTCGCGTTTCAACACCTAATACACAACGAATGGTATGTAAAGTTCTTTTCTTTCAATAAATAACTAATATTGTTTACAATTTACCATTATATAGCAGACTAGAGATCAGCAATTCCAAAAATAGATGTTGGGTTTTTTCGCTAATAATATCCAGACGCCATTTTGAAAAGGAATATCCCCTGAACGTTATAAGTATAAGCCATTCAAATTCCCAAGATCGATAGCTCTGACCTGTCGTTGTATTTTCGGAGCGAGGCCTAGTGGAGAGAAGAAAAACTACGGCAGGCAATCCAGTCTAAATTTAAAAAAATTGGAGACCGCAATGCACTCTGGGAGAGATTGATTTCACCTCAGTAAACGGCCCACGGAAATTTCATGTTTCTTGAAAAATGTATTTCAGACGCTTACTAAACTCTTTAATATATATTGTAAGTTCCCTTTCGTATCATTTTCCTGTAAACGACTGCCAGCTCTGACATAATGTAATTTGATCATTCAATATCAAACCAAACAGTTATGGATTCTTTTGCGGATACTCTAGATTTACTTGTAAGTAAATAGCCACGATTTGCATACGATGTCCGCCGTTTCAAAAACAATCACTGTGACGTCATATATACAAGGGGCGCAATGAATTAAAAAATCGTCATGATGACCCAAGCATTTTCATCGCGACATGAACATGGTTCCGTTGACCACACGTCAATATTGATAGATGGTCAATCATATGAACATTCTAGCATTTTTTCGAAATAATATGATGAAGAAACTGTCCATTTTGATAGGTTTGAAAGTTTTTGACATGAAAAATGTGTGAATCATTGTAAAGAGGAAATAATGAATTTCTATCTATCTCTTGTGATTTCTACAAATCGTATAAATGCATGTATTGATATTATCTTATATATACATAATCACAACACAGTGTATGAGTTAGAGTACATATCATCATAAACTTATTTAAACCCATTATGGTTCCAAAATATAACATTGAAGAATACTCCTAAAGAAGGGGACGGTTTGACCATTATCATTCGTAAAAAACAAGTTTATATAAACACAATGGGACTAATTCACGCACCACGTGATACCCGATAACGTTTATGCGGGACTGGTATCTCCACAATCTCTCCCAGGGTTCATTGCGGTCCCCACATACCCATGATGATTGCACCGTGGTATTTGACGGTTATTCAAAAGGTCCAGATAATATACGAAAGACGCAATTCATCTGAGACGATCATGAGGAGTCATTGGTACTCAGGTGAACTTTACAGAAATCACTCCGTTTAGAACGAAGAAAGAGGTGTTTCTAGCCAATAATGCCAATAAAGATAGCTTCATCAATCTTTTGAGCAGAAAGATGTCTGAAAACGGAATTCCGACTAAAAGGATAACATCTGACGCTGATGTGTTGATTGTACAAACTGCTGTATCTTCGGCACTGTCAAAACCAACTGTCTGGCTGGGAGAAGACACCGATCTTCTGGTATTACTCCTCTTCCATATTGATTTGACCAAATCTCTGCGTTTGTACTTCAAATCAGATCGCATCTCCTGAGGGAAAATCAAAGTATGGGATTTACAGAAGACCAAAACTGTTCTTGGATCCGATGTTTTGTGAGGTTCTGTCGGTGATACCCACATTAATTGGCTGTGATATAATAATGTATGGCACTAGCAAAGCAGCAGCACTCCAAAGGATAACCATTGATGAATTCTTGAAATCACAATCACGTGTCTTAATTACACAAAGTACAAAAGAACAGGTGATTCGATCTGGATCAATTAGTCACTGCTTTGAGTTTTTCATGAAGGTCTAGACCTTATGAGATATCGGAAAAAACTTGTGTCCAAGTTTAAACGAACAAAACTTGTGTCCAAGTTCATACGAAACCACCTACCTCAGCTGCCGCTAGTTTCCATAGCATGAGAACATACCTTTAAGTGCAATCATGGGCAAATGATGTCAATATGAACCCTTGTGATTGGGGTTGGTCAACTGGCAATGACCTACAAAGACAAATAACCCCGCGGCTCCCGAATGCTTGCTTCATGTCATCAGCTACCATTGCAAAATGAATTGTGACTCAAGACGTTGTAGTTGTAGGAAACACGGACTAGAGTGTTCTATAGTCTGTAGGGATTGTAAAGGGAAAAGTTGTTCCAACTCATCCAGACATATGGAAGATGAGGCTTAGTATGATCCATTAACATGAACAATCATAAGACGTAATGATACTCACAACTACTTTTATTTTAATTTCAAATTACTGACAATGACTTGGAATAAGAAACAGTCATCCCGCCCATATGATATTTTTCTTGAACTTGTAATCATTGCAATATATTAAGATGGTTAAAAGGTGTTTCATGAGTGTTCCATGAAGATATATTTATGTGTTGTTCAGTCAGGACTCTGATCTTCGACGCGCTGTCTATAATGTCATAATAATGGGACGAATCGTCCCATATTTTACTCTCGGTATCGTGTAAACATTGTTTTAATTTCCTGATATTTTCTTAAAGTTGTAAATATTGAAAGAATTATTTCCTCATCGATTCGGGCAAACTGTAGAGGTGGTCATATAACATCTATTTCATGATATTACTTATTGCTATAATGTATGTAATACATTACTGATACAAATAACTAGTTTGACCTTTGACCTTTTAAATTTGACTTTCCCAATATCCATGTGTTTTCGAATTTGTATGTGTGTTCAACTGTGCACTATTAATTATGATAATGAATAAAAAGTTTCTTTTGCAATTTGTTTGAGATTTGGCTTAATTTGGCGTAGGATGGTTGGACTAACATTCAAATTGAAATTGTGGGGACAACAATGCACCCTGGGAGAGATTGGTATCTCCAGAGGTGATGGAACGTAACTATTTGTGATCTTCCCACTGAAATAACGTTAACGCGGGATATTATCTTTTGACGTCATTCCATCACCAATAGAAACAATAGTCCCGCACAAACGTTATCGGGTATCACGTGGTACGTGAATGATTCCGGACGGTTTTACACTAATTCACTTTTGTCTATGCGTGACATCTCTTCTTGTTTTCGCATACATGTAGTTATGTAAAATCGGTTCTTTTGATATAATTTATTCTGTTCAGTGTGAAATAGGGATTTAATGTATTTTTTAAAGTTACATAGGCAAATGTTTGTTTTCGTCAGTTTGTTGATTGATGTAGTGACGAAACACTCAAAATATAAATATAATACCATGAAACACAATTAAGTAAATATAAAACAAATTATTGTATTTTAAACATGTTTTGTTATAAACTCAAAAGAATCAGGCACAAGTTATTTCAACTTAAAGTCGTTTCCTATCATTATAGCAAAATGAACATATCCTTGATGACTTCAACTTTAATTTCAAAGTAATTAATTGACAAAAAGATATTAAAATGACAATCTGACCTCTTTAGATACAGGTAGCACAAACAAAATAATGAAGGTAAATGGCAACCGGTGAAGAAAGAAATCATCATCATTCATATTTTACTCTTCAAATCAACATTTGCATTTTTATTTTTAATTTGTTAACCGAATTTGAAGTGACATGATTCTAAATAGTATTACGGTATGTTTATATTTGTTCTATTTACCACAACTAATCTAACGAAAAAAATATAAATTTGATAGATGTAGTTACAAAATCCAAAGTATGGATATACATATTCATGTGTAATTAGTGCACCGAAAGATATCTTTATTGAATACCTAATGATATTATGATAAAAAAAAGAAAAGAAAAATTATGCATATATAAAAATTTTAAAACTAAACCAAATAATACATCATATTAGTTAAACATTATGATAAATCATAATATTTTCCATGTCACATTTGAGCAATATTTACACATTAATTGATATTGCATGATTTAAGATTCCAAACATTAACAATCATATTGTAAGTTGTTAACAATACACAGACATTTATTTGTAGCTTTATGTAATGATAATTCTATAATAAAAGCGATTATATCTTTAAAGCTTATAATCATTTATGTTCTCCCTGTTTACTCTTATCATACCTCCATCCTGCTGAAGTGGGTTCAGAGCCAATATTTATACAAACTTTCTTCCCCTTATACTAGTGATGTTCATGGCTCAATGTGGTTATAATCCATTTACAAATGAATGACTAATAGCGATTTAGTCAAAATGTTAGCGTATGACAGACGGACGTCCAGACAGACGATGGACACCGCCCCATGACATAAGCAAATGATGGTTATACACTTATGATCTGGTACTCATATAAAAAAAATACCAGACAGTCAGTGTAAAAGTTGGTAGATTTTATAACTAAGGTGATAAATTCCATGTCTCTTAATCTAGATCTAGTGTTTAATGGTATACATATTTCGTTCAATATTGAAATTATATATAAAAAGTACTCCTCGGAGCCAGTATTCCTAATACACATTTGAACGTATTTTATTCGAAACAGCATTCAGTTTTTAGTCCAAGTTCCGCTACTTTCTCCTTAAATACTTTATCAAACATTTCATTCTGGGAGACGGTGAACATGTGCTTCCATTCTCCTATTTGGCCTGCAAGAAATAATAGTAGAAGTTTTAAAATCAATATTTGCTTTCTTCTGACAAGGAGTAGCACGCAGTCCCCAATTATATTCATCTGGCAAATGTTACAAATTTCAAAACACATAAATTATCAACAATATATCATATATGTTTCAAACCTACTCTTGACAGATTTCAAAAATGTATTGTAGAATATTTGTGGATTTTCTTCTTTTTTTATCAAAGAACGGTTTTGATAGCGCTAATTTTGTTTAATGTTTTAATGTTTTATCTCCTTAAAGTGTACCGTCGAACTAGTCTACTTTTTCGTCAGTTAAAGTTGGTTTTTATAGAAGTTTGAGCTATAGCTATATAATGATGATTGTATACCAGCAACACAAGACCTACCTTTCCTGTAGATTGGTAATCGACCGTCTTCGGAGAATTCTTTCCATTTCTCACTGGATGGGACCGTTATTATGTGGTTTTCCTTCAGTTTTTCGAATCGAATATTTTCTGTGACTAATTGTAGAAACTTTTCATCGTGATCCACTTCTAAAAACTTTGCTAGCTTTACGACATTTGAAAATGTATTCTGTAATGAATCAAAGTTGTTCCAATATAATGAAGAGTGCTTAATTACTTCCCTGTAAATCTACCATAACGGTCACCAGTACAATATATATTGAATATACACTACAAAGCTATTGTTTTACTTTACAGTGGGTACAATGACAATACAAATAAGCTAATTTCGATTCAAAGCACAATCAACACCATCATAATATAGTATCCTTGTTGTATAACGTTTTCTATTGTAAACATTCAACTTTTAGTAAAACCAAGAGTCCAAGGGGCCTGTATCACTCATCTGGCATGTAAAAGCAAACCCAGCAATGTTATATATATGTATGATCACATTTGAGCAACAAGCAGAAAAAGGATTATAAATAATTTGCAAAATTTCCCCTATTGGCCCTACTGCGGCTCTGACACCCATACTCCGGGACCCATACCCTTGGCTTATAAAAAAATGGTTCCTTTCAGTCAAGCATGCTGCAGACCAAATATGAGCCAATTTTGCTTTATTCCTTTGTAGCATTACATTTATTGGGTCCCTGCGCATTTGACCCTTGGCGTACACTAAACTGGTTCCCTTTCAGTCAAGGATACTGTAGACCAAATATGAGTCAAATCCTTTAATGCAACAGAACCAGAGCTACGTTTTATACAAACCTATCCTTCCCCTTAAGATACTTCAGACCAAATTTGGTAATAATCCACTGCGTCGTTCATGATTAGTAGCGATTTAAAAGAATTGTTGATGGGATGGACGCTGGACGACGGGCGCCACGCTCATAAGCCTACCTTTCGGGCCAGGTGAGCTTAAGATGAATTGTTAACATGGGATTAACTGTCTTGTTTTTAAAATGAAACATGCATGACCGAAATAATGCAAATTAAAATCCCTTTCTATTTTCGTGTTGACTGGGTAAACATTATCTAAATCAGATTTCATTAAACAAAAATGAAAATCGCATTTTTAGACTTAGAATCAAAATGCTACTTGAAACAATCTAATTAAAATTAGACTTGTAATTCCCCTCCACTACGATACTCTACGTTACGCTCCAATACAAGATCTAACGATGCCCCGTTCGAGGTCACCTCCGCATGACCCCTATGGTTAGCCAATCAGCGTGTCGCCTACGGAATCTTCGGTGTGGTTGATTCATTCGGAAGTGTAAACGGATAATAGTACGTCCCGAGATGTTCCAATTCTAGGCCAGAGGTCATGCTGAGGTGACCTCGAACGGGGCATCGTTAGATCTTGTATTGGAGCGTAACGTAGAGTATCGTAGTGGAGGGGAATTACTAGTTTAATTTTAATTAGATTGCTACTTGAAAGTTTGTATAACCAATTAACTTAAATCTTATGGTTATATTGTATATGAACCTGCGTATGTTACCATGCATATCGAAACACAAATTTAAAAAAACTTCTAATCCCCAGCTGAACATAATTCATGATTAAAAAAAAAAGTCATTCTTAGAATCTAAATTGTTTGCAGTTTCGCATCAACATTCACGTACCTTCTTAAAGTCCTCGAAGCAAAGTGTCAGACAGTTTGGACTATTCCATTCCTCCATGTCTTTTGTCCAGGAAAACCATGATCCGAAAGTAAAGACTGAGAAGAGAAAATTACATATCGACTTTAATGTAACTTTATACGGGATATTAATAACAGTATGCAGTTGATTTTGTGAAATACCACAAACTTAGTATATGACCTTACACTGTTCTGTGAGGAAGTACTTCACTATACCGTCAAATGTCCCTTCGTAGCCAACAAATCGTTTAAACTGCCTAATCATATGATACAAAGATACCACGATGTCCTTTGGATTACGTGTAATAGTGATAACCTTCCCTTTCCCGTTTTTCATCTGTTCGGGAAGGAAGCGGCAACGTAGATGGGATCCGAAAGTCCTGGGTGATGGCATTTCTTCGATTAAGTTGAAGTCTTGTAGTTCCATCATGGTAGGAGTGCCATGATAATCCAAGGTTCCTGATCGTAACATCATCACAGTGTTATAGAGCCAGTGGGTACCTGTAATTAAACACGACGCCATTTTTTCATTACTCGATCTATAACGCACTCTTCGTAATATATAATTTTCCCAAATAATACATAAAAAGTTAAGGAGTGCTAAGTAAACAAACAAAAGAATTACGAAGCCAAGAACAAAAATCACTGAAACATAAAAATGTTTCAAAGCAGTGGCAACATAACAGATATAGTCAGTCCTATCAAACAGCACGATGGGAAGCCAGACAACGTGATACAGGGAACGAACATGATTGCTCTCATGTTCACTTATACAAGAAATAATTAATTACAATCGTAGCTGATTTGAATGTAGAACTTTTTTAACGAAAAGTTTAAACATCCACTAGAAATAATAGGATATAGTTGCCAGATGTAGGATAAACATTCACTAGAAATGATAATAAATAGTTACCAGATTAAGGATAAACATTTACTGGAATATATTAGATTTAGGATAAACATTCACTAGAAATGATAATAAATAGTTACCAGATTTAGGATAAACATTCACTAGAAATGATAATAAATAGTTACCAGATTTAGGATAAACATTCACTAGAAATGATAATAAATAGTTACCAGATTTAGGATAAACATTCACTAGAAATGATAATAAATAGTTACCAGATTTAGGATAAACATTCACTAGAAATGATAATAAATAGTTACCAGATTTAGGATAAACATTCACTAGAAATGATAATAAATAGTTACCAGATTTAGGATAAACATTCACTAGAAATGATAATAAATAGTTACCAGATTTAGGATAAACATTCACTAGAAATGATAATAAATAGTAGATTACCAGATTTAGGATAAACATTTACTAGAATGAAATAAATAATTAAAGATGTTACCAGATTAGGATAAACATTACTAGAAATGATAATAAATAGTTACCAGATTTAGGATAACATTTACTAGAAATGATAATAAAAGTTACCAGATTTAGGATATTCACTAGAAATGATATAAATAGTTACCAGATTTAATATAAACATTCACTAGAAATGATAATAAATAGTTACCAGATTTAGGATAAACATTCACTAGAAATGATAATAAATAGTTACCAGATTTAGGATTTACTAAATGATAAACATAGTTACCAGATTTAGGATAAACATTCACTAGAAATGATAATAAATAGATTTTAGGATAAACATTACTAGAAATGATAAAAAGATTAAGATGTTACCAGATTTAGGATAAACATTCACTAGAACGTCGTCATCCTTGATGGTACGTTGCGCTATTTTCTCCAGCAATTCTCCGTCATTTCCAAGAAAATCGATGCTAAAGGTATATCCTTTGTATTTTTTATAAGCATGCTTGTTGTTTTCTTCATCGTAAAAGGTGATGACTTCCATGATGATCGAGACCTGCGTATAGGTGAGGAATAAGATGTCTTTAGTAACCCATTTACAAGATATTGTTGAAATGCCTATCCTCACAAACACACATTCTCCACAAACATGTGCGACCCTTGTGGCATACCCCATCAAGTCTGAACGATTCGTATTGTTTTGCTTCGGCTTACTTTTGTGATTTTCCATAGATAAAATGGCAATGTCCTATCATAATGATAGATTTGTAATATATAATGATAGATTTGTGTTATATATTGATAGATTTGTATTATATAATGATAGATGTGTATTATATAATGATAGATTTGTATTATACAATGATAGATTTGCATCATATAATGATACATCTGTATCATATAATGATAGATTTGTATTATATAATGATAGATTTGTATTAAATAATGATAGATTTGTATTAAATAATAATGGATTTGTATCATATAATGATAGATTTGTATTATATAATGATAGATTTGTATCATATAATTATATATTCGTATTATATAATGATAGATTTGCATTAAATAATGATGGATTTGTATTATATAATGATAGATTTGTATCATATAATGATAGATTTGTATTATATAATGTTAGATGTGTATCGTATAATAATAAATTTGTATTATATAACGATAGATTTGTATTAAATAATGATAGATTTGTATTAAACAGTGACGGATTTGTATCATATAATGATAGATTTGTATCATATAATGATAAATTTGGTATTATATAATGATAGATTTGTATTGTATAATAATAGACTTCTATCATATAATGATAGATTTGTATTATATAATGATGGATTTGTATCATTTGTATTATATAATGATAAATTTGTATCAAATAATGATAGATTTGTATTTTACATGTATAATGATAAACTTGTGTCATATAATGATAAGTTTTATCATAAAGTGACAAAATCCTTACATATAACGAAGATGTCATATCATAATTCAATTTTGTTCGCAACTACCAATTTGTTTTATTTTTTTATTATACCAATGTAATGTTATTCATGAACAAGAGGTCCAGAGCGCCTGTATCGCTCACCTGTTTTGTATTGCAAAGTAATGATCTGAATACAGGTTCATAGTTTCTTTTCTGAAGGAATTTAAATATTTACCTCTAATTTCCCTATTGGGCTCCACTCATTCTGCTCCAGGGAGTGAGAGCCAAAATGTATACAAACTTTGTCCCCTTCACCTAAGGGTGTTTCTAGCCAAATTTGGTTACAATCCATGTAGAACTAATGACTAGTAGCGATTTAAAGGAAATGTTGAGGACGGACGACGAACGCTGCGCCTTGACATAAGTTCACCGGCCCTTCGGGCCAAGTGAGCTAAAAACCATTCAAAAATAATATTTGGTTGCAGCAAAGCTGAACATTGACCTCCCTGTTAAACCCCCCATAACTCACAAGGGACTCCGACCTGATCTTAATCATTAGTCATATCATTATGGCCTAATTTCCTGTAAACAAGTAATACTGCTCATCGATCATTATCGTCAGAAACTCTTCCTTTTATTTTATCAGCCCAGAAAGGAAAAAATGGCGTCCAGTTTGTGACATCCCCCCTGATTGCCTGAGACAATGACGTAATATTTCATAGAAAAAGCCCAAAAAGAATTTTGAATTCTTTGGATGTTATCTTTAGTAAATTGATTTGTGATGATTAATTTCAATACGTTTGTTTCTATGTAATGCGATATTACACAAACTTCTGACATTTAATAACATATGACAGCCATCTGTCAAACAGGTAAACAGTATGTACCCCCCACGATCGTGGTATGATGACACACATACAAAACAGATAGTGATAAATGGATCAAGGTCAACTCCTGATAACGAGTACACCAGATGGGCGTGTTTACTAGTCCGTTAAACCTACCGTTATCATCAGGCTTTTATATATATATATAAGGCAAATTAAAAAAAAAACTAATAATATAGGCAGGTTTAGCGGACTACATGTGCATGTACCGCCACAACTAAGTAAACTACACATGAAACAATAGAAGATAAGACATTGATCAACTCCCAACACTCCAGTCAATGAAGCAAAAATGTATGTAATATGCACAACGATTTAGACCTACCTGTATCTAGACCTGTTTCCTTTACCCTTCGTGTGTGTGTGTGTGTGTAGTATCGGATTGAATATGACCTAGATACATAATGTTTGATGTCTTATATACAGAACCCTGGCCCTTGCCAGTGTATTAAAGAATTGTTTTGTCTAGAACTACCCAAATCTTACAGTGTTCTTGTCTAAAAATAAGTTCATCAACTCCTCAGTGGTTACGAGGGGTGTTCCAAAATTATTGTTACTTTGGTGATTTCTCTTTGATAGAAGTAATTCTGATCATTTTACTTTGCCCTGTCCCTCGAAGTACTCCCCCTCTGCATTTATGCATCGTTTCAACCGATCGATCCACTTTTGGAAACAGTTTTCGTACTCTTGAATTGGTATACTCATAAGATACTGATAAATGGCAGAGCCAAGGGCATTTCTTGATTTATATTTTGTTCCAGACAGGTGAAATTTTAGTTTGGGGAACAAGAAAAAGTCACAGGGGGCCAAGTCTGGTGAATATGCAGGGTGGGGGAAGACAGTGACCTTTTCTGCCTTCAAAAACTCCGTTACAATGCGCGCCTTGTGTGCTGGCGCATTATCATGTAAGAGCCTGAGGTACTTCAAACCTGTCTGTGGGCGGCGGCGTTTGTAGACTTTCTTAAGTTTTCGAAGTACAACGTCTCTATAATACTTCGCTGTGACAGTTTTGCCTTTTGGAACAGGGATTTGAATTATTGGACCCTTGTTATCAAAGAATATGACATACAAAACCTTCCTCAGGGTGCGTATTCTTTTAGCAATGCTAGGGCGCCTGGCGTTTTTGTATCCCCAGATCCGATTAGAGCATTTTCTTTTGGGTTCGAAAAAATACACCCATGTTTCATCACCTGTGACCAAATTATCAAAAGCCTTTTTGCTGTATTTTGGGTATTTCTTCAATAAGGATTTGGCCTTGTCAACCCGGGACCTCTTTTGGTTGTCAGTTAGTAAATGGGGTATCCACCTGGCACAGATAAGACATGCATCGTTTCCAGTCCGATCGATCGTAGACCTGTTTCCTTTACCCTTCGTGTGTGTGTGTGTGTGTGTAGTATCGGACTTTTTGATGTCTTATATACAGAAGATAGTATGCATCGTTTCAACCGATCGATCCACTTTTGGAAACAGTTTTCGTACTCTTGAATTGGTATACTCATAAGATACTGATAAATGGCAGAGCCAAGGGCATTTCTTGATTTATATTTTGTTCCAGACAGGTGAAATTTTAGTTTGGGGAACAAGAAAAAGTCACAGGGGGCCAAGTCTGGTGAATATGCAGGGTGGGGGGAAGACAGTGACCTTTTCTGCCTTCAAAAACTCCGTTACAATGCGCGCCTTGTGTGCTGGCGCATTATCATGTAAGAGCCTGAGGTACTTCAAACCTGTCTGTGGGCGGCGGCGTTTGTAGACTTTCTTAAGTTTTCGAAGTACAACGTCTCTATAATACTTCGCTGTGACAGTTTTGCCTTTTGGAACAGGGATTTGAATGATTGGACCCTTGTTATCAAAGAATATGACATACAAAACCTTCCTCAGGGTGCGTATTCTTTTAGCAATGCTAGGGCGCCTGGCGTTTTTGTATCCCCAGATCCGATTAGAGCATTTTCTTTTGGGTTCGAAAAAATACACCCATGTTTCATCACCTGTGACCAAATTATCAAAAGCCTTTTTGCTGTATTTTGGGTATTTCTTCAATAAGGATTTGGCCTTGTCAACCCGGGACCTCTTTTGGTTGTCAGTTAGTAAATGGGGTATCCACCTGGCATTGATCTTGCCCAGCTTAAGATGTTTCTTTAAGATGCAATGAATACGTGCTAAAGACAAGCCTGTCATTTTAACTAACTGCCGGACAGTGTACCTTGCATCTTTTTCAAGGAATTGCCGAATTAGTTCAATGTTATGCTTTGTTGTTGTTGTTGCAGGGCGACCTGTGTGGGCAGCATCTTTAAGCTACTGCTGTCCCGACTTCAATTACGTTTTCAACTCTCTTGCCAACCATATTTGTATAGAGTGTAACGAGTGCGCTACAAAACATACAGCAGCACCAAGGTCAGTGTAATTGTGAGCGCGATATTTACCTATAGCACGCTTCAGATATCACGCTATCGCCACGAGGTAGTTTTAAGCCCATTTAGCACGATTTCCACGAGATATTGCGCAAGTAACATTAATTTCGGAACATCCCTCGTATAACACGTATGTGACTTTGGCTCGAGGGTATGGGTACAGCGTGTATGTTGTGCCTGCTTAATGAAATTTGTCAATATTTCTTGTTATGTGTTTCATAAGGGATGTAGAACAATTTACATTTGTGTTATATTTTGCTTCGTGGTTATGTAACATAATAAGCCTCAGCGAATTATCCCTTTAAAACATCACAAAAATGGTAATTTCCATTTGAATATATTGTTAATTATTAGGGGAAGTTACCGATGGATTTTGACCATTATCAAACACATAAAGGATCTCACTGTTATAAAGCGATATACATAATTTGGTTGAAATCGGATTAATAAATGAACATGTGATTGAGCGAAAACCAAGAAATTATCTGTTATGGCGATTTTAAAGTCCCGTAACTCTTGCAAATATTGACGGATTTGGTTGAAATCGGACAATAAATACTAAAGTTATCGCACAGAAACCTTTTCCTGGGCGCCACCAACGACGCCGACGCTGATATAGTGATACCTATGTGTCGCCCTTACGTTGCAGGCGACTCAGAAAACTACGTATGTTGGCCTGTATCAGCCATGTCGTACTGTCGCATTGGCGACCCCGACGAGAACATGTTCTCATAAAGTCTCGCCCAAACAACGTGAACATAACCTAAGAACAAGTATTAGCTTCTCAAAAAGCTAAGAAGGCTACCATACAGCATTATTTATTAGGAAGCAATAATAGGAAAGCTTGACGTATTGTTCTGTTCACAGTTAGCTGTCATAGTTCTTATGAGAATTAATTTTTGAAGAATATAATTTAAATGCGTCCACATTCAAGGTAAAAGATAATCAACTTCATGATACTCATGAAAGGGCCACTAGGCTACCTTTCCGAAACAAAACAAAAAGTCTCTTTCAAACAATTATTATACATTTAAAGTATGGGGTTTAGGGATATAACTGTTTGCAAGTTTCTGGTTTCCCGAGACTTGTCTATTTCCCGAGGCGGAGCCGAGGGAAATATGCCAGTTCGAGGGAAACCATAAACTTGCTATATCACTCAACCCCATGCTTGAAATGTTTTAATATACCGATACATACGAAAGCTATGATTATACTAAAATGTATTTCTATCATACGCTATATTCCTGTCGCGTACGGCCATGTTCATTAGAGATCGAGAGAATTTTACATTGTCACAATCTTAGCTTCAAACATTCAAACTATTCCGAGATGATAATTGTGAACCCATGTCCGTTTTGTTTTGCTTCTATTAAAACCGCAGGCTATAATTTGATTCCGCTTTGATTTATCAATATTTCAACATTTTATACCACTAGGCATGATACTAAATTTATATATTTACATATGCCCCTGTATAGTCAACGGGAGGGGAGTTGCGTTCAAATTAGCGTAATCGCAATGACGTATTAATACAAACGCAGTACAGGTTCGGACTACTTCTAGTTCACGCTTCGATAAGACTTTGCGTCATAAGTTGACGGATTTCAAAATAAAAATAAAGAGTTTTTATTAGATCCAATTAAATATGTATTTGACATCAAAACAAAAGATGTGATCAAGCATTGTAACGGTAATAAACTACAAAATGAATCGCTGGCCGGGGCTACAACCGGGGGGCTTTTTTCAGGAATGTTCGGGGAATCCCATAGTTACGTCAGATGTAACCCTACATGTATGTGTGTAACGGTCACTCATCTCACCTAAATATACAGATTGAGAACATCTGATTGTCGGTGAACAATTCTGGGAGCGTCTAAGCGAACAATAGGTTAACAGACCATTTACAGGTTTCCAGAAAAAAACCATTACAGGTAGCCTATCCGAAACAGTATCATTAGTTTTAAATAGCCCCGTCCTTTCATTCAAAATAGGCCTTACACACACGCAAACACTTCTATCCTCCGTAAAATAAAATAACAGTCATGACTATGAAGAATTTAGTCTAAATGGCGTACTTGGACCGATACATACATGACAAACATTCAGCAGCTCAACGGTCATACCATCAATACTTAGGCTATATCACAATATCTTTCCTCGGTTGAAAATCAAATATGGCGGCTCGCTCCACTTCAGACCCCCTCACTACCCCGGCAAAGATACATGCCGGTAGTCGTTCCGCCTTGGTTATCTCAATTTTATTCGAAATGGACATTATTGATATATTATCAAATTGAAAAAAAATATATATTTTGAAAATAATTGAAAAGTGTCATTGGTGTATTTCAAACCAAACTGCAGCTATAATATTCAACAATTGGAACTATATCTTCGGTCATCCTGACTACCGTAGTTACCCAACTTAGCAACCATCACCGTTTTAAATTTGACGTAAAAGTGGATTTATTTATGTAAATATATAGATTGAACAGTGTTTTGATTGCGTTAAAGGTGGTATGAACGCAATGGGATACAGACATATTCAATGTAGCGCTAATCAAAACACTGTTCAATCTCTATATACATGTAGCGTTATTGTTGAAATTCCGAGACGTTAACCACTTACAGGTAGCGTAAAAATGTATATAACAACTGTACGTACATGTACATATAAAAGTGTTGTCCTCTGGCCAAATAACATTTTTCACAAACCACACACTTACAAGATAAACTTGACGACGTGTTCGGTAACAGTTTCCGATCGATAGTAACGTCGTTTGATTACGTCAACGGAGATGGCGTGATCGGAAACTACATTGTAGCTCCGTCCAATTGTTACGTCGCCTGGCAACTAATGGCGTGATCGGAACAAGTCCCGCCCACCTCGAATCTGATTGGTTAAACGGAAATAGCCGAGTCCAGGTGTGTGCTAGTTTCCAGGGGTGAGTTAGTTCGAAAGACTAACACACAGCCTAGCGAGGATTTTGGGAAAAAAAGTAGGAAACTAGTCAATTTAATCAAGTAACTTTTATATAGTGTAAATAAAGTAAAGGTATATTAAAAAATAATAAAATTGATAATGGTGGCCAAAGATGAGGTTACAACAAGAACGAAGTTGAAGTTTTGCCGCCTGGCGCAGAAATAGTCAACTAACACGACGTCGGGAAATATAATACGACCTGCGTTTTGAAACTTTGTTTTGTTTACTTTAATAAAGTTGTTCAGAAGGTGTAGTGGGCATTTTCCTAATGCTAACAAGTTTTCCGTCTAATATAATATGTACTGATATACATGTACATGTACTTGGGCAAGCTGGTGAAATACATAATATACGCATTGAAACAAGCATAACATTTCGTTTAAAACTGTACTTTACTTTAGCGCATACAGTTCCACAAATGTCCCCTAAGTAAAGCCTAACTTTGTTTCAGCATTTCCCATGCAGCGGACAGTTTTTACAAGTAGGTCGTGGTCATCTAGCTAACAGTACTAGTTAGGCAATATATAGATCCTCCACACGCTCCTAAAATGTTTCTATTCAGTACATGGAGCGCCGCCTTGTGTGATTTCTGAGAATAATGTCCGACAACCACAAAAACATTCGGACTTCTCTGGGTTTATTTAATGATAATTTGTTTGCAATAATTTCCCCACTGACACCCCTTACACACATGAAATCAACAACAAGTAACCAATCAACACACGTAAATAGTTTTGGTCAGCCAATCAAAGTGAACACATTATTTATAACCATGTGAAATCCAAACAACATGGCAGGCAAAGCGACCGATTATAATAGCTACCATCCTGGGATGGTAGCAACAAATATGGCGATGGCCGGAATAGGGAAATTGGAAACATTCGCAATTTATCAAATTATAGACGATCGTTTTAAAATTGAAGATCAAACCAAATCGGAGACACCACTTATATTCAGATAACAATACTGAAATAAAACACACCTTTTAATATCGAACGTCAATTGTTTAAAAAATAATTCAGATTCAATAAAATGGATTTCACTTATTTGATGCAATATGATCAGTCAATATTTTTATGCCTAATACATATTAGTGACACTAGTGCCAGCCAAAGTTTCTCGCATTTCTAAACAAGTGACATGTACGGTAACGTCACGTCAATGTAAAGAAATCATTGAAAATTCGTCAATAAACAAATTTCCCAGCATGTTACGACATGTTAGTACTTAAAATATATAAATTCGCATTTACATCAGTATTTTTAATTTTACAATCACACTTCACGGACATAGACAAGAAAGTCAAATTTAAGCGAAAGGCTAACCATTACTTTAAATTTGCCGCCATTTTTGTTATTATTTGTTTTTCATGCTTTTGCTTTGGAGGTTGTGTAAGATTTTGTCCCAAGAACAATGTTCTTGTTTCATGTTCATTGCGTTTGGGCGAAATTTTCTCCGGAGAAAAGTTTTCTTATATCAAGAACATGTCGCCCAAGGACGACCTTAGAGTGTAATCAGGAGGCGTAAACATGTGTAGTCACGGTCACTCTGTGTGTTGAATAATAGAAAGTACATGTCAGTCTTAAAGATCAGCTCTTCTTTACATACGGAAGGTGTATAGTCAAGCTAATCGTTCTGTTTTTTTGTTTTTGTTTTTTAACTCTTTTAAAACTATTGATAAGACAACTAGCATGACAGTTAGTCCAGCGTCTTCGTTTTTTGTCCGAACATTACACAAAGAGTTCACTTTAAAGCCCGAAATAATTACGGTTCCCTTTTCTATTTTCTGCAAATGGACAAAATAAAATAGTCTGTGTTTTGTACATATATACAAGAAATAAAACCAATAACGACTGACTAACGTTAGCGTTTTTGCTACATCGAAGGGTGCTCTTCAGATATATTAAACTAACTGTTTTGGCAATTATGTCGCCATCATCCATATGACAGTTTTCCCAGTCAACTGCAGTAAGCAGTCGTAATTACCAAGATCATAAAACTGCAGTAAGCTGTCGTAATTACCAAGATCATAAGTCCCTGTGTTACGCTTTAAGCATCTTTGGAAATGTTTAGATATATCGATAATACCATAAATTGGACAATCATATCCCACTGGATAAACAAGGAAGTTTTCAACGATATGACAGATGTGAACCGATGTGGTCTGGATAAGAAACGGTAAGATTGTATGTAGTTTGTAAATTGAAAAAAATATTAATGTGAGAAATTTCTATCAAAGACTCCTGTATGTCATAGAGTCTTATTCATAGAAATTTCAGTTTCGAAAGCAAGTTCAGTGGAGGAAGCAATGTGGTTCCTGCTAAACGTGCCTTATAACAATGACTTTCCACTAAGAGTTGCAGCCATACACACTCAACTAAGGGAAATTAAAGATTATTAATAATGTTATATAAATTAATAATAGATTGTTTCTGACGTAGTTTCTTCTCTGTTCCACAGAGGTACTAAGGGAGAACATCAAAAATCAATTAAAATTAAAATATCATGGTTGTACAACTTCACTGTAGCAAACATCATATTTCCGTACCTGTGACTCTGTCGTTTTATAATGAAGTATATTGCTTTTAGGAGCAATCGATCGCCTACGTTAGATGTTAAAGATACTCAACCGCTGACAAATGACATGTTTTTTCCAGAATTGAAAATAGGAGAAGACGAATCAGTATTTCTCTTCAGGTATAAAAGTTACTTACTTTACACCATTACCACCATTGAAAAGTTTAATTATAATTTTATTCCAAGGCAAAAAACATTAAAAATAATTAATTGCATCCCGAAAAAATTCTGTGGCACTATGTCCTAGATGGAATGAATTATTGATTGCGCATGCACCAAAACTAAATTAATTATTTCTTATTATTTTTTGTGACGATTAGACATAATTATACACGATTAAACACCAATTATTGTTCAATTGATGAGTATCGTTTATACTCTGACGGCGGTAGAGCAACTTTAA
This sequence comes from Argopecten irradians, assembly GCF_041381155.1. NCBI lineage: Eukaryota > Metazoa > Mollusca > Bivalvia > Pectinida > Pectinidae > Argopecten > Argopecten irradians. Next base: position 29,431,809 of record NC_091134.1, on the reverse strand, counting down.
AGTCTCCTGCTTTCAATTGCATCTTCCGTATTCCAAAATTGGTGTGGACGAAACCATAAAAAATCATTAAATGTTTGACTCCTTGAACATCAACAGAAAACTAAGCAATATATTTCTAATTAAAGCCCCAATATGTTTTAATATTTACAAAAAAATCGTGTCCTGGTTTAAAAGTGCTCCACCGCCAACAGAGCATAAACAATACTCATCAATTGAACAATAATTGGTGTTTAATCGTGTATAACACAAAAAATATTAAGAAATAATTTATTTAGTTTTGGTGCATGCGCAATCAATAATTCATTCCATCTAGGACATAGTGCCACGGAATTTTTTTGGGGTGCAATTAATTATTTTTGATGTTTTTGCCTTGGAATAGAATTATAATTAAGCTAAAACTTTTCAATGGTAAGTAACTTTTGTAACTGAAGAAAAAATGTTATTTGTGAGCGGTGGAGCATCTTTAACTTTATCTTTTTATTTTTCGTAAAAACGCAAAATGGGAAATATTTAGCAAAGTTTGTCTGTTGATTAAATTGATATGAGTTAATCAACAATTATTTATCATATTATCTCCTTCCCCTTAAAGGACATTGTCTGTTGCCCAAAACCTTTTGTATTATCATCTTACAATAAAATAAGAAATGAAAAATGCACATCAACGACCCATAGGAACATGCGCTAGATATGCTGAATATATTATATAAAGATAAGATAATCAACCTGGTAAAATATACTGGTCCTAGTTCACACTACACTTCCATGTCGCCACTCAACAATAGATAGTGCACGTACGTACAGTACTACATGGTAGTAAGTTGTATTTTATATACAGAATTGACTTGGTACTGTTATTTTTCAGCTGTCGATATGGAGTTGGTTACTATTGTGGATGAGCAAGATAACAAATATTGCTATAAACGGTACCAAGGATACCCATTTAATGTAGAAGTTATTGGAAATGTTGGAAGTCAACTTGATAAAATTGCTCAGCTTGATGTCAAGGAGGAGGATGTTCTCGTTTGTGTGTTTCCAAAGTCAGGTAATTATTTTTTATAATGTCGCCAAACATATCGTATTTTGTTTTAGTTTCGTGTAAATGCACGAGTAGGACATGTGAGGAGGGATGTGATAATGAAGAGATATACTTTGGTCTTAATCTGTTTAGGGTAGACATTTAAGTGGTAACCATACACTAGTAAGAAAGAGAGAAAACATCAAAATATCGAAACCTCGGGTTTAATAGAAGAAAACAACTTTTATTTAAAATTATTTCTGGCAAGGAAATATCCTTACAACCCTTAATTTAACATTAGAAATATCGGGAGTTAAGGAGTCCTGGGGTAAAATTATTAACTCTGTCATGGCATTCGAGAAGAAAGCCCAATCAGCAGATCTAAGTTAAGTATCTGTGGTTGCTCATGCCATTCCAGTGAACACGAGAACAATCCTTGTCTGTTTCTTGTATCAGTGGACACGAGAACTTTCCTTGTCCGTTTCTTGTATCAGTGAACTTGAGGACAATCCTTGTGAGTTCCTTGTATCAGTGAACATGAGGACAATCCTTATCCGTTCCTTGTATCAGTGAACATGAGGGCAATCCTTGTCCGTTCCTTGTATCAGTGAACATGAGGACGATCCTTGTCGGTTCCTTGTATCAGTGAACATGAGGACAATTCTTGTCTGTTCCTTGTATCAGTGAACATGAGGACAATCCTTGTCAGTTCCTTGTATCAGTGAACATGAGGACAAACCTTGTCCGTTCCTTGTATCAGTGAACATGGGGGCAATCCTTGTGAGTTCCTTGTATCAGTGAACATGAGGACAATCCTTGTACGGTACTTGTATCAGTGAACATGAGGACAATCCTTGTCTGTTCCTTGTATCAGTGAACATGAGGAATCCTTGTCTGTTCCTTGTATCAGTGAAATGAGGACAATCCTTGTCGTTTCCTTGTATCAGTGAAACATGAGGACAATCCTTGTCTGTTCCTTGTATCAGTGAACATGAGGACAATCCTTGTCCGTTCCTTGTATCAGTGAACATGAGGACAATCCTTGTCGGTTCCTTGTATCAGTGAACATGAGGACAATCCTTGTCTGTTCCTTGTATCAGTGAACATGAGGACAATCCTTGTCCGTTCCTTGTATCAGTGAACATGAGGACAATCCTTGTCCGTTCCTTGTATCAGTGAACATGAGGACAATCCTTGTCCGTTCCTTGTATCAGTGAACATGAGGACAATCCTTGTCCGTTCCTTGTATCAGTGAACATGAGGGCAATCCTTGTCCGTTCCTTGTATCAGTGAACATGAGGACAATCCTTGTCTGTTCCTTGTATCAGTGAACATGAGGACAATCCTTGTCCGTTCCTTGTATCAGTGAACATGAGGACAATCCTTGTCTGTTCCTTGTATCAGTGAACATGAGGACAATCCTTGTCCGTTCCTTGTATCAGTGAACATGAGGACAACCCTTGTCTGTTCCTTGTATCAGCGAACACGAGAACTTTCCTTGTCCGTTCCTTGTATCAGTGAACATGAGGACAACCCTTGTCTGTTCCTTGTATCAGTGAACTCGAGGGCAATCCTTGTCCGTTTCTTGTATCAGTGAACATGAAGACAACCCTTGTCTGTTCCTTGTATCAGTGAACACGAGGGCAATCCTTGTCCGTTCCTGGTATCAGTGAACATGAGGAAAATCCTTGTCCGTTCCTTGTATCAGCGAACATGAGGACAATCCTTGTCCGTTCCTGGTATCAGGGAACATCAGGACAATCCTTGTCCGTTCCTTGTATCAGTGAACATGAGGACAATCCTTGTACGGTCCTTGTATCAGTGAACATGAGGACAAACCTTGTCCGTTCCTGGTATCAGTGAACATGAGGGCAGTCCTTGTGTGTTCCTTGTATCAGTAAACATGAGGACAATTCTTGTCCGTTCCTTGTATCAGTGAACATGGGGGCAATCCTTGTCCGTTCCTGGTATCAGAGAACATCAGGACAATCCTTGTCCGTTCCTTGTATCAGTGAACATGAGGACAATCCTTGTACGGTCCTTGTATCAGTGAACATGAGGACAAACCTTGTCCGTTCCTGGTATCAGTGAACATGAGGGCAATCCTTGTGTGTTCCTTGTATCAGTAAACATGAGGACAATCCTTGTCTGTTCCTTGTATCAGTGAACATGAGGACAATCCTTGTCTGTTCCTTGTATCAGTGAACATGAGGACAATCCTTGTCTGTTCCTTGTATCAGTGAACATGAGGACAATCCTTGTCGGTTCCTTGTATCAGTGAACATGAGGACAATCCTTGTCTGTTCCTTGTATCAGTGAACATGAGGACAATCCTTGTCCGTTCCTTGTATCAGTGAACATGAGGACAACCCTTGTCTGTTCCTTGTATCAGCGAACACGAGAACTTTCCTTGTCCGTTCCTTGTATCAGTGAACATGAGGACAACCCTTGTCTGTTCCTTGTATCAGTGAACTCGAGGGCAATCCTTGTCCGTTTCTTGTATCAGTGAACATGAGGACAACCCTTGTCTGTTCCTTGTATCAGTGAACACGAGGGCAATCCTTGTCCGTTCCTGGTATCAGTGAACATGAGGAAAATCCTTGTCCGTTCCTTGTATCAGTGAACATGAGGACAATCCTTGTCCGTTCCTGGTATCAGAGAACATCAGGACAATCCTTGTCCGTTCCTTGTATCAGTGAACATGAGGGCAATCCTTGTACGGTCCTTGTATCAGTGAACATGAGGACAAACCTTGTCCGTTCCTGGTATCAGTGAACATGAGGGCAATCCTTGTGTGTTCCTTGTATCAGTAAACATGAGGACAATTCTTGTCCGTTCCTTGTATCAGTGAACATGGGGGCAATCCTTGTCCGTTCCTTGTATCAATAAACATGAGGCAAATCCTTGTACGGTCCTTGTATCAGTGAACATGAGGACAATTACTTAGCACTCCTGAACTTTTTATGTATTATTTGGGAAAATGATTTATTACAAAGAGTGCATTATAGATCGAGAAATGAGAGAATTGGCGTCTGGATTAATTTATATAATTACAGGTACCCACTGGCTCTACAACACTGTAATGATGTTACGATCAGGAACCCTGGACTATCATGGTACTCCTACCATGATGGAACTACAAGACTTCAACTTAATTGAAGAAATGCCATCACCTAGGACTTTCGGATCCCATCTACGTTGCCGCTTCCTCCCCGAACAGATGAAAAACGGGAAAGGGAAGGTTATCACCATTACACGTAATCCGAAGGACATCGTGGTATCTTTGTATCATATGTTGAAGAACATGGGAGATATCGGTTATCAAGGAACGTTTGAAGGCTTTTTAAAGAGATTCAACTCAGAGGAAAGTAAGATTTGATGGACGATATTTAGAGGTTATTATATGGCAATTTTGATATCGCACCCTTTATCAGCCCGAGACCGCTATATCAGCCATATCAGCCCCTGACCTGATATTAGCCATCGGGCCTGCGGCCCTTGGGCTGATATGGCGATCTCGGGCTGATAAAGGGTACGATATCAAAATTGTCATATAAAAACCTCTAATCATCACACTTTTGTCTTTGATCATGAACGTTTTGCCCATGCGGCCCTTGGGCTGATATGGCGGTCTTGGGCTGATTTAGGGTACGATATCAAAATTGTCATATAATAACCTCTAAATATTCAACTATAAATTAACCCCTTTTCTCCAGTGATATGATACATGTAAACAATATTTAACGATGGCTGGATAAACGTGTAGTTTGACATACTTTAGTTCGAAAAAACACCGTTTTGATATGAGAAAGTGTGTTATGGGATTTGTTTGATTTCCCGCTATGAAAGCCACCATAATCAAAGGACAAACCAGGCTTATATCGTAGGTTTCAAACACCCAAAGGTTCAAACAACCCTCAAACCAATGATAGAGACCCAAAGGAAAGCCTTACTCACTAGGCCTCAAACCAATGATAGAGACCCAAAGGAAAGCCTTACTCACTAGGCCTCAAACCAATGATAGAGACCCAAAGGAAAGCCTTACTCACTAGGAAAGCCTTACTCACTAGGCCTCAAACCAATGATAGAGACCCATAGGAAAGCCTTACTCACTAGGCCACAGTTGCTTCTGGTAAGACGCATACAATTGCTGAAATCAAAGATGCATTAAGTTTCTTCTATTGATTTTAAATCAAACTACTTAATGTTATTTCAGCGTAATTTTCTTCTGTGCCCCTTCAGCAGATCGATTAGAACGGCATCGACTTCTTAGTTCTTCAGGATATTAAATATGTCAGTTTGATACACTGTAACATAATGATAATTCTGATAATAAATAGTTAAAATTCTAACCATTTGCCAAAACACGATATGCAAGGTCCAGTTCTAACACCCTCATGTCCCTGTCTCTTGTGTGTTCATATCCCAACGTAGCCATCAGTAGGTTCTATCTTAGTTGATATAAGCGTAGTCGCCCATTTACACTGCATATTTAGAGGCTTTTCTCCATAAAAACCAGGCTTCGTTGGAGGTGGAACATGGTTCGCCTGGATGAAAGATTTGGAGGACTGGAAATCTCAGAACTTACTGAGTCTCTCATACCACGACTTTAAACAGGTGAATATATATGATGTTTTTGTTGGTTGGTAATTAAGAAGATAGAAGACACGGCAGATATGTTGGTAATGATGCAGCTAGGGTGTGGTCGAACAGTCATACCATTCAACACCAACCTGGCAAATTTTACCATGTCTTGCACCCAAATGAACATTTCAAGTCCATAAGTATGGTAATAATATTATCCGAACACAATTAGTAGCTGTTAATGCATATCGGCTATACTTCTGTAGATCTAATATTTAATCCTAAATGGATTTCACTTCTTTTTCATTTTTCAAACTACTATCCGTGTGAAAGACATTTTTTAGTTCTGGTATATTAAATGATGCAAGCACTTTCTGATAAATTCAACAGGAATTCCACGGGTGTGGATGTGCTGCCTGCACAGCATCACAATTAATAGTTGTTTACAGTTGAAACTATTGTTAATAATTAGGTGAAGTTATCAAGTCCCATACCTCTTGTAAATATCATCGCATTTTAACCAGTATCAAACCAATCCGAGATCATATTAATATAAAGCAATATACCAAATTTGGTTGAAATTGGACGATAAATACTTCAGTTATCGAGCGGAAACCATAAATTTTTCTGTTTTGACGATTTTTAAGTCACGTAACTCTTGCAAATATTAACGGAATTTGACCAGCATCGTACCTATCTAAGATCTCATTGATATAAAACAATTTACCATATTAGGTTGAAATAAGACAAGAAAAATTTGAGTATAGAGCGGGAACCTTGGATTTATCTGTTTTCACAATTTTTAAGTCCCGTAACTCTTGCAAATATTGACGAATTTCGACCATTATGAAACTCATACGAGATCACATTAATATATAGCAATATACCAAATTTGGTTGAAATCGGAAAATAAATACTAAAATTATCACACAGAAACCATTTCCCGGACGCCTACATATTGATACCTGTCGCCTTTGCGCTGCAGGCGACACAATAAATGGATACTGACTCAGCAACGTCGCATAGTATTTGCTGACATAACGGCATAAAAACTCCCTCAAAAGTTTGTTATTTCACTGTAGGGTTTTCGTTAAGTTCAATGACGGCTATCTAATCATATAATCAGTAATAATAAAAATATTTCATGTATCACAGAATACCTACGCAAATGTGGTCAAATTAGCCAAGTTCTTGGAAGTTGATCATGATGAGAAGTTCTTGCGATCAATCTCAGAAAATATTCACTTCGACAAATTAAAGGAGAGCCACAACAAGACGAGTCCAGCGAGTGATAGATGGAAACACATATCCGAGGATGGACGACTCCCAATATACAGGAAAGGTATATCCTTTGTTTGAATGAATATTTTCGTATTTGTTAAAAATGGGTTAAACTAAACATTTCAATTGGGTTTTTTTGCAAGGATAATTCCACATTTACGATAAAACGTGTAAAAAACTTCGTATTAATGTTTTATGAATGTAATGGTTAATGTGATATAAATATTATTTCGAATCAATGGTATTTGTGATCCAGACGAGAAAACAAATCAAACTTAATACTACAGTAGCTTGTTTGTATACGAAATTTGCTACAATAGCTTAGACGCCCGTTCTTTTACAACATACATACAGTATAATGTGCATGATAACACAGATAACACAGATCATATAGTAGGGGTCACTGTATCAGTTAACATAAGTTTGACAGCCTTCTGCTGCCATCACAAAGTGCAGATATTTGTCAAAAGGGTTATAACAATATTTTATGGTAATTGCTTATTACATCTATTAACCACATTTTTAAGAAATTAAGCACACCCATCCGAATATTATTGCACAGCTATGGTTACAAACAGTTCATTTCAAATGCAGATATACCTATACTCGAGCAAGACGTCATCTTATAAACGGGTGATATAACTTATTTGTATGTTCACTGTATTTCACCGCTTATTTTCGCGGGAATGATAATTGGACATTGTTATGATTGCGAAAATTTGATCCGCGAAATATTGAGAAATGGTTTAGGAACTTCACTCATGTATACCCTGGAAACAGGTTTGAGAACAAGGGCCCACTGGGCAAAATCGCTCAACTGCTATCTAGTATCACGTTGTATACCTAAGACATAAAAGAGTCAATAACAATTTCTATGTATGACCCATGTATGTAGCCTATTTGACCCTGTGCCCTGTGAGGTCAAGATCATTCATTTAAACAAACTTGGTAGCTCTTCATCCCAGCACGTTATAGGTTCAATATCAGGTCTCTAGGCCTCTGGTTATTAACAAGATGTCGTTTTTAACAAGATTTTAAAACCTATTGGACCCTGTAACTTTGAATGAAGGTCAAGGTCATTTATTTGAACAAACTTTGTAGCCCTTCATCGCGGCATATTACAGGCCCAATATCAGGTCTATTGGTCATTCAAAAGTCGTTCAAAAACATTTAGCTTATTTGGCCCCAGTGACCTTGAATGAAGTACAGGGTTATTTATTTTGAGAAGTTGTTGAAATGGAAAAGTTGACGCCTGACGGACGGACACCGCACCATGGCCTCACTTGCCCTTTCGGGCAGGTGAGCTAAAAATTTAGAATTTATGTTTTGTTATGTCAATTGATCTTTTTTTTCCTCTCATTGTGGTCCGCTTTTTCCGTAATCATCTTCTCGTGCAAATTAGTTCATTATTCAAACGCATTGATTCAACATATAACGACTTCATTTGCTCAAATCAAACAGTTTGTTTCAAACAGTGAAAAATGATGTAAATGGCGACCTATATTTTAGTTTTCAATTTTCAGGTCAGGTTGGAGAATGGAAAAATATGTTCACTGTTGCTCAAAGCGAAGAGTTTGATCATTTCTACAATGAAAGTGTAAAACTTATGGATCTAAAAATTAAAACAGAATTTGAGTAAAACTATCTTAAACACTCTTTTTCACCAAAAATCAATACTGGGTAATTTTATAAACTAGCGTTTATTGCGCGACAGATTGCACAATATTTAATGTCATTATATTATACAAATCCTATCAGTTGTGATTATTTTTTTTATAAGATGTGACGAATACTTATCTTAGCTAGATATTTGTTTTGGTTTAATTTCAGAAATTTGCTTCCAATGTACATTTTCCAGATTTTAAAAACTGGATGTTTATTTTGTGATTAGGTGAGGAGAGAAGAAATGACGCATAATAAAGTTAAGGAATTTGTCATCAGCCTTTGAATGTTTCTTCTAAGTATGAATTTGGTGTTGCATGTTCGATTTTTGTGATATTTGATTTGATTGTACAAACAGGTTTACGGTAGAAGGCCATTTACAGGAAATCTTAAATGTCAAAAATATTGTTTTCCTCTAAAAGAAGGTTAAATGAAAGTAAGAAAAAGTAACACAGTTTACATCAAACGATTTATTGACAAATGTCGATCACCTATCAACAGACAATTAATCTAGAAATCGCTATTGTATTCCTCTCTTCTCTCAATATTGCTCTTCTCAAAATACTTCTGGTTCCTCATAGCAACATACAGTACATGCACCTATCATTTACAGTCTCTAAGAATATAACAGCTTTCATACTTACATATCAGTTTTCTCAAATAAACACAATTCTCATACAGTTTCCCAAATAAACACAAGTCTCATACAAAATTCCTATAAGAACAAAACTCTTGTACATACTTTTGTCTAGCAACACAAGTTCCATACCAACTCTACAATAGCAACATAACTTCCAAATTTTCCAATGCTACATTGAATTACATCACAAATTACTACATAACATTTCTGTAATCCAAATGTACACAAATGCAAATTTATGGAAATAAATCATTGGAAATAGTTGATAATTTAAAGAACATGACAACAGCAATTGGCCCAGAAGACTACTCACCTGGCTCAGTCACAACACCCAGAAAAGCAGGAGTATAGATTACATGTGTATCGCCACAAAAACTTAAAATTCTATATTTGACCCAAATCCCTCTGGCTCAAACATTTACCAACTCTGTTTTGCTTTATCAACGCATGAAAATAAAATTAGTAACAAGTGTATGCATGGTACTAAAACAAAATCTTTTTTCAATATTTTTTTAAGAGAACATGGATTACACCATAAAATTGAAAGTTAAGAGAAATTCCTTTCCTGAAGAAAACATCTTTCCTAATAGAATAAAAGGCAAAGAGAAACTACTAAATAATTGAGCAAAAACACTTAATATGTCATGGAGAAATAAGTTAATGTTGTAAGACAGATTTAATTTAAAAACAGAGATCACAAAGTGATGTTGGTCCCACCATAGAATGGTGATGGGCTAATAAATAAATGTAAATCTTAATTTAGCAATGAATGAGAAAAATTTGAGTAAAATCTCAAAAAAATGTGTCACAACTTTAGTAAAGAAAGATACTGAAGTAGGAAAACAATATGTAAAAACAGTTGGAGCAAGAAACTACACACAAATTAGAGGATACAACGTATATAAAAATACAAGCTTTTTACATTATTTCAACTACAATGATAGTTACTCTTTAATTATTACTAATAAATACAGCCTAAAATTGAGCAAAAATGGCGACAATACATACTTTACATAATAGATTATCTTTTCATAGGTACTCCCAGTAAATATTTCATAAGCATGTATAGTTCATTGGATAGTTATTTCATATTGCTCTTGACTTCTAGAGGAAGAAACTGGTGGGTCTATTAACTGTCACCTGTGTACTTCAGACGCACTATATTGAGTATTGCTTCAGCAATATGTGTCCCCTGCTGCAGAAAATATTTTCAGCAGGTTTTTTAATAATTAGTTTTATTATTCAGAAATATGATATATGCATAAATAGCACCAGTCCTAGTGAATAGATAATTGTAAAATCTCTCACAAAAATTTGATCTTGTTTTCCTATAGAAAAAACAGCAGAATATTATAACAAGACACCCATGGGACATACCGGTTTTCTGACTTAGTGGAAAAAAATCCTTGGATAAAATATAAAAGACCAAATGATCTGAAAATCCCCACATTTTCATTGACTGTAAACTAAGCACTTTTCAGTTAAAATTGTTGGTTTTTGATCTTTTTGTGACTTACAAAATACACCAAGTCAAGGTCATTCAAGAAACCAAACTTGGTAGTGATCCATTCAACATGCTACAAACATATTATCAGATTGTTCCAAGCTATTTGTTTATTGGAAAGAAGTCATTGAAAGATTATAACATATTTGACCAATGTGACCTTTGATGAAGGTCAAGGCCTTGATTTCCCGAAGCAAAAGTGACAACTTAAGTCAAAACTTAAGTCACATTTGTTGTGTAATATATGTTAATAATTTTGGACTTAAGTTCGGTTTTGAAATCTGGGTAAGGTCATTCATTTGCACAAGCTTTGTACTCTTCATCCCAGCATGCTACAGACCCAATATCAGATCTATAGGCCTCTTAGTTATTGACCATGAGTCATCTTAAAGATTTTAGCTTATTAGACCCCTGGGATCTTGAATGAAGGTCACTATTTGAGAAGTTTTAAGATATTCATATACATGTATTTAAAAAGTAGGGCAGCCCATCACCCCAGCTGGCTACAGACATGATACCGTATATCAGATCTAATCTAGGACGCTTCAGCCTATTTGAATGAAAGTCAATGCCATTTGTATTTCTTCAAGAAAATCTTCTCTAACTTTTTCATTCAAAACTAGTCAATAGTAAAAACTGTCATTCAAGGATATGAAAAAACCCACATTATCCTATTTCTTGAATATTGTAGGCTATCAGATCATCAGGCCTTATCCTTGAAAAGCATCACTTCTTGTTTGCTCATAACAGAGTGTCAGATCATACATACAATAACTTTTAGCAGACTTATAAAAAATTATTTCATCATTTTGTGAATAACTCATTTCCCATCAAAACACGTCGTTTATTCATTCCAGTTTCTTGCCAATGATCGAAGGAAATTTGATTTAACTTGCAGCAATCCTGTTCACAGCACTAAACTTCCCTGAGTTATGAGACAAAGACAAATGTTCTGTATAGTTGATCTACAGACATAATCTGTGTAAAGTAAAATATGAATGCAAGTCCTGACAATATGTAACTTGTGTAAGAATATTTATCACAAATATTATTGAACTAAGTATATTACATTTTGTCAAATGTACACGACTACCAATGTTAGCCTGGTCCTCATCAGCACACCACCTAGACTACAGCACTCTTCCATTGTTCAGACTCTGTATTCACATTACAAACTTTCTATCGCTCATAGTCTTGTGAGTCGGGCATATGTTTTGTACAGCATACAGTACAATATACATCGAATCTGGTCATTGGCACAAACTGCCAAATGAGTTGCTCCATCAGATACACAAAGACTACCTCATATACCTTGGTGACATTTCTAAAATACTAAGCCTACGTACAGCTGTCATCAAACTTTGCCCTGGCCGAGAGCTTCCTTCAGTAATGATGCCACATCACCACCATTATCCTTGTCCGACTCTGAAATTAACAGTTTCATCAAAGGTAATCTTAATCAATAAAATGAACCCACACATATATTATGTATGTGTGTAAATAACTTTTAAAGAACCATGACCGCACTACTCTAGAAATAATAAAGCCTGTTCATTTTAAAGGTTTAAATTCCATTTTACTTTAGCAAGTTCTTTAAAACTAAAGCAATCACTAAGTCTAAATTTCGATAAACATAAATTTAAGATTGAGAATCCCAATATCAGACTTTCGTAGCAAGCTTACCTTCGTTAGTTGTGATATCCTTCTCCAACTTGAGTTTCTCTTGAGCACACCTTAGCATGCCTTCTTCGACAGTGTCCTTGGTGATAAGTCGAATTATGGACACCTGCCTGTAAAATTCATTTCAATATATCTGGATAATGACATTTTTTGTGACTCTAAACAATGGACTGCTTTCATAACAACACAAAACCAGGTTCTAACAAGAGATCCCTCTGGGATCTTGGCGCCCACCAATGTGAAATTTGAGAATGATCCATTCAATTCTTTCTGAGAAATAGTGATATCAAACTTTTAACTATCAAAATCCAAGATGGCTCCTTGGTGGCCATCTTGTTGATTAAATCGGTCCCAGATCATACTATGCACAACTAGGGCCCTAGGGGAACCTACCTGTGAAATTTGAGAACGATCCATTCAATACTTTCTGAGAAATAGAGATAACAAACTTTGAATATCAAAATCCAAGATAGCTGCCTCGCGGCAATCTTGTTGACAGATCGGTCGCAAAACACAATCTGCACAACTAGGTCCCTAGGGGAACCTACATACGAATTTTGAGACAGATCCCTTCAGTAATTTCTGAGAAACAGCGATAACAATCTTTGAATATCAAAATCCAAGATGGCTGCCTGGCAGCCATCTTGTTGACCGATCGGTCCAAAAATGCAATATGCACAACTAGGGCCCTAGGGGAAATTTACATATTAAATTTGAGAAAGATTGCTTCAGCGCTTTATGAGAAATAGTGATAACAAACCTTAACTATCAAAATCCAAGATGGCCGCCTGGCGGCCATCTTGTTTTTCCGATCAGCCTCAAAATCTGTATGGCACAACTAGGGACCAAGGGTACCCTCCATGTGAAGTTTGAACAAAATCCCTTAAGTAGTTCACAAGAAATATCTATAACAAACTTCAACTACCAAAATCAAAGATGGCTGCCTGGCGGCCATCTTGTTTTTACAATCAGCCTCAAAATCTATATTGCACAACTTGGGACCAAGGGTACAATCCATGTGAAGTTTGAACAAAATCCCTTCAGTAGTTCTCAAGAAATATCGATAACAATCTTCAACTGCCTAACTCAAAGATGGCTGCCTGGCGGCCATCTTGTTTTTCCAATCAGCCTCAAAATCTCTATTGCACAACTAGGGACCAAGGGTACCCTCCATGTGAAGTTTGAACAAAATCCCTTCAGTAGTTCTCAAGAAATATTGATAACAATCTTCAACTGCCTAAATCAAAGATGGCTGCCTGGCGGCCATCTTGTTTTTCCGATCAGCCACAAATCCTGTATGGCACAACTATGGACCAAGGGGACCCTCTATGTGAAGTTTGAACAAAATCCCTGCAGTAGTTTTTAAGAAATAGTGATAACAAGCCTTTTTACGAAGAATGGTGGACGATGGACCACGGACGCAAGGCGATTTGAATAGCCCACCATCTGATGATGGTGGGTTAAAAACATGAGGTCCATGGGCCTTAATGGTCATCTGGCTAATGATACAATGCAACACAGAAGAAATTACTGATTGGAAAAAAAGGATTAAATTTCTGAAAACATCTTTTCATAGACTAATAGTGTAGACATTATAAACTCAGGGCTCTTCAGTTGAATTTGTTAAGTTTCTGACATATATTTGGCCTCTGTGACCTTAAGTAAAGGTCAATATCATCAAACCTGTTAGCCCTTGAAATTGTGTAAACATTTCATCCTATTTGACCCGTGATATTGAAAAAGGTCAAGGTCACTTGAACAAACTCTTGCATGTTTGGTCAGGATCATATCAGGTAAGTTTCAGCTAAATCACAGCAGAAGAATTTGAGTGAACATTTTTAGTTTATGGATGGCACATAACCAAGTATGAAGCATGATAATTATAATTCACAGATTGTATTATGACTGTATTACTTTTTCTGCCCAACTCGATGACAGCGGTCTTCTGCCTGTTTGTCGTTGTAGGGATTGAAGTCTATGTCATGAATAATGACAACATTAGCTGCTGTGAGGTTGATTCCGAGGCCTCCCGCTTTTGTAGACAAGAGAAAGATGAATATGTCTGGGTTGTTTGTGTACTCATCTATCATCTGTAGTCTGAAATAGCATTAAAACATTTAGTTTATATCATCTGTAGACTGTCATAGCTTTAATATTCAGCTTATACACTCATCTATCATCTGTAGTCAGAAATAGCTCTAACATTCAGCTTATACACTCATCTATAACCTATAGACAGAGTTAGCTCTAACATTCAGCTTAATACACCCGTCTATCATCTGTAGACTTATATAGCTCTAACATTCAGCTTATACACTCATCTATAATCTGTAGACTTATATAGCTCTAACATTCAGCTTATACACTCATCTATAACCTATAGACAGAGTTAGCTCTAACATTCAGCTTAATACACTCATCTATCATCTGTAGACTCTGTAGCTTTAACATTCACTTAGGTTGAACTAGCCTCCCCTTTTTTAAAAGTCTATCAATCAAATGAAAGACATATCTTTACCCTTGTTTTCTCCCCCTTATTTTTCTGTTAAAACCTTTAATAACATGGCAACTTTACACATAAACACGGTAATTGAGCATTTAATAAAAACTAAATATACCTACATACATGCAATAATGATTCCTGCAGTGCTTTTTAAGAAACAAATGTAACAATTTCAATTGTCAAAATCCATGATGCCTGCCTATTGGCCATCTTATTGAAACATGCATATATACAGAGGACTCCAGCTATTTGCATAACTGTTATTCAAATAATTCACTTATTTGCATAAAATTATGGTCCGATTTTCTTTCCTTCTTAATTTTGGTATTTCAACTCCATGTATTTGCATCAATTTTTACATGACCTCTGCATATTCAAATAAATATCTGAGAAATTCTAAAAATAAAATTCGGTATTTTTCAATTTTGCAATATCTTTTTGGTGAAATTCACCAATATATGTTTCAATGTACATAGCTTTTTCTAGAAAATCAGCATGGAGACACATTAACGTTATCGTATGGCTTGTTATTTTATGCATGAATCAACAAAGATATTTGACACTAATATGTGCAAAGTCTATGTGCAATGACTAGCCTTAAGTTTGGTTTGTAATAAGGACGCAAAAAAAATATTTGCTACGCTGTTTCATTGTGGTTTAAATTTGCATTAATTTTTTTAAGTTTTATGAAGCTAATTCGTTGCATTGATCAACAATACCAGAAGAATTCTTAATTTTCTTTACTTTCTATCATCAAACTCTTTCCGTATCATAATTACGGACTAAGTTCTAAACCGAAAGTCCTTATTAGGCTCCTCCCCGGGCATTTGAGAAAAATGGCGCAGTGTATATTTCGTGTTCTGAGGAGGTTGGAATTGTGTTGAAGTAATGCAGAAAAGTGAGAACCAATGTTCGTGGCATTCACAAATTTGTTCAATAACATACAGATTTTTATTTTCCGAGTTTTTTTATTTTACTGACAGTAGAATGATTGTGATCCTTGCCATATTGTTTACATTGGTGATGACAATCTGAACACATCACAGGAAATTCAAGCAATCTGGGTCACATGACAGAAAATGTGTACTTTTCTCCTATCAAAATGTTTGTTATTAACTGAGGATATTGTTTTTGCATAAAATTTTATTTTGCAACTAATATGTTGTCTGCTGGACACAACTACTCATAGATCAGGTATACAACAACAGGGATGAGAGGGTACATTTTCCTGTTGTCTGTATACGACAACAGGGATGAGATGGTACATTTTCCTGTTGTCTGTATACAACAACAGGGATGAGACGGTACATTTTCCTGTTGTCTGTATACAACAACAGGGATGAGACGGTACATTTTCCTGTTGTCTGTATACAACAACAGGGATGAGACGGTACATTTTCCTGTTGTCTGTATACAACAACAGGGATGAGATGGTACATTTTCCTGTTGTCTGTATACAACAACAGGGATGAGATGGTACATTTTCCTGTTGTCTGTATACAACAACAGGGATGAGAGGGTACATTTTCCTGTTGTCTGTATACAACAACAGGGATGAGAGGGTACATTTTCCTGTTGTCTGTATACGACAACAGGGATGAGACGGTACATTTTCCTGTTCTCTGTATACAACAACAGGGATGAGACGGTACATTTTCCTGTTGTCTATACAACAACAGGGATGAGACGGTACATTTTCCTGTTGTCTGTATACAACTGTACGGAAAGAGTTAAGGCCCGGTGAACACTTAGCTTCACCAACTGTTGCCAATTTCGAATTCCTCCACTTATGTAAAAACAACACTGCAAGTAGGCCTTGAAGTATAATTATGATCATAAGCTAATTTTATTATTTAAGTTCATGATTGATGATATGTTAATATTTGCAGACACAACCATGTTTAGTTATTGCATTATTAAGTTGTGATTGCCTGTAGCTTTTTCTCAAGCAGAATCAGGTGTTGATGAACTTAAACAAGAACCTCATATTAGATCTTTTTGTTTCTCCTTAACATGATTAAAAACGATTTAAAACTTTGAAAGTTATTACTTGCTGTTCATTTATAGTGTAAATCGACTATGTCTATTATGCTTATTTACATGTATGTAGAGGGTCAAAGAGAAGTAAAAAATGCCATCACCACCTATATGAATATGAATACATGTATTTGCATATTCTATTCTGGGAAATACCCTATGCACATAAGCAGAATCCTCTGTATAAAACCCAAGGCCTGTAATTCTAATTGTCTGTCTACTAACCTTTCAGGTACTGGTGTTGACCCATCTAGCCTCATGTATCTGTACTTTTTCTGTTTTAGATAGTCCTCCATGATGTCCATCATCATGGTAAACTGACTGAATATCAACACTCGGTCATCCTGGAAATCAAGCAGCAATTAAATTGCTTGCCAATGGTGAAATAATACCTCCAATACTCATTAAATTGAATGTATGGAAACTACAATTTTCGATACGTTTACAATAAGAATTATCATTCATACATAGTCATCAATATGCCTTGCGAATTCATGCAGTGAATGAAGGATTGTGAAACCAAGGAATAGACATTTATCAGTTTAAATGTTTTAGCCTATTTGACTCCTGTGATATTGAATAAATGTTAAAGTCATTCATTTGAACAAAATTGAAAGCCTTTCATCCTTGCATACTACAGGCCTACATCAGGTCTCTCTGGTACAGGCCTACATCAGGTCTCTCTGGTACAGGCCTACATCAGGTCTCTCGGCTACAGGCCTACATCAGGTCTCTCTGGTACAGGCCTATATCAGGTCTCTCTGGTACAGGCCTACATCAGGTCTCTCAGCTACAGGCGTACATCAGGTCACTCGACTACAGGCGTACATCAGGTCTCTCTGGTACAGGCGTACATCAGGTCCCTCTGGTACAGGCGTACATCAGGTCTCTCTGGTACAGGCCTACATCAGGTCTCTCAGCTACAGGCCTACATCAGGTCTCTCTGGTACAGGCATACATCAGGTCCCTCTGGTACAGGCGTACATCAGGTCCCTCTGGTACAGGCCTACATCAGGTCTCTCTGCTACAGGCCTACATCAGGTCCCTCTGGTACAGGCGTACATCAGGTCACTCGACTACAGGCCTACATCAGGTCCCTCTGGAACAGGCCTACATCAGGTCTCTCTGGTACAGGCGTACATCAGGTCTCTCTGGTACAGGCGTACATCAGGTCTCTCTGGTACAGGCTGAATCAGGTCTCTCTGGTACAGGCCTACATCAGGTCTCTCTGGCACAGGCCTACATCAGGTCACTCGACTACAGGCCTACATCAGGTCCCTCTGGTACAGGCGTACATCAGGTCTCTCTGGTACAGGCGTACATCAGGTCTCTCTTGTACAGGCGTACATCAGGTCTCTCTGGTACAGGCCTACATCAGGTCACTCGACTACAGGCCTACATCAGGTCCCTCTGGTACAGGCGTACATCAGGTCTCTCTGGTACAGGCCTACATCAGGTCCCTCTGGTACAGGCGTACATCAGGTCTCTCTGGTACAGGCCTACATCAGGTCTCTCTGGTACAGGCCTACATCAGGTCTCTCTGGTACAGGCCTACATCAGGTCTCTCTGGTACAGGCCTACATCAGGTCACTCGGCTACAGGCGTACATCAGGTCTCTCTGGTACAGGTGTACATCAGGTCCCTCTGGTACAGGCGTACATCAGTCCCTCTGGTACAGGCGTACATCAGGTCTCTCTGGTACAGGCCTACATCTCTCGCCTTTCAGTTACTCATACGAAGTTGTTTAAAAAAAGTTTTAGCCTATTTGACCTGACTTGGTAGATCTCCATGCATCCCAGTCAGTTACAGGCCAAAGTTTGAAGGACGTAAAAGAATGAACAATTGTTCAAGATCTCTGTATATGTACATGTTAATAGTAAATACATTACAGTTTTTCTTGTTACAATGATTGTGAATGCTGAATTTATCAGTGTGCAATCTTGGTATAAACCAAGTTTGTGCTAAAACATGATTCTTCCAAAATTACTATGGTTGGAGATATACTAATTTTTATAAAATCATACTGAATCATAATTAATACCTGTGATTTCAACTTCACTAGTAAATCATCCAACACCCTGAACTTGGCTGAATCCTGGATAGCAGTAGGTGGCATACTGTACTTCCCAATTTGTTTCTGTGTATGATAACAAAAGAACCCAGATAAATTTGTAATTTACAGAGAAGTGCATTCATGAATTCATTTTATTTTGATAACGATGCATGTTCCTCTAAATAACTTTATATCAATAACTGAGAATTGATTTGCATTTTATATCCTTAAAGTCAATGTCATCAAAAACTGAACCAGTTATTCTAATGGATTCTATTTCCTCTTCTAAAATTGTTTTTGTTATACCATGAATAATAATGCGATTGTGATGCCTTAAAGAAGTTACATAGTTTGTGATAATGACCTACCTCATACAAGTGACATAGTTTGTGATAATGACCTACCTCATACAAGTGATTTAGTTTGTGATAATGACTTACCTCATACAAGTGATATAGTTTATGATAATTACCTACCTCATACAAGTGATATAATTTGTGATAATGACCTATCTCATACAAGTGACAGTTTGTGATAATGACCTACCTCATACAAGTGATTTAGTTTGTGATAATGACTTACCTCATACAAGTGATATAGTTTATGATAATAACCTACCTCATACAAGTGATATAATTTGTGATAATGACCTACCTCATACAAGTGACATAGTGTGTGATAATGACCTACCTCATACAAGTGATATAATTTGTGATAATGACCTACCTCATACAAGTGACATAGTTTGTGATAATGACCTACCTCATACAAGTGATATAGTTTGTGATTGATTATGAAATGTACCCTACATAAAGTGATAATTTTTTAATACCTACTCATACAAGTGATATATTTGTGATAATGACTATCTCATAGTCTTTGTGATGACTAATGTGATTAGTTTGTGATAATGATACCTCATACAAGTGATTTAGTTTGTGATAATGACTTACCTTCATACAAGTGATATAGTTTATGATAATACCTACCTCATACAAGTGAATATTTGTGATAATGCTTTATGATAATGACTACTCATACAAGTGACAGTTTGTGATAATGGACCTACCTCATACAAGTGATTTAGTTTGTGATAATGACTTACCTCATACAAGTGATATAGTTTATGATAATAACCTACCTCATACAAGTGATATAATTTGTGATAATGACCTACCTCATACAAGTGACATAGTGTGTGATAATGACCTACCTCATACAAGTGATATAATTTGTGATAATGACCTACCTCATACAAGTGACATAGTTTGTGATATTGACCTACCTTATACAAGTGATATAGTTTGTGATAATGACCTACCTCATACAAGTGACATAGTTTGTGATAATGACATACCTCATACAAGTGACATAGTTTGTGATATTGACCTACCTTATACAAGTGATATAGTTTGTGATAATGACTTACCTCATACAAGTGACATAGTGTGTGATAATGACCTACCTCATACAAGTGATATAATTTGTGATATTGACCTACCTTATACAAGTGATATAGTTTGTGATAATGACCTACCTCATACAAGTGACATAGTGTGTGATAATGACCTACCTCATACAAGTGATATAGTTTGTGATATTGACCTACCTTATACAAGTGATATAGTTTGTGATAATGAGCTACCTCATACAAGTGTTATAGTTTATGATAATGACCTACCTCATACAAGTGACATAGTTTGTGATAATGACCTACCTCATACAAGTGATATAATTTGTGATAATGACCTACCTCATACAAGTGATATAGTTTGTGATAATGACCTACCGCATACAAGTGATATAGTTTATGATAATGACCTACCTCATACAAGTGACATAGTGTGTGATAATGACCTACCTCATACAAGTGATATAATTTGTGATAATTACCTACCTCATACAAGTGACATAATTTGTGATAATGACCTACCTCATACAAGTGATTTAGTTTGTGATAATGACTTACCTCATACAAGTGATTTAGTTTGTGATAATGACTTACCTCATACAAGTGATATAGTTTGTGATAATGACCTACCTCATACAAGTGATATAGTTTATGATAATGACCTACCTCATACAAGTGATATAGTTTATGATAATTACCTACCTCTTACAAGAGATATAGTTTATGATAATGACCTACCTCATACAAGTGACAGTTTGTGATAATGACCTACCTCATACAAGTGACAGTTTGTGATAATGACCTACCTCATACAAGTGACATAGTGTGTGATAATGACCTACCTCATACAAGTGATATAGTTTGTGATAATGACCTACCTCATACAAGTGACAGTTTGTGATAATGACCTACCTCATACAAGTGATATAATTTTTGATAATTACCTACCTCATACAAGTGACATAATTTGTGATAATGACCTACCTCATACAAGTGATATATTTTATGATAATTACCTACCTCTTACAAGAGATATAGTTTATGATAATGACCTACCTCATACAAGTGATATAGTTTGTGATAATGACCTACCTCATACAAGTGATATAGTTTGTGATAATGACCTATCTCATATAAGTGATATAGTTTATGATAATGACCTATCTCATACAAGTGATATGATTTGTGATAATGACCTACCTCATACAAGTGATATAGTTTATGATAATGACCTACCTCATACAAGTGATATAGTTTGTGATAATGACCTACCTCATACAAGTGATATAGTTTGTGATAATGACCTACCTCATACAAGTGATATAGTTTGTGATAATGACCTACCTCATACAAGTGATATAGTTTATGATAATGACCTACCTCATACAAGTGATATAGTTTATGATAATGACCTACCTCATACAAGTGATATAGTTTGTGATAATGACCTACCTCATACAAGTGATATAGTTTGTGATAATGACCTACCTCATACAAGTGATATAGTTTGTGATAATGACCTACCTCATACAAGTGATTTAGTTTGTGATAATGACCTACCTCATACAAGTGATATAGTTTGTGATAATGACCTACCTTATACAAGTGATATAGTTTGTGATAATGACCTATCTCATACAAGTGATATGATTTGTGATAATGACCTACCTCATACAAGTGATATAGTTTGTGATAATGACCTACCTCATACAAGTGATATAATTTGTGATAATGACCTACCTCATAGAAGTGACACAGTTTGTGAATTTCAAAGTCATGCATCACACACATGTCCTCAAAAATGAGCTGTGGAGTAGCTTGTCTGTCTCTGTGAGAGGGTTCCTATCAAAATCAACAAGTATGTACAACAGTAGTTAAACTTATCTGAATCATTCTACAGTCTTTTAATATAAGTCTTAATCAAAGAAACATCAGAATTCCACCCTAATATGATCTGCAAAAAAACAACAACTAGAATTATGTCAGCAGGACATGAAAAAATTTGATTGCTAAATTCATCTTAAAAAACAACCTATCCTTCAGATCCAATAAGTAAGAATTAGGAATTGTGGACAGTTAATAATATGTAATCGAATGTAATTGAAAGTAATTTCAATTACTTTTTGTAAAGTAATTGATTGTAATTGATTACAGGTCAATGGTATCTGTAATCGATTATTTGATTAATAATCGATTACTGCATTTTCTCCCAAGTAATCGATTATTAATTAATTACATTTTGAAGTAATTGTGCCAATGCCTGGCAAAAACTAGGTCAACGTCTGAAGCCACATACGGAACGGGTAACATGCTAATAATACAGAAAAAAATCACGAAAATCTCATTTCTATTTGTGAACTTCAAAAATATCAAGTAATAGTTACAATTACATGAACAGGTTGGTGACATGGCTATCGCTTGTTTATCTGGCAAACTGTCAATACCAGAAGTCAGTAGATGCGCATGCATTAACCGAAGATGGGTTCAACACGCATCTACCTAAATAAAGCCGCTTGGCTCAGCCATAAGCGGCTTTAACAATGTTGGCATTTCAATACAGATCTATTTCACGATTTGCTTGAAAGACACTTTCAAAATATAACCTTACTCAAAATATCACAAATTAAGCTACCAAATATGATCAGGACTCATAAAATACCTTGGTCCAACATGATTTAATGACTGTGGTTACCTTTGCTATATGTTTCGACATTTCCCGTAGGAGTTTGTCGTTGTAGTGTTTCCTCAGTAACAGTGGATGGTTGGCTGCCTTGCGTAGCTGCATTAACATAGCGGAGCCCCCTTTGGATTCCCCTGGTCCCTCAGCAGAGTTTCGGATCTCCTGTTGGAATGTTTTCACAAGGTTGTGGTAGATTTCTACCTGTTGAGGTATCATCTCACACAGTTCAGTACTGTCTAACTTCTGGGGTAATTGTTTTTGAACCTGCAAAATAATAAACGGCAAAATTACCATTTATACTTCCAAGTATTAGATGTTCAAAAGAAACATTCAGTCAAATCTGTACTATTAATAACCATCTCTATTAGGTGACCCTTCATTCTGAATGACCATTTTAATTCCTTCCCAGCATTTTCCTTATTATATATTTTCTTCTTTGAAAATGTTGAATACACATGAGAACTTCACATGAAGTCACAAAATACAGACAAGATAGGGATTTACAAACATCACACTTCAGTCGTCTCAAGATGAAAGGCTTCATTATCTGTTTTGCATGAGTTATTCTCTCAGCTTCATACTTGCTCCTTTTATCATCAACAGATTTCTGAAATGTCAACAATATCATTGATCAGATCAATACCTACCAACACATAAGTCACAAACAATGGAGGTCATTTGGGCCCTTTTTAGTTCCAAGTGTAAAGAAATTAAAAGATGTTGCATTTGAAATATATAGTACATCCCAGATACAAT
This sequence comes from Argopecten irradians, assembly GCF_041381155.1. NCBI lineage: Eukaryota > Metazoa > Mollusca > Bivalvia > Pectinida > Pectinidae > Argopecten > Argopecten irradians. The sequence goes on along the minus strand of NC_091134.1, from coordinate 29,408,003 downwards.
TGCAATGGATATTATTTTTTAATTTTGTTGCTTTAGTTGCCATGGTAACAATCCGAAATATATACTAAATTAAGTGAATTTGAAATTTTGTAATGTTTTGCCTATTTTTAATGGTAGCTTTTGTCTAGAAATTCTTCAACAAGCAAATAAGAGCAATTTTGTACATGAGAAAATGTGAGCTATACAGTATAGCCCTCTGTGTGGCAGCATTGTTTACCGTGATCATGGAGAACATTCGCTTGAGATGGTCAGTCTTCCCAATAAACATGTCCGGCATAACGAAGCACAGCAGAGACATCAGTTCAAGTAAGTTATTTTGGAGGGGCGTACCAGTCAGCAGTAGTCGACGTGTTGACTAAAAATAAGGATACAGAGACAACATCAGTCAATATCATATTACAACTAGATACATATACAAATCTGAGATGATAGTTAACTTAGATTGTTCTGTAGAGGTGTATCAGTATTGCCAACTCACAAGATATCATCGGTAGATCCTTTTTTTTGATATTTTGAAATACATAGCCAATAGACCTGTTCGGGTCATTATATATGCAAGGTTTTAGCACCAGGACCAAAGTGTAAAAGCAAGAGGCCCAGAAGTTCTTATAGCTCACCTGCTTTATTTAGAAATCATCACAAAAAGCTTTTACAACTGGAAATAGCGAAAAATACCCCTTTTGTCCCCACCCCTCAGGCATATGCATGTCAGCCCCATAATTTGTATATATTTGAATCCCAACCTCATAAGGATGCTAGTAATACAATTTGAGTGCTATCTAATGCTCAGTTTCAAAGCACAAGAGGCCAATGGCCTAAACACTAAAATAGACTGAAAATGTTGCTTTTCTTCAGTTAACAATTAAAGGAATATATACTAGAAACTCTCCTGTAGTTGTAAGTTTCTGCTATATTTTATAGCTGTGAACTTGAATGAAGCCCTCTATCTCAGCATATCACAGACCCAATATCTGATCCCTAGGCCTCTGAATTATTTCAAAAGAAGTCCTTTTTACGATTTTAGCAATTCTGACCCATGTGACCTTGAATAAAGGTCAAGATCATTTGTTTGAACAATCTTGATGGCCCTTCATCAAAGCATGTCACAGACACCATATCAGGTCTCTTAGTTATTCACCAGAATTCTTTTAAAATATTTGAGCGAATTTGACCCCTGTGACAATGCATGGCCGTCAAGGTCATTCATTTGAACAAACTTGGTCGTCTTTCATGTTTTCTATTAGTGGCAAAGACAGCAAGAATATACGCAGTAAGGGTATTCTGACATCAATTGCTCATGTAATTTACATTATAAAGAATGCTGCTAAATAGAACTGTCCACTTCTCTGATAAGGACACAATATTTGTCATTCTCACCTGTATCTTCATTTGTCATTTCATCTGTATCTTCATTTGTCATTCTCACCTGTATCTTCATTTGTCATTCTCACCTATATCTTCAATTTGTCATTCTCACCTGTATCATCATTTGTCATTTTCACCCGTATCTTCATTTGTCATTTGTCATTCTCACCAATATCGTCATTTGTCATTCTCACCTGCATCATCATTTGTCATTCTCACCTGTATCTTCATTAAGTTTTGGTAGCGGAGTGATGACATGTTTTTCAGCATATGTCCTTCATCAAAAATGGAATAGTGGAATTCAAACTTTTTAAACAGTGCCCGGTCTTCTACACTCCCTGTGGCCATATTGTAGCTACAAAATATTGAAAATAAATCATCAAAATGTTTTAACAGAACTCTATTTAATTTACATTATATAAAAGTTACTTGGTCAATTTACTATCTCCCTGTTTTTTCCCAAACCTTGCTCAGCTAGCAGTTAGTGCACATCCACACTTGGATATTTCTGTCAAGCCAATCGGATGTGAGCTGGGCATTTTGTTCCAATCAACATGAAACACATAAAGTTGGCTGAAGCTAGTTTCTGATCACAATGGGTCATGGTCTTAACCATCATCTGACTATTAGGCTAGCACAAACTTTTTTTTCAAAAGCTGCTTATTTTTTGTGAGGATAATATTTTCTAGATTTCGTGAGACATTTATAATGGGGAAAATTCAATCTGCAAAATACCAAGAAATGATTGAATTATAAATACCCTGAAAGCCAGATTTTTTAAACATCCTATTTTTATTGTTTGTGTGAACAGGGGACGTATCTCTGGATTTAATGAGGTGCACTTCACAAATACATTATGTAACCAGTCAACCAAACATTAAATATTGGGCAGATGTACTAAGAATATATATCTAAAAGCAATTATTCAACTATTGAATCAAAACACTAAATAACAACTAGGCTATATATATGCAAAGAAGAAATCCATAAATTGGGAGCCCCACATGATTGTTAATTTATAGTTCTTACGTGGTAAGTATGACATTGAAGTCATCATAGTCTTCATATAAGATACTCCTCCTGGTCACACGACGGTCCTCCTGGGAGCCATAGTACACCAATACCTTCACCGCAGGGCACCACACCGAGAACTCCCTCATCCAGTTCTCTATAACATAGAACATATATATACAACAAAGAGAACACAATTCAATTTTTTTTCAATTCAATTCAATTTGTTTATTTCCGTTAGCCTTGCGGCTTATAAGACACAAAGTACAATTTTAATACATAATGAATAATTTAAACATGTACAGGAGAGTGATTGTATACAATAAAACACAAACATTAGCACACAATTATTATACATCAGATACTATACAGTTACGGTGTATTAAGAGACTGAGAACGTTTCTGGAATGCAAGTTTTAAGAATTTTCCGAGATTATTTAAAACTTTAACATTATTTACACTGAGTAATTGAACAAGTTTGAACACACAGATTCTATTAGGTCGTGCTACATTTTGAAACCTACCACTTTCTATATTTAACTTATGACTACATTAATCATTAATCGTATACTTGTAATACTGTTTTTATACTTTTGATCAATGGGTTCAGAACATACATATACAGACTCCCTCATCAGTTCTCTATAACACAGATACCACACCATACATAGAACTCCCTCATCCAGTTCTCTATAACATAGAACATACAGAGAGTCATCCAGTTCTCTATAACATAGAACACACAAGAACTCCCTCATCATATCAGATACATACAGTTACGGTGTATTAAGTACAGGAGAGTGATTGTATACAATAAAACACAAACATTAGTACACAATTATTATACATCAGATGCTATACAGTTACGGTGTATTAAGTACAGGAGAGTGATTGTATACAATAAAACACAAACATTAGCACACAATTATTATACATCAGATACTATACAGTTACGGCGTATTAAGTACAGGAGAGTGATCGTATACAATAAAACACAAACCATTAGCACACAATTATTATACATCAGATACTATACAGTTACGGTTATTATTAAGTACAGGAGAGTGATTGTATACAATAAAACACAACATTAGTACACAATTATTATACATCAGATGCTATACAGTTACGGTGTATTAAGTACAGGAGAGTGATTGTATACAATAAAACACAAACATTAGCACACAATTATTATACATCAGATACTATACAGTTACGGTGTATTAAGTACAGGAGAGTGATTGTATACAATAAAACACAAACATTAGCACACAATTATTATACATCAGATACTATACAGTTACGGTGTATTAAGTACAGGAGAGTGATTGTATACAATAAAACACAACCATTAGCACACAATTATTATACATCAGATACTATACAGTTACGGTGTATTAAGTACAGGAGAGTGATTGTATACAATAAAACACAAACATTAGCACACGATTATTATACATCAGATACTATACAGTTACGGCGTATTAAGTACAGGAGAGTGATTGTATACAATAAAACACAAACATTAGCACACAATTATTATACATCAGATGCTATACAGTTACGGTGTATTAAGTACAGGAGAGTGATTGTATACAATAAAACACAAACATTAGCACACAATTATTATACATCAGATACTATACAGTTACGGTGTATTAAGTACAGGAGAGTGATTGTATACAATAAAACACAACCATTAGCACACAATTATTATACATCAGATACTATACAGTTATGGTGTATTAAGAGACTGAGAACGTTTCTGGAATGCAAGTTTTAAGAATTTTCCGAGATTATTCAAAACTTTAACATTATTTACACTGAGTAATTGAACAAGTTTGAACACACAGATTCTATTAGGTCGTGCTACATTTTGAAACCTACCACTTTCTATATTTAACTTATGACTACTTAATCGTATACTTGTAATACTGTTTTTATACTTTTGATCAATGGGTTCAGAACATACATATACCACACCGAGAACTCCCTCATCCAGTTCTCTATAACATAGAACATACAGATACCACACCGAGAACTCCCTCATCCAGTTCTCTATAACATACAGATACCACACTGAGAACTTCCTCATCCAGTTCTCTATAACATACAGATACCACACCGAGAACTCCCTCATCCAGTTCTCTATAACATAGAACATACAGATACCACACCGAGAACTCCCTCATCCAGTTCTCTATAACATAGAACATACAGATACCACACCGAGAACTCCCTCATCCAGTTCTCTATAACATAGAACATACAGATACCACACCGAGAACTCCCCCATCCAGTTCTCTATAACATAGAACATACAGATACCACACCGAGAACTCCCTCATCCAGTTCTCTATAATATAGAACATACATATATTACACCGAGAACTCCCTCATCCAGTTCTCTTTAACATGGAATATACAGATACCACACTGAGAACTCCCTCATCCAGTTCTCTATAACATACAGATACCACACTGAGAACTCCCTCATCCAGTTCTCTAAAAGACGAGGGGACGATGACTTACCTATAATAGATGAGGGGGTGATGACTTACCTATAATAGACGAGGGGACGATGACTTACCTATAATAGACGAGGGGACGATGACTTACCTATAATAGACGAGGGGACGATGACTTACCTATAATAGACGAGGGGACGATGACTTACCTATGGTAGAAGAGGGGGTGATGACTTACCTATTATAGACGAGGGGGTGATGACTTACCTATGGTAGACGAGGGGACGATGACTTACCTATGGTAGACGAGGGGGTGATGACTTACCTATTATAGACGAGGGGACGATGACTTACCTATAATAGACGAGGGGGTGATGACTTACCTATGGTAGATGAGGGGACGATGACTTACCTATTATAGACGAGGGGACAATGACTTACCTATTATAGACGAGGGGGTGATGACTTACCTATGGTAGACGAGGGGACGATGACTTACCTATTATAGACGAGGGGGTGATGACTTACCTATTATAGACGAGGGGACGATGACTTACCTATGGTAGACGAGGGGACGATGACTTACCTATAATAGACGAGGGGACGATGACTTACCTATAATAGACGAGGGGACGATGACTTACCTATAATAGACGAGGGGACAATGACTTACCTATAATAGACGAGGGGACAATGACTTACCTATAATAGACGTGGGGACGATGACTTACCTATGGTAGACGAGGGGACGATGACTTACCTATAATAGACGAGGGGATGATGACTTACCTATGGTAGACGAGGGGACGATGACTTACCTATAATAGACGAGGGGACGATGACTTACCTATAATAGACGAGGGGACAATGACTTACCTATAATAGACGAGGGGACAATGACTTACCTATAATAGACGAGGGGACGATGACTTACCTATGGTAGACGAGGGGACGATGACTTACCTATAATAGACGAGGGGACAATGACTTACCTATGGTAGACGAGGGGACGATGACTTTACCTATGGTAGACGAGGGGACGATGACTTACCTATAATAGACGAGGGGACGATGACTTACCTATAATAGACGAGGGGATGATGACTTACCTATAATAGACAAGGGGACGATGACTTACCTATAATAGACGTGGGGACGATGACTTACCTATGGTAGACGAGGGGACAATGACTTACCTATGGTAGACGAGGGGACGATGACTTACCTATGGTAGACGAGGGGACGATGACTTACCTATAATAGACGAGGGGACGATGACTTACCTATAATAGACGAGGGGACAATGACTTACCTATAATAGACGAGGGGACAATGACTTACCTATAATAGACGAGGGGACGATGACTTACCTATGGTAGACGAGGGGACGATGACTTACCTATAATAGACGAGGGGACAATGACTTACCTATGGTAGACGAGGGGACGATGACTTACCTATGGTAGACGAGGGGACGATGACTTACCTATAATAGACGAGGGGACGATGACTTACCTATAATAGACGAGGGGATGATGACTTACCTATAATAGACGAGGGGACGATGACTTACCTATAATAGACGAGGGGACAATGACTTACCTATGGTAGACGAGGGGACGATGACTTACCTATAATAGACGAGGGGACGATGACTTACCTATGGTAGACGAGGGGACGATGACTTACCTATGGTAGACGAGGGGACGATGACTTACCTATGGTAGACGAGGGGACGATGACTTACCTATGGTAGACGAGGGGACGATGACTTACCTATAATAGACGAGGGGACGATGACTTACCTATGGTAGACGAGGGGACGATGACTTACCTATGGTAGACGAGGGGGTGATGACTTACCTATAATAGACGAGGGGACGATGACTTACCTATAATAGACGAGGGGACGATGACTTACCTATGGTAGATGAGGGAACGATGACTTACCTATGGTAGATGAGGGGACAATGACTTACCTATAATAGATGAGGGGACAATGACTTACCTATGGTAGACGAGGGGACGATGATCACATGTGGCCCTGGTTCTCCTTCTTCGAGAAGATGAGCAACAAATGATATTGTTTGTATGGTCTTTCCCAGGCCCTATGTGAGATAATATTAAAACTGCTCATTAAACCTTTAGATAAAGATCAAAAAGATAGGTTTAATTGTTTAGAAAAGTTCCCTTTTTAGGGCCCTATCTCTCTGCCCCTGGGAATTGAACCAGACTCATATTAATGTAAAATATGATTGTCCTCTCCCAATGATATTTAATACCTTTAGCTAAAAGACATGATCATTTCAGGCAAGTTTCAGCTTAATCTTAGCAATAAAACTTATTAAAAATATTTCAACATGGCAGCCATGGCAACCATCTCGGATTTCCGATTGACGCGAAAAAATAACAACACTTGATCAGGACCAGGTCAGCATCAGGTCAGATGATCTAAAATTCCTTACAATCAAAAATGCTACTGACCAAATATAAACCATATCCTTTCCTTCCTACAGCAGAAAAAGCTTTTTAAGAATTTTCAAAATTTCCCCAATTGAGCCCTGTCCAAGGGCCATAGGTTTATCTATGCAACAACCTGTTACCAGATTGGACATACAGTTGATATGAAGCACATCCGTCAGAAAGATAAATATTTATGGTGCCCTAATTGGCCCCATTCTATTTATCTTCCTTCCAAATGGGCTTCATATCAACTGTATGTCCAATCTGGTAACAGTTTGTTACTTTTATACCCATTTCAATCATTCAAATTCAAAACTATACACCTTTATCCTTTGAATTCCCCGCTTGCGCTAGTGTTGACGCCACTAAGTTCAATAAACGGAACAGACATAGCATCAGCTTCTGAATATAGTTTGACACAAAACGGGTTGAAACAAACATACAAATGAAAATTCAGCGATGATATTTTTCAATACATGCTAATTTTGTCAGCACAATAATACTATTGGGTTTCAAAGACCGCACAACTTTAAAACCACTTTTTAAATTATTTGACCTTTATGTACAGGCTTAATATACATTGTCAGTGATATGGCAGAAACATTAAGTATTCATACACTTGACCAGATTGGTGTTCATAGCCTGATGTTGGCTATCTGATTTAACATAGATAAAACGGAGTAGAATGTAAATATACAAAATTGTTTCCAATGCCCTTAAGGATGCTTCAGGCCAACTTTGGTAACATTCCTCTCAGTCATTCATGAATACCAGTAGTAGCAATTTAAAGGACACACGTACAGAAGTCAGATGGCAAGCCATGGCATAAACTTTAAATTTTGACTGTGAACTTTTCCTTCTTCAAATATTTTACCCAACAACTTTCTATTCATATTCATTTTGTACTGATATCAGTATAATACCTAAACTCATTGATTCCTGATCAATAGGGCTGGGTATTGGAACAGCCCCAACCAATACGGTACATATTGGAAATACATTGAAATGATACACGATACATATTGATAATGGACTGTAAACCGTCATGTGTTCTGCTAAGTTGAATTCGTGGTTAAGCACACACATTTCTGGTGTATCTAAGTGACTCTGAAGCTTGACCCATCCTATCAATAGAATATTCTACAGAAATCCTTGCACAGATGTTATATTAAATGACCTTTAACAAATATTTTCTGTCAAATGGATTGAAAAAAGGTAGTTTTTAATATTTGAACGATACAGCGATACAACAGTATGTTGCTGTATTGTGAACCAATACATTGTTAAATACCGGTACAAACTGGTATATCGGTATACCGATCCAGCCCTAATGATCAGCAAAAATAATCTCGGCAATCCCCTACCATCTCATCAGCCAGTATGCCATTGATGTCCTTGGAATGCATGATCCTCAGCCAGTTAAGGCCAACCATCTGAAAAGGTTTCAGCTGCATTCTGTAACAATCAATATTTATTTAATTTAAAGATTAAGAATTTATTACATTTTTCAGAGCAAAATATAAGTTTATGATAAAAATTTGTGGTATTTTTCACCAGAGAGAAAACATCACTTTTGATATTTTTACTTGATATCAGAACCAATTAGAACACATCCTTTACAGCAAAAATATTATTTTAACAGGGATATTGTTTTTTGAAATATATAATAAAAACTACAATATTACCTTCATCTTTCCAATTAATCTTTCATTTCTAATAGTTGGCGCATAACTGTGATGCACAAGATAATCTTGGATGTTATTTGCACAAAATCTGTACCCTATGTGTGGAACTAAATGACAGCATGACACCAATCTTTATTTACATACTCGCTATTCAGTAGAGCGGGCTGTTTCCTGATGCGGATCCTGTTGTCCGATTCATCAATGCTATCCTGTTGTGTGAGGTATGTAACAACTCTTTCCATCTCCGCTGACAGCTTTTCACACTTCTGCATCAAACGGATGATGACATTCCGTACCTTAATGATTTCTCGACAACCGCCAATCAGATCTTGAGATAATCCTTTCACCCTACCAAACTTCACATGCTAAAATGGATGGAGAATATGTACAGAGTTAAAAAGAGGCCCATGGGCATTGACAGTCACCTGAGTTCAGACATAGAATGAAACAAAGACATATAAAAATTAATATACTGGCCCTTAAAGTCGGTCAGTGATTTTATGAATTTGACTTTCTAATCTATGAAGAGTATTTGCTTCCATCAAACCTCTGAACATTTTTGAAATTTTAAGTCATTTTGACCCTGTTTGGGTTAGCAAGGACTGTTATGGATTTTAAAATTCTATATCTCAGGGTAATGATTCTACTCAAGTCTCATTTCCTATTAAAATTGAGCAAATTATGCTCATTAATGTGTTTTTTCCTATATAAACTAAAGTAAACTTGACCCTAGGATCAAATAATTCATATTTTTATAAAACACATTGAGACCTTTTTATCGATAAAAAGTATTTCATTCTACCATTTTCAGAATTTTGCCTATTTGACCCCTTTTGGCCCTGCACCTCTGCCCCCATGGGGTCGGCCTGGACCAATATAGATATGATATTAATTCTAACCAAGTTTGACTCATTTCCTATAAAGATTTTTGAAGGTTTAGCCTATTTGACCCTTTTTGACCCCGCCCCTAAGGCCCTTGGGGGTCAGTCATGGAAAATTTGTTAATATGATTCAATGGCCTATACTGATAATTTTGACAAAATTTGACCAATTTCCAATTACAAATTATGCTCAAAAATGTCTTTCCCTATATACACTACAGTAAACTTAACCCCCTCCCCAGGGGACAACGAAAGACCCAGGTTCAGATAATTCACATTTTTTGTAAAAGACCTTTAGAAAGAACTTTCTATCTATGAAGAGTTTTTGATTCTACCACATCTGTGAGTGGAGAAGATTTCTAAAATTTTAGTAAATTTTATCCCTTTATACCCCTCCCATAGCCGCCTGGGGGGTGGGGACCATAATTAACAATTTTGATATGCCTTAGAAGGTTTGTGCAAAATTTTATTGAAATTGCTTCAGCAGTTTTGGAGAAGAAGTTGAAAATGTTAATTGTTAACGGATATACGACGCACGGCGGACAAAAGGTGACCTAAAAATGTTGCATCCTTTAACAGCAGACTCTAGTCAAAATTCTACAATGACATACGTCGCAGAAAAGATTTCCCAACATATTGAATCATCACTTTTATCCATGGATTTATATTTGTTCGCATTTCCCAACATGTGACTTGAAGATATATATTCAATATCATCTGTAAATCACAATCAGTAAAAAGACAATTGATCTTCGTGCCCACCTATAGCACGACTCATGTCAGTCGAGGGATACACAGATCGTTCCTTTGCTTTTCCCTTTTTTCCCTCATCCTTTATTTATTACAATAAAGTGTATTATTCGAATAACCAACATGCAAATAGCTGAATAACTCTGTATTAGTGAATGATATCCAAAGTATTTCAATTACTAGGATTCAATTTTATCTACACATACCAGGTCCTCATATGATTTGAATGGCCTTTCATTGATAATTATCTCTGCTTTCCGTTTGGAAACGCCTGGAGTCCCAGCTAGTTCATCCAGAGTGGCATCTTGGAAAAATTCTAGGATCATTTCTTTTTCTGTTTGATGTTGATCCTACAATAAATTTAAATTAAAATTTAGACAGAACAACACTTAATCTGAAGGCTTTAAAAGTTAGACAGAACAACACTTAATATGAAGGCTTTAAAATTTAGACAGAACAACACTTAATCTGAAGGCTAAATTTAAATTAAAATTTAGACAGAACAACACTTAATCTGAAGGCTTTAAAAGTTAGACAGAACAACACTTAATATGAAGGCTTTAAAATTTAGACAGAACAACACTTAATCTGAAGGCTAAATTTAAATTAAAATTTAGACAGAACAACACTTAATCTGAAGGCTTTAAAAGTTAGACAGAACAACACTTAATATGAAGGCTTTAAAATTTAGACAGAACAACACTTAATCTGAAGGCTAAATTTAAATTAAAATTTAGACAGAACAACACTTAATCTGAAGGCTTTAAAAGTTAGACAGAACAACACTTAATATGAAGGCTTTAAAATTTAGACAGAACAACACTTAATATGAAGGCTTTAAAAGTTAGACAGAACAACACTTAATCTGAAGGCTTTAAAAGTTAGACAGAACAACGCTTAATCTGAAGGCTTTAAAAGTTTGACAGAACGACACTTAATCTTAAGACTTTAAAAGTTAGACAGAACGACACTTAATCTGAAGACTTTAAAAGTCTTAACAAATCCTTAAAGATGCTCAACCGCCAACAGAGCAAAAATGATACTCATCATTTGAACAATAATTGGTGTTTAATCGTATTTAAAACATGGCTATGATGTCATCTTTTGTTGTTCCCAGTACTTTATTTAGACTATTGTTCAAGTACTTGTTCTGTCTGTAGATTAGTACACCTTTCACTGTAAATTAGTTTATCTGTAGCTGTAGATTAGTTTCAACTAATCTACAGTTCCAGGTAAACTAATGTACAATGAAAGGTAGAGAGTGACACTACATGCAGCATTGTAAAATTGGACAGATAAATAACAAATAAATGTAATCAAATTCAACATAAATGTAATAGAAAACTTCAATAATACATATTATTACATATTTTCTGTTTTATATATTGATTCGTGGACATCGGCATAAATCCAATCACATCAACCACAACGCATAAAATTACTCCTTGTGTTGAAAATCAAGACTCTTTAGTATTTCGACAGCACAGGCATTCCTACAATGATGTTTTAATTTTAGATAGATATGTGTACTTTCTTTCTTTGAAAATGGAATGAATACTTTTGGTATATTTCCCAATAATTTCACTGTTAATTGCTTCATTTCTTGAATACATACACGTAACACATAAATCCACGTTTTCCAAATTGAATAATTTCGGTATAATTCCTTATCCAAGAATCACACAAAGCCTAATGAACAAATTTGAAATTTTAAGCTTTCTTTTCATCACTTTGCCGTTTTCACTGAATTTCAATGTAGTTTCCTTTAGAATCCACTAAATCTTGATATTATGTTTTAGGACCAATCATATTCTTCATTTCATAACGTAGAGTGGTATATTAAAAATTAATACGTTTCCATGGTAATCCTCCATATCTTGTGAATTTCCGACAAGTTATATCCAAGTGAATGGTCTGCTTCTGACATAAAGAGCAGTTAAATCAACATATCACAAAATAAACTCTGTTATTGGAAATAATAAAATTGATAATCATTTTAGATAGTTTGACTTCGTAAAGATCTGATCTGTACTGTCTGCCATGTTGCCTCTTGTACTGCTCCACTCAGAATGAAGAGAACTCAAACTCACAAAAAATTCTCTGGTAATAACATTGGTATGGAATTTCATGAAAAATTCATGCAATGCATGCACGACCAGAGTAGACATATTACAACAATTACTGTGCTGACATGTTCAGTCTCAAAGATGGTTGAAGGTCTTACCTGTAGCTGTAGATTAGTTACACAATAGTCATAGTTAGTATTGTACATCAGAGTGCCATGTTTTAAGTAAGAGAAACACCGAAAACTGTAGATTAGTCAAGGTAATGAACAATGCTCGGCACTTCGGGCCTCACATTGTCCATTATCTTGACTAATCTACATTTTTAGGTGTTTCTCCTATACTTATATATATATATATATGTCTAAAATAATATAAAATAATTTAGTTTGCTTTTGGTGCATGCGCAATCAGTACTTCATTCCATATAGGACACAATGCCACAGAATTTTTTTAGGATGCAATTAAATCGCCTGATTTTTTTGGATAGTGAAAAAATACCATTTGTCATCTTAAAAAGTTATACAGAATAACTGTTAATCCAGAGGAATAACACAATATATTGTGGTAGAAACTCACATCTAGACTGTCGTCACTTTCCTCAGCCTCATCACCACTGTTAAAGTCCTCATCATCATCATCAGATACATCTGAAATTTTACAAAGAACATTGTTTACTAATAAACAATAACAATAACACCAATACATTATACAGGACATTGTTTACTGATAGACAATAATACATTACACAGGACATTGTTTACTGAATGACAATAATACATTACACAGAACATTGTTTACTAATAAACAATAACACCTTATACAGAACATTGTTTACTAATACACAATTACACCTTACACGGGACATTGTTTACTGAATGACAATAATACATTACACAGGACATTGTTTACTGATAGACAATAATACATTACACAGGACATTGTTTACTGATAGACAATAATACATTACACAGGACATTGTTTACTGATAGACAATAATACATTACACAGGACATTGTTTACTGATAGACAATAATACATTACACAGGACATTGTTTACTGATAGACAATAATACATTACACAGGACATTGTTTACTAATAGACAATAACACTGATAGACAATAATACATTACACACGGACATTGTTTACTGATAGACAAACAATACATTACACAGGACATTGTTTACTGATAGACAATAAAACATTACACAGGACATTGTTTACTGATAGACAATAATACATTACACAGGACATTGTTTACTGATAGACAATAATACATTACACACGTCATTGTTTACTAATAAACAATAACACCTTATACAGAACATTGTTTACTAATAAACAATAACACCTTATACAGAACATTTGTTTACTAATACACAATAACACCTTACACAGGACATTGTTTACTGAATGACAATAATACATTACACAGGACATTGTTTACTGAATGACAATAATACATTACACAGGACATTGTTTACTGATAGACAATAATACATTACACACGTCATTGTTTACTGATAGACAATAATACATTACACAGGACATTGTTTACATAATACACACAGGATTTACTACACCAATTACACACGGGACATTGTTTACTGATGACAATAATACATTACACAGGACATTGTTTACTGATAGACAATATACATTACACAGGACATTGTTTACTGATAGACAATAATACATTACACAGGTCATTGTTTACTGATAGACAATAATACATTACACACGTCATTGTTTACTGATAGACAATAATACATTACACACGTCATTGTTTACTGATAGACAATAATACATTACACACGTCATTGTTTACTGATAGACAATAATACATTACAGAGGACACTGTTTACTGATAACTGAATATTAATGTTAATGAAAGTGAATGTTTTCTAACTCAACCTGAGATTACAATTTTCTAAAAGAACCAAAATAATAAGAATATCAAAGCAAATACATACCTAATGCATTGCCATCTAAACCATTTTCTTTTTTCTTCAGACTCAACATTTCAGCAGCTTCATCAACTAACCAATTTTTGGTTTCTAGGGCTCTGTATATAGACTGAAACATAACAACAGATCTCATGTAATTAACTTTATCAACAGTGGACTAAATGCAAATGTTGCGGCTGCTGCCACCACCACCAGTAGAAAAGAAACACCTAAGTCTCATCTTCTTTGACTATTGTCAAAGGCAAGACAAAATCCAATTGTTAAAGGATTATTTCTACTTCAGCTTTGTGGATAATGTTATACACACTTTCCTTCAATGTGTCGTATGTTTGTACAGATTCCAGAGGGATTTTGCCCTCCAATATAGATCTGTTGGCCAATGAAAAGAAGAGTCTTTCCCTGCTTCTCCCATCGTTTCCATTTTTCTTTAAAAATTTTGAATATACAAAGGGAAAACATCACATAAAAGTCTGCATAGCAGCAATACACTTTGTCAAATTCAATATGGCCGCTGTCAGCCAAGTTATTTTTGGATTTGTTTAAAAATAGATATGCAGAACTAAGGACCAAGCAGACCATACAAGACCTCTTCAGTGCAATCTATCAAAACACATCAAAATTAAAGATGTCTGCCTGTCAAGCATCTTCTTTCCAGATCAGTTTCTAAATGCAATATGCATACCTGTGCAGAATGGGAAACCTTTATATTCAGTACTTGAATTTATAGTTATACTTCTACTACTTAAATTTGACCAAAGCCATGTTATGTTTGACCACTTACCCTTCGTGACCTTGCTGGGAATGATTCGGATAAAAATTTGATTCTCTCCTCTTGCGTTGTGTAGCCAATGACTCCATCTTGACTCTGAGACTGGATGATGGTAGCCTCACTATCTTCCTGGTCACTGGATATTACTGGACATGCTCGCTTTGCTGGAGGTTCCTGGGAGTCCTCAGAGTCACTACTGGCTAGTCGAACCACACGCTTTTTCTTCTTTGTATTGTCCTTCCCTGTAATGATGATTTTAAGCAAATAATCCCAAAAGAGTGAATGACCTTTAAGTTAGCTGTTAGCAATTTTCTCATGTCAGAATATGTTTTTACACAATTAAGTCTTCACACATGTCAATAAACGTTGTTATTTAATAACAAAGCTTATTCTAATAGATTTTAATTATGTTTTCACACATGTCAATAAACGTTGTTATTTAATAACAAAGCTTATTCTACTGGATTTCGACGAAACTATTCCGTTATTACATGTATTAAAGCCAGGTGAGCTGAAAATTACTGCGACTTTGCCGTGTATTTAATTCCAATCAACAATATACCTTTCTCAAGAAGCTTTTCCACAGCTAACTCATAAATCTTGTCTGCCTCTAGGAAAGCTTGATGTATAACATGGCGAGACAGGCTGGGAAAGACCTCAATTAGGTTCTCCAAATTCTTTTTGTCGACTGTAGACAAATCTTCATCTTCAGAATCTTCATCAGAGAAGTCTGGCAACACCCGGCTCCTAAAAGTACACAAATTTTACAGTGTACCAGAATATCCTTAAATTGACAAGGTGTACAATTTTCACCATATTAGTCTAATCAGAGTTTTATTAACCAGGGTCCAGTCTCCTTGACTTAAATTTCACCATAGGAAAGGCATCAGAGAATTTTTAAAATATTTTTTCTTAACTGACACAAAAAAATAATATAAAATAATTTGTTTGCTATTGTTGCATGCACAATCAGTACTTTATTCCTTATAGGATATAATGCAGTGGAATTTTTTCGAGACGCAATTAATTAATTTTTAATATTTTAATCTTGAGGTAAAATTAGAAGCTCAGACTTTTCAATGGTGGTAATGGTGTAAAGTAAGTAACTTTTGTAACTGAAGTAAAATACCATTTGTCAGTGGGGGAGCATCTTTAAATGAAGGCGAATTATTAATAAATGGTTGTGAAACTAGGACCAGATTTGATTTTAAGAATCTGACAAACTTCAAGTGCATTATTCAAAATGAGAGTCCAATACTTAAATCTGAAGGTCCATGTTTATCATATATACTATCCATGTATACACTGCCAAGTTTGCACAAGCAATAAGTTGTTGTTTTTTTTTTAAATGATTTCTTCTTTTTAACTTGGTTTAAACATTGAAGTACACTTCATATTGTAATTCTACCTGTTTGTTCTTTCTCATTTGATAGATAATTTTTTAATTAAAGATAAACAAAGGATCCTATTAATCCAAACTGTGTCATTGAAGCTGAATGGATGGATCAGTGCAGATCTGATGAAATCTTCTCACTTCGACTTAGGCACACATCCATTTGTATGTTTTCCATTTTCTTTCGACATCCATGGTGAAGATGCACTGGCCTCAGATGTCTCATCCTCGAGTACACGACTCCGGACATTTTTCGCCTTTTTTCTAAACAAGGGCGATTCTGGGGAACTTTGCGGGGACAAAGGCGAGGCAGGGGTCTCTGGCACAGTGGTGACTTCTGAAACAAATTGAAATACTCTTTATGGAAACATCATTTCCACCATAAAATTTTAGCATTACTACAGGACAGCATAAGCCATTATTCCTCCAAAATTCAAGGGATATGTATTTCACAATTTTTATTGTTCTTTGATTATAGAAGGTTTCTGAAAAATTTCAATGAATTTGGTTCAATGGTTTTGGAGATGAAGTCAAAAATGTCAAATTATTCACGGAAGAACAAAAGATGACGCCAGAAAAAAGGCGATAGGAATATGTCTCTTGAGACTTCATCTCATGAGCAGGTAGCCTAAAAAGACAAAGGATCCCTTGTTAGGGGATGTGCCCTTTTTAGCTCAAATATATGATCCCAAACTGACTAGAGATACATACATTTAATATATTTTTTCACTTAATTTTACATTCATTAGCAGATTTGTATTTGGAAACTAGTGCTATGTCTTGAATTAAATTACAAATTTTCTTTATAACTTGGATAATAGATTTCACATGTGTAGGCTTTAGCTTGCAAAAGTAAGACAGTAACTAACTATTTTATAGTTGTTCCTTTAACTTCTTGGATACAAATATTCCAAAATTTACATCAATTATCCTAATGAAAATATATTTTGTAACCAATTTACGGACACACTGACCATTCACTATAACAAATGCTATTGCCTATCCAAATGTTTGAACAAACTATCATTATCTTAACAGCAAATTGATCTATAATTTAACTGTTTTATGATCTGCAAATGAATTTACCAGATTTGCCTGTTGATGAGTCGTCTATTCGGCTATCAATAACGGACACAGATATAATAGTATCTGTGTCATCTGCTTCATCCCAGTATACCTCGGTGTCATCCAAATTTTCTGTATCTGTTGAATGATTCTCTCCCTTGACATGTTCTGACTGGCCGTTGGGAATAGAAGTGGTTTGGCTCCGATTACATAGCTGACTTGTCTCATCACTTTCCTCACTGCTTGTGGAAATTTCATGCTGAAGTTTTGGTTTGGGTTTTTTAACAAACCTATAGCTCAGAAGGGAATTTAGGCCACTTTTACTCATGACTGCAATGCTTAAAAAGAAAATATATGTATGCACTTTACAGACTGATCATTTATAATTAGCGTAACTAATCATTAGTGTGGTTATCATGTTCTACTCTTTAGTGTCTAATTAGTAAAATAAGACTTTCATTAATGAGTACATTACTTTTTTAAGAAATATATTTTAATATCAATAATTATGATAAATTTAAGAAATACAATAAACAAGAGATCCCAGGGGGATCTTGGCGCCCACCAAAGAATTAATGATCTACGTCTGACAATGGAAAGAGGATCTTTTCTCTGCTTTCAAACTTTTACTACCGGTTACATATTACTACATATGAAATTTGAGAGAGATCCCTTCAGTGCTTTCTGAGAAATAGCGTAACAAACTTCAATTATCAAATCCAAGATGGCGGCCTGTCTGCCATCTTGTTCACCGATTTGTCCCAAAATGCAATATGCAAAACTAGGGACCTAGGGAAACCTGCTCATACAATTTGAGAAAGATCCCTTCAATGCTTTCTAAGAAATAGCGGTAAAAAGAATTGTTAACAGACGGACCACGGACAAATGGCGGGCTAAAATGCATCGATGGATTTTTAAAAAATCACCTCAAATTATCTTGGATGACAAAAATATTTCGCTTTGCCGATTCTCAAGATTCGTCATTCAATTTTCGATGTGTACGCTGATTTTGTGACCACTTTTGTTTACATTTTTCCACTAGGATGTGTTGTCAGTCAACAGTGATTTTTCTCCTTATATAACTGGTGTCAGTAACAAACTACCCCATTCCCAAGCCAAACCACATTATTTTTTCCTAATTACAATGAAAAATTACCTAATCAAATTGCTGAAAACCAAATAAATCCTTGAAATCTCTCCTCTCGTTTAATCTAGAAACAAACTACTCTGAAACTGTTGTTATGGTCGTCACCTTTTGATAAATTGACATAGTTTACTGTTTTACAATATTTAATCACCTATAATACCATGTTCATTGATGTGTAACTTTTTCCCCCAAAACTGCTCTTTGCGATGAAAAATTCCCAATTTTTACCAAAAACATTTTCCCCAAAATACCCTGAAAAATCACTGGTCAAATCTAGCTTTTTTTATAGCCATATTTAGCGGTGCTAACGGACCTGGTGCAGTGATGGATTCTGAGTAACGTTCATTATTATATCATCGTACAGATTTAGGAAGGTTACAAAAAATCAGTGATTTGTCAAAGGCGACATTTGGTTAATTTATTGACTCTAAGTGAATATATACTTTTAAATCAAAGAAAATAAATATTCCAAATATTAGGGACTGTCATATCAAAAATGGCGGGTAAGAAACATCAAATTCCTTTCTCCTCGATCGGTAATTATTATTTACAACAATTGTCATTGCCACTACGATGAATTGACTTTACATCTAAAATGAAAATCATGGTTCATTCCTAACGATACAAAATGCATTTTCTGTGTATTACTACATGTGTTACATGTAAACAATCATCTTATTTATACCTGACACTGCACTTCCAAACGTGCCGCAGCTGATGATACGTTTATGGTCTCCAACGCTAAAGAGTACCACTTCAAACAAGAGTTATT
This sequence comes from Argopecten irradians, assembly GCF_041381155.1. Lineage (NCBI taxonomy): Eukaryota > Metazoa > Mollusca > Bivalvia > Pectinida > Pectinidae > Argopecten > Argopecten irradians. The sequence continues at coordinate 29,388,202 of NC_091134.1, read as the reverse complement.
TCCCTTGTCTCATTCCTGAAAACTTTTTGACGGCCAATGCCTACAGTATGGTGTCGTCTTTAGAGCTACAATAATATGGTGCATATTACTGCTAATGAAGAAAAGTAGATCCCGTTTCACAAAGAAATTTGAAAACAAATAAATTTTAATTTCCCAGTCCATGTAAATTTTTCGTGGGCTTTGACAGTTTCACTAGACACATAACGTTCATAGACAGTAGGCATACTGTAAGTCTATCATATATGTTTCTGGTTTAATATGGTACATTTTCTGGTATTCTCTCTCCGATATGACTGTTACGTCAGCTCCTATCTCAATTTTATTTAAGTATTGATGTTACTATTTTTTAACTTCATTTGGGTATGAAACAAATTTTGTTTGCAAACTTTGTGAATCGGCGTACGATTCTCACAAAACCTCTTGGTCAAATATAATCACTCATTAGTAATTTACACCATAAAAAAAACATATTAACTACTTACAACCTGACAAGTATATATCCGGTCCTACCTTTTTTACTGAAACTTCTTCCTCTCTCCTTGATTAATTTGCACCAGTGATCCGTCATTAATTAACATCTGTCATGTCGGTGAGAGCTTTCTTCGTCAACCTTTGAGATATCATTGTCCCATTTATGGTAGTACAAATATATCTAAACCTTCCCAAAGATGCTTCAAACGTAACATTTGGCTCTATAATCACGGTCATTACGATGACTATCTTGCAGTCAACTGGGACACTGTTTTAGATGATAACGATATAGACAAAAGTACAACTAACAGAAATTATTCCCAGTACAGCCAAAAAGTGTATACCTTTCAAAACTGTCACCATTCCTCCTGCATGGCTAACTCTAACAATATAAGAAAACTGATACGCACGAGAAATCATTTTCATCGCAAGGCTAAACAATCTGGAAATGCAGGCGACTGGGCCAAATGATGAAGTTTAAGAAATATGTATGTTACTGCCATTCGAAAATCGAAATGTAGTTATTTTAATAAACTTTGCAATAGGTTAAACGAAAATATTAATATTAATAGTAGAGAATGGTGGAAAAATCGCCAATGGTCTTATGTCAAACTCTCCCAAGAAATGTTCAATCCCTCCTTTCGCTGTCGATAATAAGATTTTGGACAATGATCTCGATAAAGCTGAAGCTTTTAAAACATTCTTTTCCTTTCAATTTACTATTAATGATACTTATATTCATCCGCCCGAGCTTCCCGAATCTCCTCACAAACTTGCAGACATTTTGATATCTCGACAAGACGTTCTCGATGCGATACAAAAAAGCAGCTGGTCCTGACATGATAAGCCCTCGTCTTATTAAGAGTTATCCATTACAATATCTATTCAATCTTCTAGGTTCCCATCTTCCGGGAAAAAGACAAATGTAACACCAGTATTTTAAAAAGATGATCCGTCTAGTATTCAAAATTACCGTCCAATATCACTATTGTCCATTTTAGGCAAGTTAATGGAACGATGTTTTCTTGTTGATAAATCTCTACTAACTCCCCATTAATCTGGCTTCAGATCAGGTGATTCCGCTATCAATCAACTTTTATCCATTTCTCATGATTTTTTTCCCAATCTCGATAAGGTATCGAAGTAAGATTAGTTTTCTGTGATATAAGCAAAGCGTTTGACCGGGTATGGCATCGGCTGTATCTCCATTTGCCCACTTTTTATAATCTGATAATTAGCAGAATGTTATAACAAGGATTATAGTCCATTTCAGAGAAGCAAACCAGGGTTTACCTATGTTTTACCTGTGAATTTCACCTGTGCTACTGTTGCATAACATGTACATGCATGAAAATTTTATTACATGGAAACATCTATCAATATGTTAATCTTTTTGTAATCTCAGCTATGTTCTTGATATTTTTATGTTGATTGAACACATCAAACATAGAATTAATATTTGGTACTAACTTTAAAGTTCTTTCTATCTTTTTGACAAACATATAATATATACATACATACAACGTTCTACATTAAATTTCATCTTAATTTCCTCCTGAAGGTGCGACGGCGGGTGGGGGGGGGGTTTTACAAAATATTGAGGACCTTTGCCCCCCCCATTACGTTTCATCTTCCTACGCCACTGATGCATCTATATCATCGTAATCTTGTAGTTAGTCCTTGCTGCTCGTGTAACCAATCTGACGAAACTTCTGAACATTTCCTTCTCCATTGTCTAAATTACCAACAAACAAGGTTTTCAAGATTTCAAGATTTATTTATTCACTCAGACACAGTAACTGTGTGACAAGAGGTCCAATTTATAATACAGTTTTAGTGCATGACAGGCACGTGCATATAGAGATATAAACATACAAAATGTATTACATGAGATATACACATATACAATATAGAACATGGCATTTGTTTGCAATTATTATACATGTTTTGTATTAGAGACAAAAAAGAACAATGTAACATGCGTTTTTATAAGATTAAAGACAGTTTTTTAATAAATGAACTGATATTAATTAATAGCTTTTTATTGAAAATTCTGAACATTCCTTCCATTTTAACTTTGCTTGGATTTTTGTGATAATAGGATGGAATAAACTTTAATCTTAGTTGTTTAAAATTAATATGATTACATAAAAATAAGAATGGTATGTTTCAGAAACCTACTCCATGACTATGATATTAACACTTTACTCTATGGTAACCCTAATATGCCCGATCAGTACAATGTAAATATTTTTATACGGTTCAAATAAAAAAAAATCATCAGTCAATCAAACCGTTTCAAGTAGATATAAATACATATGTATCTACAGTACTACTCTACTGTCCATCTTAAAACCAATCTGATCTTTTCATATATTGGGTATATACTCATGACCCGTGTTAATAAAATACCGATGATCAAACTATGGCCGATTTATCAACAAATCTCTGGTTTTGTATGGTTGAAAAAAAACACACCATTTTTCTCTACTCAATCCCTGCACCCTTCCCTTTTCCTACCAAAGTACTGTATAATTAGCACTGAAAGTTCTTAGTAATCAGTACTGTCCTACTGCTTATAAGTTATATATATATGGAGGCGGATTAGCATAAGTACATCGTACAATGTACTTGTTTCTGTTTCCAACCTTTTAGACATGAATATTGTACTGTATCCTTATTGAATTGAATGAAATATTGTTTAAACCAATAACATTTCGCATCCCGTGCCGGACATTTATAAATCTCTGCAATGCTAAAGCTGCCGCACCGTTTATAACATGTTGTCCGCTTGGCGGGAAGATTCTGTTATAGTTTTGATATTTTTGTTATTGTTCTGACAGTTTCTTTTCTGAAACTTTGTGGTCCCCAACCCCGACAACAATACGGTTTCATATCATTTCGGAATACAGTGTACCAAAGTTGCAATGGTCTGCGAGAACTGTTTCTCCTTCCTTCTCACGTCGATATCGAGGTCAAATTTTCTGACCACCCGATTATGCATATTTTCTAGCTCTAAACCGTGTGACGTCATAATAGTCCCGTGGCCTATAGCTGTACTGTAACTGATGTGCTATCACTTTTATCGACGGTCACATGAAAAGTCGATCAACTGTTTCTAATGATTACTTTTGAGTGAAGTTAGTCGTGCAATAACTTTGGCTCGAATATAAATAACTAAAAGAGTGAAATTCGATGTTTCAAATACTTTAATTTATGCTCTAATAGCAGGTATCATCGTGTAATTATGAAAGAAAATCCGCACAGAAATAAGAGTTTCGGATTCTTTGTGTCTAGGAATTCAGCAACAAATAAGCTGTAATTAGATAATATTTTCCTGTAGTTCTTTGATACATTGTGAATTGCTAAGTTTGTGACTGTAAAATGAGATTTTACGTAACATGTAAAGAAATCCTTGATTAAATTATTTGTGCAGTCAAAAATGATAATTTCAGTTTATGCTGGAAGTGGCTTTATTTGACCGTGTAGAAACCTCTCCGTGCCGCGCGCGACCAGAATAACCTGTAAACCGCCGATATCGAGGTCAAATTTTCTGACCACCCGATTATGCATATTTTCTAGCTCTTAACCGTGTGACGTCATAATAGTCCGTGGCTTATAGCTGTACTATAACTGATGTGCTATCACTTACAGTGGCGTAGGAAGATGAAACGTCATGGGGGGGGGGGGGGGGGGGGGGGGGGGGGGGGGCAAAGGTCCTCAATATTTTGTACCCCCCTCCCCGCCACACCTACAGGAGGAGATTAATTCAACTCCCAATCATATAATATATGCTTTATGTACATTTTTCATATATCACTTATAAACGAATACGCAAATTGGCCAAATTTTGAAGGCGCAAGATTTTGGTGTTTTATTAGGGGTCTGAGGGTGACCCCGGGATGAGTTTTATGTATTTTGATGATTTTGCGATCGCCCGAAAGCGCGAGAAATTTGGTGTTTGGGGGGTCCGGGGGTCTCCCCCGGGAAAAAAATACAATTTAGAATGGCTTATCTGAGTTTTACGATGCATTTTGATGAATTTGCGAGCGCCCAAAGGCGCGAGAATTTGGTGTTAGGGGGTTCCGGGAGTCTCCCCCGGGGAAAAAAATACGATTTAGAATGGCTGAGATGAGTTTTACGATAAAGTTTAATGATTATAAAGCGTTCTTAACATGGTAATTTTTCGATTTAAAGCTACCTGCATTTAGAAATGATAATTGTGTCGTCATAACATTATGGAACCCTACTCGATCTGAATATACCGGCTTCACACCATCGGCACATTGTTGTGTAACAGAAAAAAAATGAATTAATTGTCTCGCTAAGACATATAAACAAATTGATCTTTTAAGAGACATTTTTTTAAATAGTAGATAGTGGGAATCCTTTGATGGACATTTTTAGTCTAGTTTGTGTCAAATAAGCTTTTTTAAAAAATTTCAGTCGGCGAAAATGGGGGGGGGGGGCAAAAAGACATGGCTTCCTACGCCCCTGACTTACATCGACGCGTCACAGGAAAAGCCGATCAAGGATTTTTTATGATTACTTTTGAGTGAAGTTAATCGTACAATAACTTTTGCTCGAATATTTATAACTAAAAGAGTGAAATTCGATGTTTCAAATACTCTAATTTATGCTCTAATAGCAGGTATCTTCGTGTAATAATGAAAGAAAATCCACACAGAAATAAAAGTTTCAGATTTTTTTGTCGAGGAGTTCAGCAACGAATAGGCTTTATTTAGATAATATTTTCCTGTAGTCTGTATCTTTGATACATTGTGAATTGCAAAGTTTGTGACTGTAAAATGAAATGAACAATGAAGAAATCCTTGATTAAAGCATCAAGGATATGATGCTTGACATACGTACACACCGATGATTGATCATTACAAACATTGTGTTGTGTGTTGCTAACCGAATAAATCGAGATACATTTATTTCAATACCGTACAACGTTTCAACGTGTGGTAGAAAGATTTTACTTTTGATATTATAACAGATAAAATAATTGAGATATTAAGCCAAGGTTGTATATGAGAAGGATAAGTCACACTGCGTTTTGTAACAGTAACGAATCCTTCTCACTTATAAATCCTTGTATTAAGCAAAACAAACTATTTTTTTCAGACCGTGCGGTCGCTTTCAATTTTTAATCGATATACGATTAGAATCACCGATATTATAGATATATAATTAGCCATGCCTTTGGTTTGATGGTTATGTAATACATGTACCTTGACCAGGATGTTGTTTACATGTACACAACGCCATTCATCGAACTCACCTGTAATTATCTGGCCGCGGGCAATTTGCTATTCGGTGGACTATATCGGGTATTTGCTATTGTCTTACTGTCAATCAGGTTTTTCTTTTACAGTTAAAGAGTTTATTAACAAATATAACAAGGTTCACATTCAATTCTTCTTTATTTTCCTTAAGTTTACAACTTATTGTAATTGTGCAAAATACGCACATATACATATATATACAATCACATAGTAATTAGTACAATATCATAGACAAGTTACAAATGTACTATACATTGAAATCAAAATGTGTATTAAGTATACAACATTAAAATAACTGTACTGAAATTATTGGAGGCGGGATCGTATTTTCATGGCCTCAAATATAAATTTTGCTAATTTACGTATATCACTTATATTTTCGCAACATAATAATTGTATCAACTTGTACATAGATGGTTTACGCCAATAAAAAGGTTTTACATATTTCTCTTTCTTAAATCATGATAATTAATACATATTAAAATAAAATGATATTCGTCTTCCACATCTAAATTGCAACCAGGGCACAATCTTTGTTCTCTAGCAGTATCGGTATATCTGCCTGTTCCGATGGCCAAATTATGAGCAGATAGACGAAATTTAGATAAGACAATTCGGTATTTCGGAGGTATATATTTGGTCAAATAGTATTGTATAGTAAAATGATTCACAATATGCTTATATAGTATACATTTTGATGAGGAATCCAATAAGCCTCTCAAATGTTGCTGACTTTGGTCAAATAGTCGTTGCTTTATCAAACATAATATATGTTTATGGTTATACAGATAGTGATGATTCCATACATTACCAAAACCAATAGAAAAAAAGACAATGTTTAACATGGTTTATCCAATTGAAACAATTACCAGTGTTGCTATTACTTAAATATAAAAGAGCGGAATTCAAAATACAGTTATTTGAGACCATTAATTTAAGCCAATACTTTATCATTCTGTACTTCCTTAAACATTCTAATGGATACCGGCCTAATTCAAAATATACCATGGCGTTACACGTTGATCTCTTACTTTTAGGATCTTCTTACAAAATGACAAGTGAATTTTTCCTATATCACACCCTTTCGATGATCCCCACACCTCGCAAGCATAATGCAAGATGCTAGAAACATACATGTCAAATAAACGTAACAAGGTTTCAAAATTTAAATATAAATTAGAACACATAGAAAAAAGTGCAAACATGGCTTTACGACCTTGGTCAGATAAATGTTTTTGAATTTGATTAAATTTATTATTATACTTCAGCTTTACACCAAGATAGCAAAAATCGTTTACTATTTCAACTTCATTGCCATTATATCTCCACGATTCCTTTTCAAGTATACGTCCTCCATTTCTAAATACGACTATTTTCGTTTTATCAGTAATAACAGACAATTTCCACTTAGTTGAGTAACTATAAAGACTATCTAAGAGGCACTGCAGCCCTTCAACAGTTTCAGAGAACATTACCAGGTCATCCGCGTACATTAGGAGAAATAGACTCAATTCGCCGAAATCATAGCCAGAATTTCTATTTTCAATAAATGAAGTTTCAAAATCATTAACAAAAAGTGAAAATAGAATCGGTGATAATATTTCACCTTGCATTAATCCAATATTGTTCTCAAAATAATTAGAACATTTACCATTTACCAAAACACAAGATTTAACCGATTTATATAGTGACTTAATAACAGATAACATTTTCCCTCTAATGCCTAATTTAGTCAGCTTACGCCATAAGCTTAATCTATCAACAAAGTCAAACGCTTTCCGAAAATCTACAAAACAACAATATAGGCGTTTCTTTGATGACAAAGTTTTAGATATAATTAAGTGCAAAGCAAAAAATTGCGTCTATAGTACTAACTTCTGGTCGAAAACCAAATTGCGCATCAGTTAAAATGTCATATTTGATACATACATCTAAAATACGTTTATTTAATACAGAAGTGAAAAGTTTACAAAGACAACTAATTAAACTAATACCCCTAAAGTTATTAGGGTCATTACGACCCCCCTTTTTATATACAGGTATGATCATAGCGGATGACCAATTAGTAGGAAAAGAACCACTGTTAAGGATGTTATTGAATAATATTGAGAGAGTTGGAATAAGTAATTCCTCACAATATTTAAAACATTCATTTAAAATGCCATCAGGTCCATGTGACTTACCACATTTTATTTTATGTATAGCATCAGCAATTTCACGGGATGAAATACGGGCATCTAACTCCTCGAATATAACATCATTATCAACTAGAGTTATGTCATTATGTGGAACTTGATTAGTAGCTTGATTGGCAGAAGACAAATTTATAAAATGGTTATACAATTGGTTAGAACTAAGTAATGGTGAAACAGTCTTTTTATGTCCAAATTTCTTATAAAAAGACCTTGGGTTATGTTTCCTCATATATTCTAACATATCACCTTCGGCACTTAGATATTGCCTTTTATATTTACGCTCCGTAGACTTATACTCTCTTTTCTTACGTATGAGATTGGTGTGTGTTGAGGAACACTTATTGGAATTAAACGCTTTCAATGCAGTCAGATATTGCTTACGTAGGGATTTTAAACAGTCATTAAACCAAGGTTTATCGTTGGAACTAGAAAGAGTACTAGTATGTGGGTTTACAGGGGGTTTGCTAGAATTACTATACCGTGGATTGATTTGAAAAAATGGTTGCATAATACCAAGCAGGACATCTGAAAAATTGCTTACACATGTATCAATAGAATCTTGGTTTACTTCGTTACTAATTAATACTGACTTTTTCACAGAGTCTAAGTTAAGTCTTAATGATTCAATAAATTGATATTGATACTCTTCCTTCCATTTAAAAAACGGGTCTATGTTCGACGTCATCCCCATCAATCTCAGTGTCAAAAGAAAAGATTTCACAACGAATTTCAATATGTAATGGAGCATGATCAGAAAATTCAACAAATTCACAAACCATAAACTTATTGATAATATTAAACAGGTTAAATGGTAATAAAACATAATCAATCACACTCATACCGATCACACGATAGATTATCTGGATCTCTACCATTCAAAATTCTTAGACCAGATGATTTACAGAGGTTTAACAGCCTAGTTCCAAATTCGTTCCCACCTAAATCGGGATTCTTCCTAGTAGGTAAACAACTCTCATCATCAGTATCACTCAAATAATTAAAAATGGATTGAACATGGGATTTAATACTTTCATGTAAAATGTCGCCAGTGATATAATCTACAGAAGAACGAGTGCGACTGTTTAGATCACCTACAACTATTACCTCACTAGTTTGAGAAAAATCGGTAATGACAGTTTCTAAAACCGAAAAAACGTCACAGTCATACTGCTCGTAATAACGAGACGAGCTAGGAGGGATATATGTAAATATTACTGTAAGACTTCTTTCACGTCCAGTTAGACGTTTATCGATACTAATTGGGATAATGGTATCAAACAAACTATTTTCTACCTTTATATGTTTAAAAATGTCATTACGGGTTAACAAAACCAACCCACCCCCTTGCGAAGAGCGCGTTGCTTTTCTCGGTGTAACAAATGATGGGAAGTCATCGAGTTCCAATGTATAGTCATTGGGGATCCAGCACTCTGACAAGAAAATAATATCATATTTGAAAATTAAGTTACGAAATTCTAAAAGCTTAAGCTTGTTGTCTAAACCACCATTCACGTTCCATGAAATAATCTTGATATTAGAACTAGCATTCTGTATAGACAATCAGTCTTATCATTATTAATGTATATCCCCTGACCCCCCTATCTAGGCGAATCATTGGACTGAGACGCGGACGTTGTGAATCGGCGTCGCCTTTTGTTGGGTTGCCTGGAAGTCGGCGTTCTCTCAACAGCGTCACGGTATGATTGCTGTCGGACGTCAGCGTTGGTTGAGCACGGCGTACTCACTGTCTCTGTAGCTTCAACAGAAGGGGCGTCGACGTACAACTTTCCATTGATATATAGTCGATCCCGGACCAACTTGACCCTACAACCGTCCCGTTTACATTGTCTAAGAACAGGATATAATTTGCGACGCTTCTCTTCGATATCCGCAGGGAATTGTTCATTTACCCAGAAACGGGTCCCGCGGAGTTTACCCGAGTTGTCACGAATGTGTTCCAGATCCCTGTAGTGTATGAACCTAGCAACGACGGGGCGATGCTTACCGGCCACGAACCTGCCGAATCTGTGAACGTTACCAAAATCAATCCGCTGGGAGTCAATTTCCATCTCGTAATAAAGAAAATCACGAAGTTTAGCCTCAGTGTCCTCCCCTGCGTGTTCCCCGGGTATACCATGGAATATCAGGTTATTTTTCATAGACCTGCATTGTAGGTCTGTTACAAGGTCAGTGAGCTTTGATCTCTCTTGACGGAGTTCGCGAAGTTCATCCAAAACTTTAGCGGTTTCAACAGCCTGTTTTTTATCAGCGGCTTGCAGATTGGTAAGCGTAACAGTGTTAGTATCTAAACAGGACTTCACATCATCATACATATCACTCAGGGCCTGGGCACCCTTTTCCATTTCATTTGACTGGGCAACAACTCTTGCCACAGAATCATGTATTGCCTTGTATTTTACATCAATGTTTTTTCATCTCGTGCTCTAAATGGTTAAACTTTGGTGGTCAGAGAGGACATATCCTTTTGCACTTTATTAATTTTTCAGAAAGCTTACTTGCTTTTCAATATGTGTAAGTCGTGTGTCTAATTTATTAAAAAGTTGATCAGTCATATGCTTGCTTCATAACTATCGAAGATTCCGACGATATCCCTTCATATATCACTTTGTGTGCTTCACCGACTATACTAGATGTAGATTGGCCCTTGGATTGATTGGATTTTTTCGAAGTCATGGTGAAATAATAATGCAGTATAGAAAGTCATGTATAGAATATATGGACGTAATCACAAACCAGCGCGTGCAGAGCTAATAACACTAGCTGTCCAGTTGAAATACCTAGTGTCACCAGAGCGTGACGGAATTTTGCCAACCGCACGCGCCTGAGTCCTATTCACGAGTCACGTATCTATCATACAAGAATCATCTTTTAAAACAGCACTACAAACAGAATCGGGAAAGGGCCTTAAGTCTCACGAATAGAGGCATCTGATTTCCAGGCATTAAGACTACCTTGGCAATAGTATCTGACTACCTTGGCAATAGTAAATCTAATTTCATATGGTGTCATTTGTCAGGACCATGTCAGGATCGATTTTCAATTTCTTTCAACAAATTTTATTTCAAACAAGAGGCCAAAGGGCCTTAACATGTAGGAAATTAATTAGATATAGTGTCATGGTAGCCATCTTCGATTTGGGATCAACCAGAGATGTAACAACACTTTGTCGGGACCATGTCAGGATCATTTCATGCAAGTTTCAGCCAAATCGCACCGGTAGAACTTCAGAAGAAGTTCAAAATGTGTTTTCAAGATGGCGGCTTTGGCGGCCATCTTGGATTACGGATCGACCCGAAAAATAACAACACTTTGTCGGGACCATATCATGATCATGTCATGCAAGTTTCAGCCAAACAGCACCGGTAGAACTTAAGAAGAAGTTCAAAATGTGTTTTCAAGATGGCGGCTGTGGCGGCCATCTTGAATTTCGGATCGACCCGAAAAGTTACAACACTTTGTCGGGACCATGTCAGGATCATTTCATGCCAGTTTCAGCCTAATCGCACCTGTAGAACTTGAGAAGAAGTTCAAAATGTATTTTCAAGATGGCGGCTGTGGCGGCCATCTTGGATTTCGGATCGACCCGAAAAATAACAACACTTTGTCGGGACCATGTCAGGATCATTTCATGCAAGTTTCAGCCTAATCGCACCGGTAGAACTTGAGAAGAAGTTCAAAATGTGTTTTCAAGATGGCGGCTTTGGCGGCCATCTTGGATTTCGGATCGACCCGAAAAATAACAACACTTTGTCGGGACCATGTCAGTATCATTTCATGCAAGTTTCAGCCAAATCGCACTGGTAGAACTTGAGAAGAAGTTCAAAATGTGTTTTCAAGATGGCGGCTGTGGCGGCCATCTTGGATTTCGGATCGACCCGAAAAATAACAACACTTTGTCGGGACCATGTCAGGATCATTTCATGCCAGTTTCAGCCTAATTGCACCTGTAGAACTTGAGAAGAAGTTCAAAATGTATTTTCAAGATGGCGGCTGTGGGCGGCCATCTTGGATTTCGGATCGACCCGAAAAATAACAACACTTTGTCGGGACCATGTCAGGATCATTTCATGCAAGTTTCAGCCTAATCGCACTGGTAGAACTTGAGAAGAAGTTCAAAATGTGTTTTCAAGATGGCGGCTTTGGCGGCCATCTTGGATTTCGAATTGACCCGAAAAATAACAACACTTTGTCGGGACCATGTCAGGATTGTTTCATGCAAGTTTCAGCCAAATCGCACCGATAGAACTTGAGAAGAAGTTCAAAATGTGTTTTCAAGATGGCGGCTGTGACGGCCATCTTGGATTTCGGATCGACCCAAAAAATAACAACACTTTGTCGGGACCATGTCAGGATCATTTCATGCAAGTTTCAGCCAAATCGCACTGGTAGAACTTGAGAAGAAGTTCAAAATGTGTTTTCAAGATGGTGGCTTTGGCGGCCATCTTGGATTTCGGATCGACCCGAAAAATAACAACACTTTGTCGGGACCATGTCAGGATCATTTCATGCAAGTTTCAGCCTTATCGCACTGGTAGAACTTGAGAAGAAGTTCAAAATGTATTTTCAAGATGGCGGCTTTGGCGGCCATCTTGGATTTCGGATCGACCCGAAAAATAACAACACTTTGTCGGGACCATGTCAGGATCATTTCATGCAAGTTTCAGCCTAATCGCACTGGTAGAACTTGAGAAGAAGTTCAAAATGTGTTTTCAAGATGGTGGCTTTGGCGGCCATCTTGGATTTCGGATCGACCCGAAAAATAACAACACTTTGTCGGGACCATGTCAGGATCATTTCATGCAAGTTTCAGCCAAATCGCACTGGTAGAACTTGAGAAGAAGTTCAAAATGTGTTTTCAAGATGGCGGCTGTGGCGGCCATCTTGGATTTCGGATCGACCCGAAAAGTAACAACACTTTGTCGGGACCATGTCAGGATCATTTCATGCAAGTTTCAGCCTTAATTGCACCGGTAGAACTTGAGAAGAAGTTCAAAATGTATTTTCAAGATGGCGGCTTGTGGCGGCCATCTTGGATTTCGGATCGACCCGAAAAATAACAACACTTTGTCGGGACCATGTCAGGATCATTTCATGCAAGTTTCAGCCTAATCGCACTGGTAGAACTTGAGAAGAAGTTCAAAATGTGTTTTCAAGATGGCGGCTTTGGCGGCCATCTTGGATTTCGGATCGACCTGAAAAATAACAACACTTTGTCGGGACCATGTCAGGATCATTTCATGCAAGTTTCAGCCAAATCGCACTTGTAGAACTTGAGAAGAAGTTCAAAATGTGTTTTCAAGATGGCGGCTGTGGCGGCCATCTTGGATTTCGGATCGACCCGAAAAAAGTAACAACACTTTGTCGGACCATGTCAGGATCATTTCATGCCAGTTTCAGCCTAATTGCACCTGTAGAACTTGAGAAGAAGTTCAAAATGTATTTTCAAGATGGCGGCTGTGGCGGCCATCTTGGATTTCGGATCGACCCGAAAAATAACAACACTTTGTCGGGACCATGTCAAGATCATTTCATGCAAGTTTCAGCCTTAATCGCACTGGTAGAACTTGAGAAGAAGTTCAAAATGTGTTTTCAAGATGGCGGCTTTGGCGGCCATCTTGGATTTCGGATCGACCCAAAAAATAACAACACTTTGTCGGGACCATGTCAGGCATCATTTCATGCCAGTTTCAGCCTAAAAAACTTGAGAAGAAGTTCAAAATGTATTTCAAGATGGCGGCTGTGGCGGCCATCTTGGATTTCGGATCGACCCGGACCATGTCAGGATCATTTCATGCAGTTTCAGCCTAATTGCACTGGTAGAACTTGAGAAGAAGTTCAAAAATGTAATTTTCAAGATGGCGGCTTTGGCGGCCATCTTGGAATTTCGGATCAACCCGAAAAAATAACAACACTTTGTCGGGACCATGTCAGGATCATTTCATGCAAGTTTCAGTCCAGCCTAATCGCACCCGGTAGAACTTGAGAAGAAAGTTCAAAATGTGTTTTTCAAGATGGCGGCTTGGCGGCCATCTTGGATTTCGGATCGACCCGAAAAAATAACAACACTTTGTCGGGACCATGTCAGGATTCATTTCATGCAAGTTTCAGCCAAATCGCACTGGTAGAACTTGAGAAGAAGTTCAAAATGTGTTTTTCAAGATGCATGATTAATAATAAAAGATATAAGCTTACTCTGGAATTTTATCTGAATTTCAGTATTTAATTAAAGGGACAATTCAGTCTAAGAGAACATTAAAATTTGCACATATATCGGAAAAACCCAGTTCTAATGGAAATTAAATCAGTCGGCTTTACTGTGATATGCCAGAAAAGTCAATGGTGGTGAAATGTGTGAAATGTTCAAACTCGCTCGCTGTCCGCCATTACACATTGTGGTCGAACATCTTGTATGCCGAACCCTGTCCCTTACTCGTAGAGTAATTGCAACTTTTGTCAAAAACTGCTTAAATCGCTCTGACAATAGTGTGTTTACCTTATTAGGTGAATTGCCTTGCCTAAAAAGTCATTTCATCACCTCCTCAGTGGTTATGTAGTTCATTTGTTTAACATGCATGACTTTGGCTCGGGTATGGGTACAGCGTACATAATGTACCTGCTTAATCGTATTGGTCAACAATTTGTAATTACAACAGTATCAATTAAAGTACTTAATAATGACGTGGAATTTGTCAATATTTTATGTTATATGTTTCATAAGAAATGTAGAACAATACATCTATACCATAATTTGCTTCTTGGTTATGTAAATGAATTAGCCGGAGTGAATTGTCCCTTTAAATATAAAATTTAAAAGTGAGATAAAAATATGCGGATCGTGTATTGATATTGTACTATCAGTCATATTCAAATTTTAAATATCAAAATCAAAGATGGCTACCTCTCGGCCATTTTGTTGACCGATCGGTCCAAAAATGTAAAATGCACAACTAGAGTCATATAAAATTTGAGACACATCCCTTCTGTAATTTCTGAGAAATAGCGGTAACATTCTTCAGCCATCTTGCACACAAGTGTATGTTAAACTGATGAGAAATACCAACAATTTTCTCATATGAATCCCGAATTTGTGTTCAAAACATGGTCTGAGTTTTTGTCCACATATATGTCGCACTAGAATAGAGGCAGCACTCCTGATTTCCAGGCATTAAGTAGAGGCTTATATTCCATCCAGAAAATATGATTGGTTTAAAATAATTTCTGATATTTCCCATAACTATTCACTATTGTTTCTACCCTCTGGGGTCCAGACTCACTGCTGAGTCATAGACAAGAGCCCTTAATGGTCACTTAAGTATTGACTCTTTATGGCCCTTCATATCAGCAAGGACTGTGTATAGACAATACAAGGAACTCTTCAGTAGAAGTTGTAAGTTTCTGAATGAAGGTCATTCATTTAGAAGCTGTTTAAAAGGTTTCAGCCTATCTAAACCCTGTGACCTTGAATGATAGTCAAGGTCATTCATTTGAAAAAACTTGGAAGCCCTTTGTCACAGCATGCTTCAATTTGTAGGCCTCTTATCATTGACAAGAAATCGTTTAAATTTTTTTAGCCTGTTTAACCTCTATGGCTTTGAATTATGTTGATGGATGAAGCATAATGATATTGCATCATGCATCCCGACTCTTCAGGTCAAATTGGCCTAAAATTTATGAAGTTTTGTATTAATGTACAAATATTCCTACCTTATCTTCAGTCTCTTTCTTTTCTTCTTTTTCTTCTTCCTTCTCATCTTCATCCTAAAATCAGTGAAAAGCCTCAAATTATCTGTTACATTGACTGTACTGATATATACCTGAATTGATCACCATAAATACTACATTATATGATGATTTACTCATTATGTGATATAATCAAATGAGAAATGGTACCAGTTCACTGAAATCTCACTGTATGTATTATTGAAGTAACAATTCTAAACATTAAATACATTATTGAAACTTGAAAAAAAGAGCTGAGAAATTGTTCACTTTGTTATGCAGACAAGCCTATGTTTTGAAATACTGCTGACAAATGTGAAATATTTTCTGTAAGGTTTGATAGAGGGAACGAACCATGCTGTAATTCGATCATTTTGTACTTCAGAATTATTTTTCCTTGTGAATACGTGTTTCACAGCCTCTCTAAATTCTATAACCAAAAGCTTAGAGGCTCTATTTCTATAACAGAGGGGTGGTAGTGTCCAAGTGGTTAACATGTCCTGACAAATTACCACAAGCCCTTAACCTCAGGTTTGTGAGTTTGAATTCCATGTAGGGCTGTTGCCAGGAACCGACCACTGGTGGGTAGTTTTTCTCCGGGTACTCTGGCTTTCCTTACCAACAAACCTGGCACTTCCTTAAATGACTTTGGTTGTTAATAGGACGGTAAACTAACAAAACCAAAATCTATAACTGAAGTTCATATGATATCTCCTTTACATATATTCCAACTTTGTTTTAGATCAAACTGATAAGGTTAAACCAAATACGGTAATCTAAACGCAAAACTCAAAACGTTGACTTCAACAGAAAAGTAACCCCATGTCTCAATCACATGAAGCAGTTGCGGATGAATGAACTTTTACAAAAATTTTATAATAAATGCAAAACAAGTTTTATCAACAATATTAATTGTGCTTCTTGGTCAATATAGAAGCATTTTAAGTTCTTATGGAAGAAAACCAAGAATCTGGGGCGAATTCCCCACAAATCTAACTTCAGAGAATGAAATAAAAACATCATTAAATAACAAAAATATATTGATTAGACATATGGCAACGTAAGCCAGTTACAGGAATGAATTCTAAAGGGCTAAGGGAGATAACTGCTTCACTTACATCATTTTTGGCATCGTAAGACACTATACCCGTTGATCGTCTTTCTTTCCTTGTTCTTCTTGCTCGTACTGTTCTCATATCATGGGATTTCTCTTGTGAGTCTAAACAAAGTCAAAACCAAATAAATATTACAAGAGTTAATGTAACTTCACTTTAAATATTGCAATTAAGAGTTGAGGAAGTGTTAATATTTGATTATGTTTTTGATAACAAAAGACATTACACTACCCACCTTTATATTTAGAGGATAAGATCTCAATAAATAGATATTTGAAAAGTGATTTGATCCCTCACTTGGTTTAGTACACGATAACACTCATGGAAACACAAACTTGGATAAAAGCACATTCAGTTATCTATATCAGTTATTATACTTGGTTAAGCTTGGTGACGGAGCACACAACCCTGGTTTGCAGTTGTTTTACATACAACAACTTTAACATAAACTGTGCTAGTTTTTTAGTTTGATACATTTTGCTAGTTATTTAGTAGACACACTCTGTTTAATCTCACTCCTATAAAACAATCCTCCAATCATTAGCTATCAGGTACATGTTTTTACACACAATAATGACTTATACAATGAGATATACAGCCTCTGAGTCGTCACAATGGTTTTACCATCTTTAGAATCTTTAAGCCTTTCTTCTTTTTCCTCGTTACGACTTTCTAACTCTCCATTGCGTATGCGGTTGGTGCGTAGGGAGGAGGTGCGAGTTAGTCCTGACCCAGTGTTCAGACTAGATGTGGTTGAAGAACTGTCTGATGTAGACAATGTGTTCCTATCTCGCCTAGGTATATAGGCTGAAATCAAACCGCAATATTAGGGCTACATGCAGGACAGTATATTGATATATTAAGTGGAAGGGCTGGCTTCCTGGTATCAGGCTGATATTAGAGGGATCTTGGCATCCACCAAACAATGATCTTTGTCCCACCTTAGAATTGGATTGGTCAAGAACAGGACATGGTCTTGTATTAGATCTGATGGTAGGTGGGCTTAAAACACACATAATAGTCAAATTTGATATTGCCAATGTCTACTATTTTGTGCTTGGATTTGTTCCAAAAATAGATATATACGGTATGCAGAACTCAGGCCCAGACTGACCCTACCAGTTCAATTTAAGGAAGCTAGACCTCTTCAGCACTTTCTGAGAAAATGAAACAATTTAAGATGGCTGTTTATCAGTCATGCTAGGGGAATCTATATATGAAATTTGTGACAGATCCCTTCAGAATTTTTCCGAGATATAGCAATACCAATCTTCAATCATCAAAATCAAAGATGGCTGCCAGCCGGCCATATGGTAAATATTGAGTTACAATAATAATAGTAAAGACTGTAAATATAAGGATTAAAGTATCTTTCTGGTGGTTTTGTCGAAGGATAAAGCTGAGTAGGGTATCAATATTTGTTTCATGGACCAAGCGGTCCATTCCAATTTGATACCCTACTCAACTTCATCCTTTCAAAAAAAGCACCAAAACATACCGAAGCCCACCATCTGATGATAACGGTGGGCTAACTCTTTATTCAAGTTTATTCTTGAATCTAGGATAAATATATACATTGAGAAAGGTCTTAAAAGGTTTGGTTTACATGTTTTGCCAATTAATGATGTCATAAACCTTTATTCAAGCAAATAAAACAGTTGCACATTCATATGAACACTGTTATAAATGGCAAGGAAATGAATATGACACGATGCAATAGCAGAATGTCTAAATACTAGTTTTATCTTACAGTGTTCAATCATGCCAAATGTTGTCAGTAAAGATTTGCTCTTTCATAAAGAAATGCCAGGTTCAATAGATAAGTTGATGAGGTTGATATTACATTTTAGGACATGATACCATTCATAGTAAAATGCAGACATCCAATGACTAACAGTGGCCGTATTGATATATTCATCAGTAAGCAGATCCTGTTACCTACCCGAGTCAGTGGAATAATCTTTGGTGGTGTCTCGAGACTTTCTGTAACTATTTCTCAGGTCATCCTGTAAAAGGTAATAAATCATAAATGCTTCTACAAATTTACGGAAACAAACTAATCAATATCAAATCAATTCTCATTTTGCCAAAGTAAGCAAGTTTACATAAGACACAAAAAATCTAAAGAAACGCTGACAAATTAGAATGTCAAGACTTTAACCATTTTGCAATCTTGATAATTTTGACAGAAGTTGACGTTAACTGGGAAATAAAAAACACTCCCACTACCTTTCTGAAACAGCTTTTAATTTCTTAAATCGGAAGATAAAACAAGTTGATAATTTTGAAATCACAAAAGTTATTAGCTACAGTTGACACTACACATGTCATCACCTTTTTAACAATTTAATTAAAATAAATCAAATGTGTATTTTCATAACACCAGTCATCTAATGTCAGCCGTCCATTGGTACAATTTTCAGTCACTACCTAAGGATGTTACCAGTCAAATTCTTTTAAATTCCGACCAGCAGTTATGGAGAAGAAGTTGATTGTTGACAGACAGAAGGATGTACGATGGACGCTGCGGATTCGCATAAAAAGGTTTGAAAACATGGCTGACTCTACTTACCTGTCGACGTTCCTCCAGAGTGCGACGACGAAGTACAGTCGTGTCCTCAGTTGCGCTCACCTCCTTCTTGGTACTTTCTAGGCCAGGTACTCGTTCACTGTCCCTCTGGGATCCAACATCAGGGACACGACTCTTATCATCTGTTGTACTGCTAGTTGTTGTAGTTGTCGTCCCAGTCGTTGTTGAAGTAACTTTTGATGGATCCTTCAAGGCTTTTTCGGCTTGCTGTATATCTTCTAATGTCACACCCTAAAATCCAAGCACAACAATTTTCCCATAAAATGTCAGGATTTCAATATTGATTGATATGACCTAGCTACCTGGTTACAGTTGCTCAAACAATCCATGCATGAATAACTAAGTAAATAGAGGTTCCCAAACAAGTTATTTGTCATGTTTATCAAACTCAAGTTTTATGTAATTTTCAAATTTTGAAAAGACACAAGCTTTAACAATTGTCTTTTAAAAATTTGAAAATTAACTAACGAGAATTTAGATAAACATAATAAACAACAGTCACGCGTTGTGGTGACCATTTTCTCGTCTTCATTCACGAAAGCTCACCACCATACAATATGTAATGATATCTTTCGCCATAAAACATTGGAGTCAAGGTTAAGTGCTATTCTCCTCAAACTCCACAATATTGCTATCAAGATATTGGGAAAGGATTTGAGAATTGACAAGACGTAACATTTCAAATAATTTTCAATATGCATTTTCCATATTCTGTCCAATAAATTGTTATATAACAGGGACCTGGACCAAATTGATTCCCTTTCAGTTAAGAATACTGTTGACTAAATATGAACCAAATCCTTCCTTTCCTACAGCAGTAGAAGGATTTACTCTTCTTCCCTTACTGGACCCAGACCCTTCGATCCTTGTAAGCCCAAACCATTACTTTATACAAATATTGAGAGGGAGAAAAACGTTCTGAAACATGTTGACCTTTGTAATGGTTTCCTTGCCAAGTGTTGCCCCAGGAACTTACCTGTGTTGACCTCCTAGTCTCCCTAGCACGCTTGGCTCTAGCTTTCCTTAGGGTCTCAGCCTCCTCATCTCGTTTCGGTGGCTCATAAGATCTGACAACAGCAAAACAATATTGTTATAGAATAACTCTAAGTGATCAATGTCATTATAAACCCACCTGATAATATACCTTGAGCATTCATATGATTTAAACCTGAAACTATTTTTGAAATTTATATCCTAACTACATAATATCTCCGTCCCTACTGTATTTCACCTGTACCATGTAGCCAAAGATACTCTGGCCCTGACACCAGACTTAGACATTATGACTGATAGATGTCTGGTGTAAGACAGTGTCGGCGAGTTCCATCTTTTGATATAGCACTGCGCTCTGGCCCTACACCTGACATCTATCTGTCATAATGTCTAAGTCTGGTGTCAGGGCCAGAGTATCTCGGGCTACTGTACCATACAACGTTTAGGAGTAGTGTTCTATATTAAGCCAGAACAGGACAGTACAGATATAAAAAAAATTATAAAAATCCCCCTCCCTATTTTTGTCCGCAATTTCATTCATGGTCAAGGCTCAAAATTGTCCTTATTATCAAATGATAATGACAATAATCAATATTTTCTATACTTTCTCAGCCTGTATACAGATTTTGAAAGTCTTCAATGTTCACATATTTATCATCACAACCAAAAAAACCCATGAACAAGCAGACAAGGTAAAAATGAAGCATATCAACTCGTGTTAGTACATTCTAATGAAGCATTCTCTTAGGTGATCTCCTCTTGTTTAACAATGATAGGATTTTGTTTTACAGAGTCATTTTTATGTAGGAAAGATATCATATTTAAATACAATTATAAGATCAAATAGTGTTGTTACTGTCATATTTAGTCAATTCTTCAGATAAAAACAATTGTTTTTTTATCTCAATTATAAATAATTGCAGGGAATCCTGACCATACAAAGATGTATACTATATGGAATTTCCTTAGGAGTGATGATAATGAGCTGATGGTACAGTCAGAAAGATGTATACTATATGGAATTTCCTTAGGAGTGATGATAATGAGCTGATGGTACAGTCAGTAACAAACCTTTTAGTAAATTGGTAATTAGAGTAAGGGGAGGTAATGTTAGATGATGAAGATGATGACATAGACGATGACATGCTCGATCCAGTTGTAGAGGTTGGTGTAGTGGAGCCAGTAAGGCGAGAGTGTCCTGCTGCTGCCGACTCCCGTTCTCGTTCTCGGCGCTCATTCGTCTCCTGCTGCTGCTTGTAGTAAGGGATATACTGCGATTGGTATGACGAATTGGAAGTGAAGGACGTTGGTCGGCGGTATGGTCCACTGCCATATTGCGAATTATATCTGTAACACAAGCATTGCCACGATGGTGGTCACACTACAGCATGCCCAACATGCAGTGTTATTGTCAATATACCTGGTACTCATGCTAATTCATAAAGATATCCCAAATGTCTACTTACTCAATCAATCCTCTTCTTATGGCATTGGCACCGAGGTCAAAATCGCAATGAAGCAATTTGTATGTGTATCAATATTCAGAAATTTCAGAAGTGTTTTATTTTTCAGAAAGTCAAGCCTGACAGTAAGAAGTTTAGAAAATCAAGACCCACATTTCAAATTACACCCAAAATATCATATCAATCGATCAATCCAAATAATAATTTTGAAATTGATGACATTTCGCTATTGGCTTATTTTGAATGTCACATTATCAACATGAGCACCGGGCATAACATAAAAATAACACTTGTATAAACCATTGTAACAATTCAAACGTTCTAACATCAAAAAAAGGGTGATTTTAAAAACAAAAATATCAATATTAAAGGAAATAGGACATTGTCATTAAAGTTCCAATATACGTATCTGCTGAAATTTTTTCATGAGTCGGAAGAAATCATAAAAAAATCCTGTTGTAATTAAACTATACAGAAATAAGGCTAAATAGAAGTAAAGATGGGTGGTAATGATTTGGTAGCTTTTGATAAAAATTTAAATACATATTGAACAAAGCTTAGTGACTTCCACTTGGTTGCTGTGAACACCATGCGACTACCGTAATTACGTGACGTTTTTTTAGACTTTCAGGAGAACAGGCCAGGTCATGAACTTTTTTTTCTTTCCTTCGGCAACAATCATAGCGTCTATGGCGACCAGTTTTAAGTAATATACCAAAGTGACTTAGAATTCATTATAAATATTCTTGATATAGCTTCATTTTAACTTCATCTATAAATAGTAACAACATCAGGGTAAAATCTAGCGTAACTTTTTGCAGCTAGTTACATATATATTGTGACTTTAACGTTGAAATGCATCAATTTCAAATAAAAATGAAGTCAGCCATGCATGAATGAACAAGGCATTCTTAATGAGAGCAGATGATGAAGTTTTCATTTTGATGTAAGGAACATTCACTTAGTAAAGAGAAACAAGTTACATTGGAAACTAAGCATTTCTATCAACAATCAAAACATCACGGAAAAAATGCATTAAAACTAGTGAGTAAAGTTGATTTTATTAGATTTGTAACATTTTTTGTGGAACTTCATCTCCATCTTTTCTGAAATCTCCTATAGCAAAACAATGACTAAAAAAGGGATTTAATTACCCTTAGATATACATGACTTTAATATCTATTGAATTAAACAACCGGTTTTTTTTTACAACCAATATTTTTATAAATACCTTTTGATAAATATAAAACAAAAAGGCATTTTTATAAGCTATAGAGATATCCTGGCACAGTAATTACTTAACTTAATAGAATTTTTAAGATAAATAGTTTTTTAACAATTGAAAAGCCTTATAATTGTCTTTATAGAGTAAGAAAGGTTGCTAAGCAACTATTTTATAATGCAGATAGTCCTAATTGTATTATGATAAACTAACCAACTTTATTGTACATATATTTAGACTTTGGAATGGAAGAAACTGTTTATGGCAAATAAAAGATATGTAGATAATCTGTAAAGAATTGCAATAGATTATATAGCCAGAATACATAGAGACAAAACAGAAAGCTAAAAGTGAGAATTAGGACCGGCATCCTGGAATCAGAACAAAGTCACTATGTTTATACTTCAAAATGAAGCCATCCTCACCAAAGTATACTAATGCGGTTTGTATCAACTCTAGAAAACACTTTTACTTAACAACTTTCAAGCATGCAAAACAATCAAAATTTTTTCTTCAATTTTGAAAACAGCAGCCTGATATATTAAATGTAGTTGATTCCCAGACACAAAAGGATGTTCTATTCCAAGACCTTCCTTAACCCCCCATCACACTGGACGAGTGGATGAGCACAGCACTACAAGCTAAACAATTACTTACATCATGGAAAGTCGCGACAAAGTCGTGACCACGTCTTGTACAGCGTATGGTCAAGGCAGTTAAGTCAGTCATAGAAGAAAGCGATTGAGTCATACTAAGGTGGTGGTTAATAGAGTCAAGTCATACTAAAGTGGTGGTGGTTAATAGGCATAGTCAAGTCATACTAAGGTGGTGGTGGTTAATAGGCATAGTCAAGTCATACTAAGTGGTGGTGGTTAATAGGCATAGTCAAGTCACTAGTCAATAGCATAGTCAAGTCATACTAAGGTGGTGGTTAATAGGCATAGTCAAGTCATACTAAGGTGGTGGTGGTTAATAGGCATAGTCAAGTCATACTAAGGTGGTGGTGGTTAATAGGCATAGTCAAGTCATACTAAGGTGGTGGTGGTTAATAGGCATAGTCAAGTCATACTAAGGTGGTGGTGGTTAATAGGCATAGTCAAGTCATACTAAGGTGGTGGTGGTTAATAGGCATAGTCAAGTCATACTAAGGTGGTGGTGGTTAATAGGCATAGTCAAGTCATACTAAGTGGTGGTGGTTAATAGGCATAGTCAAGTCATACTAAGGTGGTGGTGGTTAATAGGCATAGTCAAGTCATACTAAAGTGGTGGTGGTTAATAGGCATAGTCAAGTCATACTAAGGTGGTGGTGGTTTAATAGGCATAGTCAAGTCATACTAAAGTGGTGGTGGTTAATAGGCATAGTCAAGTCATACTAAGGTGGTGGTGGTTAATAGGCATAGTCAAGTCATACTAAGTGGTGGTGGTTAATAGGCATAGTCAAGTCATACTAAGTGGTGGTGGTTAATAGGCATAGTCAAGTCATACTAAGGTGGTGGTGGTTAATAGGCATAGTCAAGTCATACTAAGGTGGTGGTGGTTAATAGGCATAGTCAAGTCATACTAAGGTGGTGGTGGTTAATAGGCATAGTCAAGTCATACTAAGGTGGTGGTGGTTAATAGGCATAGTCAAGTCATACTAAGTGTGTGGTGGTTAATAGGCATAGTCAAGTCATACTAAGTGGTGGTGGTTAATAGGCATAGTCAAGTCATACTAAGGTGGTGGTGGTTAATAGGCATAGTCAAGTCATACTAAGGTGGTGGTGGTTAATAGGCATAGTCAAGTCATACTAAGGTGGTGGTGGTTAATAGGCATAGTCAAGTCATACTAAGGTGGTGGTGGTTAATAGGCATAGTCAAGTCATACTAAGGTGGTGGTGGTTAATAGGCATAGTCAAGTCATACTAAGGTGGTGGTGGTTAATAGGCATAGTCAAGTCATACTAAGGTGGTGGTGGTTAATAGGCATAGTCAAGTCATACTAAGGTGGTGGTGGTTAATAGGCATAGTCAAGTCATACTAAAGTGGTGGTGGTTAATAGGCATAGTCAAGTCATACTAAGGTGGTGGTGGTTAATAGGCATAGTCAAGTCATACTAAAGTGGTGGTGGTTAATAGGCATAGTCAAGTCATACTAAGGTGGTGGTGGTTAATAGGCATAGTCAAGTCATACTAAGGTGGTGGTGGTTAATAGGCATAGTCAAGTCATACTAAGGTGGTGGTGGTTAATAGGCATAGTCAAGTCATACTAAGTGGTGGTGGTTAATAGGCATAGTCAAGTCATACTAAGGTGGTGGTGGTTAATAGGCATAGTCAAGTCATACTAAAGTGGTGGTGGTTAATAGGCATAGTCAAGTCATACTAAGGTGGTGGTGGTTAATAGGCATAGTCAAGTCATACTAAGGTGGTGGTGGTTAATAGGCATAGTCAAGTCATACTAAGGTGGTGGTGGCATAGTCAAGTCATACTAAGGTGGTGGTGGTTAATAGGCATAGTCAAGTCATACTAAGGTGGTGGTGGTTAATAGGCATAGTCAAGTCATACTAAGTGGTGGTGGTTAATAGCATAGTCAGTATACTAAGGTGGTGGTGGTTAATAGGCATAGTCAAGTCATACTAAGGTGGTGGTGGTTAATAGGCATAGTCAAGTCATACTAAGGTGGTGGTGGTTAATAGGCATAGTCAAGTCATAC
The DNA here is from genome assembly GCF_041381155.1 of Argopecten irradians. Taxonomy (NCBI): domain Eukaryota; kingdom Metazoa; phylum Mollusca; class Bivalvia; order Pectinida; family Pectinidae; genus Argopecten; species Argopecten irradians. Next base: position 29,362,435 of record NC_091134.1, on the reverse strand, counting down.
TAAAGTGGTGGTGGTTAATAGGCATAGTCAAGTCATACTAAAGGTGGTGGTGGTTAATAGGCATAGTCAAGTCATACTAAAGTGGTGGTGGTTAATAGGCATAGTCAAGTCATACTAAGGTGGTGGTGGTTAATAGGCATAGTCAAGTCATACTAAGTGGTGGTGGTTAATAGGCATAGTCAAGTCATACTAAGGTGGTGGTGGTTAATAGGCATAGTCAAGTCATACTAAGGTGGTGGTGGTTAATAGGCATAGTCAAGTCATACTAAGGTGGTGGTGGTTAATAGGCATAGTCAAGTCATACTAAGGTGGTGGTGGTTAATAGGCATAGTCAAGTCATACTAAGGTGGTGGTGGTTAATAGGCATAGTCAAGTCATACTAAGGTGGTGGTGGTTAATAGGCATAGTCAAGTCATACTAAGGTGGTGGTGGTTAATAGGCATAGTCAAGTCATACTAAGGTGGTGGTGGTTAATAGGCATAGTCAAGTCATACTAAGGTGGTGGTGGTTAATAGGCATAGTCAAGTCATACTAAGGTGGTGGTGGTTAATAGGCATAGTCAAGTCATACTAAGGTGGTGGTGGTTAATAGGCATAGTCAAGTCATACTAAGGTGGTGGTGGTTAATAGGCATAGTCAAGTCATACTAAAGGTGGTGGTGGTTAATAGGCATAGTCAAGTCATACTAAGGTGGTGGTGGTTAATAGGCATAGTCAAGTCATACTAAAGTGGTGGTGGTTAATAGGCATAGTCAAGTCATACTAAAGTGGTGGTGGTTAATAGGCATAGTCAAGTCATACTAAGGTGGTGGTGGTTAATAGGCATAGTCAAGTCATACTAAGGTCGTGTTGTTAATAGGCATAGTCAAGTCATACTAAGGTGGTGGTGGTTAATAGGCATAGTCAAGTCATACTAAGGTGGTGGTGGTTAATAGGCATAGTCAAGTCATACTAAGGTGGTGGTGGTTAATAGGCATAGTCAAGTCATACTAAGGTCGTGGTGGTTAATAGGCATAGTCAAGTCATACTAAGGTGGTGGTGGTTAATAGGCATAGTCAAGTCATACTAAGGTGGTGGTGGTTAATAGGCATAGTCAAGTCATACTAAGGTGGTGGTTGTTAATAGGCATAGTCAAGTCATACTAAGGTGGTGGTGGTTAATAGGCATAGTCAAGTCATACTAAGGTGGTGGTGGTTAATAGGCATAGTCAAGTCATACTAAGGTGGTGGTGGTTAATAGGCATAGTCAAGTCATACTAAGGTGGTGGTGGT